>NC_134242.1:40949022-41574022 GCF_965152275.1 Natator depressus | reverse complement strand
GAAGCCACCACCAAAGGACTTGACTGAACACAAACACAGGGTCTTGGGACTGATTGTTATTGCTGCTGTATGTGCATGTTTGAGTCAGAAACAGCCAGATGAGTGAAAAGCCCAGGAAACAGCAGGAGAAGCCCTTATAACATGAACCTGAGAGAAAGCTAAGAGAGAGAGAGCATAAGAAGGCAGCCAGACTGGGATGTCCCCCTGCAGCAGGCCATGGCACCACACATGCATCTGACTCAGTTTCTCCTCAGTCCAACCATAAAAAGAACAGTCTCCCTCTCAGTGTCCACTTCAAAATACCACCTCTGGGTATAATTTATTCATGTACATATAGAATAGCCCATAGAACCCTCATAACAAAGCTGTTCTCCCAATTGCCACAGTAAAACAGAGAAATGTACAGCAATTTTTCAAGCTCCTCACCCATGAGCCCATCAGCAGTGTCACACTGTGAGAGAGCTTTTTGGCCAGGGTGCTCATTGGAGAGAGGCTTGGAACTGTGAGCAAACAAACTGCCTCCTGTTTGTTCATTCTTTGTATATAAACAGAGTTGCATCAAAGACATACCTGATGCCATCATCATTTTCTCCTTCTACTTGAAACAACCCCCAAGAGGTAACACTCAAACCCCTCCCCTGCCCAATCTCAGTTCACTTCTTACCCTTATGCTTGGAACAGTATCCCCCTCTTCTCAAGCAAGAAGCGAGTCCTGCTCTTCCTTCAAATCCCTCCTTTTAAACCTGCTTCTTTCATTTAACTTCTCAGTACTGACCCTCTCCTCAATAAGGTTTGCTCCCACTTTTGAGCCTGCTTCTTTATCATTTGTATTGTACCACTCAGATGGTAATCTCACATGAGGCCAGATTCCCAGCTGGTGTAAGTCAGCATAGCTCTACTGAAGTCACTGAACCCAGTTGTACACTAGACATATATCAGTCTAACTACATTGCTCAAGGGTGTGAAAAATCCACAGTAGTTATAACTGACCTAACCCCCTGTGTAGCCATCGCTATGTTGCTAGGAGAACTTCTCCCATCGACAGAGCTACCCCCTTGGGGAGGTGGATTAACGACACCAACGGGAGTAGCTCTCCCATCAGCATAGTAGCATCTTCACTAAAGCTGTATGTGAAGACAAGCCCTCAGGAGCCATCTCTTTGTCTTCTTACAAGTGTCTGAAGTGTTATGGATGTTTATGGTGCTCTACAACAAGATGAAAAGAAATCATTTCCTGGTATTTGGTGTTCACTAGCAATAAACTGTCGCAAGTTGATGAACACCATTAGTTGTTGCTATAGGTTGTTAGTTAGCACACTTTTACCTTGTGGCATTCATCAACAACTCAAAGTTGGATAGTGGTGACATTCATCAAGGAGTTTTAAATTCCTTTTCTGTACGTCCATTTAATAGAGAAACAGAAATCAACTGAATACATCAATATCTGCATAATAGTATGTTGCTTATTTATCCTGGCTTTGTACGATTAGTGTGTTGAAAGATTATCCCACCAAAAAAAAAAAATGGTTTCTGTTTTTCCCTAGATCAACAAAGAAACTTATGCAAGCTTTTCTATAAAAGACCCAGGCATACCAATATTGAATCAACCTTTCTGTTTTTAATTAAAAAATGTGTTATGAATCCACACTAGTAAGCCAAAGATAGTATGAAAAACTGTTTCTTGTTTGAATAGTTTAGATGATCATTCTGCAGCAGGGAACTGTTGCATTAATCATCGAAGAACAGCTCACATACCGATCAAAGTATTTGACAGCATCCTCTGACTCCTGATATAGACACAAGTAGGCAACAGCACCAACAGCACACCATGAGCTGGCAAACTCCGAACCGTTTGGAGAAGTTTAGGGGTGCACATTAAGCCAAGGCATTTTTCAGAAAGCAATTCCTTGGCTTGGAGACATTCTGGATGTTGTAGACAAAAGCTTGTTTTCTGATATTTTAATAGGTGAATAAGCAAATGAAAAAAAATTCTAGATCTCAGAATGGATTTTTAAAAATTTGGTATTGAAATAGTTTACAATAGGACACAACTTTTTATTTACAATAATCAGCATAGCTCCATTCACTTCTATACCAGTAGGATCCATCTGAGGATCTGGCCCTATGTTTCCCCCCCTGCTTATGTTATATAGGATTAGAATTATTTGACTTTTTTAGACTTCTGAGATGTTTGCAGCTGGTTTGCACCGACTGGTCATAAATGAACATTTATGCAATCATGTTAATAGATTCATAGATTATAAGGCAAGATAGGACAATTGTGATAATTTGGTCTGACCCTCTGTAGAATACAAGTCATAGAACTCCCCTGAATTAATCCCTGTTTGAATTAGAGCAGATCCTTTAGAAAAACATCCAATCTTGATTAAAAAATTGCTGGTGATGGAGAATCCACCACAACCCTAGGTAAGCTGTTCCAACAGTAAATTACCATCATTGTTAAAAATTCGCACCTTATTTCGAGGCTAAACCTGTTCAGCTTCAACGTCCAGCCACTGGATCTTGTTATACCTTTGTCTTCTTGTTTGAAATGCCCTCTATCATCACATTTCTTTTCCCCTTGTAGATTGTTATAGGCTGTTATCAAAGGATGCATTTCAGAATCTAGTTATCTAAACTACACGGGTCAGATTCTCATTTACACCAATGTTTTTCCAGAGTAACTATTAACTACATAGGTTTTACTGTTGTCTAAAAGAGCAAATTAATGCTGTCATTTAAACCACAGCTAAAGACATGGACAGCTATTTAAAGGTGTAATAAAATAATTCTGAACTGATGGGTTAGTGTCATCTACTGCTGCACAGAAACAGATGGATGCTGAATACAATTGAGTTGAAATTATTTTATATCTAATATATTATCATATTGCACCAGATAGTGAGGACAAAGGTCCAGATCCTCAGCTGGTATAAATCAGCATTGTTCCATTGTGATGTACAGAACTGTGCTGATTTATACTAACTGAGGATTTGGCCCAGCATTTTGACTGGTTGGTGTCAGCACTATTTTGAATTGGAAGCATGTTAGTAATTCTCTTCACTGCTGTCCAACAACTGGAAAAACTGCACAGCCAGCCATAGCAGAGTTCCCATCGTTTAAGAGCCACAGCAGACTGATTAGACTTTGACAGTGTCTTACACAAACTTTGGATCTCTAAAATACACAAAAGAGGTCTCACACCCAGCAAATGCTCCTCAGAGTCTGACACTGATTCATACAGATGCCATGTAGTTTTCATGTGACAGCCAGCCACACCAATGTTAAAGTAGCTTCAGATGCCTTATTCACATAGCCAGCCTTTCACCGCACCCACACACCACATAAAATTAAACATAAAAAGATACATTCATAGTAAGAGTTAATTTGTACTTGGTTTTGAAAACAACAGCATACTACTTGGCCATTTCTCCAGAACCCAAAAAAGCAACTTTTCATATATCAGAAACAGCAGTGAACTTTCCAGCCACAGTATTGCGCTTCCGTATAGCGAGCATTTAGGGGAATATAATTGTAAACAGATATTCACAGATATGAAACTGAATCTGTGACAAATCACAATACACAATCCCAGAGCCCAGCCTTGCTTCAAAAGGGATCTCAGTCAGCTTAAAGCCATGCTGCTATCATTTCTTTGTGAAGTAAGAAACACGCCCATTCACAGCTGAGTATTCAGAGTTTCAGCACCACACCTGATGGACAGTGCTTTGATGCTGCTTTAGCCAAACTCCTTCCCTCCAGACATACTAAACCTTCATTCTCAGACTGCAGCTCATTTTCATTAAACTCCTATGACAAGGGATACTCACATTGTTTTCGGTCAGACAGTCTGTGGATGTCCTAAGGTTCAGCTGTTTCTCTCACTCTCAGCAGCTAGCAAAGATGGCTTTCCAGCTCTGCTTCTGATGCAACCAGTCTCTTAGTATTGTAGGCACTGTTACTGAGATAGGAGTGGTAGGCATAAGCTACTGAGCATGCCTGCACCTCACATCACACAGTAGGAAGTAGAGGAAATCCACAGATGCACACCCTCTGTAATTCAGGGCAGAATAAAGTCCTAGAGTGACTAATATAAATGGAACTCACCCTCCCTCCCCCAGCTGTCTGCATCCTGACTCCTCTAGATCTAATAATAGGGCATTTATTCTCAGCTGTGTAGTGCATGGAAATTAAAAGTATTTCCATCTTTGAATTTTTTTAAAGAATCCTTTATATCTTTTTCCTTAAACAATGGAAGCACTACTGTTCTATGTCTGTAGTTAAATTATGAGTGTAAAATCCAATTGGCAAGTGAACACTGTTGGATTAAGAGAGGGAGAGTATGCATAAATATCACCTAGGCCAGGAAGATAATTCCCCCAATACAATATTGCATTTGTCTCTGAACCATCCAAGATTGGCCCTGACTGGAGACAGGATGCCAGACTAGATGGACCAATTTTTTTTCTGATCAGGTGCAGCAATGAAGCCAGACTGCAGAGGACTCGCAGCGCTTGCCAAAATACAGGGAAGAATGTCTGCTTACCTCCACACATGTGCAATTTCTTATGCCTTCTTCTTTTTGCTCCCCCTACTGTGAGGAGTCCAAAATCCTTCTTGAATCCAATGTGTTTTCCTCTTTGTCAGTGCTTCTCTCTTTGGTTGTCCTCCTGACCATGCAAGTGAAACCCATTCTGGAAGAGAAAGCACAACAAAACATTTAAATCCAGGTCACTCTGCAATCAGATAAAGGGATGAAATGGTGCAGAGAGATCATTTAACCAATGTAAATCCAGCACTGTCTCCCCATGACATGAATTTTTGTTTTAGTTGGTGTGTTATCCAACACTCCATGTAGCCAGTCTTTCCACTCACTCTTGTGGGAGCTGGCTCAGAACAGATCTATGCCTGGGTAAGGGAAAGTTTTAAACAGCACAAACAACGGAGTATTTGAGAATCTAGACCTCAGAGATGGATGGGCTGGTAGTATGGAGAAGCATCTTGTTAGTCTGGTGGCAGTGGTGAGTTCCAAAGAAAGCGTTTCAGATGCAGGACCTCACGAAGGCTCATTTTCATGTCAAGTTAGTGAGCAGAGGTAGAGGTCTTCACCCATCCATCTACCCACATATTCTGCTAAACCCTGCCAGTTTGTAACCCCGCACTGTTTCCTGGTGAGTGGAACAATATATGCCCCATAATAGTTAGCTAAAGAAATAGATTGGGGAGCATAAAACACACCAGAACCCAATCGAAGGGAAATAGAGTGCTATGAAAAAGCCCAGCTTTGGGGTCATCTGATATTTGCTTAGATCCTAAGTGCCAAATCCTGCTCTCATAGCAGTGCTTTGTACATGGGACCTACCAGGAAGCTGAGGGGATGAAATCCTCCTAGCCCAAATGTTACACATGTATTGCAGCCAGGGGATCCATATAGCAATGGACCCAACAGTCACAGCCTCGTTTTCCCCACGCCCCAGTATTTAAACCCCTGCTGGGCACTGTCTTGAAGACCAGGATGTAGAGAAAATGAAAAGCAATTCAGAAAAAAAGCTAGTCAACCTTTTCCAAATCTAAAAGCTTCAAGCAGGCTCAGGTTTGCATTGGAATTTGGACGTAGGTCCAGAATGGTTCATGTTTTAATCCAAAGCAATTAACCCATTTTCTTAATATTATATATTACAAAGCATGTTCCTTAAAAAGAGAAAACAACCACCCAGAGGAGTCCCTAGCTAAAATGATCACAGGAGCAGCAGGTGGGTATTAAGTCCAGAGGTGACTGTATCAGGTAATTGCTAAATCACTTTCTTGCCCTTTGGCTTCATTTCATTGCAAATAAAGACTACTTTAAACCTATATTAAGGACATTCGAACAGATCTGCTAAGGCGTGTGGCGCAATACTTAGCTCCATTATCCTGGCAAAGCTACTACACTGATTGCTTCGTCAAAGACATTGGTATATAGACATTGGTAAATATGGACATTGAGAAGTCAGTTCTGCTCTGAGATGCATGGCGCAGTTCACATGAAGGGAGAGGCATGATTAGATTTCAGTTACCTGATCATCCTTGTTTCATGAACCACAAGCAGCTACCCTGTCAAAACATCTTCAGGTTTCAAGCATCTTCAGCCACTAAAGGAAATAAATTCTCGCTGCCCACTGAGAAGCAGAGCCTATTGTAACAGCATTCTCAAACCAGACATAGTTCTCTGTTGCTGACGAAAATCCACAGAGAAGTGGGTGATGGTTTTTTGTTAGCTTTTAAAACATAAATTGTGTCAAATACACTGGAAGGGTTGGAACTCTGTGTTCCAAGGTGGAAGAGCTTGGTGTAGCTCGAAAGCTTCTCTCTCTCACTAATAGATAGAAGTTGGTCCAATAAAAGATATTACCTTCCCCCATGCCATCTGTCCAAAGGTGGGGTATTCCTGGCTACTCTGGGCCAGGCTATCAGAGGCTTTTGTCTTTCTAGGAAGAGATGCAGAGACACCCTGTGGTGGCTGAAAGTATATGAGAAGAGTGGGTCAAATAGCTTATTTGATGATTTTTTGCAATATGTTTCAAATAAAGTCTTGTATTAGATTAGAGAGGAAGGATGATCGTGCAGTTAAGGGGGAGTTCCTGTGATGCTGGGCAAGTAATTTCATCACTCTGTCCCTCAGTGGGATGAGGATACTTTCCTGTTTCTTACCCTTTGAATTGCTTTTTGGGACCAGTGATGCTCTCTCACTACGGATACATGCAATTTCTAACACAGTGGGGCTCCTACCTTGTTGGGGGCCTCTGAGTCCTACTGAGAATACATGAGGAAAAGCAAATGGGCTGTGTCTGTAGGGTAGTATTCTGTCTTCCTATCCTGATAGTCTTCCCAAGCTGGGGTAAAATCATACTTAGGTAACAGCAGCGGTAAAACTGGTCTGGGAATGTTTTTAAACTGATAAATAAATATTTCTTTCCTGGGCTGAGGCCACGTGCACAAACATGGCCGTGTCAAGGCCACTTACTAATGGACATACTAGCAGCACACAGGCTACACAAGTAGAAACAAAGGTACCAGTCTAATAAAATACACCCTGAGAGAGGAGTCTTTAACACACACTCATGTCTTGTAGTGCTAGTAGAGAGCCGTTCACTCGGGCATTTTGCTCCAGAATAGCTAGAGATGGAAGAGAGTTGTCAGTTTGGTCCATGTCACTTGGCCTTAGGCAATATTATACATCTGTTCAGAGCTGGATGTCCTTAATTCCCCCTAACCTAATAGCTTGATAGCACTCTTTAACCAACAAAGCAGCTATATCAGGAATTATGAAGAAAGCCTTCAGATGGAATCACTCAGTATCAATGATCAAACAGCATTCCAAGGCTCTGAAGGTACCGTGCCTTTCTTGCCATTACTTAGAGCTAATACAGAATTATAGCATTTAATTACTTGGAAATGCTGTTTTGTGTCTGTGTCCCCAAAAATCTGTAGTTGTTCCACCTGAAGACTATTAGTCTTCTCCTAGCTTTTTTTAAGTAGGATCCAGATATTAGAGACACTTTGCAGGCTGAAGTGCTGAGCTCTAATTGCTTTTAATTTTGTTTTAACAATGGTATTTTGGAGATTTGTGTGTGTGTGTGTGAGGGAGCCTCTGAGGTAACCAAGAATACTTGGCCATTATTTTGGTGTATTAGAAACGCCATCAGTAAAAACACACAGACAATTAATTAGAGTGTTAAAAGCAATGGAAAGCAAAAGACCCTGAAATATAAATGGGGTGGAAGAAAAGAGATAAGTGCTCAGTCATACAGAAGCTCAGCACAGCACATAATCACATACATAACTGTAAGGACAAGAATAGTTCTATTATAAGGACTAGCTACATTAGACTAATGAGTACAGATAGTAAAGAGAATATGGGCAACTTAATCTTACTGGGCCCAGTCCTGTAAAAAATCCATATATAGGGCCTGACCAAAGACTTTGGAACTGGGAGTCTTTCCACTGACTTCAATGGGCTTTAGAACAGGTCCATTTTGAGTAGCTTCACTTTTCATTACCTACTTTCCCATACATTTACATTGATAATCTTAATGTTACACTGATCTTCCAACTCCTGTTTAAAGAGAAAAACGAATAAGCTACCTAACTTTAGCATTAATAGTAAAATAGCTTCATCTGCAGGGCTCTGAACTCACCACTGAGAGGTAGAGGAAATTCCTGCCTCTCCAGCTGCTGCCACTTAGGTGGAGATTATGGTCTACTCTTCAAAGCTGGTTTAATAGGGAAGCTTCAGATTGAGACTGCTGTATCCCTACTACAGAAGAACATGTCTTTTTTTTAACAGGCAGGCCTTGAATTTAAAGTAGGTTGTGGAAAGCATTAAAAACTATAGAGAGACCTGTGAGGTCTGTAAATGTCTGACACCTGCAACTTTCTTCTCTCCTTGATGTTGGGGCACTTTTTTTTAGAGAATGTTTCCTTGTGCATTTCAATGAGATATTCACAACCTCTTTCATCGCAGCTTACCTCTGTTCACTCTGCACAGAGAAAACACACCATGCCCTAGATTAATCACAGAAAGGGAGGGACTTCCCTCTGCTCTGCTAAAAAATGTGGGCAGCTGCCTACTGAGCGCAAGAGTGGGGTTAACGGCTGAGTGGCTCTGCTACTCCTGAGTTCTTCCTACTTTCCACATTCACACATGTCATAGTGTGTTCTTGGTAAACAATTATAACTGAATTAATAAAAGTGAGAGCTAGATTGGTCCTGATTCTGCAAGGAGAGCTGTACACAAGAGACCTCTGTGCTGGCATGGAGCTTGTTGTAGGATCTGGGCTGTGGACTATTGTATGTGAGGATACAAAGGCTAAAGTTAAGGAAAATACATAGCTCAGCCATGATGGATTTTCTGATCACTCGCTAACTCAATAGAATGCTACCTCCTTTGCATTTATTTCTAAAAATTAGGGTTGTGTGATTTATTTTAGAAAACAATTATTGGGAAATACTTCAAACTACAACATATGGGCAGGATGGGCCGAAGCTGCTTCCCAGCAATTTGGAGCAAGTCAAACCTACTACGTGAGTCAATCAACCAAAAGTGAATGCAATTACTGAATATCAAATGTAGAGCAGAGAGACTAATTTAATCACAGAGGCCACAGGGATAGTGCTTGGAGACGAAGCAGCACAATGCGGAAATTAAGATTAATCAAATATTTTATCAGGAAAAAGAAGAAATTATTTTCAAGCAGTGGCCAAGTGCCTTCCCTGCCTGTTGCTTTATGTTAGTTCCATCTCAAGAAATCAGTTTGCTGTTCCCCTTCTCTGTACAGGATTATTATCTCCTATTATTTGCTTTTATCAAGTGAGCATCTTTCTATTTCTTTGGAAATTAGTTTAATAGTACATGGTAGCACCTAGAACGGAGACATTTATCTTACTTAACAGCCATGCCTATTATCCATAGCTTAGTTAAGTAAGAATAGCCATACTTACCCCTTCTTCTTCCCTTAGGATTTTCCAAAGCAGGTGTTTGCTCCATCTGATGGAAAGTGCCTGCTGTCTGAACTCCACAAAACCTGCTGCATTCCTGGAACGTCTACAGGTTAGTACAGAAACTTGTCTATATAATTCAATTGTACGTTGTTACTCATGTTGTTTTGTGATAGCAGCATAGATTTGTGAACCTGCCATCTCCTGCTCTCATTTGTTTTATTGTTGCTGTTATAGTTAAGATGAGCTGGCAGAAGGCAAAGAGGGAGAGTAAAGATGACAGCGTAGGTGATATGAAACACGGAAGGAAAAAGAGAGAGCGTCTGTTTAAGAAAAGGTTTTCTGCACTGAATTTCTTCTCTGGGCCTTCCAAGAGTAAACTGTAAGTAGGTCTGAGGCTGAATGCTCAATGACTCATGATAAGCAGCTGTACTAGACACAGTGCAGGGTCCCATAGCATAATCTTTAACTAGAGGCCGTTACTTATACATAATACTTTTCACTTCTAAAGCATCTTCTAACCAAAGGCCACAAAAAGCTTTACAAACAACCCTGTGATCTGCTTTTACAAACTGGGAAACTGAGGTATAGAAAGATTGAATGACTTATGTGGATTTGTTTCCCAGTGCCCACATTTACTTGTCGGTACCCTTGTACAGTACTTGTCAACACTGAGTTGTGACAGCCCTGGAAATCACTTCCAGGACTAACATTACTAAGCTGGTGAATCAGTGTTTGCACTGGTATTGTATCCTGGAATCACGGCAGAAGTAGGGTGACGAGATGTCCCATTTTTAAAGGGACAGTCCAGTTTTTTGGGACTTTTTCTTATATAGGCGCCTATTACCCCCTACCCCAGTCCCGTTTTTTCACAGTTGCTATCTGGTCACCCTAGAGAGAAGACAGGATATGGTAGCAATATATAGGTAGAGCTGAAATCAACACACAACTTTATAGGTACTGGAAAGTTGCAAGTGTGGTGAGGTGTGTGTAAGATACCACATTTTGAGTTGTGGGCTTAAACTTCAGTTCTTCCCTCTGAAATATGATCATGTAAAACTGATGCCTCTTTACTCAGCAGACTTGCTCCTTGTGTATGCTCAGACTCCTTTCTGATCACTTCAGTGACAAAAATGATTAACTGCTTTTTTACATACTTGTTAGCCCCATTGGAATGTTCATTGTTATTACCTATTACCTTTCTTAGTGTCATTCATGTCACTCCAGGTCCCCCGTAGGTGAGATTAAACTGAGGGCATGCACAGTGCAGAAATTATTGTGGATTGCTAACAAATTAACTTGAAAAAATGTCCTCGCCCAACCCATAGTCCAAAGCTGCTTTCTTTGCAGCTCTGCTAAAAGTAGTCTGTCTTTGGTCATTAGACCCAGGAAATTATGATCTTAGCAAGAAGAGCATGTAAGTATCAGCAATTAGTACATTAGGCTTGATAGCCACATCAACTTGTTACATGCTTGGCACAGATTAAAATAAACTAGCCAGAAATGACACTGAGAGCCAAACTCTGTTCTAGATTACACTGGACCAAATATGGAATAACTCTATTAATGGCAGTAGGGTTACACTAGCAGAACTGGACCCTGAGACATGAGTTGTGATGGAACATGGACAGATTTTGTGGGTTACATTTGCTCTCTTCTCGGGAGCTTGTTCTGGGGACTGAACAGGGTAAGAATTCAATTTCAATATAATGATAAAAACAGGAAAATCATGCTTTCCAAGACAAGGAGGCCTCAAACTAATCTGAAAGTGAGGACAGTTGAAAATGGAATAGAGATTTTTCCAAATTTGTTATAAAAAGCAGTACTATTCTAGCTGCCCACTCTCTCGGTATTTTACTACCCCAACAAGCTGACATAACAGAGCCAGTCCTCACATGGATTGAATGTATTTCTAAGGATCCTACTGTCTCGGTACATAGACGTACCGATAGGCCCCGATCCCGCAAACACTGTTTGGGGACTATTCATGTAAGTGCTTGCAGGATTGAGACCTCAGTTAGCATTCAACTCAGCGGAAGGACACTGTTATACTCAGGTCATTAGTATTCATTTTTGTGAGTGCTAGCAGTGTCCCTTTTAAGCTTTTCCAGTTGTCTCTGTTGAAGGACAGAGCATTGTCATGTTTTCCTGCTAGTCGTTGAAGCTGCATGTGAGTTCACAAATGCAAATGGGCACTTTGTAGGATATATTTGGACTTTGTTTTACTAACTAGGGCCTGATGCCTGCAATGATCTCTGCACGGGCAGACCCCTGCACTGAGCCCTATGGAAGTCTGCACATGGGCACATGGGACTCACTGCAGGATCAGCTCCATGGAAAGTGCATATGTGTGGCTGTGTGTAGTGCCAAAGCGAAACTGCTGTTCTAAATTAAAGCCTCTTTCAAGATACCTGCAGTAACTTTCACTGAAAGAGGGCATTCAAGACAGGTTTGTTTTACAATTTTAAAACAAGCAGATAAAATCCTCACAAATTCCAGCTTTGAAAAAGCAAGGTCTGTGACCTGTATCATATTGTAAGTACCAGACTCTGCTTATTCCTTCCACACACATATTCTTCAATGGTGTTTAAATATGGCACCTGTTGTTTAGAACGTGCCACAGAGAAAACCTCGGGGGGGGGGGGGGGGGGAGGTTAAAAATTGGGCATTAACAGCTTCTGCTAACCTCATTTTGCTATCAAAACTTTATAGGTTAAATTTGTCACTGTTTTCCTTCTATTCCAGCCCTCAGGAGAGGAATCGGGTTTTTGAGGACAAGAAGAGATGTTTACACAGGAAAGGTTCCAAAAAAATGAAGCCCCCAAGGGAGGAAATGTGTTCTCTAAGGCAGCCACACTCGGGGAAAATGTGTCCGAAATGTGAAATCCTCATCTGCCGGACGTGTGAGACACTGCACTCAGAAAGCAGCTTCATTGCTCACAGCTTATTGGATCACTATGACCGAGGAGACGCCTGCTGCGGTTCTGTATTCCCCAAAGGCCATCATGGATATAGGGGCGATCAAGGACTCACAGTAGATTCCTTGTTTATGCAAGATGTTGAAGCTCCAAAACATTAAAACTCCAGCCCTACACTTGGATTCATATAGGCTCAGCTTGGAGTCGGCATGGATCTGAAAGCAGGACTGGGGTCTAAAATTGCATTGCATGCTTGCTACATATACCAGCTGCACATTGAATAACCTAAATATTGTGAGCTCTTCGTATGTAAAGTAGTTTATAAGTGTGTGAGCTGAAAGCTTTTTAGACCTACTAGGACCCATGTTTGCTCCGTAACAGCATCCTCTTAAAATGTATAGCATTCTCCATGCCACTCTCTACGAAACAGTTAATCAGCTGCAGCAGTAGTAGTGCGGAATCCTAGATGCAGATCTTGACAGTGAATGAAGAATTTTGGCTTGTATTATATTTGTTGGTAAGGTGTAGGGCTGTTCAGAGGTTTTTTTTATTACTGATCTGGCATATTAAACAGTTTTTATTATTTATTTTTAAACTGCATGAGCATGTATGTGAAATCAGAGAGACAGCCTTAGTGTCTCAAGTCTTCTATTTATCCACAGGAATCCTTACATCCCTCCATTTCCCCACAAGCCATCCTCCCATACCCTCTAGTTCAGGGACTCTCTGTAGCTTCTCTCACCATCTTCCCATGCCTGGGGCTCTGTCTGTCTATTCCCTGCCCCTTATCGGCAGACAGGGTGTATGATCTCCCAGGTTATCATTCCCCACTCTTCCCCCTCATGCCAGCAGCTGTGCACACCCCCATTCCCTCAAAGTAGGTGCTATCCCCTCCTCTGCCCATACAAGAGTCTCCCAACTCCTCCCCACCCCCTCACCCCGCAATGGCAGGGGCTGTGTGCACCCTCCATTGTCTCCTTTCTGTCACGGAGATGAGTCATTCAGTGTGTCAACATACTAAACTCTATTAGGAGGATAGGCAGAGAGGCTAGAGATGGTTATGGTGGAAGGTGGTGTTTGTATTACTGCAGCAGCTACCAGCCCCAGTCATGGACCAGGATCCCTCTGCACTAGGAGCTCTACCAACAAAGAATAAGAAGGTGCCATTAGTTTGACGTACAGACAACTGTAAAGATGGTTGAAGCTGTGGTTCTGCTAAACAGAGGGCAGGGGCACTTCCTACATCTCCCATGTTTCCCCTTATGGTTTTGCCCTTCTCTGCCCCCAAATAGGGTTCTGCCCCCTGCTGTCCCCAACATTCCTTGAAATTGTAGAATTGACTGGATGTGGCATTCAAAATTTATATTGCAGAAAGACAAAGAGAAATGGTGTTTAAAGCATCCCACATATGGCTAATCAGAGTAGAGGTGCTGTTTTGCCAAACACTGTGTATCTGTTCTATTGAAGTGAAACAAATTACAGATGGGGCCTAGCTGCCCATGTCATACTAGGATAGCCATCTTCCATCTCAGATGCTCCCATTAGCAGTTAAGGCTCGATCCTGCACCTGTAAGGGAATCTGCATTGCTACCATGGTCCGTGGGAGTTTAGAGCATTCACGCACTGGATAGGATTAGCTTTAGTTGTGTAAAATGGGCATCTGAGCAAAATTCTACTCTGAGTGATCAAATGTGGCAGATGGCTGTAGGCGTAAGGAGCCCATATCCGAAGAGAAGTTCAATTATATGCCCAAGCAGTAAAAGTTCATCTCTGATCAACCTTTTTGTTATCCCCCTAAACACAGAAGATTATTCTAAGACATAACATGCTGATCTGCAGGGAGCATTTCGAAGAACAGCTTTCTTTGTATTATTAGAGCACACAAAATGTACCCAATGCACCTTTGCTTTTGTGCCTGAAGACATTGTCAATGATACAGTTTGTATGGTCATGATCATGGTACTGAATTGCAGCTTGCAGATACAAAATGCCTTGCTTTCCTAGCCAGGTGCAGAGTGGTTTGCTAACCACCTTAGAACGGGAAAAGAAACAGAATGGTTCTAAATCTTACCCTTATAAAGAAATTACTTTAAACACTTACTAAATAGGGGCAGTTTTGAGAAGTCAGTGTGTGGGAGATTCAGACATATAGCCTATCCCTTGTATGTATGTTATTAATAGCAGCCAGTAACGGCTATTGTACTTATTTGAAAAAAACAATATTCTTTAATAAAGCTGAAGCCTCTGTGTGCCTATGTCAGTCTTGTAACTCATCTCATGAAAAATACAACATGCAGATTTTTAAGTGCAGGTTCCTCAGATCATAGACAAACATCTCAGTCCATTTACCCTGACGGAAGCCTTAAGGTGGCTCGTGAAAAGTTATCAGACAAAATGTGAAAGACTCAATTTTATTTCCTGTTTAAATGTTCATGGTTCATTTTTTGCTCTCCTGGTTACGAATTTTGGTTGGGGTGGGGGGATTTAATTCCACAGCTTCCATTGACACTAAAGGGAGTTGTGCTGCCTATGGCAGCTTTGGAAAAAAAAGTCAGCCTCTGCTCTTATTCACAGAAAAATCACTAGAGAGCATGTGTATATTTTCTTTAAAAAACCCAAACAAGTAAGTAGGCATGGAGACTACCAGCCTTGTAAAATCTTGGGGGAGAAGCTATTTTCTTTACTATTTTGCCTGGATTGGGGTTCACAGTTGCTACTATAATAGGTATCCTTATCCCTAGGAGGGGTCCTTTTAGGTCAGTTTTCGGGTACAGTAGGGCAGCTTGTACTGATGCATCTGCTCTACCATGGTCTCTAACTAGAGAATTTCATTTTCCGAGATCATTACTCATCTCCCAGCACCACTACTCAAGGTGAATTGTTTTAAAGATTACAAAAAAGGTTGACATGTATGAACATATAATTTCATCTTTAGTATTAAAGACAGGTGATAGTGTTAGATTAATACAGTATATTAAAAAAGATTGATAATCGGAATACTGATTGCACACATTAAGAATGACATTTGAAATCACATCTTTGTTTTACTGAAAAGGAATAAAATCATCATAGTCTGACACTATAATAACTAAGTCTCTACTAGCTAATTATCTGATTTCAATAGTTCCAACAAACCAAATAATAGGATCAGGTTATATTATGAATAGTCATATTAGATGATCTGAATCAATTCAGACTGTTTAAAAATGATATGTGGTAAGAGTTATGAAATCAACATAAATATACACAGCTGTGAGGGAGTGAAAGGGAAGCTGCCTCCCTTGGAACACAAATATGAGTTGGCACTTAACAAGCAAATACCTAGATGGACAGTTGTGAACATCTGCCACCTTCAAGCAGTGATAGTGCAGGAAGAGAGGGAAGGAATATACAGAAGATGAAGCACCTTTAGGGAGCAGCATACCTACCACACAATTATGAAGTCAAACAAGAGAGGAGATGACAAAACAATTTATGCTCTGGAAAAGGGTGCTATTACAGCTTATTTATCTTAGGTCTGGGTGTCTAGGTGTATCTTCTCTTCTACAAACACGAGAGACTGCAGCTAAAGGGACTGCTTTAACAAAGGGGAATATTTTTTTAAACAGCAAACGGTGCAAAACAGGGTAACTTATTACAATTACCCTCCTCAACATCTACTTAAAATAATGTGAAACTTCATGAATCAGAAGATGTTTCAGTCTAATAATTTGTAGTCAGGATTCCATGTATTTGACAGCAGTGGAATTTAGGTCTTGCTGTAGATTTAAACTATACAATCTAAGCTCTTCATTCACCTGATAACTTTGTCTAGTCACCTACCTATAATAATTATTTGAGGGTGTCAACAAACTTGTGCACCAGGGTGATACAGTGTACTTGCACTTTCAGAAAGCCTTTGACAAGGTTCCCCACCAAAGGCTCCTAAGTCAAGGTGTAAGAGGGAAGGTCTTCTCATGGATCAGTAACTGCTTAAAAGGTAGGGAACAAAGGGTAGGAATAAATTATCAGCTTTCACAGTGGAGAAAGATAAATAGCAGGGTCCCCCAAGGATCTGTACTGGGACCAGTGCTGTTCAACATATCCATAAATGATCTGGAAAATAGGGTAAACAGTGAGGTGGCAAAGTTGGCAGATAATACAAAATTACTCAAGATAGTTAAGTTCACAGCTGACTGTGAAGAGTACAAATGGATCTTCCAAAGCTGGGCAACAAAAAGTCAAATGAAATTCAGTGTTCATAAATGAAAACTAATGCACAGTGGAAAACATAATCCCAACTCTACATACAAAATTATGGGGATCTAAATTAGTCATTACCACTCAAAGTGCTCGTGGAGTCATTCTGGATAGTCCTCTGAAAACAGCTCAGTGTGCTTCAGCAGTCAAAAAAGCTAACAGCATGTTAGGAACTATTAGGAAAGGGATAGATAAGACGAAAATATCATAATGCAACTATATAAATCCAGGGTACATCCACATGTTGAATACTGCATTCGGTTCTGGTCGCCTCAAAAAAGATATTAGAACTGGAAAAAGTATAGAGAAAGGCAAGAAAAAATGAGTAGGGGTATGGAATAGCTTCCATATGACAAGAAATTAATAGGACAGACTGTTCAGCTTGGAAAAGAGACTACTACAGGGGGATATGATAGAGATTTATAAAATCATGAATGGTGCAGAGAAGGTGAATAAGAAAGTGTTTACTCCTTCACATAACACAAGAAACAGGGGTCACCCAATGAAATTAAAAGGCAGAATGTTTAAAACAAACATAAGAAAGTACTTCACACAATGCACAATCAACTTGTAGAACTCATTGCTGGGGATGCGGTGAAGGCCAAAAGTATAACTGTGTTAAAAAAAGAAGAATTAGATGAATTCATGGACGAGAGGTCCATCTATGGCTATTCGACAAGATGGTCAGGGATGCAACCCCATGTTCTGGGTGTCCCTAGCCTTTGAGTGCCAGAAACTGGGACTGGAGGACAGGGGATGGATCACTCGAAAAGGCCCTGTTCTGTTCATTCCCTCTGAAGCATCTGACCACTGTCAGAAGACATGATACTGGGCTAGATGGACCCACATCTGACCCAATATGATCATTCTTATATTCTTAGTCCTCATCATTGAGGAAAATCCGATGAAGTGAGCTGTAGCTCACGAAAGCTTATGCTCAAATAAATTGGTTAGTCTCTAAGGTGCCACAAGTACTCCTTTTCTTTTTGTCAAACAAGTGTAATCTGATGCCGTGATGTCTACTGGAGGCTGCAATCAGCCTAAAACAACAGCTGTCAGTAGGGTGAATGGCCATTTACCTCGATGGGATGTTTACACCAACACCTAACAAACGACTATTTAAAATGTCAGTGTAGCTAATTACTTCTCTGCTGATGATTTTAGCGGAACTATCCAGCTACTGATCCCACTAGCCTCCCCAATGTCAAGGGCCCAAGAGTTCCTACCTAGATGACAAAATCTCCAGCCTTTCTGTCTCTCTTGCCACCTTCTCCAAAGCAGGTGTGTTTTCTCAGCAAAAAACGTGCAGCGCATTACAAACTGAAACTTGAAGGACAGCCTAAAATTCAATTTATGAACATAAATAGGGGAAACTAATTTATCATTATTATTTAGTTAATTAAGACACTCCATTCTTAAATTTAAATGAAGCTGTCACAAAAGTCTCCAGGCTGCTGAGGAATTCAGGAACCTTGCTGCAGCCTTTGGCTCCAGTTCACTGCACAGTGTATTGGGTCTTTATTTATTTATTTTAAAGAAGGGACCTTGTATGGTGTGAAAAGTTTACCTCAATCACTCAAATACATACTACTTAAAGTGTGGTTCTTCTCTGACTCTGGAAAACCAGTACTCCAAAATTTCATGGTTGCATCTCAATAATTTCCCGACCAAGATGGCTCAGTTTACAAATTGAAAGAGATGATTTTTCTAACCGCTAGCCACGAAAACAACTCCAATTTGCCTCTCAGATTCTAGAGTTTTCTGGCTCATTCATTGCCAACAACAAATATGGGGAAAATAAACGATAATCATGAAGGCAGGGAGGTGCAAGGATGCTCCAATACAAGCGCCAGTACAAGGTCTAGTGTTCCCTGGGATGCTAGTTGCACCAAAAGGAAGCAGGGAACAGATGGGGCTATTTATCTATCTCAGGTACTTATATACCCTCCATTAGTAGTATCTGAGTGCCTCACAAACTTTAATGTACATATGCTCACAAACCCCCTGTGAGGTAGGTAAGTGTTATCCACATTTTACAGATGGGGAATTGAGGAAGAGAGAGAATTAGTTATTTGTGCAAAGTCACTCAAGAAGTCTATGGTGGACCAGGAAATTCAATGGCTTCCCAAATCCTAGGCTAGTGCCCTAACCAGTGGGCTATCATTCCTCCTGTCATGGCCCTGCAATCCTTTTGCACCAGACAGGAATAATGCAATATGTGCTTTCCCCACTGTGCTCTCGGGAGTTTTCGGAGAGATTGCACTTCCCTGAAGCTCAGTCCCTCCCAGAGGTATTGCAGTATGGCTCCACATGATCTCTAATGCAGGCCTCTACCTATCAGACATACATTAGCCCTGAGTAATCTGGGTAATTTGCTTTGTTGTATAGCAAAACTAAACATGTCCAGCAATGGTTCTGCTGACTCAACTGAGCAATGGTTATAGATGTTAATTTTTAGGCAGTGAATTGGTAGAGGCTGATGATATGTCTCCCTTTATGGTGAAGACAGATTTGTGGCCATTGGAGTAGTTTTTCTTCTCCCTTCTTCCTGTCTGCTCCTAAAAGCAGAGGGATGATATGGTACATGGTTACCAAAAGTAGACAGGAAATTAAAACAATTGATATGTTAGCATATTAACACAACAGGCTTTACCAGAAACATCAGTAGCAGCAAAGAACATGGAACATACCCAACAGTCGGGGCAAAACAACATTTCAGTCCTTTCATATCTGACAAAAGAGAAGAACAAACCAAGTACAAAATGCTGTACTTCTAACTGGCTTAGATTTGGAGTTTGGTCTTTAAAGAGGACAAAATAATTCACTCTATGAACAAAGTAAAATAATCTTTAATGAAATTCCTGTGTAAAACAATTGTTTAGTCCAAAAGGTAAATATATATTTAATTCTCTTTCAAATGTCAACACAAATTGAGAGCTACCAGTGGTCTTTGGAGAACAAACAGTAGTTAAGTTCCATCTTGCTAATGTTCAGAAACAGTATGTGTTACACCTTTAAAACAGCAGTTTCTATTGCACGTATCACAATTGCTCTCCATGAAGGCACCTAAAAAACTGATACCTCACTAAATAAATTAAAACAAATCCAGTTTCTTTAGCAACCATCTTAAACTGAACACAAATATCCTGGAAAAGTAATATTACTGCAGGCTTTTAATAAATACAGTAAGAACATATTTATGACTCCTCACTGGTGTTTTACAACATGTTGAATTTTAAGTATGGACTTTATTTTTTATAAAATCTTAAGTACCGACCTGGTGGTACAATTTCCTTATTATTTTGGTACATATGCTCTGTTAATCAGTATTTGTATTATATTTAAGTAAAATTTTCCATATACTGTACATACTTTACACAGTGGGTTTGTGTGTGCATCAGTGTTATGAACTTAAATGGAAGACTAAGTCAAGCAACTCTTTGCAGACAGATGAAATAACTTTGCTTTTTGCAAAGAGTTAAAAAACAGACTGAATTGAAGACAATACACCTTTTCGGAGGGATTTTCAAAAGCGCTGAACAGTGGCCTAATTGCTCCCAGTGAAGTCAGTGGGAGCAAAGTTAGGCCAACACTAAGTGCTTTTGAAGAACTCCCATTAGAAATCTTACAAATATCTAGATACTGTTCTTTCAGCAGCAGTACAAGACTAAGCACCTCCCTGTAGTACAATAACTGTGGCTACTCTTTACAGTAGAATTAATGCATTTATGCAAGTATGGCAGATTTCATATGAAAAAATATATACAGTATGTTTAGAATTAAGATATCAAAAACTTCCACCCTTCTTTTAAGCCCCAATTTTAAAACAATGAGCAGTTTCATAAGAGGTCTCCAAGCCTCCCGAGTGTGTCGAATACATTAGCCCAACATACAAAAACAAATATTTACACTTTCTTAAAGTACCAAATAATTAAAAAAAGAAAAAAAAGAAAGAAAGTATCTAGTAGCTCTCAGCGTGCAAAGTCAGCAGGAACTGATTATCCAGGATATTTACTATTTGTTCAGAAAGTCTTGGGATCAAGCATTCAGAAGCAGAGTGCAAAAGAAATCAGCAATTATTCAGGCCACTTCCTTTTTTCTGTTTTGAAATACATTTTGTTGGTCAAGCCTACAGTTCCCTTTTTAAACACTTATTGTCAGAGTAATATTCAGTTTAGTGCAAATCTAAAAGCCACCTAGGATCTGTAATCTTTTCGAACAGTGTGAGCCATCCAGTTCACTTTAGTAGTCCAACTTTCCCGGAGCGCTTCATCAAACTTTTGCTTAAATTGTTTTAGCGCTTCTTCCTCACTCTTCCCTAAGGCAAGAGAGTCCTAAAAACAAAAAGGAAACAAAAAGGTACTGTTGGGAATTTAAAATCCAGTTATGTCCCGCCCCCCAGCATTTTTAATTTTTCTAAATCACATTCTTCCTTCTCTACTATACCTTTAAAATCTATTATTCATTTATCAATATACAGTGATATTTTCTGGACTTAAATGATAAAATTAGAAAGAAAAAAGAGTAAATCACAGGTATTTTTGAGAAACTAACCAACTTTGGCCAGTGTTTGCTGTTAAAGCAACAAAACAATGGCTAAAGAAGAACATGGCACTAATTTGCAGTTCAGTAACTAAAAGTTATGAGTGACATACAGGCAGATGGCAACTCAATGTTGGCAAAAAAGAAATGAACTGTCGGAGAATATAAAAAAGTGACAGCCAGGAAAAGCTGGTATGAAAAATGTACTTTTACCTGAGTGATGCAATTTGCAACATGCTGCACTCTTCTGTTTTGAAAAGCATTTCACTAGCCCTCTCATATGAACGTGAACTACCTACCTAGATAAGATACTTTTAAAACGATTTTTTTATTTTGACTCAGAAATTAAGAAAAACCTTTTTCTTTACAGC
Source organism: Natator depressus (assembly GCF_965152275.1). NCBI lineage: Eukaryota > Metazoa > Chordata > Testudines > Cheloniidae > Natator > Natator depressus. Next base: position 41,552,476 of record NC_134242.1, on the reverse strand, counting down.
ACTATCTTCATCAACCAATCTGTAAGGTCATAAAAAAAACTTCTTAGGGTATTCAAGCACCTTTAATTCCCACTGATCTTAATGAGATCAGCACCCCGGAGGGTGAGAATCTGACCTCTTGGTGCCAACTGGCAGAGGGCACAGGGGTTCATAAGAGTCACAGAGATCCCCCGAGTCTGGTATCCACATACTAATTTGCCAAAGAGTGTCATGTAAGGTCTCTATTGAAAGCCTGCGTCACACTAGTCCCCATAATCATCGCAAAATGTATGTGTGAACAATATGTAAGCAGTTATGTATGTATACTGCAAATTATGTTCTTAAGATCTGTGCCTTGGGACTGGTCACCAGAATGTTTTAAACAAGTTACTTTCAGGTAGGAGATGCTTATCTACCTGTCTGACCATACGTAAATTGTGTACTGTGTGCTTCATAATGAACACCTATGTACACTCTGAGAAAAATGCAAATCATATGATAGTAATGTCTCCTGGGGAGATTCTAGATAGGAAAAAACAAGCAGTGGAGGTTACCCACTTTACAAGTGAAGACAATGAATCACTGGAACTGTATCTGGAGGTGCACAGATGCACCCACTTATCCTTTGCTGAGATGACAAGTTGCCAGCACACTTGTCTTTTGAATGGAGGATCACAGCCTGTCTGGCTGTTTGACACTGGGAGAGAAAATTTGGGTGAACTAACCTTTGAGAGGCATCGGAATGTCCTGTTAGTTAAGTTTAGGCTCTAGAAAGTATATTATTATTTTATTGTATATGTTTGTATATTTTATATATTCTACTAGCTTCTTGAATGTATTCTTTTTTAAATAAACTTCTTGTTTTTACTATAAAAATATCTAAGTATTATGTGGTAAGCAGAGCCAGGGTCTAAGATGTAACTGATAAGCTGGTTGTACTGTTCCTTTGGGAGCAGAGAATTTGGGAGTTCTGTGAGTGTCTAGTGGATCCTGGGCTGTGAACTCCATGGGGCCGCTCAGGGGCCTCAGGGGTTGGAGTGTACCTATCATTAACCAGTAAAGGAGAGTGGGGTTAATGGAGGCCTGGAAGGCAGTGCTTGTGTTGCCAGAGACTGCTGGAGTTGGGGAACTAACCACAGCAGGCATACACAAGCATTCCTCAGGTTAAGGCCTGGTGGTAATGAGGTTCCTCAAAACCCATGGTACCCCCAGGAAGCATCACAGATCCCTTGAGAAACAGTAACTAGTCATTCCAGTATCTTACATACAAAATAGTTGAGGGAAATGGGTCTGTGCCTCAGTACTAGATACCACTTGAAGAAAGCTCTATTATATGGAATGGAATACTAGGGAAAGGGCTTACAAAAGTAAGGAAATGCATTTGCTGTGTGATCATAAATTCATGTACAGAAGAAATGCTAAGTCATACTGAGCTGTAGTTCTGGTTTTTACCTTGAGATATTGGATATCCTTGACAGAGGTTAGCTCTGGAAGCCCTGCAGTTAACATCAGTGCAAAGAGTGTGATAAATAGATTTCCATGTCTTCGCAGAATCAAATATGCGTCTTCACAACACTGGCGGAACCTGAACATCCATCACAAAACATGTACGCAATGGACATGAAGCAGGAAAAGATACAGTGAGATAGCTCTTCACAGGTCATCTGGCCCAATACATATTTTTTCAAATGAAATTAAGCTTAGTATACAATTACTGTCTGAAATGACACGTGTGAACTTTTATTTAACCCTCCAGCTGTTCCACTTCCAACCCTGCATTTGTTTGCCAATATACATACAGTAAATACAGACAGTATCAAACGGAACTGTGGGCTAACTGCTTGTTCTACAGTAGAAAAATAGCTCATTGACATTCGGTTTGTTTTCCATTTATCCAGCAGCACCAACTACAGGCAGCATTATGGCTCCACCTACCAGAAGCAAGGATGCAAAAGGTCAGTCAAACTGAATGTCTGAGCATCAATATGCCCACTTCTTTGCCAATATGGGCTTCCGTAGCAAAATGGCGACTCACATCAAAGTAAAATCTCCGAGAGACTCCTCCTAAGAGTACATCTCCACTGCACACTAAGCCCAGGTCTCTGGGACCGGGGCTTGTGGACTTGGTGTTTCCAAGCCCATGCTTGACAGCCCACACTGCATTGTAAGCCTGGGTTTACAATTGCTGGACCTTGCTAAAGCCTCAATACTGCACTACACAGACCTTCTGACTTGGGTCAGTGGCTTGAGCTGCATCCACATTTCAGAATGACAGGGCCTGAACCCAAGTGACAGCAGGACTCTGTCTTTGACTGCTTCCCCCACTCCCAAGCAGGATTCTAGGTTCTGAGTGCTTGCTGACCTGAGTCTGACTGATTTGTGTGTGGATAGAAGGGGGACAAGTCAGAGTGGGTAGGAGTCAGGGACGATGTAGAAAGGGAGAAGAAAGGACTTTGACAAACAGAATTACTGGTGGGCAATTTTCCCTTGACGCATGTACATTGCCTTTCATACTAGCCAATGACAGTAAACAGAGTCAGTGGCTGTTGTAAGCTATGGGTCAAAGGACTGGCAGCCAATCTGCACAGGCCGAAACTGTAGAGGCCCAAAGATAGAAGGTCTCCACAACACTGATAGCCATGAGGGCTATGGAATTGGCCAGGACGTGGACTACAGATTTCAGAGAGCCTGCTTGAGTGACAAGCTCTCAGGTAGGTAGAGAAGTCAGAGAGATGAAGTCGAGCCTCAGGGACATTACTGTGTCCCTGCCAATGAGATGGTTCAGAGCCCTTGAGTGGAAGGTTTGGTGTGGAGGATGGTTTATTCCTGCTGGCTCCCTGTAATTCTTGCCTACCAGCTACAGAGCCTTTTAGCTGTGAGCTGGCTTGGAGGTATCCGTACAGATGTGCCCTCCCTCTTCATTCTCCTGTAACTAGATTTTTTCTTCCTTTCTCTCTTCTCTTTATGTAGATGAGTTGGAAGACATTAGAGAAGAAACGGAAGAGCTGAGAAAGTACCATTACTTATCTGATAGTAACTATGGTTCTTTGAGAGGTGTTGTCCAAGTGGATTCCCCTCTTGGGGCACACACACCCTATACAGCGTCCAGCAGTGTCAGCTGAAGCTGTGCCTACACCTTATATGTCTTTGTGTATGCCTGCCCAGAGGTATAAAGAGTGGAACGGGCCCAACCATCCCTCAGCTCCTTTGACAATCCAGAATCCCAGAGGAGCAGGACTCTGTAGTTGCAGGGAAGGAGGGTTGGCCTTGGAATCCATGTGAGTAACAAATCTTAAAGAATCTCCATTCTTTCTCGTTCAAGTGATTGTCCACATGTATTCCGCTCTTGGTAAGTGTCAAGGTTCCTTCCCCACTCTGAACTCTAGGGTACAGATGTGGGGACCTGCATGAAAGACCCCCTAAGCTTATTCTTACCAGCTTAGGTTAAAAACTTCCTCAAGATACAAACTTTGCCTTGTCCTTGAACCCTATGCTGCCACCACCACGTGTGTTAAACAAAGAACAGGGAAAGAGCTCACTTGGAGACGTCTTCCCCCCAAAATATCCCCCCAAGCACTACACCCCCTTTCCTGGGGAAGGCTTCATAAAAATCCTCACCAATTTGCATAGGTGAACACAGACCCAAACCCTTGGATCTTAAGAACAATGAAAAAGCAATCAGGATCTTAAAAGAAGAATTTTAATTAAAGAAAAAGTAAAAGAATCACCTCTGTAAAATCAGGATGGTAAATACCTTACAGGGTAATCAGATTCAAAACAGAGAATCCCTCTAGGCAAAACCTTAAGCTACAAAAAGACACAAAAACAGGAATATACATTCCATTCAGCACAGCTTATTTACCAGCCATTTAAACAAAAGGAAATTAACGCATTTCTAGCTAGACAATGCCCTTACTACACCAAAAGTATGAGGTTTAGCTTTCCCTGGGTTTGACTGAGGCTTAGGAAAGAAAACTGGGAGATAAATAAACTGGTTCATATGGAACTCTGAAAGAACTTTGGTCAGGAACTTGTGATGAAGCCTGAGAGTACCGTTGTCCTTATGAAAACATGTATAAGACAGACTCAATGGAAGGGCCTGTTTTCCCTATCCTTTGAGCTGATACAATGGTTACTAAAAAGCAGTCTTCTGTGATACATGGTATAGGGTACAGCTTGCTAAGGGCTCAAAAAGGGAGCCATCAACACTTAATACTATATTGAAGTTCCAAGAGGGACAGGGCTCCCAAATTGGGGGGAAAACATGAATAAGACTCTTAAGGAATCTAGCTACTGTAGGATGAGAAAATATTGTGTGGCCCTGGATAAAGAGAGTGATGTGCAGATATTGCTGTTATATGATCCTTTGTTTCTGGACTAACAAACAATAAAATACTGCTGAAAAGGGTGTTGGGGGAAAAGGATGCTGATGAAATGCCCACACACAAATCCTTTCCCACTTAGCTTTATAGGTCAGTCTATTTGATACCAGTTGACTAGAAAGAGTGTTACCTCAGGAGGATGTTTAACAGCAACTACTAAAGTTAGACATTTTTAAATCAGCAGGTCCAGATAACTTGTATCCAAGAGTTTTAGAAGAGCTGGCTTGGAATGCTGGAGAAGTCCCAGAAGACTGGAAGAAAGCTAATATTGTGTCAATATTTAAAAAGGTTAAATGGGATGATTTGAGTAATTATAGGCCTGTCAATCTGGGCATCAATGCTGGACAAGATAACAGAGAGAATGATACAGGAGTTGAATAATAAAGAATTAAAGGATGGCAATATAATTAATACAAATCAACATGGGTTTATGGAAAACATTTCCTGTCCGACCAACTTCATACTTTTTTTTTTGATGAGATTACAACTTTGGTTGATAAAAATAATAGTGTTGACGTAATATATTTAGATTCCTGTAAGGTGTTTGACTTGGTACCACTCAACATGTTCATTAAAAAACTAGAATGATATAAAATGAACATGGCACACATTAAATGGATTAAAAGCTGACTAACTTATAGGTCTCAAAGCTTAATTGTAAATGAAGAATCATCATCAAGTGGGTATTTTTCTAATGGGGCCCTGCAGGGATCTGTTCTTGGTCCTATGCTATTTAACATTTTTATTAATGACCTGGAAGAAAAACAAAATCATTACTGAAAAAGTTTGGAGATGACACAAAAATTGTGGGAGTGGTAAATAACAAAGAGGACAGGTCATAAAGACTGAGCGATCATCACCTGGCAAACTGGTCGCAAACAAACAATATGCCTTTTGACATAGCTAAATGTAAATGTGTACATCTGGGAACAAAGAATTTAGGCCATACTTACAGGGTGGAGGACTCTATCCTAGGAAGCGGTGACTCTGAAAAAGGTTTGGGGGTGGTGCTGGATAATCAGCTAAACATGAACTCCTGCTGTGACACTGGCCAAAAGGGCTAATGGGATCCTTGGATGCAAAAACAGGGGAATCTTGAGTAGGAGTAGAGAGGTCATTTTACCTCTGTATTTGGCACTGCAACCACCGCTGGAATACTGTGTCCAGTTCTGGTGCACACAATTCAAGAAAGATGTTAATAAACCGGAGAGGGTTCAGAAAAGAGCCACGAGAACGATTAAAAAATCAGAAATCAAAAAAGGCGTGAATTGATTAAAATCAATAAGTACCTATATGGGAAACAAATAACTGACAATGGGCTCTTCAATCTAGCCGAGAAAGGTGCAACACGATCCAATGGCTGGAAGTTGAATGTAGACAAATTCAGACTGGAAATAAGGTGTAAATTCTTAACAGTGAGAGTAATTAACCACTGGAACAATTTACTCAGGGTCACAGTGGATTCTCCATCACTGGCAATTTTTAAATCAAGACTGGATGTTTTTCTAAAAGATCTGCTCTAATGAATTATTTGGGGGAAATTCTATAGCCTGTGTTATACAGGTGGTCAGGCCAGATGATCACAACGGGCCCTTCTAGCCTTGAAACCTATGAATCCAGTTGAGGCGTCTTGCTTTGGATGGAATGTTCTGAATACATGGGGCAAATGCACACAGAATGGAATCCGTATGAACAATCACTAGAAGAAGAATTGGGGAATCACATTACCATCTATGCATTTAGGTCAGGCAACCAAAATATACGGAAAGGAAGTGGAGCATAAAATTAGTAGCCTTGACTGACAGATATATTGTCTTTAGGATTCTGGTAGGCAGACCCAAAATGCTCTCAATAATTGCTTGCTGCCGAATACAATGGTACATACATTTACATTTAGCCATTTGGCAAAGATCAGTAGAAAATTAGTTTTAGAAATATCACCAAAACTGCTAAATTGTGCTATACACCCTATAATTTGATGACCGCAGAATTGCAGGATAATTTCTGGAAGTGATAGCAGTGCTATTTCTACTTACACAGTACTCAAGAGGTGTGTTAAAATAAATGTGTGTTTTAACAATGGGTGGGTTTTAAATTCAGGAAAATCATTTATAAAAATATGAACATGAATCAGATCTATATATAAGCAATCTATATTACAAAAGCAATCCTACCTCCTTTTTCTCTTCCACCAACCCCCCCCAATAAATCAGTTATATCACATGGCTACAGATAGCTATGTTTCATGGTTGAGACATCATTGCTGTGAATGCAGACTTAAGAATGGCCACACTGGATCAGACCAATGGTCCATATAGTCCAGTATCTGGTCTTCCGTCAGAGGCCAGTGTCAGATGCTTCAGAGGCAATGAAAAAAAACCAGGCAATTTTTGAGTGATCATCCAGTTGTCCAGCCCAGCTTCTGACAGTCAGAGGCTTCAGGACACTCAGAGCATGGGGATGCATCCATGACCAACTTGGCTAATAGCCACTGATGGGCCTATCTTCTGTGGTATTATTTAATTCTTTTTTTTAAAACATAGTTATGCTTTTGGCCTTCACAACATCCCTTGGCAATGAGTTCTACACGTTGACTGTGCATTGTGTGAAGAAGTAGTTCCTTATGTTTGTTTTAAAGCTGCTGCCTATTAATTTCATTGGGTAACCCCTGGTTCTTGTGTTATGTGAAGGGGTAAATAATATTTCCTTATTAACTTTCTCTGCACCTTTCATGATTTTGTAGACCTGTCACATCCCCCCATAATCATGTCTTTTCTAAACTGAACAATCCCAGTCTTTTTAATCTCTCTTCATATAAAAGCTGTTCCATACCCTTAATCATTTTTTGCCCTTTTCTATACTTTTTCCAACTCTTACATCTTTTTTGAGATGGAGCAACCAGAACATGCAATATCCAAGGTGCGGGCGTACCATGGATTTATATAGTAGCATTATGATATTTTCTGTGTTATTATCTATCCCGGTCCTAATATTCAGGTAGCTTTTTTGAGTGCTGATGCATATTGAACAGCTGTTTTCAGACAACTATGCACAATGTCTCCAAGATCTCTTTACTGAGTGGTAAAAGCTAATTTAGACCTCAATTTTGCATGTATAGTTGGGATTGTGTCTTCCAGTGTGCATTACTTTACATTTATCAACACTGAATTTAATCTGCTTTTTTGTTGCCCATTCACCCAGTTTTGGGAGATCCCTTTGTAACTCTTCACAGTCAGCTTTGGACTTAACTATTTTGAGTAATTTTGTATCATCTTCTCAGCTTTGCCACTTCACTGTTTACCATTTCCCAGATCATTTGTGAATATGTTGACCAGCACTGGCCCCAGTATAGATCCTTGGGGGACCTCATTATTTACCTCTCTCCACTGTGAAAATTGACCATTTATTCCTACCCTTTGTTTCCTGTCTTTTAATCAGTTACTGACCCATGAGAGGAACTCCCCTCTTATCCCATCAGTACCTACTTTGCTTAAGAGCCTTTCGTGAGGACCTTATGAATGCTTTCTGAAAGTCCAAGTACACTATATGCATTGGACCACCTTTGTCCACATGTTTGTTGACATGTTCAGAGAATTCTAATAGATTGGTGAGGTGTGATTCCCCTTTACAAAAGCCATGTTCTTTCTTCTCAACATATCATGTTAATCTAGATGTCTGATAATTCCATTCTTACCAGCAATTCCAGCAAATACCAATTTGCTGGTATTGAAGGTAGGTTTACTGGCCTGTAATTGCCAGGATCGCCCATGGAGCCTTTTAAAAAAATAAATAAAAAAATCAGTGTTACATTAGCTATTTGCCCATCATCTGGTACAGATGCTGACTTAAGTGATAGGTTATGTACCATAATGAGTAGTTCAGTTCACCTATATACACAGGGGGTACAGTATTTTCTTAATACTTTGTTTTCAAATTAAATGAGTTAAAATTACTTCTCTCTTAAAAAGCAAAAATGTTTCAAGTTTGCTAAGGTGTATTTTTCCTTAGTCTAGGTCCACTTGCATGGGTGATCACTTTGCATTATTTTACTGCATGCTGATTATGCAAAGGACTGTGCGCTGGAACTGATCAACATACTTTGCTCCAGCTACAAGGTGAGGAGAGAAGTTATGACTTTATCTTAGACAGCAAAACAATACTTACCGGCCAAATTTCTCAGTGTTCCCCGTTTTGCCTTGTTGAATGACATGAATGAAATCATAGGTAAGAATGAAAGGCACTCGTTCCCTTTTAATTCCAAATTTGGATTTGAAGTTCCCAAGAATATGCCCAAAATCTATGTGAAAGAGCTAAACAAAAACAGAAATAAAAATTTATTTCTCCAGAAAAATATTCTGTTTCCTAATTTGTTTAAAAAAAAACTTAAAGGGGAGCTTGTCAGGCATGGTTAGCTAAAAATGAGACTCACAGTAATCCCCCATCCTGCCCTAACACCCCATCTTTTGTGTATCTCTGAAGAGATGTAATTTCTTGTTTAGGGTTTTCTTCTCAGTGTTTCAAAACTGAATAGAAAAATCAGTGCCAGCAACGTCCACGCAGGAGGAAATACTGTCAGTCAGGAAGGAAATTTCAGTTTCAAGCTTCCAAGGTAGAACAATAAACATTATCTATCTGCGTTAGGGCTTTACCATGATGCCCAACATCATAGTATCTGAGTGTCTTCCAAGTGAAATCCATAGCAATAGTGAAGTCCCCTATAGACTTCAAGGAGTCTCTGGCATTCTACCTTTCCAAGGTTGAAACTATGTCAGGGTAAGGCTTCTATTTTTTAAAGTTAATTAATTATTATCAAGATTTAATTTATTTCATGTTTTTGGTTGATGGGGCAGTGTCAGGGATATTAGAGGAAAAATTATTCTACAAATTAATAAAATACTGACAGCATTGTTCTAAAAATGAGAAAATGCTTTGTAGATGGAGGAGTGATTTCACTAAAATCTGGATAAAGCTACACTAGAAATAAAAAAAAAAAACTCATTATGAACAACAGTTTTTATTGAGAATATTCTTCATGTCTAACCCAGATGGAACCATACAGTTCAAAACTCTATACCTTGATTTTCTAGGTTGGTCATTTGCAAGATACATTGAGATTTGACCATAGCTATAATCATCTAGGGCCATAAGGAGTAGCATTGTGTAAATAATTAATTTTTCTGCTTTGGTGGCCAAACCAAAAAATAATTTAAAAAAATTCTGTTTGGGCTGACCCAAAACATACATGTTTCAGTTTTTCTGGAGAAACAAAGAAGATGAAAAAAAATCTATTTTAGGTTGAACAAAACGTTTTGCTCAACCTGAAACTGAAATGTTTTGTTTTCAAGGTTACCTTTTCAAAAAAATGTTAAAAACAAAACAGTGAAATTCTGAAACAAAATGTCTTACTGAAATAAGAAGTTAAAATTTTATGTTGTAGAAATGCTGAAAATGAACTGTTTGCACATTTCACAATATATATATATTTTATCAATTTTTTTTTCTGAAATAGACTTGAATGTGTGTTTCGGTTAACCTGAAACAGCATTTTTCAGTGGAAAAAAATGATTGGCATGAAAAACATTTGCCTAGCTCTAATCAGGAGACTTACTGGGTTTTGGGGAAATGATGAATTATTCAGGACAATCTTACTTGACAAATAATTATTTATAATATCTCCCCCAATCTACCAGATCAGAGTCAACCATAACGACTACAATTTACATATTTAGTTCCATATTTATATGTTTTATTCTAGTAAGACACTAAAACTAGAATAATACAAATGTAATTGAAAAAACTCTCAAAATAAGCTTTGTACAAGAACTACAATGGCGAAGACTTTTTTTTAAAAAAATAGAATTCATCTAACTGCTAACAGGGTTCTTACCTGACCATTCTTCCTGACCATGATATTGTCACTATGTCTGTCACCAATGCCCAGTACGTAAGTAGCTACACAGTAGCCAGCACAAGACAGGGTGAACTCCTCGATGGCTCGATCCAGGTCATCTCTAAAAATACAAAGGCAAACAATAATTCTACACATTAGCAATAATTCACCTTCTATTTTCACATTAAGAAAACACACAATTTTGCTTAAACTAGGATCAGATATGGACATTTTAAAACAGCCCAATTGCAGGATTATTAAACCATTTCACTACGTAGTGAGACAAAGTTCCTCCTCTGCCTTGGTCGCTTCTGTGCTTTTCGGCAGATTTGCTCACCTCAGAGGTTACAGCAGTCTTCAGTTTGGTTCCTTTTGTTAGTGGCACAAACCTGCCGTTCACTCAGCTAACCTCATCACTGGCCAGCATGGGGAAAAGGAGGTGAACAATCCCCGCAGTCTCTGCTGGCCGACATAATGGGTCGGGGAACAGGCCAGAGACCTTCCCCTCTGGTGGGACGCACAGTCCAGGTCAACTCCTCTTATATCAAATAGGGAGTTGTGGGGATGGGGGAACCCAGGCCCACCCTCTACTCCGGGTTCCAGCCCAGGGCCCTCTGGATTGCAGCTATCTACAGCGTCTCCTGTAACAGCTGCGTGACAGCTACAACTCTCTGAGCTACTTTCCCATGGCCTCCTCCCAACACCTACTTTGTCCTCACCACAGGACCTTCCTCCTGATGTCTGATAACGCTTGTACTTCTCAGTCCTCCAGCAGTATGCCTACTCACTCTCAGCTTCTTGCACGCCTCTTGCTCCCAGCTCCTCGCACACACCTCACTAACTGAAGTGAAGTCCTTTTTAAAACCAGGTGCTCTGATTAGCCTGCCTGTCCTAATTGATTCTGGTAGCTTCTTAATAAGCCTGCCTTAATTGGTTCCAGCAACTTCCTGATTGTTCTGGAACAGCCCATTATCTTACTCAGGGAAAAGGGACCTGCTTAATCTGGGGCTAATATATCTACGTTCTATTACTCTCCTGTAGCCATCTGGCCTGACCCTGTCACAGTAGAAATGCAGAAATTAAACTATTACAATAGGCAATGGCATTGAGCCATTAGGTATGTGTAATTATTATTTTCTTTAAATTATATTTCATGGCTTATCCAATGATGTACAGCACAGATTGCTGCCAATGTTGGAATTCAGTGTTTGGATTGCTGTTTGAACTCCAAGAGCAACCTGAATCTGAAATCTAAAAAGAGAAAGGCAACAAACTTGCAGAGACAGCTATATATGTATGTACTTGTGCATACATGCATGCATACAATGGGCGAGATCCTCACTCCGCTCAGCCCTTTTACATTGCGTAAAAGGGACAGAGCAATGTAAAAGGCATCTAAAAGCTCTTGATCCAGCCAAGGGAAGACTCTCAAGGCACAGGAACAGTGAAAGACAATAATGAGACTGCTGTCTGAGGACTCCCTAGCAAGCCCTGGCATACAGGGAGTGCTGGAGGCAGGGATACAGCACTCAGTGCTTGGAGATTCCAGACAGCGCTGTGGCCCAGTGGGTCCCATTCAAGTCCTGAGGGCTGTCTAAATTATGTGTGAGACTTCAGAGCTTACAGCCACCTTAGCCTCTCCCAGTCCCTGAGATGTGAGTTTTCTGCTGAGCCTCTTAGAGGTGCAGTGCAGAATCTCACCCAATCCTTCTGGATATGCATTATGGTGATGCTATAATGGCTCCAGAATTAAGGTTGCTTTGAATTTAAAGAGTGTGGGGGGGGGGTCAAACCTATTTATTATGTGTGAATAATACAGTGTATCCTCTACTAATTCTGAGAACAGAATACATTTTTGGACAATTTACATGAAAAAAGGGTGCTCTGAATCACTTTGCAGGATTGAACCCTAAAATGGGATTTTTTTCTTAATCCTCAAAACAGATTTTCACTTTGTAAGGAATTTTATAACAAGTTATAAGCAAGAAATACACATGAAAATTTACCCTAAATTGTATTCCTTTAGCCAATTTAAGAGAGCATCTTTGTTGAACGCAGCAGCAGCAGCAACATTGCTACTATTTAACTGAATATCTGCAATGGTTTCTGAAGCAGAAACAGCCTCAATAAGGCCAGAATGGTCTCCTGTTGCTAAACAACCATATGGCAACATCCTGAAACAAAACAGAGAGACTATTAAAAAAAATTAGGAAGATTGTTTCTTTCAACACAAACATTCTTGAGCTGAATGTCCATGCTAATTTTAAGGCTAAACTCTCAGAAGTTAATAAATGGACATGTTTCCAGAGCAAAAATATCAACACTTTATTTAAAAATAGTATTTTCGCTCCACTACATAAATACAGAAACTGCTGTAGAAGCTCACTTTTACAAATCCCAATCTTACAAATGGCCACTTCTATGAAACAATTTCCTGAATTTTTTGGGGGGTGGGGAGGGGGAGAAGAAGGGCAGGGAGGGCAGATATCACATAACAAAAATCATGTAGATGAAGAACAAGTCAAAATCCTTTCACATTTCGATGCCTTCAGTGTATTGGAAATTGCATTGCAATACTTGAAAGGACAAGAAGAAAATGATGCAGTGCACAATACTACAATTTATACACTATACCTACTGTAATTCTGAGTGCTTAATTTTAAGATCTTTTCCACTTTACAAACTCCTCAGTCCCCAATTAGTTCGTAAAACAGGGGTTCTACTATATGGGAAATATGCAACACTTTGCTTTTTACTGAAGTGTAATTCTGTTAGAAAAACAATAGAGGGAGCCATTTCATGTCAGTTGCTAGTTTACAGTGTAAATGGGCTGTAAAGAGGAAGTAAATTACATTCACACTCACTTTAAGATTCCTTTATAGTGTGGTTTAACGAATGGTGTGGTTTAAGCGTGGTTTAAAGGTGCCTTAGTTTAAATGAAAATCCAGCCCCTCTATGTTTTAGCACAATATCAATCGGATTTCCATTCTTCCTAGTTCAATTAAAAAGTTTCAAGACATTAATAAAGAGGTAGCACAGTATCTCCCCCAAAGTGTTTAAGAATGACCACCGTAGGATGCTTGGGTGCATTACAAAGAGACAGAAAATAATACAGAACATATCTAACAGAATATATATGCTTTTAACAATCTGTGCCATAGGTAAGATAAAATTGTGAAAGTTGGTACACTCCTTCATTCTGGACTGCTGATTACAGACAGGTTTCAGAGTAGCAGCCGTGTTAGTCTGTATCTGCAAAAAGAAAAGGAGTTCTTGTGGCACCTTAGAGACTAACAAATCTATTTGAGCATAAGCGAAGTGAGCTGTACTCCTTTTCTTATTACAGACAAAAACCCAAATCTGGAATTTCTTTTACAGAACACCAAAAGGTTATCATTCTACCATCCACCACCACCACACTAACTTAAAATCAAGAAAATTATCAAAGGCAAGCAAGTGCACACCACAGGCACTGACGTTGATAGCGAAGTCCATCTAGAGACAAGCATATTGGCAACACATCATTATGTTATACTTGACAATGGCAATCCCTTCGGTTTTCAGTTTTGATAATTCATATTGAAGTAAATTAGAGCTAAGATTAAACGGGACCAGACAAATGCAAAAAATATGGTGAGGAGGCGTAGATGGGGATACAAAAAACAGGATTAGGGTTATTTAATGCAGAAGTAATTTAACTGAGGTATTTACAGGTATGGAGAATAGGGTCACATATAGATGTTAACAATATTTACAATTCAAATAAATATGAAGCAGTTTCATCAAATCTGGAGTTCTAGTTGTACACTATTCCCACCATTAACCCTAAGAAGACTATTTTATATATCTTCATTAAAGTAACTGATTCTAAAACTGAAATTTACTATATTAACTACAACAGAAATTACAAAATATTCATAAATATTAAAAAGCTGGTTACTGATTTTAGGATTCATTTAATTAGACCAAAATATGTCACCAAATATAGTGGACATGAGCTGAAAAGTATATGGTTAAAATTACTACCCACTGGTCTTGAAAAGTGAACTGACCTTCTTGTCCATTGGGGGGGACAGAAGCTGAATTAACCCTGCTCCTGCCAGTCTCCTCTACTTTCCCACCACACCTTTCCCTTCTCCTCACTCTGAGCTGCAGAGCAGAGTCTCCCCCCTCACAATTTCTCTAGCCCTCTCTCACTATGTAAATGTTTGAATTCTGGGTTGCTATGAGCAGGTAGAATGCCTCCTGCTGCCAATCACCTATATTATCTCTTCATGCAGGACCATTTCAGAATCTGAGTCAAGAATTCACCATTGAAAGCCACCAACTCCTTTTATGGTTTCCTAGTCTAGGGCAGGGATAGGACCAGCAGAAGGACAAGTCGGGGCAAAGCTAGAAGGCAGACTGAAGAGAATACATGGATTGAGAATCCCAACCCTGGCCTGGCAACAGCTATCTCCCCCTCCCTCCTCTCTAGTAAACATCTCTTAGCAGCCCCGACAATTCAGAAAACTGATTGTGTTTTTGGGACATATAAAATTCAACAACAAAAAAAAAAAACATACTGTAAGGAATAATCTTCCATTGGCAGTGAGAAGAGCTACTTCTTTTTCCATCTCTACCATTCAGCGAAACAACAATCATATATATGTAATACAATCTGTTTGAGACACATAAAATAAAGCCTAAATGTGGATGATTTGGTTGTAAGATATATCCATATTATTGCTCAGTATTTCAGAAATCTGTTCTTTAAAATAAACAAACTAAAAAAAATTCAGATTTGTAACCTTTTCTTTTTTATTAGTCTCTTTCCCAATTAAAAAAAACCCGACATCCCAGACAGAGTTTTCACACTGGAATTAAAGAATACATATAACAACTGCATAACACCAGGGTTCATGGTGCAAGGAAACACTGCCCATCCTTATCACGACATGAAAATGTAAGCCAAGTATTGCCAGGTTAAAGTGCAAGCTGGCGCTCTTCCATGGCATTTCAACCTACCCTACTTGTAGCTTAACTTGGCACATATCCAACAACTTCCCCTTCAAAAGCAAGCAATGATGAAAGCTATTCAGCCCCTGGAGGACAGTGTGCTTACAACTGGAGGAAAAAACATTCTTGTCAGAGAGACAGTTTGACAGGAGTCAAATTGGGGACAAATCCTCAGGGCTCTGTCCATCTTCTTCTAGCCTTTTTGCCTTCAACATCTGTCAGTGGGATATCTTCCTCCTTTTTGAAGACCATGTAAAGACCACTGACAGATCTATAAGTAATCTTTGGCAATAAATATAATGTTCTTTCTGCACTGTATTTTCTCTAGTATCTTTCAATCCCTACCTATTTCAAAAAAGTTTAATTCTTCAAAAGGGATCTCTTCCAAATAAATGGGAGAGTATTGGTACTTCATTACATCAGCATGTTCTTCTATTTTCAGGTATAGCATTCAGTTTACTAAATGACTGAAATCCTACAGACAAAGAAAGGTTTTCTTTGGGTTTTTTTAAAATAAACTTTCCTTAATTTACTTGTAGTACCCACAGTGCCAATGCCAGACGTCACACCTATCAATACAGGTAAAAATGAAAATCCACTGTAGGCTTCTTGGCAATAAAGGTAAATATACGTATATAACCCTCTTTGTCTATCAATGTAGTAACTAAGCACACCAACCACCGTAATATGTAGGTTTTGGATTAAAGCATCTTGGTTTATATGTGAAAATTCAGTTGAGTCCTGGGAAAAAAATACACAGCCTTTGAAAACATTTGTCTACATTGGGAAAATGGGTGGTATTCTAAAGTTGTGTTGACTCACATTCACTCCCCTTTAAGAGTTAACCATGACCAGATAGCATGTTTTTTAAACATAACTATCTTTACCTAAAATCCTGTGGCAAAATGGTGTTTAAAAATGTGTTGGATAACACATTTTAAAATACCACTCATTTCTCCAGTGTAGACAAACCTGAAGCTATGAGATAAGCTGACTGTAAAGCAAGTCAATATATCCAGGTGAAAGGTTGGTCTCTAAATCTCCTACCCCTGTCCAGCTGTGCAGCACAGAAGACCAACACATGCTCCCAAGTATCTGAATACTTTGTCTCCCTTCCAGGAGAGGATGATCTGCTGGAGTTTGTCCTTGCGTAGATCCCAAGCAGAAGAGAAGAACTGGACTGAGCCTCCATTTAGAATTGCTATAAAATAAACATTCTGGTTTGTGGTGGTTATAAGAGAATTCTGGCCCCCATCCCAGACTGCTCATCTGCTGCGTAGTGCTTTCTGCACCAGGGCCAGTTCACTGAAGCTGCAGAATCTGTAGTGGCAGGGGGCCCCAGACTGGATGAGGCTCCCATGAGAAGATTGCTTGAGGCAGTAAGCAAGTGCTCCTGCTCTTTTAAAAGGAAAGGTGGAGAAAAGAAGCAATAGAACAACTGGAGCCTGGCTGTTTTCACAGGAGTGTGGTTGGTGGATAAGGATCCAGAGGTTCCCGGTGAAGTAGGAGAAGCTGGGAAGCCTAGGGCCTTCTGTGCACCCAGGGAGCACAGGGGGCAGCAGCGGAAGGGAGACCTATCATTCAAAGAAATGGGGGGCAGGAGGATTGGAGGAGAAAGGGGCAGAACTGACTGGACTGGAGGGGTAGGGGTGATTTTTTCAGCCAGATTGAATTGTTTTGTTTGGCGGATTGAAGATGTGTCAATGGAAATTAATATGGTTAGACTTCAGTTGTGTGGCAATACCAGTATTTTTCCCCTGTGCTAATAGCTTTAGTCCTCAAGCAAATAAATTGAGGACATATTTTTCAAAGTCTGCTATTCAATCCTTTCTTCAGGCTTTATGCCTCGTGAACAGCAGACACACCCAACACCTGACCCTCACAAGAGCTCAGCCTGGTTATTTTTATATTTTCTGATGAGATACATGTGCTGTAGAAATGGAGTTATTTACATTTGATTTTGTGGTAGGGGTGACTTATGGTTCTCTCCCCTGCTTCCAGCATATGCTACTGTTGCTGTCATAACTAAGGCTATTTCAGTGTGCCCGGATCACCATCTGGATACTGCTGCCTGAATACTTCTTAATTCTTTTTGCAGCCTCTACACCCCCTCAGAATTTTGTTTGTAAGCATAAATTATAAAGGATGGATGAGAGGGGGGCTCCCAATCAAACAGATCCACAGGGAACCCTGAGCGTGTCTGAACCAGCCCTATGCTCCATTATGGTGCAGCTCTCTCTGGGGGTTCCCCTTACGACTCTTTCTGAGAGTTTATGGAGGCAATCTTTGGAGTGCATGGCATCTCTCTTCATCTCCCTTTGACGACCTTAGAAAGTAGGTCAGTCAGAGAAAACACATCTAATGACCCATTAAATTAATTCCCAATTGCCAAACGCCGTGTGTGGGGCTGGGCTGGAGTCATAGAGTCTACCCCTGAGAAGGGAGTAACTGAGGAATGCCTGATCTGGTGCTCTCCAGCTGCCAGGAAGGCAGTCCTTGCCCCCAAGTATTAGAGCAGCCTCCTGTAGGCTATTCATAATAGTATAAATTATCTGCAAATATATTTCTCTCTTTTCAAAGAAAAAATTAATCAGATGTTCAACTTTACAGCAACTAAGCAAACATCCAATTACCCTAAAGCAAACATACACTTCCTGAAGTAATCTGTCTATTTAAATTCTTCTTATATCTTAGACTTTACTAAAAGGAATCGTCTCATAAATAGCATATTTTCCTGATGGGTAACTTGTTTATAATTTTCCATATCTGTGTGGTTTGATGCGATGTGCCTGTAAAATCATACTATGAGTCTTCAACTACAAATGTTTAAATGATGAGATCAAATTCTCCAGCTGGTGTAGCCTGAATATTATTTAAAAATATGCTGACTTCTAGCTTACTGCAAAGATGTATATAGTTTAGCAATTAAAATCACAAACTGTAAAGATTACAACTCTGCACATCACATGGTTTCAAGTTATGGACAATGACGGCATGGAATGCTAAATTGCAAGACTGTTAAAAAAAATCAACGTATTGTTAGAAACATTAGTTCCAAAGATGTTCTTAGAAATAAGTCTTCTTTTTCTTTTTTTTTTTGCAGGGGGAGGATAGTCAACTAAAACTAGCATTTGTGTGCTTGTATGTGTATCCTCAGCAGTGGGTGAAGTGGCAGAGGCAGCTGCCTAATAGCTAGTGTCCTGCACTATAATGCTATATTCCTTATCTTGTCATTTCAACTCTTGGAACTGGTACTAGTGCAAAAATGTCATGTTGAGTGCTGTAGTGAGTGGGTGGAAGGAGGTGAGTTCTTTATGTTGCTCTGTAACAAAGACTGGAAGATATAAGAGCAGGGCCTACTAGCTCTGAAAGAAGTTCTGTGCTGTTCAGTCCAGTCATCAATGAGTAGAAGGAGGGTGACTACGATCTGGGGATGTACATTAAAGATGGTAATAATAGGAGCAACTCTTAAGCTTTAAGATGGGTACTAAAGATGAACCTCAGGAAGAAAAAAAAAGTGTCAAGTTCATGACTACTAACATCGATGATTAAAAAGTTTGCCCTCTTCATTAAGTACATTATGGTAAATCATATGTCAGAAGTCTACTGCAGTTAAGCAACCCTCATTACCTCTCTTTAGGTGCAGGAAATTATGTTTATTCCTTCCTTAGCATAAACCCATGATAATAGCTAGATCGGCACTATATTCTGTTCCACTGGCATTCAGAAATAGCATTTCAAAACTGGTCCAAAATGAGTGATATCTGCACTATTAATTTAAGTCTCCAATCCCTAAATTATTGAAAATCATGTATGTTTTCATTGCAGTACATTGAGCTACTTTAAAACATTTACAGTATCTTATTTCAATATTAACTTTACTAGGATAAACTGTGGCATTTTCCTATACTTCCAATATAATATAGCAACGAAGGATTTATAGCATGGTAAGGTAAACGTACACGTATATATACCCCCCTAATGGATACCAAGAAGTGAAACAGATAAACTGCTTCACAGATTTAATACATCATGTTTCTCCCTCTCACCCTTTGTTCCCTATATTATCAGGGAACAAGTGGTAAGAAACCAATTATTACAGGGATATCATACTTAATCAGTCCTTCTTGTCTTTAATATAAAATTTGTTTGTTCTCTTTTTTTATTGTCGTTTGACTGCGCAGAAGTCAAAAGCATTTTCTGAAGATTTTCATGAGAATCAGTTATAATCCAATTATAAGAATAAATGAAAGTGTACTTTTTCAGGGCTCAGTGCAGGAACTAACCTCAATGACATTATATACATCATCTATGAGATGTAGTAATTATTCACACTGGAGGTGTGTTCCAGGTCAGAAGAACTGAAGTGGGTTTTAGCCCATGAAAGCTTATGCCCAAATAAATTTGTTAGTCTTTAAGGTGTCACAAGTACTCCTCAATTTTTTTGCATACATAAACTATTTAACTTGAAAAACTGCCATTAGGAAACAAAGGCAACATAACAGGTAAGGAAATGTCATTTTTTTAAAATTATGCTAACACCTCTAGTAAAAAAGAGTATTTAAGAGTTAACTCACTGGAGGTTTATTTAAACATAGCACAGAAGTAGAAAAAACTAAAGAAAGAAAGTTACTTTCACCAGGCATGCATTACCTTACATCAAACAGAAACTAGGCTTATTTGTAGCAATCCCACATGTTGTTGCCTCTGTTCACTTTGCCTTTGGGCTATATTAGACTGTGCTAAATATGCTTCAAATTTGACTAGAATGAATACAAAACTACATTTAAAAAGTTAAAGTTCTGACTTAAACTGATAAAACTAGGCATAGTGAAAATGATCAGTCTAAGTATTGCCCCTCACATAGCATGAATCATCATACACAACTAAGATCCCTTTATAAAAGGTTGAAGAGAGATCACACTGATGATCTTAACTCTAATATTCCTTTATTTACCCAACTTAAGTCAGACACTTATTTAAATACAGAATAGAAAGCTGAGAGAAAATTTTTGCCTAACTGCCTTTAAGAGGATGTTTCAATTTCAGCACAGAAATTCACAAGGGCAATTTCCTGCAGTGATAGGTTTCAGAGTAGCAGCCGTGTTAGTCTGTATCTGCAAAAAGAAAAGGAGCACTTGTGGTTAGTCTCTAAGGTGCCACAAGTACTCCTTTTCTTTCTGCAGTGATAGGCAGTATTCTCTTAACAGGTAAAACGACACTGGGAGATTTGGCAAACTCCATTCCCTCCTCAACATTGCAAAATTCCTTGGTTTTATTTAATTGAAAATTACAGTATTAACTATTTTTGGATTACTCCTTTTAGATCATTAGATTACCTGTGTCTACTTTTGGGTCATTGTAAATAAGGACTTAAAATGTATTTGATTTCTATGCTAGAGACTTTTCACTGTGAAAAACATCCCAGAATTCTGCAGAATTACGATAGTTTGCACTAGTGCAAACTGTTTCCAAACAAATGAACTGAAATACTTACTTCGAGGGAGGGAGAGGTGCGGGTGGATAGGGGATAGTAATTTTTCCTAGTCCTGTCTTGAACCTTAGTCTACATTCTTCTTTCCCTCTACTGTAACACTTGCCAGTTTAAATTTTAAGTAAGAATCCAGTTTAATACAAATTACCAAACAAAATAAAATACAGAATTCAGGTTTCAGTTTGGGTTAAAAAAGACAAATATTAACATTTAAAGACAGTGGTACACTAATATGCTGTGCAATAAAAAAAAAATCCGTTCTTCAGAGAGTGATTTCAATAATGAACTACAAGTGCATATACAAGAACATAATTTGCTCCCAAAAGAACTTTGTGCAAGTTTCCTTTGTGGTCATTTTTGCACTCTACAGAAATGTAGAAACGCTGCTATTAATGGAAATAGCTACACGGGTTATAAATATATGCAGGGGATGATCATAAGCCAAATTTTTGGCACAAAGTAGTAGTACGAAACCTACTTCCAGTAATATCAACTAATAGACATGAATGCCAGTAAAACACCACATCAAAGTGGACTCCAACCCAGTAAAAATACTTGAATTATGAAAAAATACTAAAATGACATGCTGTGACAGCCATATCTAGCCTGATTTCATCAGTCTATAAATTTGGAGGATTTTAATAATTTGTGTGACACATTTATATTTGAGACATGATGTCTATATCCTGAATTACACTCTATATAAAGAGCCCGCCTCCCTCCAGATGGCAATGAAGTACTGTTCAAGGTGACGTCATAAGTCCTCGAAAAGTAATAGTTAACTGATATGTATTGGACATTCTGGGAAAAGCCACCCTACTAATAGAAATCTGCCTTGAAGATGTGAATGAAGATTCATACCAGGGGAAGATGTACTTACAGAGACAAAGGCCTCATACTTATGTATTTTTTGGAGATACAGAGCAAAGACAAGTCAGCTGAACTTGGTATTCAAACATTCTAGCCCATTCAGCATTGCGCCAGAATGACCATTAAGGGCATCAAAGCAAGCAAACCTCAAAGGTGCTCAACACAGCTATGCCATATACTTGCCGCTGAAATGTATTCTCAGTTTGAGAGCTGCACAAGGGCTGTATGAGATTAAAGTGCTTAACTGGAGTTGGTAGGTCAGTGATACAATAACTCTGAGTACATCAAAATGACAATTCATGCTGCCTTGAGAATTTTTTTTAAAAAACGCTCAGGGGAAGAATCTTCTATTTCCTTGCATGGCCTTTGGGTCTCACACAGATCTAATACTTCTCAATCGGATATTGTAATCCTCCTGTAAGGGATCCATATGGATATCTACTCATGAATAGCTTAATGTGTCTAATTTCCAATCCTTTTCTGCCTGCCACTTAGGTCTGGTTATTAAAGAACTGCAAAGTTGCATTCCAGATCCACACACTCCCAGAATTCAACACAGTAGCTAACCCCACCCCCAGCTAGTTCACAGCTCAGCCAGTGGCTAGCCCCCTAGATAATTCATGGCTCAGCCAGTGGCTAGCCCCCTAGCTGTAGCCAAACATAACTATGCTCTTTGGTCAAAATTCTCTACTCTGGCTGGCAAACAGAGATTTGCCTTCTAAGTTTTTACCTCACTTGGACATACACAGCATTGAATGCTAACTAGGACTACCACTTCCTGGACCAAAACATGAAGCACATTTATATTAGTTCTGAAAGACCAAGTTAACAGTTAATCCACAAAATCATTAAATGACAGAATATCATAGGAATATATAGTTCTGGAAAATATTGTCTGACATATACCAAAGAATCATAAAAATTGACTGGTACACCCTTATTCAAGTGTTTCCTGTCACCAGAAGACTAAGGCCCAGATTTTTAAAGGTATGTAGGCCTCGCTGTGTTCAGTGCTGCAACGCCTAGATGATTTAGGAGTCTAAATCTCATTTGTAATACTGATTTAGGCACTTAGGAGCCTAACTCCCATTGACAGTTGATGGGATTTGGGCTCCTAAATCAGTTAGGCATTTTAACACTGAACGCAGCAATTCCTAATTACCTTTAAAAATCTGGGCCTAAGTTCCAAAAGAAAGCCAAACAGACAAAGCAATTGATGGCATGAAAGCAGTCACTCAAATGCGAGACAAAAATGTGTGTAAATAACATGACAAGACGACTTCACCATGACAAAGGTGACAGCGTATTTGCTTGGTACACAACAAAAAAGCACATCATTTTCCATTCACTTCACTACTTCCAGTATTTCTTTCTCACAATAATTTGGACCATTTTGAGTCAGAAACCAAAAAATGCTGAGAACCACTGGTTAGGTAGTATTGACTTCTCTGGAAAAAATGGAATTACCAAAACTTTTAGCCATTGCAGAATTCACCTTTATATAGGTGTCAATCCTTAAATTTGCACCTGTCCACCAGCAATCTGCAGTTTGGAGGAGTTAATTGTGAGTGAAAAGTGGAAGCCTGGCACTGTTTGACTATTATGAATCAATTTTTTGGATAAGCTGGGTTAAGGGGTGCAGCATTGCTAGGTTTCAAGGAGGATAAACCTATGTGGAGGGCCTTTGAGGAGAGCTGTGAAAGCCAGTGTTCGTAATTTTGAGGTGTTCCTTTGTAATACTGAGCGGTCTTTGAGGAGAAAATGCAGAGAATAGTTGGGAATGCCTTCTTGGACTCCTCCCTTAGTTGAAAAGTCAGGCTCATTTACTGTGGGTCCATATTGCCCGAGGCTGGGACAATGAGCAGCAGAAAGGTAACCTGAATTTTAATCACAGGCAAGTGAAATCTCATCACAAAAAGACTGAGGAAGTGAAGACAATCCTAGCTGGCACAGCAGGTGCGCTTTTAATAATGAACCTCTATCTTTTAAGTGCTCAGTGGGCATTGAGGCTATTTTAGTCAGATGGATTTTTGTCACTAAAAAGGTCTTGTCCAGTGGAGAAGATAAGTTTGGGACAAGGAAAACAGTCACATCCTCAATAGTCAATTCCCTTTGCTAAAGCTATAGGTGCCTGGTTCCCAGATTCCAGCCTTGTTGAAGACTATTCCTCACTATGTGGTGTAGAAGCTATGCTGAAGACCCTGGGTTAACAGTTAAGATTTCTGGCATAGGAGAGAGACAGACTCAGTCAGACTGGACTGTACTACCTTGCCAAAAGGGCAGCACTAATCTATTTTTCCCAAAGCCTTGTCCACTTTATCAGTCTTTATCAACACACTGAACTGCAGGAAAACTAAGCAAGAGAATTCAGGAAAGCAAAGTAAGAGTTAAGGTTAAAGACTGTGCACTGCAGAACAAGACCTCGGACCTTTATAGTGGTCTTCAGACAATAATCAAATAATTGCTTGAATATGAATGTAACTTGTGAATACATTTAGAACTACTGCATGTGAAACCATGATAACTGCAGGCACATTTGTTAGCCAGAAGGCCTGAAAACTTGGGAAAAAATTCTGTAATTGCATTAGCCACATAACTGCTGATATGAGAAGTGAAAATGTACCAGTTAGAGACTACCTTGTCTACTCAGGGAAACTGGATTCTCTTTGCATTGGATTCAGAAAAAATTCTTACCGGAGGTCGAGACCGGCTTCTTTCCAAAGTAAGTCCATCAAACGCAAAATCTGGAGTGTCAACATGTCTTGTCGTAGATCTGCAAGAGAAAGATTAAAAAAATGCTACTTTAATTAAATAATTTCATGTTGTTTGTATTAAAGGCAATAAAAAGTCAGTAGTCAATTAGATCAAAACATACATAGTAAATATATGGAGATATCCCTATCTCCTAGAACTGGAAAGGACCTTGAAAAGTCATCGAGTTCAGTCCCCTGCCTTCACTAGCAGAACCAAGTAAACATTATAACATTTTATTCAAAGAATACTGCCCAATCAAATACTACATCAGTCCCAAAGGTTAAATGGGGCTAATAAAAAATATGGAGCCCTAACAGATAAAATGACACATGGATGGGTTTCTAATGGGTTAGGCTTAAATAGTATCTGCTTTTCGAGTTATAGGAAGGCATGGGTAACTTATGGCAATAAAAAAGCTATACAGTCTAAATGCGAAGAAAAAAGGAGAAGCAAAAAATATAAATTCTCAACTTCACTTACCATCGCCATTTTTAAAGATGATCCCAAAGAGATCCCCTCCAAACATCTTATTGTTGTATACTATCCATAAAGGCTTCATTTTAGAATCCATATATTTACACTTCTCAACACTGGAGGGAAATACAACAACTATTTTACTCAATTAAGTAAACACTCTATTTGTAAGAATGAAGTGCAATAAAAAGTTTTAGAGTTCTAGTGTGGAATTCTTTTATACTTTGGTTGAATGCCATTCCAAACTTTCATTTCAGCACTATCATGCGAGTTATACTTGGCAAATTTACATCTATATAAATTTATATCTGGAAATTACTAAACCTAATGCCTGAAATAGCTGTCTGTATTTTCTAAGAAAACACATGACCTTCTTTAAATCCACCCCATTCAAATTTTAGTTTTCTGTCTGTATTTAACTGCTGAGCATAGTATTCTAATGGCTAACGTGTTTATTGTTCTGAACAGAAGCCAAGACTGTACTCTGACTCACTTTTAGGTTTACATATATATATATATATATATATAACTACAAGATCAGAAAGAGCGTTAAGTTTTAAGGTGGATAGCAAAAATCTTCAACCCCAAACTAAAACTGACATCTTACCCTTAAGAAAGCAGAAATTTGCTTACACAGCTAGGATGATACCAGACAGACAGACCGACCTTCTCCCACCCTTGAAAATGCACTCTGTGTCAGAGCTCCTGCTGAGCTTCACAGACAACAGAAATCAAAGTGTTTCCATATTAAAGTTATGGTGAAAATGTAAACAGACAATCATATATAACTTACTATAGTTCTGATAGAATAACAGAGGGATTCAAAGGAGACTGGAGGTTAGAAAGTGCTTCTCTGTATGCATTTTGTTTTAAACACGTGTGCATTGCATCTTTTCCTTTTGCTTTGCTTTGCTTCATGGCATTCAGTTTTATTAGACTATTTAAGGTCTTCAATTTATTGAGGGCTTCAACCTGAAACAGATTTTTTAAAGTATTAATTTCTGAATCATTTATGAAATTCTAAATACAAGGATAATTTGAAGTCCATATTATAAAACTACAAATGCAAAGTCTCATTTTCAAAATAAAAGGCCAATTAAAGATTTGGTTAAAATATTAAAGCCAGCAATAGTAACAGGTTTCTTTCAATATAGTAAGAGTGGATTGTAATGAAGATGCCATTTCTGAAAAGAAAGTAAAACTTTCAAGAGCACTTAAGTGCCTTAGACTTTGAAATCGCATTTTCAAAAGTGACAAAGGCACTCAGGAGCCTAAGTCCCAAACACTTTCAATGAGACAGGCTCCTAAATCATTTTGGAGACTAAAACGTAGGTGTTTTTGAAAATTTTCCCCATAAAATTTATTTTAGTGTATTGTCTATATACATGCATTATCTCTTCCATATACAACATACTTCTAAGAACTCTGGCCAAATTTCAAACTAGATGCCTAAAATTTGGCACCTATATTCATATTGAAGTCAGTGGGAGCAGTGGGCATTCATCACCTCTGAAAAAAACAATTATTTAAGAATCTAAATATGGATTCAGGCACCTTGCTTTAACTGGCTTATATCAGATCAGTATAATCATGCCACTGATCCCACAAAAAATTAAGCACATGCTTAAGTTTAAGTTTTTGCCGGATTAGGGCTTAGCGAACACTGGTTTAATAAAATTGTGCTAAACCCCTCCATTTCACCCACCATTATAACAAACACTTGAAAACTACCCTATTATAACATTAAAATGGGACTTATCTGTTTGATTTTCCCATCTTCACTGACAATGTAAAAAGTGAAATCCTGGCTCCATTGAAGTTAATGGCAGTTTGTCATTGATTTAAATGGAACCAGAAATTCACTCTAAATATTTTCGTTAGTTATTCACTACAGTTGATTCACTTTTAAATGAACTGAGGGGAGGACACAAAAAGCTACCCAGTTAGAAATGGTTTGTCTGAGGTAAGTTTTTTTCCCTTGCCAATGACACCCATTGCAAATAATCCATATCGTAATCCAAACCATGAACCAGAGAGCTTTAAAGACTGGGAAAGCTATGGAATATATACAGTTTGCCAGCTATTTAGTAAAGAAACTTTGCTAACTTATTTAGAGATCAAAACTAACTAGCCCACTCTCCCATAATACCAGAACTTTCAAATCAGACATTATGTTTCTCAACTTTCTAGAAAAACTCTTTCATACAGAAAGCTAACTGTAATAGAAGCAATGGCATCCAGTCAATTAGGAAAGAAACAAAAACAAAAAAACCCAACTATTTTGTATCAGTCTTTGCAGACAACTTTCCTAACGAAAATATGTCCATACTTGACATGCTGGGAAAAGGATCTGGATAGACAAATAACCCCAGAGGAACAGGGTTTGATCAGGAAAAGAGGACCAGTAATCTCACTCTGTAGCACAATAAAAGAATATTTCTTTTTAAGATACTATTTAATGGTACCTCACACCAGACAGGTTAAAAAATATAGATAGACTGAATGGGGATAAATTGGAGAAATTGTGATGGAAAAGGAGACTATGCATACATGGTGGACATGTCCAGTCATTAGAGAGTACTAGGGTTGCCAGGCGTCCAGTTTTTGACTGGAACGCCCAGTAGAAAAGGGATTCTGGAGGCTCTGGTCAGTGCTGTTGGCCAGGCCATTAAAAGTCCGGTCGGCGGTACAGCAGGGCTAAGGCAGACTCCTGGCCTACTCTGGCTCTCCATGAGTCCCGGAAGCGGCTAACATTTCTCTCCGGCTACTAGGCGGAGGCGCGGCCACAGGGGCTCCACATGCTGTCTCTGCCCTTAGCACTGACTCCGCAGCTCCAATTGGCCAGGAACCATTGCCAATGAGAACTGTGTGAGTGGCACCTGACGACATGGACAGCATGCAGAACAACCTGGCCGCACCTCCGCCTAGGAGCTGGGGGAAAATGCCGTCCGCTTCCAGGAGTGCCTGAGGTAAGCGCTGCCCGGAACTTGCACTCCAAACCCCCTCCCACACCCCAACCCTCTGACCCAGGTTAAAACCCCCTCCCGCACCCTAACTCCCTCCCAGAGCCCGCCCCCTCCCCGCACCCCAATCCTGTCCCAGCCCTGAGCCCCCTCCCGCACCCAAACTCCCCCCCCCAGAGCCTGCACCCCTCCCAGATTCTGAGCCCCTCAGCCCGAGTCCAGAGCTCTGACCCTCTCCCACATCCCAACCGCCTGCCCAGCCCACTGAAAATAGTGAGGCTGGGGGAGAGCGAATGATGGAGGGAGGGGAGATGGAATGAGCAGGTCCACGGCCTCAGAGAAGGGGCGAGGCAGGGGTGGGGTTTGGAAAGTTGGCAACCCCAGAAAGTACTGGAATGCAATCAGTAATCAAATATCACAAACTGATGGGTATTACGAAATTATCCTTTGGTAATCTCATGGGGCTTCCAGAAATGGTCACCCAAAAGGAAATGAAAAATTAGTCCCTCATCTGGTAGTAGCTGCTCAGCTACTGAAAGCATCTAATTGGAAAAAGAAAAATAGCCCAATTCTAGAGGAATGGTTCAAAAAAACATATGGGAAGTTGTGGTTATACTAATTTTTCCATAGCAATCACATACCCAGAAAAAACAGAGGATAAACAAGTACTTTGATAATTGGCTAAATTTTATTCAATACTCAAAGAACATTCACCTGCAAAAAACCCAGCACACCTGTCCAATTTTTTTGGAATATTAACATTTGATAGACATGCCTGGTCTGTTAAATATGTGTTATCACTCAATTTATTAAAATCACTAGAAATGACATGTCATTGGTGGTGTAGTAATGCTCACTCTGTTAATATGTAGCACCCTGTTAACAGAGAGATCTGATGATTATATTTCTGTATAATGTCTCTAAGCAAAAGTTCACTATTGTAATGATTCTGTTTCCTATATTTATATGGCAAAGAGCTGTAAAACTGTTACTACTCCCTCACTAAATTATTGGGAGGGGGGAAATGTTTCTCGGATCACAATTGTTTGACCTTAGCCACACAGGTAAGGCATATTGTATATCTGTGGGAAATTCAATAAAAGTAAGTATGGTTTTTATTTTATTAAATCCTCATTGCAGTGAAACTTTAATGTGACCAAGAATGAGTTAAAAGTGCTTTGAGAACTATGGATGAAAAGTGTTATATGGCCCACAATCAACTGTACATAACCATGTCCCTAACCTTTAAGCATTTGAGTAGTCTCCATTACCTTCAACTGACTTCACTGACATAGCTCATGTGAGGAAGTTAGGCACATACTTAAATACCTTGATTAATGGAGTCTATAAGAGATTATTATTATTAAACAAACAACTTTAAATTTTGTTGCTTGTAACTGGACAATTATTTGTAACCAATATGGTATTATACCTTGTGATGTTCACTGAACTGTTTATTCTTTTGGGGCAATCTTTTTGAGGAAAGACACTGAAGAAAATGCAGTGACATTACAGCACCGAATGTCAATATAGCAAAGCCCTTTGTACATTCTGTCTAGGCTTGCTACTGATTAACATATTAACATGTGCACGCTATATTTTAATCTCAACTCGCGATTAGTGGTTATAAAATGGTTCTTTATTATAACTGTATACATAAAATCCTCTTTAAACCAAAGTTAACTTGATCAATAATCTAACGCTGATTATTATTCACTCAAGGATATTCTACTTTCACATTTGCAACAGTTAGTTTCTATACAAGGAAACTTCAGCCTAATCTATAAGGTGTTGAGTTAAAGCTCAACATTTCTATAGATAAGCTGTCAGGCAGGATGCTGTGGAAGCTGTATGCAGTTTGATTATAAAACTGAGGCAGTGGAGGACCTGCCAGGTCAGCCATCTGTCAAAACCAAAAGCACTCTGCTTTTCCACAATTCCAGGAGCTGTACAAACACCAGTGACAAGGGGACAAAATGGAACCTGTGCTGAACAAACAGGAACTTTTTGAAGTATTTCTACTTTGAATTTCTTCCGTGTTTGCACAGTTGGGAATTTTTTTGCCCCTTCTTTGATTGTGTTGACATTTGTTTCCTGAGAAGTGCACAAAAAACTTCACTGACCTTAAGTCTATTACTGACAGCATTTCATCACCTAGTCTTTTTATTATTTTTAACAATACTAACAAGCACATTTGTGTAAGAGATGGCTTTTTCAATGCTTTCTGAACAGCACTAAGAGAGAAGAACAATGGTAGATTCCGATTTACTTCTTGAGATACAGTTGTAACCCAGATGTGATCAGAACTAAAAGAAAATTTTGATCAGAAAATTTCTAATTGGGTTGCTTTTTGTTGCCTCCTCTCAGTTTATATATTTGCTATGCATTAAATAAATCGGACAGAGATATTACCTCTGTTTTTCAGAAATACGTATTACTGTAGCAGCCCAGGTTTTAAGCCAATGCAATTTTGACACATTAAACTCTTCAGAACGAGCTTTGCAATGTAAACATTGGCAGATCATTAATGGCAGCACATTTTAATATGTTTAGAAATGAACCTCAACTCTTCTCTTGACTGGTACCTCCACAGTGATAGCAAAAATTATGTCTCTTGTCATTTCTCATTACAGCGAGCTATGTAGACTCCATTGTTAAGGCATTATTTTAGCCTCCTTATTAAAGCAACAGTTTGAATTACCTTTAACAAAAGCCAAAGCTGCAGGAAGTGACCCTTTAGAGTAATCTTCTAAATCCATTGTTCCCCCTGGTATGCATGCACCCTATTTACAAGTATCAGGAATAGTTAAATGGCTGCCATGCAGGAGAGCTTTCCTCCTCTGGTGCTCCCCCACCGCTTGCTACTTCCTGTGTCAGTGGCCTGGGGCACGGGCTCCCCATTCCTCTGTCTCTCTCACTAGCCCTTTCTTCTCTTTACCTCCCTTCCCTTTTCACACACAGATGTTGTTCTTATGAAAGGAGCTTGCAGTTGAACCCCATATCATCGATGGAATAGATATTTCACTTGCAAGTCAGGAATAAGTGAAGACAAATATTTAAACAATCAATACCTGTTTGGAAAGCACTTTCATGTGAGCAATACTTCCACGGCAGTAAGCTTCAAGTATTACGCCAAACAGTACGGAGACAGCAGGTATGTGCACCTCTGACCTACATGAAGCATGATGTGAAAACAGAAAAAAATCACTGAGTTGCAAAGATAGATTGTATCCATTTTACAGATAAGAAATCTTCAAGCTCTTACACTAGGAACTTATTACTACTGCAATTAAACACAAAACACAATACTCTGACTTAACTAAAATGCAAAACTACATTTGAAAAAACAAAATCCTAATGCAGGGCCACTTTCCCAAAGGACAGCAGCATAGTTCAATGGCTACGTGCTAGACTTTGAAGTAGAAGAGTCGGTTTCTATTACAGTTTCCTCATTCTTTGGCCTAGGAATATTTCAGAGGCATTTTAAATCACTAGGAAGGAAGGAATGCTTTTATATCAGTCTTCAATACCTCTTTGTCCAGAAATGGTGTTGATAAAACTATGGAGGGAACGATGTTGGCTAGGCTTCAGTTATGCTAGAGTAGCAGGGGTATTGTGAGGAAAAATGGAGGCAGTCTCAAGGGTTCATGAGGAATGTGGAAATTTTCCAAAGGAGTTCCCCTTCCTCCAAAACAAACCATTTTAAAGGTATTAGGACAAAAGCTAATTATCCTCCACAAAAAAATTAAAAATGTAGTACTGTATTTACTTTGTTTTTAGGTAAAAACAACAACAGCAAGTTGCATTTCTAAGCTTGAGACAAATGAAAGCCCTTCTTACAAGGTATTTGTCATTCACAGAAAGGTCTTTCTACTCTTGCCTTTAAAAAGTGGCAACTAAGAATCAAAGAAATTTAATGTCTCAACAAGAATTCAAATAAAAGTGAAATTCATTCAAACTTCTGAGGTATAAATGTTGCATTTCCAATGCAAATAAAACATTTAAATTTATATACAGAACAAATTATAGAAATAAAACTTCCAAATGTATGACAATATTAATTCCCAAATGGAGCAATTTAATTTTTCTTTTAAATGTAGCTTTTGTTTTGGAGATTGCGCTACTGTTATTACATTTTCTGATTTTTAACCCTTTTTATGAAGAATTTCATGTTATCAACATCAAAGTTAAGGAATCACAAGATCAAGAAATACACAATATTGGGGAATAGTTACGATGAAAAATCCTCAAGAACATGTATTTGGTATGAAAGAGTTCATTCTGCCTGCTGAGGATACACACCACCCACACTAGTAAAAAGGGGAAATTCTTACCTTAGATGCCAAAATAGCATCTGCCCTATCCTCCTATTAGCAAGTGCTCTCTCTACCAGGAATCTGGAGAGGGCACAATCGAGAAAAGGTTCATATTTCAGAACTTGCACAAGCTGGAGAAGATACTGAGAGAGCTCTTCATCACTGGAAGGAGATAAAATCTTGTAAACAGCCAGGTAACTGGATTAATCGATTCTTGAAAAACAGACACACACACAAAGTCTGTAACAATGGTAAGGTCCACATCTAACAGGAAAGGTTTCCACCTTTCAGGCAAATGAGGAAGAAAAAATAATGCATGTAGGCTGAGTGTGAAACTGCCAAAGAGGTTCTAGAAGACCTTGAACGATAAGGAGAGACACCATTATGGTTAGAGCAGAAACTTCAGATAGAAATCAAGGGGCATAAAACGCTTTGGGTGAAATCTACTGAAATCAACAGGAATTTTTTCCTCTCTGTGTGTGGTCAGATTAACTGCCTTCAACGCTTCATAACAGATCCTTGTCTCCTCTTTCAATTACTCTGACTGTGGAGATGGATCTATGGCAACAGCTCAGGCTCACCCCAATCCCCTCACGTGGTGCAAGAGGCATGACTGGAATGGACACTGAAATCACCTAAGAAAAACTCCAGCAACTCCCACTCCAGGTCAGTGGAACTCAGTAAGCTTACTCAGGGATGCTAGGTAAGTGTAAGGGTGAATAAATGGCCAATCTTTGTCTTTAGGGGAAAAAATAGATTCTTAGTGGCCCCAGGTTGAAGGGAGTGCACTAAGTACAGTTCTGCCATTTCCAAGGATTTGATCTTTAATGGTTATCCAAATGCTGAGGTCGTTCTATGGCTCTAATGAGACAGTCAAGGTGAGCTACAAGATCTCTGTGGGGCCTTACAATTCTGTCAGCCCCTCTGTGAGGTTCCAGGTGCATCTGAAGTTAAATGGGTAGCTCTATATCTATGCAACCACAGCACCCAAGATCTGAATTAAAATTTCAGCCTATAACTGTTTGAGGTTCAGCACCAATTTCACCTGAATAATTTTGCAATCAGGTAGCTCTAAAAATGAAAATATGGCATGTTGGTTTAGAATGGTTATCATAAAAAGATGTCAAGAGCAGCCAAAATTTAAAACAAACAAGTAAATAAACCAAAAAACTCCAGAACTAAAGTAGTATTCAATAATTCATCCAAAAAAAGCCACCCAAATAACTTTTCAAGCACCCCTTTTTATTACTTAATTGTTCTGTATAATTGAAAAAAATGTATTCCTTCTCAAACATAACATACATCTTTCCAGGAAAACATCTATTTCCAAAGAAATAAACACTTGCATTCTCTATTTTTTTATGTAGTGACTTTGTTGCTTTAGCAATGTCAGGACATATCTGAACTTCCCCCCTGAACTTTCTAGATTTTACACTTCTGAATTGCCTATAGAACTCTTTACCCAAAACAGACACAAAAGTAAAAATTAAAACTTTACAAGTTACTGAAAACTCAATCATGACAGTTGGTAGCATGTTTAAAGTGGCATTCTGAAAAAGTTTAATTTGGATAGAAGTACTGAAATCTGTTGTAGCATAAATTCCAACAAAGATAATACTTCATTTCTAACTATTATTTATTTGTAAGAATCTGTTTTAGAATGTTTAAGAAAGCCTAGAATACAAGTATTTTTCTGCTGTCTGGTGGTACATTAAGGAGTAAAAGCAGAAGAATAAGGGCAATGGACTTCAAAAAAGTAGACTTTTACAACCTCAAAGAACCCGTAGGTAGAATTCCATGGGAAGAAATCTAAGAGAAAAAGGAGTTCAGAGAGCTGGAAGTTTCTCAAAGAAACAATATTAAAGGCACAGCAGCAAACCATCCCAATGTGAAAGAAAGGCAGGAGGCATAACAAGGGGCCAACCTGGCTCCATCAGGAGCTCCTTAATGACCTGACAATCAAAATGGAATCCTATAAAAAGTGGAAACATTGACAAACTGCTAAGAATCAGTACTAAAGAATAGCACGCACATGTAGGCATTAATTCAGAAAGGCTAAAGTGCAAAAATGAGTTACTCCTAGCAAGGGATATAAAAGGCAACAGGCAGAGGTTCTATAAGTATATTAGGAGCAAGAAAAAGATGACGGAAAATGCAGGTCTGTGACTTCGCAACGAAAGAACTAATAACTGATGATACCAAGAAGGCTGAGAAGTTTAATGACTATTTTATTTCCATCTTCACTAAAAAGGTTAATGGTGATCAGATGCTTACACAATCAATATTAACAAAAAGAGGGAAGGAACACAAGCCAGACAAGGGAAAGAAAAGTTTAAAGATATTTAGATAACTAAGGTAGATGTATTCAAGTTGGCAGGGCCTGAAGAGATGCACTCAAGAATACTTCTACCTAAACTAGCTGAAGCAATCTTGGAATGTTAGCGACTATCTTTGAGAACTCCTGGAGGATCGGTGAGATCCCAGAGCACTGGAGAAGGGCCAACATAAAAAGAGGAACAAAGAGGACCCAGAAAATTACAGACCAGTCAGTCTAACTTCGATACCTGGAAAAACCCTGGGAACAAATTGTTAAACAATCAATTTGCAACTATCTAGAACAGAGGTGGGAAAACTATGGCCTGCAGGCCACATCCGGCCCGTGGGAGCATCCTGCCCGGCCCCTGCGCCCACGGCTGGGGAGGCTTGCCCCTGGCCCCTTTCCTCCCCCGCAGGTATGCCACCATGCGGGCAGCGTGGCTTGCACCTGCCCACCTCCCAGGCTTCCCAACAAGCCTGTCCTGCCGCTCTAAGGGGGGGTGGAGAGACTTGGGCAAGGGGCAGGAGGTCCCAGGGGGGCAGACAGGGGGCAGTTGGATGGAGCGGAGGTTCAGGGTGCGGGGTTGAATAGGGGGTGGGTTCCTGGGATGTCAGGGGGTCCCAGGAGGTGGCAGGACAGGAAGCGGGGGGGGGGGGTTGGATAGAGGGTGGGGTCCTGAGAGGGGCAGTCAGGGGACAAGGAGCAGGGGGGACTGGATGGGTCGGGAGTTCTGAGGGGGACAGTCAGGGGGCGGGAAGGGGATGGGAGCCAGGCTGTTTGCAGAGGCACAGCCTTCCCTACTCGGCCCTCCATACCATTTTGCAACCCCGATATGGCCCTCAGGCCAAAAAGTTTGCCCACCCCTCATCTAGAAGATAATAGGGTGAAAAGTAATAATCAACATGTATTTGTCAAGAATAAATCATGCCAAACAAACATATTTTCCCCCTTTAACAAGGTTACTGGCCAACTGGACTGTGTGGGAAACAGGAGACATTATATATTTTGAGTTTAGTAAGGCTTTTGACACAGTGCCACATTACATTCTCATAAGCAAACTACAGAAATGTGGGCTAGATGAAATTACAATAGGGTGGGTGCACAACTGGCTGAAAAAACATACTCGGTTATCAATGGTTCACTATCAAGTTGGGAGGATTTACCTAGTGGAGTCCTGCAGGGGTCTGTCCTGAGTCTAGTACTATTCAATACTTTCATTAATGACTTGGATAATGGCATGGAGAGTATGCTTACAAAGTTCGTGGATGACACCAAGCTGGGAGGGGTTGCAAGCACTTTGGAGGAGAAGATCAGAATTCAAAAAGACCTTAACAAATTAGAGAATAGGTCTGAAATCAACACAATGACATTCAATAAAGACAAGTGCAAAGTACTAAATTTAAGAAGGGAAAAAAATCAAATGCAGAACTACAAAATGTGGAACAACTGGCTAGGCATAGTACTGCTAAAAAGGACTTGGTTATAGTAGATCACAAATTGATTTGAGCCAACAATGCGACACAGTTGCGAAAAAGGCTAATATCATTCTGGGGTGTATTAACAGGAATGTTGTACATAAGATATGGGAGATAATTGTTCTGCTTTACTCAGCACTGGTGAGGTCTCAGCTGGAGTACTTTGTCCAGTTTTGGGTGCCACATTCCAAGAAAGATGTGTCTAGAGAGTCCAGAGGAGAGCAACAATGCTAAAAGGGTTAGCAAACAGGACCTATGAAGAAAGGTTTAGAAAAAAATCTGGGTATGTTTAGCCTTCAACAAAGACAACTAAGAGGTGACCTGCCAACAGTCTTCAAATATGTTAAGGGTTGTTATAAAGAGGATGGTGATCAGTTGTTGTTCATATCCACTGAAGGTAGGACAAGTAGTAATCAGGTTAATCAGCAGCAAGGGAGATTTATGTTAGATATTAGGAAAAACTTTCTAACTAGAATAAGTTACTAAGAAAGGTTTGGAACCCCCATCACTGGAGGCTTTTAAGAACAGGTTAGACAAACACTTGTTAGGGATGGTCTGGATACATTTGGTTCTGCTTCAGCATGGGGGTGATTGACTAGATGACCTCTCAAGGTCCCTTCCATCCATTCTATTATTCATCACCATTTAGATTACATTTTCTTTACATTTTTACTTTCGGTATTCTATCAGGCATATAAAAATATCTGAAACTGAGTTCTTATATTCTGTTGAAGGGAATTTTGCTTTGGAGACTTTGCTAAGAATAATCATTCCGGATGAACCAATTCAGCATTGTTTGGTGAGCCAGGGTTAACAGCAATTACTTGTTTACATTTGAAAGAAGTCAAAATATTTTGTCAATAACCTAGCCTTGACAATAAAAAGCTGTTCATCACATACAAAGTTCAGGAGTCAAGGACAGGAGACGTGCAGTAATTCTGCAAATGATAAAGTTCAGCTTGTTCTGGGGCAAAATTTATACAACAGCAGAAATGTACACTATAAAGAAAGAATTGCAAGCAGGGGAAACTACCTCTAAGAAAAAAGAAAAGAAGGACTAGTGGCACTTTAGAGACTAACAAATCTATTTGAGCATAAGCTTTGGATGCATCCGATGAAGTGAGCTGTAGCTCACGAAAGCTTATGCTCAAATAAATTTGTTAGTCTTTAAGGTGCCACAAGTCCTCGCTTTCTTTTTGTGGATACAGACTAACACGGCTGCTACTCTGAAACCTACCTCTGCGAAGAAACTGAAATGAAAAACTATCAAATCTTAGCTTTTTATTAAATGGTACAGAGAGTAACTGGGCCACTATTTTCAGGCACAGAGTAGCTGGTTTGTGATCCTCACAGTATTTCACTCTCCATGTACTTCTCCTTATCATCAAAGGCCCCACATTATAGTGATTCTCCCACTGACTAAGGCCTTGTCTACACTACGTGAATAACATAGCTGGAGTCAATATAGCTTAGGTCGACTTACTGCGGTGTCTACACCAAGCTGCATTGACAGGAGATGCTCTCCCGTTGACTTCCCTTACTCTTCTCATTCTGGTGGAGTATCGGAGTCGATGGGAGAGTGATCTGTGGTCGATTTAGCTGATCTGTGGTCTTCACTAAACCTGCTAAATCGACCCCCGTTGCATCGATCACTGCAGCACTGATCCCCAGTAAGTGTAGATGCCCTAAGTGGGGAGGAAAGACATTCCCTTTCTGTGGGATTAGGACACTGCCAGCCTCTTCTTGGAAAGGAAGGACATAAACTTTGTTCCCACCATGGCAGTATACTGAGGTGTTAATGGGCTGCCAGACTAGACTATAACTGGGCCATTCTAAAAGAGTTTAACTGTTTGTATGTATGGTTTTACTTGGGGATCCTTGTGTGGGAAAGAATGTGTTCTTAGACCATTTTTGATTCTGAGTCCTTTTTTTCCTTGTAAAAAAAGTAGAATGCAATTTCCCCCCAATGATACTTTTACAGCTGAACAATTTCCATAACTTACCTCATTTGCTTTAAACAGCCCACTGCATATTCTCTCACATACTGGTCCGGATAATTGAAATCCAGCAACTCTAATGCTTCTCTAGGAGGCAGTTTTGACCATATTTGAAGAAGAGCCTGAAGCTGTTTTAAAAACAAGAATATCTATAGTCAGTCACCTGTTCAATATATAGTTGAGAAATTAGATGGGCAGATTTTCCTGATGGTAATTATTTGGAATAGTAATGTTAACAAAAGGAGAAGATGATTATGGGGCTAGCTGGTTGTAAAACTAGAAAAACAATTTTGTGAAAATTTTCCCATTTTTCAGCTGTCCTTCTGGGGTTCTTTTGGTGGAGTTTTGTTTTCTGAAAACCTGGTTTTCAGTAAGTAAACAGTGGTTTTAGCAAACAAAAATTCAGATAACTAAAAATAAGATAAATGTTCTAAATGATTTCAGTAAAAAAAGTGTAAAGTTTTGTGGAAAATTTCTTGAAAACATGAAAATTTTGATGAAAAAAATTTTCACAAAAAATTTTGGTTTTTTTAACGATTTTTTTTATTTTATTTTTTTTTAGGGGAACAGACAAAAAAGCTTTTCATATTATACATTTTTGCCCATTCAAATTATGCAGCACATCTTTGGATGTAATGTGACTGCTCTGTATTAATGTCACTTTGGCTGCGAGCATAAGTGACCCAGGGAAGAACACCACAGTGAAGGATGATCCTATAACGGTGTGCAGATGACCTGGGTACTCAAATTCCATACACAATCCCTGCTACCAGCATAGTGGGAAAAGGAAGCTATAGCCCATAGAGCTAAAGCTACAGAACATGGTTAATGAAAAGGGGGCATGGTCTGGATCCCTTTTGCTATGCAGATCCTGGGTTAGATTTTCACCCCCCGAAAACGATCAGAGCAGCCTTCAGTCTAACAGACCACAGGAAAGAAAAAATAGGCACACCACCACAAAGATCAGGGCAGTATAAATGAAAGCTTTAACCCAACTCAGAACAGCACCCCTTTACTTCGGTTCTGTACATTTTAGCTGTACTCTGGGATCTGACCCTACAAGTTGAAATTAGTCATCCAGTAAGGTGCACAATTTTCCTGAGGGCTACTTTTGTTAAAAATATACATTTCATCTTTATAAGCTTCATCGTTATGTTTAGAGGTCCCAAATCGGGACCCCATTGTGCTAGGCACTGTATATATACACAGGAAAAAAACTGCACTGCTCCACAAATAACAGCATAAATATACAAGACTAACAAAGGGGGAGAGAAAGGGAATGTAGATCCCCATTTTAGAGATGCAAAGCTGAGGAACAGACAGATTAAGCAACTGGCCCAAAGTCACATAAGAAGCCTGTGACATAACTGGGAGTTGATTCCAGTTGCCTTAATCACAAGACTATCCTCCTTCCCTAATTCATGCTACAGCTGCAGTATTGATCTAAACTGCTATATGCCTGCAAACAGAAGCATTATTTCTCAAACTGGTTAAGGGACATGTATTTCTATAATTTGAAAATATGAAATATTTATTAAAATAGCAAAAGTTGACCCACTTCTAGCTCAGTGTCACCTATGAGTGATTAGTAGAAGTAGTGATGTTTTACTGCCCTTGCTATTTTTATCCCTTATGGTAGATCTAGCCCTGACCAAGTATAAATGAATAAAGATCTGTTAGTACAAGAAACACTAGAGCACATATTCGAATAATTGAGGAAATAGATCTATAAAAGTCTCTGAAAAGAAGTGATCATATTATCAGAATACTGTTTTGCTTTTATTAAATTAAAATATAGGCACTTTTAAAAATTAATCTGCCGTCTGAAAACACCTTTTTCTAAGGCATATATCCATGTGGTAGTGAGACAGTAGGTCTTGTCTAAAGTAGGTAGTGTTAAATCAGCAACCCAGCGGGAATGTAAATGGGATATAAACGCTACATTTTTTTAAAAAAATTTTCTTTAGTGGTAAGCAGCATCTATACTAAAAACCCTTCCTGTTAGTAGGATAATACAAATATTTCATAAGACCACTTATTCAGTAAAAGCTGAATGATGAAAATAATTTACATGTTCTTGCTCTGATTAGTGAATGCTTTTATCCACAAAGTGATATTTCCACTTTCCACAGCATGTCAGATCAGAGCTGAATGGCTTCACTCAAATATGCCAACTGTGCACGTATTTTGTAATGTTAATTACTATCCAAGGCCATCATTGAAAATTTAAGGGGCCACACTCCATGCTGATTTATATCCTGTGCAATCTCATTGACAGGGTTGCCAGGGATGCAGAATCAATTAAAAAAAAAAATTAGCTCAAATGCCCATGTTACAATCCCTGAGAAAAAAATCAATGTTTCAGTCAGTGAGGTTATTTTCAGTAACACAGACTGATGAGAAGAATTGATATTTGTAGGCTTCAGAAAGATTGAAAGATAGTACAAAGTTTATCTGGAATATAAATACTGCTTCACCACAGAAATGTATATTTAAACTACCTGATGTACCAGACATTCAGCCCAGAGATGAGAATATCAAGTCATACTGTTTCCCTCTGTCAGGGAGCACCATGACATAGGAACTGAAGAACCACAACCACTTGTGCTGGAACTCTACAAATATACTGATGCTGATGCACCAAAGCAGGTGATGAGCACCAACAAACAGGTACTGAAGCATTGACAGCACAGGCTCCTCGACGCTTAAACACCAAAACAAATATGCCAGAGCACCAATGCAGGCGCTGAACCATCAAAAGCACAGGGACCTACATGTTGAGGCAGATAAAAATCCTAGATGCCGATACGTCATGGCTGAATGTTGATCTCAATGGTACCTCTGAAAATCAGGACACTTATTAAAATGTACAAATATGGTTTTAGGTGCTCAATTTTAAGCAACTAAGTTTGAAAATTACAGCCCTATACTACGCAAATCTGAGCTTAAGTAATAATTAATATTTTAAATTTCCTACAACTTAGACTATGACTGCATTAAATTGTTAAAATTAAAGACAATGGTTATTAAAGCAGGAAATGTTAACTGATGTGACCTTAGAGGAAGCAAGAGCTAGAGATGACTTGTGAAAGAGCCAAGAAAATTCCAAAAGTACAGCCTGCTCTTGTTTACTTTCTTCCTCTGAATCTGCATTAGGAGGGAAGTGTAGGCCAACTAGCTCAATGTCCCAGGTGAGCATCTGCTGATGAAAATGTGAAGGTCAAAGTACATCAGACGTACTAGTCACATCTGGATAATTTTTCCTTTCTTAAATTTATTTTTTAAAAGCACATCTGGAGAACAATTAGGACAACGGGGAAGTTTATTTGGAAGTTTTCCAAACATTTAATAATCCTTAGATCTAAAATACTGTATTTTTATTTAAAATGTGCTCTTTTCAATATCAACCATGTTAAAAAACACAAAACAAAACAAATCAGTGCATAAAAAGTAAACGAGATTAAGCACTCATTCCTGTGACAGAAAGGCTATATTCACACTGCAGCTGGGAGGTGTGATTCCTAGTGCGGGTAGACAGACTCACGCTAGCTCAGCTTGGGGTAGCACACTAAAAATAGCTGTGTGGAAGTTGTAGAACTGCCAGTGGCTCATGCTACCAGCCCAAGCTCAGACCCAGGGGTTGGGCGGGCTTGGACTTGGGCAGCTAACCTGAGCCAACGGCCATTCCGCAACATCCATACAGGCACAATAGCTCAACTCGAGCCAGTGAGAGTCTGTCTACCCCTTGCTGGGAATCATATCTCCCTGCTGAATTGTAGACATGCCTTAGAATCTCACATACATGAAGACAATACCAGCAGCATGACATCAAGAAGTGAGGATTCTTAACTCTCAGTGCTGCTAAGGTTCTAGAAGAGATACAAAAAAGGATTGAATGACACCTGAAATCCAATTGGTCTTTATATAGGTTTGAAACTCTTGCTTTTCACTAGGTAATGAACACATGCATCCCAAATTCTTTCCAAGTGAGACTGCTTTACCACATTAAGTAAAACAGTTGAATTAAAAACTCAATATTTTTATTTAAAATTTCATGTTTCAAAATACCCAATTGAGTTGTCTTTTCTTTCTCTCCTCCCAGAGGGTGACATTAGGCTTGAATAAAGACTGGGAGTGGATGTGTCATTACACAAAGTAAAACTATTTCCCCATGTTTATTTCCCCGCCCCCCCCACTGTTCCTCACACGTTCTTGTCAACTGCTGGAAATGGCCCACCTTGATTATCACTACAAAAGGTTTTGGTTTTTTTCCTCCCTCTCCTGCTGGTAATAGCTCACCGTACCTGATCCCTCTCATTACAGTGTGTATGGTAACACCCATTGCTTCATGTTCTCTGTGTATATAAAATCTCCCCACTGTATTTCCACTGCATGCATCCGATGAAGTGAACTGTAGCTCACGAAAGCTTATGCTTAAATAAATTTGTTAGTCTCTAAGGTGCCACAAGTACTCCTTTTCTTTTTGCGGATAGAGACTAACCTGGCTGCTACTCTGAAACCTGTCATCCTACTGAGAGTGGATGGGTTAACTTGGATGATCTGTTTAATCGCATCTGCTTTCTGCACACATTCTCTACGAATCCCACACTTAACCAAGTTCTCCCATCCTGCTGCTGGGCCAAGGTAAGAGCCCTTGATATTGACGAGGCACTTCAGCAACAATAAGGGCTATTACTTAAGACAAATTAATTCTGGATAATTGTTCTGCTGTCACAG
Source organism: Natator depressus (assembly GCF_965152275.1). Classification (NCBI taxonomy): domain Eukaryota; kingdom Metazoa; phylum Chordata; order Testudines; family Cheloniidae; genus Natator; species Natator depressus. The sequence goes on along the minus strand of NC_134242.1, from coordinate 41,509,830 downwards.
TTACAAGAATGTAGTATGTAAAAGAAATAGTCAGTAAATTAAATTACATTATTTTCTGAGAGTTTCTGTTAGTCTATAGTATTTTATTTGCTATTTTCAGAACATCTAAAATAATTCATGACAGTAAGATGGTCTGCTGTTAAAAATATTACACTATTTCTTGAGACTAGATTCTGACTGCAAACAGCAAAATTTAAAAACACCCAGAAAAGTAGTTTTGATCACATTTAGTGACAACAGCTGTTTTTTTGCACCACATGTCAGACTCAGTGCAATGTCTGTTGCCAGTAAAAGACATTATTCAAACCTCTAACGCCAAGAAATTACTGTATTTTACACAGAGGGAATTAGTTGATGCTGTTGTGATGGTCCTTGGCCATAATATTTATTTATTTTAACATTGGAAAACATTAACTACTATAAGATACAACTTTAGAGGTTCTACCGTACCTCAAATTTTTGGAATTCATAATTCATACAAAAGTGGCAGTCTCTCCCCTCTAAACTGGTTTAATAATATAGGCCTGTAATGAGGAATCATAAGTAATACTTTATTACTTTTGTAAAATATACTACAGTATATTTATTAAGACATGAATTATTATAATCAATACTACTAAACTACAACTGTGCAATTAAATAAGCTAAATACATTTTGGGATGCATTACTCATGCTTTATTATTTGAATTATTTTCCAAAACTCAATTCAGGAAACTAAATAATTTGACCATGTCCTTTTAATATCAATCAAAAAATTGGAAATTCAGATGTTCATCCAAAATGCTTCAGTATTTTTTTAAAATGTGCTTCACAAAGAGAGGGTAAGTGGCTTATCTATCCACCTTGCTAGTATCTGTAACCTACAATTTTTCCTATCTTTATTTTGTACTAATATATTTACTGTGTATAGCTCTGGAAGTCTTATGTGCACAAAATATTCTTTAGATAAAGAAACCTTCTTAAAATACATGGTGTATGCAGTTTGAGTGAAACTGATACGAATGCAGAGGGACCACACAAGGTCCTGTATATACCACATAAGTGTGACAAACCTTTAATGAATATCTTATGTGGTGCCTGAGACCTTGCATAGTTCCCCTGTATGGGATCTATTACAACCTAATCGAGTAAGGGTCCTGTTCAAACAACTGTTTCATTTTTAATCCAAAATGAAGTTATATTATCCTGAAAAAAGAGGTTTAATAATTATTTTTCTATTTTTCCATTCAGCACAAGGTCCCCGCTACATGTCTGAGGCAGCGTAGAAGGTATGTACAAACAGGTAATAAACATTCATGAACGCCACACAATATTTCTTTATGGGCCAAATGTGATTTATAATTTTTAAAACTCATTTAGTCACTGCCACGGGGCTAACTCTCCCACCTTTCTACCACTAGAAGGCCCTATCCAACGCAGATCAATATGATTCTGCTGCGTTGGGCATAGGGTGGCAGGATTCTGGGACTACATGCAAGGGAGCCCTTGACTTCTGAATGCCAAGAAGCTCAGCTCTTTATCACTGACCCAGCATAAAAGGAAGGCATGAGAGTGAGAGAAATACTAGTAGACACAAAGCTCTGTGGATTTCAGAGCCATTCCTCTTCATGGATGTGTGGTTCAAGTGCTGTGGATGCTATTGCAGCCACAGAGTATGGCCTGGAGGATTTCTTCCTCCCACTCCAGGGGACTCCACTGAGCCAAGCCTGATTTAAGAGAGGCATGGGGGACAGAATCTGCTCTTTATTTCTTATTCTTAATATAAATATGTAACAGAGCAATAAAAAATATACATATTTCGCAGTGAAGTATGCCCCTGCTTCACTTGCTCAGTGAGTAACTTTAGGCACATGAGAACTCCCATTGAATTCAATGGAACTATTCATGTGGATGTGTGCCTGCAGGAAAAAACATCTTAAACATTTTAGAATAGAAAAAAGTTACCTACCTTTAGTAACTGCTGTTCTTTGAGATATGTTGCTCACACCCATTCCATTCTAGGTGTGTGTACACCCACATATGCAGTCGTCGGAGATTTTTGACTTAGCGGTATCTGTAGGGTATCACCCCCTTAAGTGCCGCACTCATGTGTCAGTACATCAGGTGCCACCAACCCTACGCTTTCTCAGCTCCTTCTTGCCGGCAACTCTGACAGAGGAGTAGGAGTGCGGGTAATATGGGGTAATATGGATATGAATTACACATCTCAAAGAACAGTTACGAAACGTAGGTAACCGTTTTTTCTTCAAGTGTTTGCTCATGTCGATTCCATTCTAGGTGACTCACAAGCAGTATCAATGGAGGTGGGCTCAGAGTTCAGGGTCTTGCAGCACTGCTCTGCCAAAGCCGGCGTCATCTCGAGCTTGCTGGGTAAGTGCATAATGAGATGTGAATGCATGGACAGACGACCAGGTAGCAACCATACAGATCTCTTGGATTGGTAGCTGACAACGCTTGTGCCCTAGTCGAGCATGCCGTCAGGATCACCGGCGGAGACACCTTTGCCAGCTCATAGCAGCAGCAGATGCAGGCCGTGATCCAGGACGAAATCCTCCGAGCAGACACTGGGTGGCCTTTCATTCTGTCTGCCACCTCAACAAACAACTGTGTTGACTTATGGAACGGCTTTATTCTATCTAAGTAGAAGGTCAGTGCCCTCCTGACATCTAGGGTGTGTAGCCTGCGCCCCTCATCTGACGCATGAAGCTTTGGCAAGAAGACGGGTAAGTATACGTTCTTGCCAGTAGGAAACTGGAAACTACGTTGGGCAGAAACGCTGGGTGCGGTCGCAGCTGGACCGTATCCTTATAGAAGACTGTATAGGCCAGCTCTGAAGTGAGCACCCTGATCTTGGATACTCTGCGGGCTGACATTGTTGCGACCAGGAACAAAACCTTCCAGGAGAAGGCAGGAAGCCAGAGGCTCAAAGGGAGGCCCCATGAGCCTTGACAGCATGAGATTCAGGTCCGGGGGGTAGGATCCCAGATGTGCAGGCAGACACTCCAGACCTTTCAAAAACCGTGCCATCATGTCGTGAGTGAAAATTGACCTGCCATGGAACAGAGGATGGAAAGCCGAGATAGCGGCCAGGTAGACCTTGATCGATGACAGGAACAAACCTTGGAATTTGAGGTGCAGCAGATTATCCAGGATCTCCTGCAGCAGGGCCTGCTCTGCCCAGATACACCATTCCAAGGCCCAGCATGTGAACTTTTTCCATTTGGCCAGGTAAGTCACTCTGGTGGAGGGTTTGTGCTACCCAGCAAGACCTGATGAACATGGGCTGAGCATGCCTGTTGTCTGCGCTTAGTCATGCGGTAGCCAAGCTGTCAAGTGCAGCGCCGCCAGGTTCAGGTGCAAAAGTCTGCGTTCTGGGACAGCAGATCTGGCCAGCGGGGCAGCTACTGAAAGGCTCAACAACATTCCGAACCAGTGCTGGCAAGGCCACATAGGGGCTATTAGGATAATTCTTGCTTGCCTGTCTTGCTTGATCTTCACAAGGACCCTATGAATCATCGGCACTGGTGGAAAGGCATACATCAGTGGCCCTGACCAAGGAATGAGAAAGATGTCTGACAGGGAAACCGTGTCCATCCCCTGCATTAAACAGAACACCTGTTCTGCCCGGACACAAACAGGTCCACCTGGGGAGTCCCCCACCTCTGGAAAATTATGCTGACCGCCTCTGGATGGAGAAACAACTCATGGAGAGATGAGCAAGTCCTGCTGAGGTGATCCACCAAGACAGTCCTGGTTCCAGGCAGGTGCACGGCTATCAGATGAATGGCATGTAGCACATAAAAATCCCAAAAGGCGGAGAGCTTCTTGACAAAGGGCCAAAGACCTGTCTTCGTGTAATACACATCATGGCGGTATTGTCCATCAGGAACTGCACCACCTTGCCCTTGAGGTGGGGCAAGAAAGCCTGGCAAGCCAGGTGAACCGCTCTGAGCTCCCTGATTTTGATGTGGAGGGCCAGATCGTCCCGCAACTAGTGGCCCTAGGTGCTCCGCTCAGCCGGTGGGTTCCCCAGACCAGGTTCAGAGCTTCGGAGACCAGGGTCAGTGACAGGGATGGAATGACAAAGAGGACTCCCTCCAACACCAACCCGAGGTCCAACCACCAATCCAGGGACGACCTGATGTGGTCTGGCACCCGGACTACCTGGTCTAGGTGGTGCCTGTTGCAGACATAGACCAATGCCAGCCACGGTTACAGAAGCCAGAGATGGAGATGAGCATGGCTGACCACGTACGTACACTTGGCCATATGGCCCAACAGCAGCAGGCAGGTGTGAGCTGTGGTGAGGGGGTGGTTCTTTAGGTCTGACATGGCCTGAAAACACACTTCCAGAAGGAAGGCTCTGGCTCGCATGGAGTCGAGAATTGCCCCAATGAACTCTATTTGCTGGACAGGCGTTAAGGTGGATTTTTTCTTATTTGTTAACAGGCCCAGGTTGCGGTAGGTGGAACATACCAGATTGTGGCTCCTCTGCACTTACACCCAAGACCTGCCTTTGATAAGCCAGTCGTTGAGATACAGGAAGACCTGGATCCCTCAACACCTCAGGTAAGCAGCTACTGGTGCCACACATTCTGTGAACAACCTCAGGGCCGATGAAAGGCCAAAGGGCAGAGCCGTGAATTGAAAATGGTGTCCACCCACTAAGAAACAGAGGAAATGTCTGTGACACTGGAATACGGAAATAAGCGTCTTTCAAGTTGAGGGCAGTATACCAGTCTCCCGGATCCAGGGAGGAGATGGAGGCCAGGGAGATCATGAGAAACTTCAACTTTCTGAGAGACTTGTTGTGGCGATGTAGGTGGCCTTTTGCTTTTGGGATTAGGAAGCAGCGGGAACAGAACCCTTTTCCCTTCATGTCCTGAGGGACTTCCTCAACACCCCCAGGTGTGGGAGGTTTTCGACCTCTTGGACGATGAGGTGCCCGTTAGAAGGGACCGGGGGGAGGGGAACATGGCTGAAAATTGCAAGAGCCCCGAAATACTATGTCCAGTACCCTGCGGTCCGAGGTAACCCGTGACTAGGCTGAACAGTAGGGATTAAGGTGGTCGAGGAAAGAACAAAGTGCATCTGGGGAATTGACTGGGATGCTGCTCTCAAGCGCACCTTCAAAATGAGGGCTTCTGGCCCCCGGAATGCTTCACTGGGTTGGGCTGCGTGGGTGAGCAGGAGGAGGAAAAGTGGCCACAACTAAAGCTCCTGTCTCTATCACTGTTGAATAAATTTTTCTCCCCCAAAAGGTCCAGTCTTTTGGCCTCTTTATTTCTGGGAGCTGAACTAGTGTGCCCCTACTAGTCCTTTTCGTTGGCTGTGAGCACGGAGGCAGGTGGATATAAAGGTACTTGAACCCTTTGGCCGGGATGAAATACTTCTTTTCGGCCCTTTTGGAGGTGGGAGGGATGGATGATGGGGTTTGCCAGAGGGTCTTGGCAATTTTCAGGACCCCGTCATGCACTGATAGTGCAACACGTGCCGGGGTAGAGGCTGAGAGGACATTAGTTGAAATTAGTCATCCAGTAAGGTGCACAATTTTCCTGAGGGCTACTTTTGTTAAAAATATACATTTCATCTTTATAAGCTTCATCGTTATGTTTAGAGGTCCCAAATCGGGACCCCATTGTGCTAGGCACTGTATATATACACAGGAAAAAACTGCACTGCTCCACAAATAACAGCATAAATATACAAGACTAACAAAGGGGGAGAGAAAGGGAATGTAGATCCCCATTTTAGAGATGCAAAGCTGAGGAACAGACAGATTAAGCAACTGGCCCAAAGTCACATAAGAAGCCTGTGACATAACTGGGAGTTGATTCCAGTTGCCTTAATCACAAGACTATCCTCCTTCCCTAATTCATGCTACAGCTGCAGTATTGATCTAAACTGCTATATGCCTGCAAACAGAAGCATTATTTCTCAAACTGGTTAAGGGACATGTATTTCTATAATTTGAAAATATGAAATATTTATTAAAATAGCAAAAGTTGACCCACTTCTAGCTCAGTGTCACCTATGAGTGATTAGTAGAAGTAGTGATGTTTTACTGCCCTTGCTATTTTTATCCCTTATGGTAGATCTAGCCCTGACCAAGTATAAATGAATAAAGATCTGTTAGTACAAGAAACACTAGAGCACATATTCGAATAATTGAGGAAATAGATCTATAAAAGTCTCTGAAAAGAAGTGATCATATTATCAGAATACTGTTTTGCTTTTATTAAATTAAAATATAGGCACTTTTAAAAATTAATCTGCCGTCTGAAAACACCTTTTTCTAAGGCATATATCCATGTGGTAGTGAGACAGTAGGTCTTGTCAGTGTTATATGTGGCGATGTAGGTGTCCTTTTGCTTTTGGGATTAGGAAGCAGCGGGAACACAACCCAATAGTGCAACACGTGCCGGGGCAGAGGTTGAGAGGACATTGAACAAGGTGTCTGCCTGCTCGGCCATCCCCTCCACCTCTCGGCCCAAGTTCTCGACCACCCGTTGAAGCAGGGCCTGGTGTTCCTTAAAAATTGTCTGGTGGGCTGGCCCTCAAGGGTCCCATGACCGCCTCGTCCAGAGATGAGAACGACTGTACCGCCCGGGGTAGGCTTCGGGTCACTGTCTCCTCTAGCCCGACCTCTGAGCAGGTCTCATGCACGGAGCCCAGTGCCGCCAGCTGTTGCTCCGAGGCAGTGCCAGATAAGTGGTGTAAAAGGGGCATCGTCATTGCTGGCATGTCCCACGCACTCCAGTAAGGCCACTGCACTGGTCATGCTGCTCAGGTGGTGCCGTAGACATTGACGACGCCTCAGGTGCCCATTCATGCCGGTGGAGTCTTGGCGGAGGGCTGAACTGCCTTTCCGTGCCAGAAGAAACCCCTTCTGGTGACCACGGTGGGGCCATCGATGCCTTTGTCTGCCTGCTGACTGTCACTGCTGGAGACAGGTGTTTGGAGTGGGAGGATTGATGCCAGTATCGAGGGGACCACTGTCAGAGCTGGGGGAACTGGAATCGCGACAGGGAGTGCTCCCATGGGGCATGCGACTGAGATCTGTGCCAGGAGGACAACCAGCAGGAGGGCAAACGGTGCCAATGGAATGGAGACTAGTGCCTCCCCCAGGCAATCCGTGTTGAGATGGTGGGGACCATGATCATGGTGCCAGTGACTGAGGGTGAGCCCCAGAGGATCTGGGCTGCGACGCCAGAAATCTGTGTCACAGAGATGGAGAGCACTGCCTTGTTTTGGAAGATTGGTGGTGCTCCACAGCCCCCTGAGGGGTCTTAGCGGCTGGCTTGCCCTGGAGGGAGCCTTTGCTGCTTCCTGCAGCACGTGTGGTGCCGGCGGTTCAAGCAGAGGCCTATGCTCTCTCAGCGCCGGGGGAGCTTGGGAAGGTGTTGATGCCATTAGAAGTTTGGGTCCCCTACTATTCAGTGGTCAGTGGTTGATCCTTTCAGGGGCTAATGGCTCCGACCAGGGAAGCACATCCACATAGCTCCGGTGTGGCAAAGATGCCCAAACTGGGTCCTTTGCCTGATGCCCCGTGGCCTTTCTTGCCCAGTGCCAGGGAGCTGTGGTTCTTAGTTTTCTTTCTGGGCACCGACAATGGGGAGTGGTACGGGGCGGAGCCCGGTGCAAGGGGGTGTGCTGTGCACCGAGGACAAGGTACTAGGCGAGTCTTGGTGGGATGGCTCAGAAGCCGTACACAAAGCAGCCTCCATGAGGAGAACCCACAAACGAATATCCCGCTCCTTCCGAATACTGGGTCAAAATTTTTTATAAATACGACACTTGTCCTTCACATGTGATTCCCCCACGCACTTGAGGCAGCTGCTGTGGGGGTCACTTACAGGCATAGGCCTGTTACAGTCCACACAGGGGCTTAAACCCTGGAGACCAGGGCATGCCCCACCTAGGGCGAAGTCCTCTCTGGGACTGTTAACTTCTGACTCCTAACTACACTTAACTACTTAACACTAACTACTATAAACCACTATTTACAAGGCCCTAAGGCTCAAAGTCAGAAGAGACAAAACCGCTAGCCCTTGCTATGCAAGGAAAGGCACTCCAACTAACCATCACAGGAGATAAGAAGGAACTGAGAGGGCGTAGGGCTGGCGGCGCCTGATATACCAATGCATAAGCGCAGCACTCAAGGGGGCACCACAGCTGGACCTACGGATACTGCTAAGGCTAAATCTCCAACAACTGTGCACGTGAGCACACGCATACCTACAGTGGAATGGACAGGAGCAAGCACTCGAAGAAGAATTTTGTGTTCCTCACAAATATAGCTTACTAAGGCTGCCAAAATACATTACTCAATCATCAAATCATCCCCTTCTCTACATTAGCAAAGAGAAATACCACATTCCTTCCAGAAAGTGCACATTAAGATACATGATAAATGGCTAAAATACACAAGGTTATCTATATTATCTTAGGCATTTTATTTTAAAATATTTTTAAAATGAAGTGCCATAATGTCATTTAATCTATTTTTCTCTAATCTTTATTTCCAAATAAAAAAAATATTTTAAGTAATGTGGACCTGTCAATTCATTTCCTATAATTGTTTAGGCATTGACTTGTGGTGAGCATACCCCAAAGCCCCTTCCCTACATTCTCATTTTTATACCTGTTTAAGTAAAAACAAGTCAAAAGCTTAAGTGAACAGTAGATGTGCAAGACCATATTGGAATGAATAAACAATGTGAGAGAATTCATGTGTACAAAAGAATGCAAGTGGGTGAAGAATCAGTGGGTGATGCATATGACTAATTTGGAGTTCATTGCTGTAAGCCATTCAACTGCAAGTTTAGAGGGTGAAAATCAAATTACTTTAATAGCTCCAAGAGTAACTTAAGGCATATTGGAAAGAAGGATATAATGGAAGAAAACAGATCTTTCAGAATAGTGCATAAGTTCTCCTTAGGCTCTTTGCTACCTAGACCCTGGGGTAACATTAAGTTTTTAACTGGACTGTCCAATCAAAAGAGCCACATGATGAGTAAAGTTGACAAAAGTTGTTGGTGGTGATGGTGTTGGGGGTGAGAGTGTTTCCACACAGTGAATGAATGGGTTTCCCAGTCTCCTAAAAAAGGTTTAAAGTTTTATACTTAGTAAGTGGAGGAGTAGCAGATTAGATTCAGATACTAATTGGAACACATGTTTATACTGTGATCATTATCCTCAATAAAAAATAGTTGATTTTTAGCTCAAACATTTTAAAAGTAAATAGTTTCTCTTTCAAATTATTAGTATGGTAGGTTAGTATGATAGCTTACTATAATACTGCCAAATATATCCACAGATGACAGATACAACCTTAGAGTGATGGTCTCTAAAATCACAAGTGCCATTCAATGCATGGTTCCAGTAACAGTAAATTTTAAATAAAAGCAAACAAACATACTGCCGCAAGTATCTGTTTCTCTGTTACACTGAGTGTTGGATCTGTTAAAGCTGTCTGGGTCTGTATAGTTTTGCCCTGCCCACTGCAATAGTAAGCTTTTTGAGTACACAGAAGGTCTAGGCAAAATTCCAGTGAAAATACAGAAATCCATTATTTTTGCTACATTTACACAAATCAGTCTGAGATACAGAAACATTATGACTATGAAATCCATATACTTTTCCTATACAAAGTTACAAACACTGTTCCACAACTTAAAAATTTAAATGACCTCTGTTACTAGATAGCTCCATAAACAGAGGATCTCACATTATAATCACCTCAGAAAAATAAACATTTCATTCAGAAACCAGAATTCCACAAGTATCAGTTCATCTCAATAACTCCGAGGATATAGCAACAGAATTCAGGGCAATTATATACTCCACTAATACTAAACACTGGCAAAGTATAGTTTTTTAGTCATGAATCCAATTGTGCATTGCTATGCAAACTGAGGAGATTCACACGTTTCTACCTATTTTCAACAAGCATTACAGGACTAGGATTCTATTTGGGATGACGCGAAAAATGTAGACATACCACTTACAGTAATAAAACAGACTCGTATACCTATATATCTGATAGATTGAAACTAAAATGAGAATGACACAATGTGTTTGGCAAATCTTAGTTTGACATTAACATCAAAACCTGAAGCCCCTAATTATCTCTATTGCAGCTTTAGAAAGAGCTTATTCAAGCAAGTAGTCTCACTGAAGTGAGTGACACTATACTTTGTAGCAAGATATTTAATTGAAAATGAATTGTTCTCCTCAATAACTATATATCAGCTGGTTTGAACAATCAGTTTTTCACAAAGTTCTAAAGGTTTTACCATCTGAAAAAGTACAGTCAACCTGAATCTAAGTTTTTGGACTTGCAGTTTTAATCAAGGCCCTGGTCCTGGAAATGCTTAGGCACATGCTCAAAGTTGACCAGATGTGTGTTTTTAGGATCACAGCCTAAATTTGGGAAATGGAGAGAACTAAAGAAACTGTGGAGGGGAATAAAACAATGTAACTGTGTCAATCTTATTTCTCTTTTGCATCCTTGGGCTTGTCTACCGCTCTCCTTTCCAATTGTTGGTGGATTATGGAAACATCCCCTTAGAAGTAATCTGAAAGCATTGTCAACTCAGAGGGGATTCAAGCACACAGTCTGCCTGATGTTTTTTGAGGAAAAAAAGTGCTCGGGAACTGGTTTTTCATGTTTAACTTTTAAATTAGTATTAAAATCTGGCTCGAGACATAGGTTCTTTGAAAGCAAAAGAGTTAAGGCCCAGTTTACAGCTATCTCCATCCCATAATTTTAAACTGCCTTTGCCATTTGTCTCACATTAGGCTCCCAACCTCCACTGAAATCAATAGCCTAAATGCCTAGTTTTATAAACCAAAGTTTAGCACAACACTTCAATGTTTCTGTGTACAAGAAAAATTTTGCTCATGATTTGCCTGCCATATTTTTACATTGCCTTTGCCATTTGCCTTACCTGAGCAACATCTTCAAGTTTGTTCCATTTTATAGACAGCAGCAGTTTTGGCAGTGATTGTGGGAAATTTTCACGACAGTCATACCGCAAAGTCCAAATAAGATCCATTTCATTTTCGCAGAGTTGGGTCAAGGGGTCCCTTTCCATGATTTCTTTTAGTTCAATATAGAACTTCTTGCCACCTCGACCCTAGGTAAATTAAAGTTAGGAAAGTAAGTTCAAGAATCACCAAACTTATGTTATACAGGACTCAGACTATTAGAGCAAGCTAATCAGTGTATGATAAAGCTACATTAGGAGAACAGTAGTATTAAGTGAATTGGATTCATTTCTTAGATCACAGGGGGAGGATTATCAGGCTTTTACTTCAGACCTCAAATGTATGGTGATGGCAGAAAATATTTAAACAGCAGACTCTAAATTCAATTTACAAAAGTATTTGAAAAAAAAATTATACTTCTGCATAAACAACACTAGATGGCGATATTGCTGTTTTCCCATTTAAATGGGGGAATTCTTGTTTTGACAGCAAATATTTTTCCCATTTATTTGTCAGATAAATAGTGCCATGGCATTCAGGGTAAAAGTCAAATTAAAATCAAATGTTAAGGATGCACTTCCAACTATAACAAAAAAAGACTGGTTTTGTATGTAAATACTAACACACATTATGTTTTCTAATACAGATTTGTCTTATTCTCACAATTCTCATTTTAACGCAGAATCAAAAGAAACGTAGGGAGGGAAGGAACCTTTAGAAGTCATCCACTATCCCTCAGCACTGAGGCAGAATTAAGTATACACATAGTATCCCTGAGAGGTGTTTTTCTAACCTGTTCTAATCCTCTAATGACAGGGATTCCACAACCTCCCTACGTAACTTATTCCAGTGCTTAACTATCCCATGTCAATTATTATAAAAGGTTAACAGTTAACATAACTTTGATTACTAGAACTTGGAAATTAACATTACTTTTAAAAATTAGGTTTACTAAGAATGTATCTTCATTTGAAAGACACGTGGGTCAGAGGATGCATCCTTACTATACAAACTGCAAGGGAAGAAATGAAGCTGACCACCATCATTTGAAAGCCACAGAGACACATAATTAAATGTGACAGAAGCTGCTGCTTCTAGACAAAGATGTACTCTATGCAGATACATTAATAATCTATTTTCATTTTGTATTATATGAAGCTCTGAAGCAACCTGAAAACTTGAGTTGTTTAAGCAATTAGTATGGAAACTTCCTTGGATCTTGTGAAATTAGAGTGGATTCAGATTTTTTTTTCAAGTGGTATTCTTTTTGCATGAAAACCTTTTTCCTTCCTTGTAAAAGTTCAGTTAAAATTATAGGCCAAATTGAAGACAAATATTGTTTATGTATCGTAAATAGTTTCACTTCATAGTAACATTCCATAGAGAGTTCCTAGTTGACAAAATAATTCAAATGCTACATACATTACTGCTTTCAAATTTAGCTCTTAATATAAAGGATGAGTGCCTGAGCTTTGCACTGTGTTTAAGTAAATATTTTCAAGCAAAAATATCATTTAAGAACAAACTGTTTAAGAGAATAGACTTAAAATAGCTGGTGTAATTGAAATGTTTGTTCAGTGAACTAAGAAAAGCATGTGCTTTGTTCTTATGTCAAAATATACAGTAAACAAGAAAGTCTTGAAAATAAAGTGATTTTGTAACAAAGCTTTATTCAAGAAAGAGGTTTTCATGCTTCTAAAAGATTATAAATAAAAGGATCTTGATTACAAATAATGTCAAGTTGACATTCTGCTGTGTAAGTGGGAATCTCATTTACATATTCAGTTGCTTGTAACAGAATAAGTTATGAGTTTTCAGTGTTTCTGAACACTGCATAATGTTTAAAGTGCTTTATTAAGTGTTATTTATACTTGATGTACTTGTTGACTAACTTCTGTATTCTGCTTACTGAGAACTGTATGATGTTTTAGGGGGGAGGGATAGCTCAGTAGGGGGGAGGGATAGCTCAGTGGTTTGAGCATTGGCCTGCTAAACCCAGAGTTGTCAGTTCAATCCTTGAGGGGGCCACTTGGGATCTGGTGCAAAAATTGGGGATTGGTCCTGCTTTGAGCAGGAGGTTAGACTAGATGACCTTCTGAGGTCCCTTCCAACCCTGATATTCTATGATTCTATGAACAGGTACTTTCCAGTAGCAGACTGGAGGACTAGCAGAGTTGTAGTTTTCTGTATTTTTTTATTTTATTTTTGCCCCTCAACATTAGGGTATGTATTAAGAAAGCAATTTCAGGTTAAAGACTTCATATTAAAAGTACTACCTCTGTTCCAGAACTGTTCACCTCCTTTAGAACATCAAATATCTCCACGGGTATACAAAAAATTAAGGAGTTTATTGTTGTCAAAGATCAATCCAGCTCAAAAATGGTCATTATTGGGAAGCTTCTGACAACCAGACAGATTATCTTGCTACAACTAACTATTAATTAAATTTGTATGCTGTATGAAACCAAATTTCAGACATGGATGAGGTATAATCCATGAAATATATTCAGCCACAGCATCCCTTGTCCACTCTGTAGCCTGACTAGTGTCCAATACAGAAAGTATATGCTTGATTTGAAGGAAAGGGTAAGCCCCACAAAAGTGGGTGGTTATTTAAAAAACAAAAACAAAAAACAAAAAACCTGGAGGGTTTTAATGTTACCTGAATACATATACTTATTTTCTATTAGAATAATACAAGCATAAAGTGGCAGAGAAATAGGATATTGGGATTTTCTAATCTTGAAGATGCTATTTTCAGGTTGGATACTTACTGCCATACCAGCATTCTCACTGCTTTTTGCGATCTCGGCTGCCTTTTCAAGTATCTGCAAAAGGATAATAGTTTAAGCATTGGATTGAAATAAAGAATTGAACTACATTTTGAAGGAAAAATGTTATAAAGGTGAAGTGGTGAAATGACACAGTAAAAGTTCTCTCTTTAGTTAGAGAACTAATTATTTACTCATATTTGTTAATTTTTATCCTGTAAGTGTGGCAAACAAATATGTTTATGTATGACGTTACATCACAACCTTATGTGTACTATTACTCTTCCATAAAATGTCTTTTTATGAATATAGATAGCTAATTTAATACAAAACAGATTCTGGTCTAGAAAACTCAGTATAGTATGCACAAGTGCTACATAACAGCTACCCATGTGAAGAATAAAGTACTAGTGGAATGCACCTAAAGCAAAGGGATTTCTCAGGCAATTGATGCTCTCTGAAGATGGCATCCTTGCATAAATCCATGTTCTTTGGTTCCACTTCAGGGCATGGAAGTACAATATTTTCTCCTCATCTTTACAATTATACATGTGAATTAAATCTGTGAAAAGCTGCAAGTTAACGTTCTTGGAGACTGATACCCTCTACCTATCCACCAAACACATCTTCTATAATGTCAGCTTCCCTACACTATCCCTTCAGTAATCCGATGGGTACTTCAATTTCCACGTCCATCCAATTTTTGGTGGCTGTGCTCAGTGCTCAACACCTCCAATATTATTGTCAAGTAGTGTCCATTGTATGAGATGTTCTGTGATTTAGATACCTATCCCACTGCAAATTAGATTGAGACCTCCAACCTATTTTGCATAGTTCGCTGAACATACAGTAACAACATTTGGTTTTTATTGACCTGGGCTGGATTTGAATCAACAGCACTTATTCCTTTACAAATATCCTGAGCCATTCTGCACCCAAGCACAAACAGTACTTTGAAAGTTCAGATTTGTAGAAATGGCACCATATATATATATATATATATATATATATTTTTTTTTAAACTTAAAGCCACAAAAGCTTTGGTTGACACGTCAGTGGAACAACGCACATAACTATAAGCAGGTAACTTATCCTCTCTACGTTATTTAATAGTTCTCCTTCACAGACAGTATTCAGTATAAGAAAGTTGTGTATTCAAACCAGATGTTTTTCATGTTTAAGAATATTTAAAGATACATCAAATAAGTAATATAGAAGCAATCAAATACACAGTCTCTTTAAAAAGTATAATCAACATCCACTGTACAATTATTATAGGTGGAGCCAGTGGCACTGCCTATAGTTAAGGCTGCCTGATGCTTTCTATTATAAGATGATGTTTTCAGTTTCATGCACCTTTTCCAAACTGGTTGGGTTAACATTTTCTATACTGGGTCTCTGCCTGACATTGAGTTTTTTGTTTTGAAAGTTTCAGCAAAAAGTTCAGCTGTTTCCCAGAATGCAAGTAAAGGAAAAATACATCTTCGGCCACGTTAAAAATATTTTTATCATTTTATTGATAAGCTCTTGCACCTTCATGCTTTGGGGTGGTCTTGGAATTTGGCAGGCATGACCTTTTGCTGCTTCTATGGAAAACCTCCCGCTCAAATTAGTTTGCCCATGCTCAGTAGAGCCTTGTTAGAGTTTGGCAGCTAACTTCTCCAAAGGTTTTATCTGCACTGAGCAAACTCTGGCCTAGTGCTGCAGTGGCAGGACATTTCCTATAATTGTTGCTCCTGACACTCACAAGGCCACACTGATTCAAATGCAGAGAGGACAGGAGCCAGACAGGGGCTGGCAACAGCAGAGAGAGAGAGAGAAATTTGGAAGAAAGAGTTGGGAGAGTGGAGAAAATTGAATAGGAGCTGATGGTGGGGGGAGTGGAAACGAGTATGAGAAAGGGAAAAGCAAGAGGAATATTGAGATCACACAAGGAGCTGGGGAAAGGGACGGGAGAGTGGGGAACAATGGATGATCCAGTGCCATTTAGTGAAGGAAATTCTTATCTGTAGGGTCCCTGCCTCGTTTGTTGCAGAAATTGGAAGGTATATAGTGAAGGAGGCAGATTTTTGCAGGAAGAGAAAAGCATGGTCTTATGGTTAAGGCTGCTGAATGCTGCCCTTGAGAACTGGATTCTATCCCTACCTCTGCCATTGAGTTCTTATGTGATGCTCAACCAGTCACATACTACAAAACTTTCACAGGTGGCCACTGTGTTTCCTCATTTTCTGGACATTTGGGGTCTAATCTGCTGAAGTGCTAAGCATGTACAATGGCAACTATGTTCAGTGGGGGCTCTGCTCTGAGTATATAAAGTGCCATAAAATGCTAAGTACTCTGGAAAATCAGGTCCTAGGCATCTAAAATTGGGCAGTCAAAATTAGTGCACACTTTTGACCTTACTGTCTCTCTGTGCTTAGTTCCACAACTGTAAAGTGTGGATACTACTACCTCCTCACCTCACAGGAGTGTTGTGAAGAGAAATCCATCAGTTTTTGTGAAGCACTCATAATACAGTGATGAGTGCTATAGAAGAGCCTATGAGGAAATTAATAATTTTGTCCTCATAGCAGGATTTGAACAGTGTGCAATAAATAAGGCACAAGCCACATTTGAACAATGAGGATAAAAGAAATATCAGATTGTCATTCATTGAGCACCATCCATTCTGTGAACTGAATAAGGGTGGTCTCCTGTGGAAACAGTACTATGTGATAATGGAATTAAAGACTATCAATGTGTACGCATAACAGGCTGAATTCAAGCAGCACAGCCAACCTTCTTAATTCTGGCATTTCCTATCTTTTGAGCGCTTGACTTTGCAGCCTTAACATTCTTTTAATGCAATGTGCAATTCAGCTATAAACTCCACCACAACACAATAAATAAAACACAAGATACAGTTATCTTAAGTGAAGTGGTGAGAGCTTGACTTCCCAGCCCAGAAATAGATCCTAGAGAGCAGATAAGGCAAATCTGGATTAGTGTTGTGACTCAGGATTAGGTTCCAGTGGACTTCTGAATTAATTCTACTTAAATATAGTCTAACATTTAGAGCAGACACATGATTAACAACATTAAAGAATTAGCTGCTGCTTCAGCAAAGATGGCTAAAGTGAAGTATCAATTTGCATCTATAATGAGGGTCTTTGTATGTTCTACTAACAGGTGGACTGATGCTATGATCATATAAAGTGACAGGGTCGGGCCAGATGGCTACAGGAGAGTGATAGAAGGCAGATATATTAGCTGCAGGTTGAGTAGGTCCCTTTTCCCTGAGTAAGGCAACAGGGCAGGTTCCAGAACAATCAGAAACTTTCTGGAAACAATTAAGACAGACAAGCTGATTAGAACACCTGCAGCCAATCAGGAAGCTGCTAGAATCAATTAAGGCTGGCTAATCAAGGCACCTGAGTTTAAAAAGGACCTCACTTCAGTTTCTGGCGGATGTGTGGGGAGCTGGGAGCAAGAGGTACTAGGAGCTGAGAGTGAGAACACATACTGTTGGAAGACTGAGGAGTACAAGCATGATCAGACACCAGGAGGAAGGTCCTATGGTGAGGATAAAGAAAATGTTGGGAGGAGGCCATGGGGAAGTAGCCCAGGGAGTTGTAGATGTTGCACAGCTATTCCAGGAGGCATTCTAGACAGCTGCATTCCACAGGGCCCTGGGCTGGAACTAGGTTTCCCCCAAACCTCCCAACTCCTGGTCAGACACAGGAGGAGTTGACCTGGACTGTGGGTTCACGAAAATGGCCAAACTGAGGGCTGCCATGAATCTCCGAGGTGAGCAAATCCGCCAATAAGTGCAAGACCCACCAAGGTAGAGGAGGAACTTTGTCACAATCAATCAATCAATCAATCAATAAATAAAAATACATTTTGTTTCATCTTCAGGCGCTGTGACTCTCAAACCAAGATCACACATCTAATTAAATGTATTCTGTCTAATGCCCTCACCAAACACTGAAACCTGGAACAAATTATGTATTTGCTACATTTTACTTGCAAATTTAAACAAATACTGAGGGTCCAAATCCTCAGCTGGTATAAAACAGGTAGCTACAAATATCATTTATGCCATCTGAGGATGTGGCCCATTGTCCCTATCAGTTTGGTTTATCCAAAGAGGGGAGCTTTATTCCTTCACGAAGATTAATTACTATACCATCCTGATCTCAGCAATTCATCCTCAGAAGCTCTGATCTCAGTTCATTCACAATATTGGAACTAAATAGCCTGAGGCAAAATATTTTGATGCTTTCAGTTTCCCATTGATGTTATAAAACATTGTTCAACTCGAGAGAATTAAAAGCAGCAGAATGTTTTGAGCTATCTGAGTTCTCCAATACTGAGTGCTTCCAGCAACCATTTCTTCTACCAGCTGTGAAATCACTTCACATAAAACACTAGAATTTCCCCGAGTTTGATGTACAGAATTGCTCAGGTACAGTTGAAGAGGACAAAGTTCCCAAACAGGAGTTATGAAAAACACAGGGGAATATGATCAGTCAGATTATCACACTAAACCACTGTGACTATATAATGAACTGCACTCAATAAAATCCTCTGACCACATTTATGGCAGTATTTGAACATGCTTGCGTATTTGAATTTTCAATTGTAAGTAATTAAAAGCACAAAAGAAAAACTGAACACAAACAAAAATATTAACTAGTAAAGGTAGTATATATTCTAAATTATCTCAGGAACACAAATACATATGATTTTAAATATTGGTAGAAATAAATGTACACAAGATAATTATCAGAAAAAGAACAAGAATTATAATTAAAAGGTGATAAAATTGCCAAAATATTTTTAAATAAGAGAAATAACTTCTTCAGGAACTGGTAATAAGATTTCGCACTACTGTCAGGAAAATGGTATCAATTGCTTAGTGCTGCGAAACTGCTATCCATAAAATCTGTTTTAGCTTTGGGAGCACTCCTGATGCCATATGTCCTATTAGTGGAAATCTGTGCGTATTACACAGAAGAAGCCACTACTAGACTTCACAGATTTTTTTGCCTTATTTTGGTGACCTGACTCTCAGAATGACTCTGTTCAAAACAGTAAAACTTTTTAAAAATGTGAATTTTCTTTAGCCACCAAAGGTGCAGATTACTCATCAGAAAATGAAAGTTTAGCAGAGTTGATACTAACCCTCTGCCAAAGAAATCCAGAGTAACAGATATATAGGGCTTAAAACCTTACTTTCAGCACATCAAGAACTGGCTGCTTTTAACACTTATATTATTATTCTCACCTGGGTTCAGCTTTATTTGCTAGTTTGTGAATAAACTAGCTGTTCTAGTATTTACACTGTGGATTCATCAGCTATATTTTGAACTCACCCTTCCTGTCCCTAGGCAGATATTCTTATTTGTATCTGTGGTACTGTACAGTACAACTAAAGAAGTGTTTCAGTGTAGAAACAGTGTAAAACATAAAAAGACATAAAAAGTGTATTTCTCCAGAAAAGGATTTTAACTGTTGAAGGGAACAGAAAGTGGATAAAATATAATCTTAAAAGTGAAATGTCAGATCCTTTTCAGTCCTGGTTAAGTACAGTTTGAGATCACTGACTGTGTTTATATGGAGGTTTCCAGAAATGCAACTGCGATATATTATTGTCAAAGGCAGTTGTAATATTAAAAATAGACAGTGTTTTTTCTGACACTCAAAATAACATACACTAGAAGTGCAGAATGTTTAAAAAAATCTGTTCAATATGTTCTCTAAAGATACTGAAGCCAGAATACTGAGGTTTACTTATGTTCCAAGTTTTAGTAACTACAATATGTAAGCTAAAAAGCAGGAAGGGTGGATATAATCAAATGCCAGTGTTAAAGGGGAAAAAAGTAAATACCAGACAGCCATTTATATACTAGCATTCATGGCTTCTCTTTATTTAGTATATCTTACCTTATCAAAGGGAGGGTAATAAATAGGCAGTTTTGAATATTCTTGAAATTTAATGTGCAAAGCCGTTGCATTTTCAGTGTAAGGATTAGTTCGTACGGTTCCCATTGGATTCAACATTTCTTCAAGTTCATCTAAAATATAAGAACAATTTATGTTATAGTACAAAGTGTCTTTGGAGAAGGCAACAATGCCATGAGAAACTGCTTCCTGTGTTGATTGTAAAAATATACATTGCTGTTCACAGAGGGCCAGATTCTCTCCTACTTTGCAATGGATCTCTGGCATAATCTGTTCCTAACGTCAACATGTCTGAGGCTCAAGAGGATCATCCATCGAAAGGAAGACCGGTTACAGAACCAGCTTGGCTCTTATGACGACACTTCCCTTTGTTACTGTTTCATAGCAGAGAAAATGGAAGGTTGGCAGTAAAAAAATGTCCCTATCACATGCCAATCCCTAGCTGCGGTTTCAGCCCCATGGATAGATTAGGTTCCCATAACTTTGTCCAAGGGGGACTGACCCAGCATCTAACAGGAATTCTAAACCACTGAAGACAAGAGTGTTGCTGAATTGCTTCTCTAATGAAAGAGCAAGATTAATAAGCTCGAAAGGGCATTTTGTCCAGTTTTCCTTGTGCAGGTGACTACGATGTGGGGCTTTATGGGACAGAGCAGCACAAGACAGGAAAGCACAAGGATATCCTCAGGACTTTGGAAGTTCTATTTCTGGTTCTGTCACTTATTCAATGCAAGCCTTTGAGCAATTCACTTCTCTGTACCTCATTTTCCCCATTGACAAAATAGGCATAATAGTTTCCTACCTCACAGGTGTCAAGTATCAGGGGACAGCCGTGTTAGTCTGTATCCACAAAAACAACAAGGAGTCTGGTGGCACCTTATAGACTAACAGATTTATTTGGGCATAAGCTTTCGTGGGCTAGAACCCACTTCATTGGATGCCTGGAGTGAAAATTACAGATGCAGGCATTATTATACTGACACAGACTAACACAGCTACCCCCTGATACTTGACACCATGCAAGGCACTAAATTTAGCCATATGAAGTGGAAATCCATCAAACAACAAAAAACTCACAAAGATACAGACAGACATCATCTTCCTTTCCAAGTGCAAACAGATGGACATCATACCAAATGGACTAAAGGTAAAAAATCCATTGCAATCGACATACTACACTGACTATGGTTGGAGACTGTGCCACACACACTCAAAGAAACTGACGAACCACCTGATCAGCATCCTGTACAGCAGAACATCAAGAATGAGCTCTCAAAACTGGAGACTCTCATACAAAACCAATCTTCCACACAAACTTCCACGTCGCTGGACTTTACAAAAACGAGACAAGCCATTTACAAGGCACACTTCACTTCTCTACAAAGTGAAAAAGACGGTAAACTCCTACATGCCACAGGGGGCTACAACAGTGGTACCCTCAACTCACCTATCAATATTGTTAATCTATCCAACCACACACTTAGCCTGGCGGAAGAGTCTGTCCTATCTCGGGGACTCTCCTTCTGCCCCACCACCCCCATGAACATGATACAGGTCTGTGGTGATATGGAAGACTACTTTCATTGTCTCCAACTCAAGGAATATTTTCAACACACCACTGAACAGTGTACTGACCCACAGGAACCCTCCTACCAACAATACAAGAAGAAGAATTCTGTGTGGACTCCTCCTGATGGTCGAAATGACAGACTGGACTTCTATATAGAGTGCTTCCGCAGACGTGCACAGGCTGAAATTGTGAACGAACAGCATCACTTGCCCCATCCACAGCCTCAGAAACAACTCTGACATTATAATCAAAGGGGCTGACAAAGGAGGTGCTCTAGTCATAATGAACAGATCGGATTATGAACAGGAGGCTGCCAGGCAACTCTCCAACACCACATTCTACAGGCCACTATCCTCTGATCCCACTGAGGAGTTTCAAAAGAAACTACACCAGCTGCTCAAGAAACTCCCTGCTACAGCACGGGAACAAATCCACACGGACACACCCCCAGAGCCCCGACCAGGGGTATTCTATCTGCTACCCAAGATCCATAAACTTGGAAACCCTGGACGCCCCATCATCTCAGGCATTGGCACTCTTAGGCAGGATTATCTGACTATTTGGACTCTCTCCTCAAATCCTACACTGCCAGCACTCCTAGCTATCCTCGAGACACCACCAACTTCCTGAGGAAACTACAATGCATTGGTGAGCTTCCTGAAAACACCATCCTGGCCACGATGGATGCAGAATCTCTTTACACCAATATTCCACATGAGGATGGACTACAAGCTGTCAAGAACAGTATCCCTGATGAGGCCACGGCACACCTGGTGGTTGAGCTTTGTGACTTTGTTCTCACCCACAACCATTTCAGATTTGGGGACAATTTATACCTTCAGGTCAGTGGCACCGCTATGGGTACCCGCCTGGCCAACATTTTTTTGGCTGACTTAGAACAATGCTTCCTCAGTTCTCATCCCCTAGCGCCCCTCCTCTACTTGCACTACACTGATGGCATCTTCATCATATGGACCCACGAGAAGGAGGCCCTTGAAGAATTCCACCTGGATTTCAACAACTTCCACCCCACCATCAACCTCAGCCTGGACCAGTCCACACAAGAGATCCACTTCCTGGACACTACAGCGCAAATAAGTGATGGTCACATAACCACCACTCTATACCGGAAACCTACTGACTGCTATACTTACCTACATGCCTCCAGTTTCCATCCAAGACACATCACATCACATGATCCATTGTCTACAGCCAAGCCCTAAGATACAACCGAATTTGCTCCAATCCCTCAGACAAGCCCTAAGATACAACCGAATTTGCTCCAATCCCTCAGACAGAGACAAACACCTACAAGATCTTTATCAAGCATTCTTAAAACTACAAAACCCACCTGGGGAAGTGAGGAAACAGATTGACAGAGCGAGACGGGTACCCCAAAATCACTTACTACAGGACAGGCCCAACAAGAAAAATAACAGAACACCACTGGCCATCACGTAAAGCCCCCAGCTAAAACCTGTCCAGCATACTATCAACAATCTACAACCTATCCTGGGAAACAATCCCTCACTCTCCCAGACCTTGGAGGTAGGCCAGTCCTTGCTTACAGACAGCCCCACAACCTGAAGCAAATACTTACCAGCAACTACATACCACACCACAGAAACACTAATCCAGGAAGCAATCCCTGTAGCAAACCTCGCTGCCTACTCCTGTCCCCATATCTACTCTAGCGACACCATCAGAGGACCCAACCACATCAGCCACACCATCAGAGGTTCATTCACCTGCACGTCTACTAATGTGATATATGTCATTATGTGCCAGCAATGCCCCTCTGCCATGTACATTGTCCAAACCGGACAGTCCCTACGTAAAAGAATAAATGGACACAAATCGGATATCAGGAACGGTAACACACAAAAGCCAGTAGGATAACACTTCAATCTTCCTGGACATTCTATACCAGATTTAAATGTAGCTATACTTGAATAAAAAAACTTCAAAACAGACTTTAAAGAGAAACAGCAGAGCTAAAATTTATTTGCAAATTTAACACCATTAATTTGGGCCTGAATAGGGACTGGGAGTGGCTGGCTCATTACAAAAGCAGCTTTGCTTCTTCTGGAATTCACAGAATCATAGAATATCAGGGTTGGAAGGGACCTCAGGAGGTCATCTAGTCCAACCCCCTGCTCAAAGCAGGACCAATCCCCAATTAAATCATCCCAGCCAGGGCTTTGTCAAGCCTGACCTTAAAAACTTCTAAGGAAGGAGATTCTACCACCTCCCTAGGTAACGCATTCCAGTGTTTCACCACCCTCCTAGTGAAAAAGTTTTTCCTAATATCCAACCTAAACCTCCCCCACTGCAACTTGAGATCATTACTCCTTGTCCTGTCATCTTCTACCACTGAGAATAGTCTAGAACCATCCTCTTTGGAACCACCTCTCAGGTAGTTGAAAGCAGCTATCAAATCCCCCCTCATTCTTCTCTTCTGCAGACTAAACAATCCCAGTTCCCTCAGCCTCTCCTCATAAGTCATGTGTTCCAGACCCCTAATCATTTTTGTTGCCCTCCGCTGGACTCTCTCCAATTTATCCACATCCTTCTTGTAGTGTGGGGCCCAAAACTGGACACAGTACTCCAGATGAGGCCTCACCAATGTCGAATAGAGGGGAACGATCACGTCCCTCGATCTGCTCGCTATGCCCCTACTTATACATCCCAAAATGCCACTGGCCTTCTTGGCAACAATACTGACTCATATCCACCTTCTCGTCCACTGTAACCCCTAGGTCCTTTTCCGCAGAACTGCTGCCTAGCCATTCGGTCCCTAGTCTGTAGCTGTGCATTGGGTTCTTCCGTCCTTAGTGCAGGACCCTGCACTTATCAGGTTTCTTTTGGCCCAATCCTCCAATTTGTCTAGGTCCCTCTGTATCCTATCTCTGCCCTCCAACGTATCTACCACTCCTCCCAGTTTAGTATCATCCGCAAATTTGCTGAGAGTGCAATCCACACCATCCTCCAGATCATTTATGAAGATATTGAACAACTCCTCATCTATTATTGGGAGTGGACTACATCCACCCTGATCGAATTGGCCCTGTCAGCATTGGTTCTCCACTTGTGAGGTAACTCCCTTCTCTTCATGTGTCAGTATAATAATGCCTGCATCTGTAATTTTCACTCCATGCATCCGATGAAGTGGGTTCTACCCCACGAAAGCTTATGCCCAAATAAACTGTTAGTCTTTAAGGTGCCACCAGACTCCTTGTTACCTCGCAGGTGGGTTGTGAGGTTTAATTAGCTTCTTATAAACACAGATCCCTGGAATAAAAAGGCTCCCCAAAACTTCAGAGGCAGTTACAAGTAGTTGGGATTTATTGACAGAGGCTATTCTATGCACTTCACATGTTCAGCATAAACCATCACATTATAATTCCCATTTTCCACAGAAAAAGTTACTGAATTAAACAAAATAGATGGCCAAATCCTCAGCAGCTATAAACTGGCATAGCGCCACTGATCCTCAATCAAGCCAAGCCAATTTACTCCAACTGTGGATCTGATCCAGAATGGATATCTTTAGAATGATTTTTAAAATAAATATTTAAAATCTGCTCTTATTTAATTAAAGAAAAAATGTATAAATAAAAATTAATGTAAATTAAGCTCTCTAATTTGCCGGACAGATTCTCTGTAATATATATGACATGACAATGCAATTAACTTTGAGTCCATAAAAACCACATGGATTGAAATTTATTATAATAAAGTTTCCTCCACTGAAATATACAGGTTGCTTAAGAAAACAATATGAAATCTAGGTGCCACTCTTCATTCTAACCAAAACAATCATCTTTTTATGGCATAGGAATCTAAACCAACACAAACAATGAAAATATAATGGCATCTTAAAGATGGCACACATTATAAATTGCTAGAAATAATAGTCACTGCCATTTTTAAAGGGTCCTTATTCAGTAATGGATAACATTTCAAGGATATAACGGATTTCCAAACTAAACAAGAACCATCCCCAAGAAATTTAGTATTTTTTGAGACAAGGATTGAAGAAAACCATACAGAAGTTTAACACACACCAGACTAAGGAGACTGCACAGAATATCAGAAGGAAAACAGAGCTAACTACTGAGGGGCCACAGACATATTTTATGCAATAATAATGTTTGCCCTCTCTTTCCCTGTTTGGAACAGGCAAAAACAATTAATATTCCATTATCCTAAATTAATGTTGTTCTTTAGTCTCATGTGTACTCTAAGGTATACAGCAAATCCAAGGATTACAAATCAAACCTTACCAGGAAATGATGTCCAACTGTGCAGTAAGAGGTCTCCACTCTTCAACTGTCCTTTAAAATCAAATACCATGGTATTTACCCAGGCTACAGGATAGTGCTGTTGAAGGAAAGACTTTATTGTTTAAATGAAACCTAACAATAAATTTGAAACTTTAAAGTGGTAAATGACACAAAGCCAGAAAAATAAAGAGTAAAAAAAATTGTTCTAGACTACGATCCTGATTCAGGAAAGCAATTCAGCACATGCTCAACTTTCAGCATGTACCTAAGTCCCATTGTCTTTAGTTCGATACTGAAAGTTAAATATGTGATTTTCTGGATCGGTCTAGGGAAAAAAACCCTATCCTGTTCAGAGCTCAAAAGATGTGAATACAATTTCACAAATACTAATATTTTTTAAAGAAGAGACATTGCCAACTACTTTAAGTTTATGGCCTTTTTCTCTGTGTGGGGAGGGCCAAAAGCTTTTACAAAACCCAATAAGAACAAAATATTCTCCTGTGTTGGGGAATGTAAACAGCCTTGATCTGAGTACATGGATACCAAAAATTGAATAGTAAAATGCAAAAAAGTAAACAAAAATGATGTGAAATAAATTAGCTTTCAAAAAAAATTTTACTTTTAATATAAGATGTTGTTAATAATACACGAGGATTTTAAAATGTGATTTTCACAATACCCCTTTATTTAAAAACTTTTTTTTTGCTAGAATAAAAAAGGATACAGAAAAAACAAACTCTAGTAATTTACAAAAGGAAGAAAAATTATCCTTTTTTGTTTTAAATAAGCTCCCCGAGACCAGACAGTTCATAAATAAGTTGCTTTTTTAACTGAGCACTACTTCAATTAAGGTCACCCACTTTTTTCATTTCTGTTTCATATTTCCAAGGTGAGAAAATAAAATGCCTATAAAGACACTGCTCAGTACAATTAAGAGGTACATTACAGGAAAACAAATGAAAGCATTACCACTTTTCCAGATTTCCTGATGGTCTGGTATTTGGAGGGATTAATTGTCTTGGTTGACTTTTTAGTTTTCATTTTATCCATCACAGCATAAACTGCAAAGCACAGCCTAGCCATTCTTGGCAAGTCACAGACATTGATTTCAAATTCCAGTGTTTCATTCCAAACATGTTCACTTCTCCCAGATATTTCTGCACTTACAATCGGCTTACAAAGGAGCTCAGTTCCGTGGAAAAGACCAGCCCTGACATGAATCTGTAATAGAGGTGTGACAGAAAAAGTATCTAAAAACATTCCACGAAGCCAAGAATATTTACTTAAAAACATAAGAGCTGGTTGAAAGTTTTTCTTTGAAGTGATTTTCTGATGAAGAAAGTCCTTTTCACAAAACCAAAATTTTCCATGGGAAAAATTCCTTTTTGTCAGGAAAATCAAATTGACAGCTCCCATGTTGTTCTCCTAGAAGGCTCTTGTCATTTCATTTTCTGACAGTGAAACTGAAAAAAAGCTTTCCCAGAGGGCTGCGGAGGCCAAGCACCATTGGGCTCTTTGCATCACAGCTTCCCCTCAGCTCCAGGGTTGGAAAGCCTGAGAGCCTGGGCACTCAACTTCCCCGCCACCCTCCCAGCTCTGACACCACAGAGGCAGAGAGGTCGCTGCTTAGCTTCTCTGACCCTGGAGATAGGGGAGGGGAAGGGAGGCCCTCTGTCTCACTGGCAGGCTCTTGTCAATTTCACAAGTGAAATAGGCCTTCCAGGCAGGCAGCCAGGAAGCCAAAAACCATACCCATGAGAAATTTTGCATTTTGATATTTTGTCCTGATTTAGAATTAAAATTTTATTCCAACCCCCCCCCCCCCTTTTTTTTTTTTTTTTTTTTTTTTTTTGCAGGAAGTGATGTCCATATCCTGACCAAGTCTATTAAAAACAGAGTATTTATTAACCTAAAAACATACACTGTACAGGAAACTAAATCAAATCTTGAAAAAAATTACTTCACTTTTGGTGGCTATTATTGCTAGTGCTCACGCATAGCTTGTGTTGGCAGAATAAGTACTAAACTGAACTTGTAGTGATAAAATTATACATATTTAGCTATGTGAAGAAAAGTGTTGACAGTATTTTATAGTTGCTTCTTTTTTGAGCTATAATGAGTAAGGAGGATTGACTTCAATTCTTCCCTTTAAAATATTTCCTGGAAAAGGCGTCAGGTCCAAACTACTAACCTTGTTTTCTATTTTCTACTTGAATTCAAGGTAAGCCTTTTGTTCTATACAAAGTCAACATGCTAAAGCAAAACAATTACAAAATCTGGATACAAAAAGGTAAACTCATGGTGAGGTGTTTTTCCCCTTTTTATTCTAAAAAAAATCGTATATATTCCCATTGAAACTGTTGCCTTGAAAACCCATTAGAAAAAAGCAAAAACATGTATGTGGATTCACAATTCAGTTCTGGACAGAATTAAATGCATGGTAAGGGTAGTGATGCATTGGATGAACTTCAAAAAGTTCAGGTGCTTATCCAAATTATTCAGGTCTGTAAAACTGTGAAGGAAATCTTAAAGCCTCCCTGGTGAGATTTCTGACAATTCCTTATTTCTGGTCCAGAAAGAAATACCACAGATAAAATGAGTCTGCTCTCCAGGCTATCATTGTTGTGGTAGAGGCTCATGGTTAAGTCCCTGTTCCTCTGTGTATGTCTACACAGCAAAGAAAAACCTGTATCTGGCCTGGGCCAGCTGACTTGGGCTTGCGGGCCTCAGGTCGTGGGGCTCTCTCATTGCTGAATAGACTTTTGGCTTGATCTTCAAGGTGCACAGTAGTTTGGGCTTGTGTACCTAAAAGAGTACCTAAAGCTCTGAGAGGAGAACCATGGTCAACAACTCAGCTACTCAGCCACTATGGAACTTTATACTATAAGGGCACAGCTCATCTGTGCAGGAGACTGCTTTCTCAGGGAGATTGTAGAGTGAACTCCCACATGAATTAAGGACCTTTACAACCCACATCACCTTCTGTTCCAATTGCAAGCCTTCAATCTCACTTTCTCTCAACACACAGGAATGTGTACATTGAAAGAAAAAAAAAAACCTCAAACAAAACCTTACCAAAAACAAAACCCTGCACAACATACACAATTTTCCCTCCAGGGAGAAAGGGAACAAACCACGTGACTGATGATAGTGCACTATTGGAAAGCATTCAGATTCTACAGTGATAGGAGTTATATAAGAATCTATAGATCAGAGTGGGGTTGTGAAACTCGTGTCAAAATCTCAGTGCAAATCTGGCCTAATCTAATTAAAGAACTGGAACTTCAAAGACAAAATTGATATTTTAAAACTGTGGAAAAAATTTGTATTACTTATCCAACATGGTTGACACCAAACAGAGGTTAGAGCCTAGAAGAGGAAGATGATACTGACATTTGGTCAAAAGAAACTACACCTATGTGTCTTTCTTATTTTCTAGCATTTAAATTGAAGATATAGAATTGTACCCCAATTCTGTATTTGTGGAAGAGTCTATCACAATTTGTTATATCAAAGTTGTGAAAAAAACAAATAATCCAAAATTACAGAAGTCTTTTCTATTTTTAAAATATAGTCTTCTGTTCAGCCTGTTTGCCAGAGTCAAATGTATTTTTAGCATGTGCAGAATCATTTAATCTAAACTTTGTAGTAAAGTAGGCCATGAAAAAGCAATGTAATAAAACACTCTGCATACATGCATGAATTAGCAACAGCTGAGCCACTGGAACAGCAACACTAGTGAACTCCTCCTCCTCCACGTGTGATAAGAGGATCACTATGGAATCATCAGAAAGTTCAGGGTGCATTCCATTGTAACAAAAGATCAAATTTCAAGATAAGAGTATATTTCAGTCATTCATTAGAAGCAAAGAACCAGGAACATGGACCTATTTCAAGGCAACTTAGAAGCTGTTGTCATAGTATGTGTGTTCGTGCCAAAATGAAGAAATGCCAGAAATTTCAAGAGAGATCCTTACCTCTGAAGGTTCCCAGTTCAAGCCCCAAAGGTTCAGACAAGCATAGAAGCTTTGAGGATTTTATTAGCACCATATCATCAAATCTTTTGAGATTTACTAATGACTCATTTTAAGAATGAAGAGATGAGAAACTGGTTTTGCTTAAAGCTCCATAATTAAAATGCAGAAAGTGGTTTTCTGAAGTTTTCAGCCAATTATGACGTCTATGATACTTTATGAGGCACTGTGGTGTGTATCTAAGTACTCCAGAGTACATGAATGAAACTAAAATAAGATTGAGAAGTTGGACAATGAGTAGTCGTGAATTAGTTTTTAACAGAAACTCTCTTATATTTAGCTCTAAAAAAAATAAATCTATATTTAAATCTAAAAATGGAAGAAGAGCCAGAGACTGCATGATGTTGACAAGGGAATTTACTATTGATATTCATTGTACATGCAAGGTGCTCAGATACTTAAGGCAGCTTACATTAACCTAACTCTATAGTGTAGACCAGGCTCAGTCTGACTATTCTTTATTTAATTATCAGCCAAACAAATTAGGAAAACTCATGCTGTTCTATTTCAGAGGCAAAGAGTTTGTAAGGTCTTTATGTAAATTGTGTGGGACTGTGCAATAAATTCCCATGTGTTAACAACTTGTGGTCTGTGATGTAGCCATCTACATTTTTACCGGAAGTGCTGTTGCAATTTTTGCTATGTTCAGCATGTTTAGAAAATTAAAAACAGGATAGATTACACAGCAGCATGTGATCTAGACCCTTAGCCTTATATAAGATAAAGTTTAATCAGAGCTACATAAAACACTATGTATCTAGTGTTGAATCAGAATGCATTCATAGTTAATCTGTGCTCGTGTATAAGGCATACATGTCTATATCAAAATAGCTTGATCTGCATGCATACCTTTTATGCCAAGATCACACCAAACATTAGAAAAACATTTGCTGAAAATCAGGGACAAATTAGATAAGGCACTAAAGCATGTGTCTTATTGTAGGCAGGTGCGTAGTGCAACTGGGACTATTCATGTGCATATTGCTTAAGGCCCTTGCTGAACTGGAGCCTTTATTAGCTGACATTCAGTAAACACTTTGCAAATTAAAATGATCAGTCAGAAGAACATCTCCTGATGCTAGGCTCGACATTACTTACTTTGGCAGTTTCTTCTGTGTTCAATTTATTACCCTTTAACAGCATAATCTGGAAAGGGTTGCTAATATCCCACACACTCTGGGTCAGCTGCTGTAAGGAAAACAGAAAGGTGGAAGTCTTTTTTTAAATGCAATTTAGTGATCTAGTATTTTATATATTAAATATTTTTGCAATATTCATGGATAAAGCTAAAAATGCATGATTAAATATTAAACTAATTATTTTTTTAAGAAATGAATGAAGAAAAACTCAGCTATCATAGCCACAAGACCATTTCAGATGCCCTGAGGGAGCAGGAGAGAAAATAACCCATGTAAACCACATCTTGGGACTAAAATACGCCTGCTGTGATGGTTGACAAATCAGAATAAATGTTTCCTCCTGTAAGTTTCAAACCTATTCATCTCGCATACATACAAGCCGTTTAAAAACAAAACTTTGCAGTAACTACTGTATCACTGAACAAAGTCTCTCCTTGTTCCCAGGATTCACACTTATAGAAATTGCAATCACATTCTGAAGGTAGCAGTTTAATTAACAGACTAATAAAATTTTTAAAAAATCCAATTGTCAGACATGATATTAAGAATTAGTAAAAATATTTCAGAGTTTATTGAAGTGGCAGCACTGTGCAGCAAATCTGGGTTAAGAAGCAGACATGAGGCTGCAGCTGATGGAGGGTAGGCATGCAGATGAAGCTGGGGAATCATTCGTTCCCTCATGTAACTTCTCCACTGGTTAGTTACGGGTAACCACCTGCTCCTCTGGCTTGTAGTAAAAAGTGTTGTCAGTATTAGTGGAAAAGGGGCTTAAATTTGGAAGAGGGTAAAAGAATCAAAATGGAAAGGACAGGGTAAAGACACCAAGACCTCTTATCCTTGATGTAACATCTTGAGCAACAATAGGAGACTCTTGGGAAAGGAGTATGAGAGGAAAAACATACATAAAGGAAAAAAAAAGTCATCAGTGGTGTGTCTTACGTTACTTTTGTTAGTAAATGTTCTCCATATCAACTTACAGTAACTGTTCGTGTTTTTTTTGGTGGCAGAGGAAGAGGAAGGTTGGATGATTTTTGGTTTATGGCAGCTTCTATGGCAATCATTTCCTGTTCACACATTTTCTTTATGCTACAACACTCAACCAGTGTCAGGTGAGGAAGAGTCCTGTTCATCATACACTTACGGATATACTGAAGCCAGACAGAAAATAGTTGTTACAAGCTGATAATAATTCCATTCTTGTTGTTTAAAACCATTTTAGCTCATGCTAAACTTGGCTCATGAACTTCAGATAATTAAGAAAATTAAATTAAGATGATTTTAGGAAAGCTTTTGACATAGCCCCACATGACATTCCCATAAACAAACTGGGGAAATGTGGTCTAGATGAAATTACTATAAGGTGGATGCACAGCTTGTTGAAAAAACATTCTCAAAGAGTAGTTATCAGTGGTTTGTGGCCAAATAGAGAACATATTTACTGGGGTCCAGCTTAGATTTGTCCTTGGTCTGTTCAATATTTTACTAATAACTTAGATAATAGCACAGAGTATGCTTATATAATTTGTGGATGACACCGAGCAGGGAGGCTTTGCAAGCACTTTGGAGGACAGGATTAGAATTCAAAAGGCCCTTAATAAACTGAAGAGTTGGTCTGA
This sequence comes from Natator depressus, assembly GCF_965152275.1. Lineage (NCBI taxonomy): Eukaryota > Metazoa > Chordata > Testudines > Cheloniidae > Natator > Natator depressus. The sequence continues at coordinate 41,477,475 of NC_134242.1, read as the reverse complement.
AATCAACAAGATTAAATTCAATACAACTCCACAGCACTTCACTTAGGAAGGAAAAAATCAAGTGCACAAATACAAAATGGGGAATAACTGGAATACTGTTGAAAAGGATCTGGGTTACAGTGGATCACAAATTGATTATGAGCCATCATGTTGATGCAGTTTCAAAAAATTCCGGGGTGTATTAACAGGAATGTCATATGTAAGACACAGGAGGTTTTTGTTCTGCACTATTTAGCACTGCTGAGGCATCAGCTGGAGTCCTGTGTGCAGTTGTGGGCACTACACTTTAAGAAAGATGTGGACAAATTGGAGAGCCCAGAGAAGAGCAACAAAAATACTCAAAGATTTTGAAAACAGGATCTATGAGAAAAGGTTACAAAAACTGGATATGTTTAGTCTTCAGAAAAGATGACTGAGTCCAGGCCTGATATGTATGTTAAGGGCTGTTATAAAGAGGATGGTGATCTATTGGCCTCCATGTCCACTTAAGGTAGGTTAAAGTATTCGGCTTAATCTGCAGCAAGGGAGATTTAGATATTAGGAAAAGTTTTCTACCTCTCAAACGCAAGGAGGCAACACACTGGTACACGCGGACAACACCAGATAATAGTGGATGAAATGAGAAGTGGAAAATATGGCCAAGGACAGAGAGTTTAACCATTAAGGTGAGTGCCAAGGAATCATTAATGTCCACACAGGGCAGGCAGAACTTTGTTTTTTAAGGTGTCATCCAAAAGAACTACACCCAATAAATGACATGATAGCCAAGAACTGACCACCTCACACCACCTCAGGATGATTTTCAGGGTGCCTGTTTCATACTGGAAATTCAAGTCCCCTAAGCTAAGCCTCTATATGTTTAACCATCATATATTTCTATCTTGATTTTTACACACAAATGCAGTATTTTACTATTACAGGAGGAACTAACTCATATACTAATACATGAACATGCCTCGTATGAGCAAGATGTTCCAGAAGTCAGAGAAGACACAGATGGAGTCGCGTGCCCATGCAATTAATAAAATGTTATACTTTCTCTCCTGATAAACCTGACACCTCTGTGATTTCTAAATACTATGTGGTGTCACAAGCTATGTCAAAACCAAATTTGGAGCAATTATCTCCTCAAATTTATTGCATTTGGAAGGAAACTTCATAGAAAAAGGGTATTAGTTTAAGCACCAATGTGAAACTTATCACATTACCATGACAGTCACAGAGAATGCACCTGAAGTTTAAGTAATGAGCCAGCAGCAGTGCAGATACACTATTGTTTTACAGGACGAAAAAGCCTTTGGCATGAATATTATAAATTTGAGAGGTATTGTCACCTGACAAACAAAATAACCATCCAAATAAAACAGATTTTATAATTATATATATTAAAAATAATGGGCCAGATTCTCAACTGATGTAAACTTGCATAGTTCCATTGAAGTCAGTGGAGCTTTACTGATTAACGCCAGCTGAAAATTTGGCTCATTATGTCTACAATTTAAGGTTGACACAAACTGACAAAAAAAATGTCTAAGCTCATGACAACACTTCAATCTGAACTAGTATGATTATGGAGGGAAAAGAAAAAAAAAGCAGTCAGCCTTATTTTTAATATTCTAATGTTGTCCTTATTTTCTGAATCATGATATAATACTAAATTGGTTCTAATAAGCATGATAAAATAGCTTTATGTTGGAAATACATTCTACTTCTCAACATGCTCATCCTTGTGAAATTTTCTTTGAAACAATTTATTTCTGTGGTCAACAACGCTTCTAAAATAAATAATCCAGCTGTTTCGAAAAAGTTAATTCCTCAACCAGAAGTTACTCCAGCATAATTGTGAATTAATTTTCCTTGTTTCCAGGCAAAACCCACTTTTGTCTTAAATTTAGAATTCAAAAAAATTTCAATACCTGGAACTGAATTAATGGGCGGTCACCAAAAATATATTCCAGTCTTCCACTAATTTGCAACACATAGTCATAAGGATCAACTTCGTCTTCCTTTCCATGGATAGTCAAACGTTTTCGGATTGCCAATTCATTCAGCTTGACAGGATTTATGTTAGGAGACACTTGAAAACTAAATACATCCTAACAACATAAAAAAGAGAGACTATTTAACACAACTTTTCATAGAAATGCATTAAAAGGAAAAATATATACCATGCTGTACATACAAGTGAGAGTTTTCAGAAGCACCTAAGTGAATTAGGAGCCTAAATCACTTTGGTGCTTTTGAAAATTTTGCTCAATATATTTCAAGTGGAGTGCATATTAATTGTATTGATAAATGTTGCGAAAGTATCTGTCACAGTTGGATTCATAACCTGATACAAAGCTTGTGTATAAGTTTTATTACTACTATTTTAAGTTTTTATTTGTGTGAATATATTCTCTCAAGGAAAGGTTACTTCAGATATACAGATAACCTCATTGTGGCCTGTATCTAGATTTCATATTTGCACTCTCAAGAAAAATGAAAAAAATTATGAAAATCTATTTTAATATTATAATTAAAGGCAACTATGGTTAATCAGTATAAAACTATTGCAAGTGAAACAGTAACCCTCCTAGAAGCTATGAGATGGTTATCTCCTAATCCTGGCTGTGATCAAGACACTTTTTAAGAGCACGAAATCTTAAGTAGAAATTAGTCTACCAAAACTGAATACACAATCAACATTTTAGTGTTTTCTATTTATGATTTTTATTTTTAAATTTTACCACAAAGGGATCAATAATATGAGAACACAGTGTTTCTGGGAGCCCTTGACTTGCAGCCAAGCTCAAATAAGGAAAATATAAAATAAAGTCTATATTTGTAATCATATCTATCTGTTTTAAGCTTGGTGAGTTTGAATGCTTTAAATCATAAAGTTACTTGCCTGTAAATAACTACTGGTTATTATTATTTGTCATGCAGCAGTGCCTAGTGGGTTCAACCAGGTCAAGACAAATAGCAAGTGACAGACCCTGCCCAAAAAAGATTATAATCTAAAACCCAATCCTGCACGTTCTGAATGCAACTGGTCACAGTGAACAAAGTTAAGCATGTACATAAATCTTTGCAGAATTGGGACCCAAGGACTCAAACTTGCAACTGCCTCTGCATTAGCCCAGGAGTCTACCCATGAAGTCAGATTCAGGATTATGGCCTAAATACAAGATGCAACAAGTGGGCAAAACAAATGCAATCTAACAGAGAAATTTATCAAATTGTCCTGTAAGTAAAATCTTGCATTAAAAAAAAAAAAAAAAAAGAGGCAGGCAATTAAAACATTAGGCTATGCTACCAGAATTATATTTCAAAAAAAGATATTTGATTTTTGGGGTGGGGGGGTAGCAGATACTTGATGCGATTATGTACAGAATTATGGAAGAACCTGAATTTTCAGTGAAACATTTTAGATTGATTTCAGAGATTATCTGCATATTCCCCATGCTGCTCTAAAGTATTTTTTGCTCTAAAAGCTAAAGTTATATAGTTACTGTACCTAAATTAATTTCTTTGAGACTACCACAGATACAAGTTACAGTGAAGTTAAAGAGTCTCAAAAAGGAGAAATATATTTCTTCCATAGAAACCTTCCCTCTCTCCCTTCTCAGCATATGTTATACACAAGTTGATTTGTAACAACTCACACAGAGTTTTCATTTAAAGAATACTCTAGAAATATGTAATCATTCTAAAAGCAATTTACAAATGTAGTGTGGTCTAGCTTGCATTATTTTGTCTTGTGTCTTATTTATATATAGACTTCTTGGTAAAAAGCCAAGCCTCTCAAATGGAAAATTATAACCATAATAAACTAAGTCAAAATCAATTCAAGATTTTCTCAATTTCAAAATGGTATGGTCCACATCAGCCTCCCTTCCTACAGCTGTTGCCAGACCCCAGGGGCCTCTTTTGTCCCCTCACCCGCACCATAACTAATGTGAGGGAGCCAGGGAGTGAAGCAGTCTCTCCCCACAATTGCTGATGCTGTACTACAGGCTCTTATTTGGGGGTGAGGGGGGTATCTTTACATGTATTTAAATGTGAGAGAGAGGTGGTTTCTCTCTAGATCAAGGAGCCAGTTTGATTAATGTCATAGTTTGTTGATGTATTCTAGGCAGCTAATCTTGGGGATTATTAGATAATTATTTTGGGGATAACCCTTTTTGTAATTCTCAGTTTGCTCTCTCTGGTTGAAAGGAGATGCCATTCTCCCTTATTTTTTTAATTCTCTTCTGATTATTGCTTTTATAAAACTAACAAACCACAAACAGAAACATCCAGATAGCACTAATGTAACAAAATGGGACTTGGACTATTAATGGCTATTGGAACCAACTGGCATCAGAAATGGACTGGGAAGCAATGGAGGGACCACAAGACAGATTTGATGTGTTCACAGCAGGCTAAGCCATGGAGAAGGCAGGCAGCCACATTCTGCACTATCTACAATTTTCACCGTGTTTTTGTATCAGCTTCAGATTCAAAGAATTACAGTAAATTAGTCTGGAAGTGACAAATACATGAGCCTCTGGAGCCAGGCCCTTGTTGGACGGTACGAGAGAAGTTTCCTATTAAGCTGGACATGTAAGAAGGTTGTTATTGTTGTTTTGTCACTGATTATCGAGCCTCAACTATGTAATCAGGCTCATTCTTTTTCACCAGATCAGCAAAGTTTTTCTTTACTATTTCCAATCAATAACTTTTCAATCAGAGATTTTATTAGTATCAAGTTTAAAATCGGAACAGTTGATTTAAGAGTATGAATAGTTAAGAACTGGGTCAGAATTTGCACCACATGTACTCAATGGTTTTGAGAACTCTCTTTTAAAATCAGACATCCTGATTCATTCTAGTGCCGTAAAAACAAAGGGAGCCAGACTCTAAGAAGTCATTCCTCCAGAGAACATTTGGGTACAATTGGGAAACAAATTCTTTCAAATGCCTGGGGATTCAAATCTCAGACAATCTACAATTTAAATGTCACTACTTCAACAAAAAGATCTGGAGTGCTGGAGGAAGTATGCAATTTCTTGGCTGGGAAGAACAGTCACAGTCAAAATGAATATTTTTTGCCATTGTTATCTTTCTTGTTTCAAAATCTCTCTCGTGATCATCCCAGATAAAACCCTAGCAGGAACACAGAGGAGGTTGTTAGAATTAATATGGAATAAGAAAAGACTACAAGTGAGTGCAGATACTTTGTACAGAACTACTCAAACAGAATGGGGACTAGCTAATCCAAATATTCTATAGTATTATTAAAACAAATCAAAGGGGTAGTGGATTGGGAGAGCACTAACCCAGCCAAACATTGGGTTATAGAACAATTGTGGCAATGTAAACACTGCTAGGCTACCATGGATTAATAAAATATCATGCTCTCTAGAAATTTATAGGTTTCAGAGTAGCAGCCGTGTTAGTCTGTATCCGCAAAAAGAAAAGGAGTCCTTGTGGCACCCTACAGACTAACAAATTTATTTGAGCGTAAGCTTTCGTGAGCTGCAGCTCACTTCATCGGATGCATGCAGTGGAAAATAGAGTGGAGAGATTTTATATACACAGAGAACATGAAACAATGGGTGTTACCATACACACTGTAACAAGAGTGATCAGGTAAGGTGAGCTATTACCAGCGGGGGGCGGGGGGGCAGGGGGGAAACCTTTTGTAGTGATAATCAAGGTAGGCCATTTCCAGCTTTTGACAAGAATGTTTGAGGAATAGTAGGGGGGGAAATAAACATGGGGAAATAGTTTTAGTTTGTGTACCCCCCGCTGGAATAGCTCACCTTACCTGATCACTCTTGTTATAGTGTGTATGGTAACACCCATTGTTTCATGTTCTCTGTGTACATAAAATCTCCCCACTGTATTTTCCACTGCATGCATCCGATGAAGTGAGCTGTAGCTCACCAAAGCTTATGCTCAAATAAATTTGTTAGTCTCTAAGGTGCCACAAGTACTCCTTTTCTTTTTGCAGAAATCTATACACATCCTTTAGCAAAGGCTGCTCTATGGGTTTGGGATAGAACTAGAGATAAGTGCTTTCCCCTTACCAATGACACCCATTTAAAAAATCCAGATCTTAACTTAATCACAAACCAAAGAACTTTAAAGATTGAGAGAGATGGAATACAAATAGTTGGTCAACTATTCAGTAAAGAAACTTTTGTAACTTGTTTAGAACTCAAAACTAGCTTTAACTTGCCCACTTTCCTTGCGTATGAATACTTTCAAAGTTAGGCATTATGTTTCTCAGCTTTCTAGAAAAACTTTTATACAGAAAGCTAACTTTAATACAAGTAATAGTATCAACCATAATTGAGAAACAAAATTTTTAAACTAATTTATAATCAATCTTGGCAGACAAATTTCCTAACCAAACAAAAAATCCACATATGAAAGGACCAGGATAGACAAACTACCCCAGAGGAATAGAAGTTGATCTAGAAAAAAGGACCAGTGACCTCAATCTGTAGCACAATAGAAGAAAATGTCTTTAGGGTACTGTTTCAGTGGTTCCTCACACCGGTCTTTTTAAAAAAATAGAGAGAGATTGAATGGGGATAAGTGTTGGATAAATTTTCTAAAAAAGGACACTTTGTGCATATATGGTAGATATGTCCTGTCATGAGAGAGTATTGAGATGCAATCTGTAATCAAATACCACAAGTTGATGGATATTTATTGCTAATCCCCCATGGACTTCCTAGCAGAAACGGTAGCGCAAAAAGAAGAATTAATCTCTTATCCTCTGGTAGCTGCTTGGACACTCATAACATGTCACCAGAAAAGGAAAAATATTCCAACAGCAGAGGTATGGTTCAGAAAAATATAGGAGGCTGTGGTTATGGAAAAGTTAACTACCAATTACGTACCTAGCAAAATAGACAGAGGACAAACAGATACTTAGATAATGGGGTACCTTGTATTCACTACTCAAAGTACATTCACCTACAAAAAATTAGCACATCTGCCCAGGTTTTTTTTTTTAATATTAATATTTGATATACAAGCCTGGTCTGTCAACTGTATAATCAGAGATTTTATTAAATTTTAGAAAATCAGTAGAAATGACATAATATAGGTGATGTAATTATGCTCATTCTGTAAAAAGGTAACACCCTGTTAAATAGGCAGATTATTCCTGTATGTTTCTTCAAATGATAACTCACTGTTATAATTATTCTCATTTTGTTTCTAATATTTAAATGGCAAGATTTGTTAACCTGTTAATATTTATTAATTAAATAAAAATAGTATTAAAAAAGCAAAGGGAGAACAGTGGGAAGCATGAGATAAGACCTCTTTGTGCTGGACCCCTAAAAGTAACTCTTCATGCTTGTGAAAGCAATAATCCAACCACAATTAAAATAAAACTGGCTTGAAACTAATGCTTTTCCCCCCTACTGGACAGGAAGGGCAATTTTCTGGGTTGTTAGCTGAACTACACCTAAGTTCCAACATTAACTATTTTTTAAATAAAGTTTTTTGTTTGTGCATGAGCACTGTTATTTACAAGTCAAATAAAGAGAAATCTAGTGAGCCTGTGTGCCTTATGCATTTCTGAGGGTAGTTATACACTGTAATCCACAACTTGATTGCTACTAATTTAAGCCCAAAGATGTTCAACAGTGAATCACAGCACAAAAATATGAGAGAGTATTCCAGGACCTGCCAGTTTACTAGTCTGTTTTTTAGTATTCTTAGTGTTTCCTTGGCCTAAAATCAATCACTAGCAAAGTACTGAAATAAGAATTGGCCAGAGAAGTTCTGCCAACAATGAACTACATTTTATACTTTGATTAAACATGAAAGAATACAAAGAATCATGAAGATGCAGCTAAAAACGTAATCAGTGTCTATCAGACAAAAAGATAAAATATGTTTGCAGACAGATATTGTTTCTACCATCAATTTACGTTAGGTAATTCATATTGCATTCCTCTTACAGAGCAACATTTGCTTAATATATGAATGCTCATTGCATGTCATTTTATCAATTAATGTATTCTGCTCTAGTAATCTCAACTTCTAATGATGGTTTCCTCTTCTCACCCCCCAACAAAAGTGAAGAACTTCCAAAGCAGAATCTGTGTTCTGAAGTAAACACTACAGTATTTTAAACCTTATTCAGTTCATCACGTATCTGATCAGGGTACCATTTTCCTGTACTTTGGTGACCTATCTTGAAGAGCAGACTGTTTGTCTCACGTCAAGCCAACATGAAGCGTAGCTCACATATGAACTGTGATCCCAAATCAAAAAGTACATGTATGTAAAAAGACTCCTATTCTGGCATCTAGTAACTCTACCTGGCACTTATCAAAATGAATGGCCACTACAAACTTTCCACCATAGAGTTTATCTTGAAAGTTTTCTGGGATTGAGGGTTCTTGTTCTGGAGGATAACTGTGCTTTAGCCAGTCAATCCAAGACAGGCCCACAAGCGACAGGAGTTTCTCTTCACTGATTCGCCGCATTTTACTGCGGAATTCTTTCACTTCAGGGTCCTGTAAGGCATCAAACTCATGGAGGCCTAAAAAGATTCAATCAAACAAGGAATATTTAGTTGCATAAATATCGTATAGCTATTCCCACCCACTCACCCTCAAAATCTTTTTAACAGAGTTAAGATTGCTTATGTGCTTTTTTTTTTAAATCAACATAATCACTAAAAACAAAGAAAATCACCAGTTAAGGCTAAATGAACTTGCCATTAGCCTCAGTTCACATGCCTTCCCACCTCAACATTTTTTACTTCCAAAACAGCACAGAAAATGCTAATCTCTCCTGGACAGTTTCTGTACCAGAAGTGGAATTCAATCAGTAATGCAAAGAACTTTAGTTCTGTTCTAAAAGAAAATCGCAATGCAATGTTAACCATTGAGTCACTACCACAACCTATATAAGATGTTACAAGATACTTAATATTTTGCATACAGCATTTTTCTATAGAATTTATATGCCCTAGAACAAGTCATGCATAAAACTGGGGAGAAAACACACCCCATTTCTAAAATAAAGCAGTTAAAACACTACATTTGTGTTCCTCTTCACCTCATAACATTTTTACTTGATTATGAAGAGACTTATTAAAACTATACCAAGTCAGGGCTTGAAATGTTTTAATGACACCTATTATCCAGAGGCCAATGAGTTCCAGGGGCAACATCCTGGCAAGAAGCCCTGCTCTCCAGCCTAGCTACCAAAAAGGGGAGAATTCCTTTGTTTCTTGCCAGAGCGCGGTCCCTGGATCTTACTTGGAGACTCTACCATTTTTAATAAGATTTAGATAAATAACTCTAAAATAGACATTCTGAATAAAAAATTCTAGAAGATAGAAGAGCTTGGCCTCTTCTACCTCAGAAATCCTATAGAAAACGAATAATCCAAACTGAGATTCCTCTCCTTGAAGCCAAATCCAAGCAACGGTACTTCTTAAACATACAGCAGAGAATTTGGCTGCTTTGCAAATCTCCTGGACAAAGATTTTTTTGTTCAGATCCATATATGACATTAGGAAAAACTTCTTAACTGTCAGGGTGGTTAAGCACTGGAATAAATTGCCTAGGGAGGTTGTGGAATCTCCATCATTGGAGATTTTTAGGAGCAGGTTGGACAAACACTTGTCAAGGACGGTCTAGATAATACTTAGTCCTGCCATGAGTGCAGGGGACTGGACTAGATGACCTCTTAAGGTCCCTTCCAATCCTATGATTCTATGCTTATTTTGCTTACTAAATAAGTTTTAACTTTACTTTATTCCTGTTCATCCTGCAGAACCAGAAGAGCTGCTGAAGAGTGAACTGGCTATTCTGGGTTGAGCATTCCATACAATTTTTAATTAAGTTTTGAGAGCAGAAATGTTAACACAGTCTGTGGTAAGGACTCAGTTCAACAGCAGGAACAAAAGCCTCTCCATGTCACTGCTAAATAAGAGAGAGCACTTACTCCCTGACCCCAGAAGATCGCAAAATTAAACCACTTTACCTCCCTGCTCCCTCTCATCCTGCAAGCAGCAGACAGTAAGTAAAGCAGTGGGGCCAGACAAAGCTTGAAGACATCAAGGAGAAAGGGTTTGCAAGCCACCAGTTCTCCCTCCCACAAATAATTAGGAGGAAGGAGAAGATGGGAAGATGGTCTGGTTGGCTTACACAAAGCTAACGGTGTAGCAAACAGACAAGTTTACCCTGGCATTTCTCTTGGTGATTTTTGAATTAGTACAAATCTGATACTCCAGTCAAAACCAAAAGATTAAAAATTTGCACAAACCAAATTCACTGGTTTAGCTTTGCTAAACCTATGTAAACCAAAAGCAGAAAGATCTCAGCTCTACTTCTTCAATACCTAATGAAGCAAGGGCATATACAAACACCACATTTCTCTCACACTTTGAAAAACATTCTCCAAATTGTGCTAACGCACCTTTTGAGAACAGGCAGAGTTTAACCTTACAAGTTCATAGTGGAATGCATCACTTTTCCAAAGCACAAAATAGGAACCCAAAGCTAGCTCTGTACATAAATATCTTGCAGAGTCATAAAAACTGAAATTAATCAAAGAATCTTTCAGAATACTATTTTTGGAGTGTTTAAACAGGCTATGTCAGTAATGGCTCCATTGTCAGTTTGAACAAACAAGCAGACAGTTTGCTGCTGAAACCTAAACAAAACTTGTAGTCTGTATAAAAGGACTAACAATTCTCCATTGTTCTGCTACGCAATGTATGACCTCACTAGTCCCTATTTATCTTCATTTGTATCTGCAAGTGAATAATTTGACCATGTATTTAAAGATGAAAATTCTGTACTAATAAAGGCCAAAAGCAATTCACTCATAGAGCAATGTTAAGCCCCTACAAAACCGCTTAACAATTGTATGTTGAAAGATGTCTACAGTGCAACTATTAAGAAACCATGAATCATACCAAGCTAGCTGAACCAAAAAGCCACCACCTATGCAAAACAAGAATAGGTTTCTACTAGGGCTGTTGATTAATGGCAGTTAACTCACTTGATTAACTGAAAAAGAAATCGTGATTAATCACACTGTTAAACAGTAGAATACCAATTGAAATTTATTAAATATTTTTGGATGTTTTTCTACATTTTCAAATATATTGATTTCTATTAAAACACAGAATACAAAATGTACAGTGCCCACTTTATATTATTTATTACAAATATTTGCACTGTAAAAATGATAAAAGAAATAGTATTTTTCAATTCAACTCATACAAGTACTGTAGTGCAATCTCTATCATGAAAGCGTAACTTACAAATGTAGATTTTTTTTGTTACATAACTACATACAAAACCAAAACAACGTAAAACTGTAGAGCCTACAAGTCCACTCAGTCCTACTTCTTGTTCAGCCAATCGCTAAGACAAACAAGTTTGCTTACATTTATGGGAGATACTGCTGCCTGCTTCTTATTTACAATGTCACCTGAAAGTGAGAACAGGCATTTGCATGGCACATTTGTAGTCGGCACTGCAAAGTATTTACGTGCCAGACACATTAAACATTCATATGCCCCTTCATGCTTTGGCCACCAGTCCAGAGGACATGCTTCCAGGCTGATGATGCTCATTAAAAAAATAATGTGTTAGTTACATTTGTGATTGAACTCCTTTGGGAAGAATTGTATGTTCCCTGCTCTGTTTTACCCACATTCTGCCATATAGTTCATGTTATAGCAGTCTCGGATGACGACCCAGCACATGTTCATTTTAAGAACACTTTCACAGCAGATTTGACAAAACACAAAGAAGGTATTAATGTGAGATTTCTAAAAATAGCTACAGCACTCGACCCAAGGTTTAAGAAGCTGAAGTGCTGTCCAAAATCTGAGAGGGACAAGGCGTGGCGCACGCTTTCAGAAGTCTTAAAAGAGCAACACTCAGATGCGGAAACTACAGAACTCAAACCACCAAAAAAGAGAATCAATTTTCTGCTGGTGGCATCTGACTCAGATGATGAAAATGAACATGCGTGGGTCCACTCTACTTTTGATCGTTATCAAGCAGAACCCATCATCAGCACAGACGCATGTTCTCTGTCAGAGCCGTCCTCTGGGCGACCGCTCTGAGCCGTGCACTTTGCAGGGCCCCATGGACTGGTGTGACTGGCCAGCATGGTTGGTCCCAGAAGAAATGAATCCGTCATTTCCGCCCCACACCACGCACTCCCGTAGGGACGGCCCTGTACATCTGGAATGGTAGTTGAAGCATGAAGGGACATATGAATCTTTAGTACATCTGGCATGTAAATATCTTGTGACGCCAGCTACAACAGTGCCATGTGAACATCTGTTCTCATTTTCAGGTGACATGTAAACAAGAAGCGGGCAGCTTTATCTCCTGCAAATTGAAACCAAATTTGTTTGTCTGAGCGATTGGCTGAAGTAACTGAGCGGACTTGTCAGCTCTAAAGTTTTACATTCTTTTATTTTTGAATGCTGTTATTTTTTTTGTACATAAAATTCTACATTTTTACGTTCAACTTTCATAACAAAGACTGCACTACAGTGCTTGTATTAGGTAAATTGAAAAATACTGTTTCTTTTGTTTTTTTACAGTGCAAATATTTTTAATCAAAAATAAATATAAAGTGAGCACTGTACACTTTGTATTCCGTGTTGTAATTCAAATCACTATATTTGAAAATGTAGAAAACATCCAAAAATATTTAAATAAATGGTATTCTATTATTGTTTAATCACACGATTAATCAGAATTAATTTTTTAATTGCTTGACAGACCTAGTTTCTACCGCCTTACACGCATTAGGATCCTTATTGTAACACCCTTCACTGTAGAATACTTTTTTCTGATCACTAATTATCCATTACATTCTACCATTACCTTGATAACGCTGGCCTTAGAAGTCCAATAGCCATAGTGTCATGTACTGATGTATGACAGACTGAAGTTTAAAATTCCCCTAAAAGAGATTCTTACTTTGATTAAGGACCAGCCCCAACAGGCTACAAAAGGAGTTTTATCTAGCCTTCCCAGTTAGGTTTTGAGGGAGAAAGAAGGATACAACAACCAAACAGGCCTTTAAAATCAACTCAGGTGTTACGAATATCTTTAGACGTAGACCCTTGATCTTCTCTTTCAGACAGATGTTAACGTGATATAGTCTGTACTGTGAGTTTCAATGGGCCTCCTCTCTGGCAAGGTGTATCACAAGGAAAATAAAAAACAACCCCCTCCACTCACTCACACACACACTTATGGGAGAGGAGGAAAATGTGTGTCTGTAATTCTTCTTTGGAAATATCTCATGGGATTCTCACTTATGGGTCTCATGATCCCTGTGTGAAACTGGCAGAATTCCCCCAGCCCAAAGCTTTTTGGTCCCCTGAGGCAGCAATACTTCAAAATGAGTCCTGTTCTACTAATACCTGAGTAGCAAAGGCCCCTACCAGTACCCTTAGAAACTTCAAGCCATATGCTTTTTGATTGTGATTAGGCAGGAGCTACAATTATCATCATTATCAGCTCTTTCATCTCTGTTCTTTTTGGTTCTCTGCAGGAAACTCCTTGCCTGATTGTGGTCAATCAGGGACTGGCTAAGGCTGAAGTAGCCGCTGTTGGAGGAGCACGAACAGTGCAAACAGGGAGGTCTGTGCTGAGTGCTTCTTCAGTCTCAAAAATCAAACTTCTTTGAGCTAGGGAGTTCTGCTAAGTCTCATGCTGGGAGCTGGAGGCCAAACACTGAGAACCCATTAAAGATCATATCTTCAGAAAATTGATCTAAGTGGCTGTAAATGTCATGCCACTGTCATCATTAATCAGAAGTGACTTGGATTTTTATTAAATTACATTTCAAACTAGCAGTAAGGCACTTTATCCACTTCATATCTCTTCCACTTTTCAGATGGTTCCAGCCACTTGAACTTCATTCTTGTGCATTAGGACTTCATCAGATATGTGCGATAATTGCTCAGAAATACAGTGTATCATTTGTTTTTGTTAATTCTATTTATTCTGGTTACAAAAATAATCTCACTACAATTTTTGAAATTTCCCGTGTTAGTGTTACAACGGTGTTTAGAAATTTTTTAAAGTTAGATTTGTATCTCCTTTAGAATGGATAGTTCTAGATTCTAGAAGACAAGGGATGAGGCAGAGATATCCTGGCCTCTGTGAAACTAACTTACACAAAATTTTTCCCTTTTCCAAATAAAACAAAACAGAAAAAATTTAAAAAATTACCTTTTCCTATAAGGACACCTATTTTGGAATCCAATTTTTCCCCTGGGTCACAGTTCCTTGTCACTAGTTTGAGGACAGGAAGAAAGGGTCTAACATCACACAGCCTTCGCGTTTCATCCTCTAGTTCCTCACGTACAGCCGTCTGGTTCACACATGAGAACATGTAAGAGTCAATCTCCATAAGGAGATGAAATAGAGGGTAGCTGTGTGCCTGCTTCCATAGTAGCTGCAAATAAGAAATACATAGACACCTATTTAGGTCTAAAAGCAATGTTGAGGGTTAAACTTTAAATTTATCTTCAGAAAGCTAATACTCTTCACAGTGTTAGGGCTTTATCCTAACGGCAAGGTCCCACTGATTTCAGGATCAGGCCATTGTGAGACTCTCAGATACTACATTGACAGGGCCATATCAATACCACATGTCAGGGTTCCTTCCCCACTCTGAACTCTAGGGTACAGATGTGGGAACCCGCATGAAAGACCCCCTAAGCTTTTTCTTACCAGCTTAGGTTAAAAACCTCCCCAAGGTACAAACTGTGCCTTGTCCTTGAACAGTATGCTGCCACCACCAAGCGTTTTAAACAAAGAACAGGGAAAAAGACCACTTGGAGACATCTTTCCCCAAAATATCCCCCCAAGCCCTACACCCCCTTTCCTGGGGAAGGCTTGATGATAATCCTCACCAATTTGTACAGATGAACACAGACCCAAACCTGTGGATCTTAACAACAATGAAAAATCAATCAGGTTCTTAAAAGAAGAATTTTAATTAAAGAAAAGGCAAAAGTATCATCCCTGTAAAATCAGGATGGTAAATACTTTACAGGGTATTTAGATTCAAAACACAGAGGATCCCCCCCCACCCTCCAGGCAAAACCTTAAAGTTACAGAAAACAGGAATAAACCTCCCTCTTAACACAGGGAAAATGCATATAAAACAAAAGAAACTAATCCGCCTTGCCTGGCTTACCTATACTGGTTGCAATATTGGAGACTTGGATTAGGATGGGTTGGAGAAGATGGATTTCTGTCTGGTCTCTCTCAGTCCCAAGAGAGAACCAACAGGTAAACGAAGAGCACAAACAAAAGCCTTCCCTCCCCCCACAGATTTGAAAGTACCTTGTTCCCTTATTGGTTCTGCGGGTCAGGTGCCAGCCAGGTTAGCTGAGCTTCTTAACCGTTTACAGGTAACAGGATGTTGCCTCTGGCCAGGAGGGATTTTATAGCACTGTATACAGAAAGGTGGCTACCCTTCCCTTTATTTTTATGACACCACAGATAGAGAGAGAAGGTAAATTGAGCACTAGAATGTGCTCCTGAAGTATAGCACTAGAAAATCAACATACAGTGAAAAACTGGCTGAACTGTTTACCAGCTTACTTAATTCTTATAGCTACATACCAGTGTATTTGTTAGGCCTTATCTTTACTGCTAAAAAGGTATTTTTTTACCTCAGGGTAACTAAGGCATCTGAGCTACCTCCAGATAAAATCCTAGTGAAGACAAGGCACAGTAGTTTTATGTGAAGCAAACTAGGAGAGGTCAGCCGCCATGGCATGTGTAATGCTGACTTCTCCTAGTTTACCTGGTGGTAAAACTAACATGCCTTATCTTCATTGCATTAAGTTACCCTGAGTTAAAAAAGGGAGTACTTGTGGCACCTTAGAGACTAACCAATTTATTTGAGCATAAGCTTTCGTGAGCTACAGCAGTGAGCTGTAGCTCACAAAAGCTTATGCTCAAATGAATTGGTTAGTCTCTAAGGTGCCACAAGTACTCCTTTCCTTTTTGCGAATACAGACTAACACGGCCGCTACTCTGAAACCTGAGTTAAAATAAACTTTTTTTTTTTTAAAGCAGTGAAGACGAGGCTTTAATTTAAAATAATAACAGAGCACAGATAGATCCTAGAACCAGAACTCCTTTGTGCTCGTCAGCAAGCTGTCACTCTCCTCCATCCACTCTGGTACCTCCCCCAATCACAACCTTCTCCTTTCCCAAAATTTTTTGCAGATCATTCTTTCTCCTATTCTCATTCACGGTGAAAAATCTAGACGATAGTAGGGGGAGGGGACAGAGTATGAGCAAAGGGGATACATGTTGAGAATTTCAAAAAATAAGACTGATAAATAATTGTATCCATTGTTTCCATTAATTCTTTCCACAGTTCTAAAAATCAGTATGTATATAAAGTGGTTGGCCTAAACAACTGATACTATAGAGGTTTTATGCTTTTTTTCAGTAATTCCAATAAGCTGTGCGTTTTATCACTATGCTGAGTAAAAAAAAATTTTCTTTACACTTTGGCAAACATTTCCCATCAACAATTTCTTCCCATAAAAATTCAGATTAAGTCTTTCGACCAATTTTCATACCATGTATCTATTACATTTAAATTACCAGTATATCAAACCAAAAAATGAACTTTCAGTATTTTCATCTTATGTTTGAGATACTGTAGTGTTATAGGGATAGGGTAGCTACCCTTTAAATAGTTTGTGAACCCTCCAATACGTTCAATGTTTTAGAAGCCACCAGAAACCATATCAGCAGTATGTATGTAGCTAGGCCTTGCATGTTCGTGTATATTTAGTAAACATGATTAACTGTGATACAACTGTGCCCATATGTCTTCATTTTTTGTTGTTACGTAATAAACAAGAGACAGATACACTAAAAGCCAGAGCCTCACTGTATTAGGTACAAACATATAAATTACATCCCTGCCCAAAGGAGCTTACAATTTAAGTTTCATCTAACCAGTACAGTAGAACCTGAGCTATGAACACCAGAGTTACTAACTGAACAGTCACCCAGACCCCTCAACTTGGAACCATAAGTATGCAATCAGGCAGCAGCAGCGACAAAAAAAAAAAAAAAAAAAAAAAAAAGGCAAACATTACAGTACTGTGTTAAATGTAAACTACTGAAAAATAAAGGGAAAGCAGCATTTTTTGTTTGCATGGTTGTGAAGCACTCCATATGCTTTATAAAAATATGTTTATAAGTGTGAATATAATGTAACTAGAATATGCTTTACGAAAAAGGCCTCTTGTAAGGTATCACTGCAAAGCTTATAATCTACTGAGCATGTTCATCCTATTTGTACGCATGTATCATTCTTGTATCTGTAACTAGAAATATGAAGTATAACTCTGAAGTCCTATTGTAATTTTGCAAAGCGTGAGCCATTAATGGTGGCTTGGAATCTTGAGGGCTCCCATTGACTAGGATAATTGGTTGTAAATGGCTGTGTTTACTTGCAAGCCTTCCTGTGTTCCTGTCAGTCATCCCAGGAAGAATGGAGGCTTGGGGTCTCACAGGACATGTGACCATGTCACCTGGTACTGGAATCCATCTTAAACCTGGTGCTTTTCCATTTAGGAGGAGGAGTGGGAACCCAGAGAGACAAAATTTTCCCACCTTGTGCCAGAGATATAAAAAGGGGTGGAACAGAACAGAAGGGTCCCACTCATGTGAAATCCCCTGCTTTTCACCTAGGATGCCTGCTGGAACTAACACGGTCTGTACCAGGGGGGAAGGATTGGGCCCAGACTAGGAAGGAGTCTAGTCTGTGAAAGAAGCTTATTGGAATATTTCTGAGGATGAGATTTACCTGTATTCAGTTTCTTAATGTACTAGGCTTAGACTTGTGTGTTTTGTTTTATTTTGCTTGGTAACTTACTTTGTTCTGTCTGTTATTACTTGAAACCACTTAAATCCTATTTTTTATACTTAATACACTTTTGTTTAGTAATTAACCCAGAGCAAGTGATTAATACCTGAGGGAGCAAACAGCTGTGCATATCTCTCTATCAGCGTTACAGAGGGCAGACAATTTATGAGTTTACCCTGTATAACCTTTATACAGAGTAAAACGGATTTATTTGGGGTTGGATCCCATTGGAAGCTGGGTGTCTGGGTGCTGGAGACAGGAGTACTTGCTGAGCTGTTTTCAGTTAAGTCTGCAGCTTTGGGGGCGTGGTTCAGACCCTGGGTCTGTGTTGCAGCAGGCTACCGTGTCTGGCTCAAAAGACAGGGTTCTGGAGTCGCAAGCTGGCAGGGAAAAACGGGCTCAGAGGTAGTTTCAGCACATCAGGTGACAGTCCCAAGGGGGTCTCTGTGACCGAACCCGTCACAATGGTAACATTAAGTCAATGTTCAGCTGTAAACTTTTGAAAAAACAACCAGAACCTTTTGTTCAGAATTACGAACATTTCAGAGTTTATGAACAACCTCCATTCCTGAGGTGTTCGTAACTCTGAGGTTCTACTGTAGATTGATATGACAAACTGGTGGGGAGCAATGAGACTATTAGAATCAGTAGGATAAGCAGTGGTCACAGGACGCCAGCTGCCTAACCACTTTTACGTTTGTAGCCCTATGACACAAGTGGGTTTCAAAGAAAAATGTAGAGAAGGACAATGTAATAGCCTTTTACAAGTAACCCACTATTCATAAGGGTCAGCATGGAAGATGAGCCCAATTCTAGTCTTCCATTGTTTTTTTCTCCAGCTGAATACCACTGGAGTTACTGTTCATTTACACAAGTGCACATAACTTCACAATCAGGCCCCTGACATTGAGTTACACTGCACCTATTCATTTCAACATGGAAAACTAGTTAATATTTCACTGACATTCTTTAATTAAGATTTTTTTCAAAGCAACTTTCATTTTTACACTTTGCCTAAATTGCATTAATATTAGCATCATAACAGGAAAGCTGAAATCACTGACAGAAAAGGAGTTCTGTCTCTTCAGCTACTGTTCAAGTCTTGTATATACAGTTTTTTACCCTAGCTTTCCTAAAGCTTTTTTGGAACAAGAACTAAAGAATCAATAGTGTGATCTCAAAGGTATTTTAAATCTTCGGATAAACAAAGAATCCTTTAAAGTGCTTCTGTTGAGTACAGCCAGTTTTTCCATAGACTTTAAGGCCAGAAGGGACCATTAAATCATCTAGTTTAACCACCTGTATAGCACAGTCCTTTAAAATTTCACCCAATATCACCTCTGTATTGAGCCTTAATAACTTGCACTTGGCTAAAGCATATCTTCCAGAAAGGCATCCAGTCTTGATAAAAAACATCAAGAGATACAGAATCCCAACAATTCCCTTGGTAGTTGGTTCAAATGCATAAGCACCTTCACTGTTAAGAATCTGTGCCTTATTTCTAATTTTATATTGTCTGGCTTCAGCTTCCAGCCATTGGTTCTTGTGATGCTTTTCTCCACTAAACCAAAGAACACTTTTGTTATCTGCATTTTCTCACTGTGAAGGTACTTATACACTAATCAAATCACATATCAATCTATTTTGATTAATTAACCAGATTAAGCTTTAAGTATCTCACTGGCATTTTCTCACTTCCTCAAGTCATTTTTGGCCCTTTTCTCCACCTTTTCCAATATTTTCAACATCCTTTTAAAAATAGGAAGCAAATATGGTATTCCAGAATAGGTCTCACCAGTGCCATACAAAAAGGTAAAACGAACTCCCTACTCCTAACTCACTACTCTTGTTTATACATTCAAATGATCTCATTCTTTTCAGAGTCAGTGCTTTCCAAGGAACAGTTCCCCCATTCTACAGATATGGCCTGCATTCCTTGTTCCTAAATATATAATTTTGCATTTGGCTGTATTAAAATGCATTGTAACCAAGCGACCCAGATCACTCTGTATGATTGCCCTGGCCCCATCATTATTTATCACTCCACCAATTTTTGTGTCATCTGCACATTTTATCAGCAGTATTTACTTCTAGAGCATTGATAAAACTGTTTAATAGCACTGGGCCTCATACAGATCCCTATGGCACCTCCCTCAGAACACCCCCATTCGATGATGACACCCCCACAGATGACTACTTTTTGAGATCTGTCACTTAACCACTTAATCCATTTAATATATGCTTTATTGATATCATATTTTTCATGCTAATTTTTTAATCAAAATGTTGTGAGGTACTAAGTCAAACACTTTACAAAAAAGTCTAAATATATTACATCTACACAGTCATATTTTGTAAACCCAACCAGTAATCTCAAAGAACAAAATATGTTTGACGAAAACTGTTTTCCATAAAAACATGTTGACATTATATTCCTATCCTTTAATTCTTTATCAGCTTAATGACATATGGATTTTTCCATTATTTCACTCAGAAATAATGTCAGGCTAATCAGTTCATAGTTACCTGGGTCATCCCACCTGCCCTTTTTGAATACTGGCCCAATGTTAGCACTCTTCCTATCTTCTAGGGTTTCCACCATACATTTATTTGACTGCAATGTAAAATTTATTCCCCTTTTCATTTAAGTATTCAATTATTAGTGAAGATGTCACACCCATTTACCCTAAAATACAAGAGAACAACTGCATATGAAATTATTTTAATATGTATGGAATGTCTTATTTTATGAAGACAAAAACATTAAGCCACCACAGTGTCAATGTACTTCTCATAATTAGCTCACTGGAAACTAAAATATCTCATACTGCAAACCCTTAAATGTACTACACCTCTGTTCAAAGAACCGTCAGATTTCCCTCTCAAAAGCAAGGTACCTGCACTGCAGATGTCTCCCTTTTCTATGTGCCACAGCCATGGTCTGGAAGGACCACCTCTGCAGATCAAAAAATAGTTCAGTCTTCATGGTTATTCAATTATTGGCCTCGGACATGCTCATGAAAGCCAACAAGGGTGCTGTCTGTGCTGTGGTCACTAGTTCACGAAGGAATGGTTTGAGAAAACCACAGTTTCACATAGTCACAACCATTCAATGGAAGTTTAGGAGCCCACAGATCACTGCTCACATATGCTCTATTTAAACCATTGAATTAGAAGTGAAAAGGCTTCATTATTTCATTAGAACTCCTCTGACCCACCTAGCCTATTTAGACTATAGGCATGGGGTTTTTTCCTCCTTTTTAGGGGGACTTTGGCAGAGAAGTAAAGGAGCCTAAGTCTTGAAAATCTTCCCCTTTTATCCTGACCCTACTTTGCCTACATATCTGGTCATCTCTCTGGTCAAAGTCTCCCTTCTGGAGCAAATTAAAAATCCTACTCTACTTAGCGGGTGATTTTTTGTTCAGCAATATAAGGATCTCCAGTGGAAGCTGAACATACCATTTCTACGACTCTACCAGCTTGAGGGAAAATAAAAGGATGATCTTTGGAGCTATGAAGTTTGTAACTGTGATTCCCTTGATTTTTGAGACCTGTAAAATATCAATACTAATCTCAGCTAGTTTCCTTCTGTAGTAAAGGATTTTCTAGCCTTCTCATTGTGGACAGCCGTCACAATATAAATAAAGCATTCAGGTAGAAAGTTTTTCAAACAGATTTTAACTTTTTTTAATTTAATTTATATATTTATTTTTAGGTTATTTTTAACAGGTGATACAAGCACCTCTAGCCCCTTGAAATGGTGCTTGAGACCAATTAAGGCCATAGGTAGGAGAGAAGTGTTGCTTCAAATAATCATTTTTCTGGTCATTCTCTGGGTCCCTGTTCCAGCCTTGGAGAAATGTACTTTAAATCAATATCAATTTAGCTGTCCCACTAGATGACGGAGTCAGTCCATGCATCTAATTTGTTGTTCCTTGACTTTAGCATAGCTTTTGGCACGGTCTCCCACAGTATTCTTGCCAGCAAGTTAAAGAAGTATGGGCTGGATGAATAGACTATAAGGTGGATAGAAAGCTGGCTAGATTGTCAGGCTCAACGGGTAGTGATCAATGGCTCCATGTCTAGTTGGCAGCCGGTATCAAGTGGAGTGCCCCAAGGGCCAGTCCTCGGGCCGGTTTTGTTCAATATCTTCATAAATGATCTGGAGGATGGTGTGGATTGCACCCTCAGCAAGTTTGCGGATGACACTAAACTGGGAGGAGAGGTAGATACGCTGGAGGGTAGGAATAGGATACAGAGGGACCTAGACAAATTAGAGGATTGGGCCAAAAGAAATCTGATGGAATTCAACAAGGACAAGTGCAGAGTCTTGCACTTAGGATGGAAGAATCCCATGCACTGCTACAGACTAGGGACCGAATGGCTAGGCAGCAGTTCTGCAGAAAAGGACGTACGGGTTACAGTGGACAAGAAGCTGGATATGAGTCAACAGTGTGCCCTTGTTGCCAAGAAGGCTAACAGCATTTTGGGCTGTATAAGTAGGGGTATTGCCAGCAGATCGAGGGACGTGATCGTTCCCCTCTATTTGACATTGGTGAGGCCTCATCTGGAGTACTGTGTCCAGTTTTGGGCCCCACACTACAAGAAGGATGTGGAAAAATTGGAAAACGTCCAGCAAAGGGCAACAAAAATGATTAGGGGACTGGAACACATGACTTATGAAGAGAGGCTGAGGGAACTGGGATTGTTTAGTCTGCGGAAGAGAAGAATGAGGGGGGATTTGATAGCTGATTTCAACTACCTGAAAGGGGGTTCCAAAGAGGATGGATCTAGACTGTTCTCAGTGGTAGCAGATGACAGAACAAGGAGTAATGGTCTCAAGTTGCAGTGGGGGAGGTTTAGGTTGAATATTAGGAAAAACTTTTTCACTAGGAGGGTGGTGAAACACTGGAATGCGTTACCTAAGGAGATGGTGGAATCTCCTTCCTTAGAGGTTTTTAAGGTCAGGCTTGACAAAGCCCTGGCTGGGATGATTTAGTTGGGGATTGGTCCTGCTTTGAGCAGGGGGTTGGACTAGATGACCTCCTGAGGTCCCTTCCAACCCTGGTATACTATGATACTATGAAAATAGGGCTATTGTTTATTTACAGTAAAGAAAGCTGGGTTTGAAAGTCATCCACTTCTGTGTTGCCAGAAACAAAAAGGTATGTTTGTCAAGTCTTCAACTGTTATGCTCTGCAATGTTTGCTTATATTCCACTAACACTTTTTGAGACTGGAATTAAGTATCTCCACTGAAGTTTCCACTGTAAAACCCTTGCATGATTCTTTTGGCTATATGGAAGTTGCTACTGACCTTCCAATACTGAATTTCCATCTTTATGTTTATCAGCCCTAGAGGCTGAGTTCTTCATATGGAAAACAGAACCAAAATGATTCAACTTTTAATACTTTCAGAAAAGCCACAAAAATGTTATTTTCAGTGTATTTTATGAAACACTTCAGGTTGATATGGAACAAAATATGAGTGCTCTTGGCATATACAATGCCACAGCTGTTTAATCAGTATAAATTTGTAAATGTTCTTCATATTTGTCAAGCATGGACAGACAAAAAATAAATCCAATTACAAAAAGACTGTAAAGTGTATATTTTTTGCACATCAAATATTAACAGCAGGCCTCTTTCAGTTGGCTTCACAATTACTTGTTACTAAGACTTTATCCTCTCTCAAAATTGAATTAAAAGAAGCATTTAATACTATATAATTAATGCTTTATTCAAAGGGCCAGATAGGAGAGGGATACTTAACAAAATTAAGCCTTAAATGAATATATTTAACTATATATATATTCTCATTGGACCTACATTAAATAGCTGGGGCTTGATTTATGAAGGAGGAACCTTGAGTTACGTGCTTAAAATATGAGGGGAAAGGACAGCACAGAACTAGCAGCCGAAAAGGTCAATGGGAGGTGCGGGGGGGAAGGGGAGGTTAGAGACAGTATATTAAAACTAAAAGAAATTTTCATTAACAATTTAGAAACAAAACAAAAATATCCATTCATGATTTTACTAATATATATGAAAATTAAACAGGGCCTGAGTGAAAACAAAACCTCAATACATATCCAGTTTCCAACTGTCAGATGAACTACTTCAGAATTTTCTTCATTTTCTTCAAGTTCTCCTGGCAAAAAAATTTCCACATAATTTCAAAACTCAGACTATTGTAGGGTCACTGATCCTTGGATTCACAAATCTGCAGTTGTGCGTCTTTTTTCATGTATTACAGTTAAACACTACCTTCTTGCATAATTTTATTGTTTACAATCTGTCTTGCACATTGTCCAGATTGGGCAGCAGACTGGAATTCCATAGATTTGATTAAATTCCCAGCAATGTCACAAATTGCCTGGGCAAGTCACAATCTCTATAGCCCCAATTCTTGACTGTCCTGTATTTTGTGTAGTCATGTACATCAGTGCAATGTGGATTTTATGATGCCTCCATTCTGATCTGTACATGTGTAAATGACTACACAAGATGCAAGGCAGCAGAGAACTAAAGGCTCTGGGGCTCAATTACCTCTTCTCTAAAAGTGAAGGGACCATCATGACCGTCTAGTCTGACCTCCTGAACATTGTAGGCCACAGACCCTCACCCACCCAACTCTTGTAATAGACCCCTAACCTCTGACTGAGTTACTGGAGTGCTCAAATCATGGTTTAAAACACTTCAAGTTACAGAGAATCCACCATTTACACTAGTTTAAACCTGCATGTGGCTCATGCCCCAGCTCTAGAGGAAGGCCAAAAAAACAAAAAAACAAAAAAAACAACAAAAAAAAAACCCCACACCCCAGGATCTCTGACCCAGGGGAAAACTCCTTCCTGACCCCAAATGTGGAGATCAGTTAGACACTGAGCATGTCAGCAAGACCCACCAGCCAGACATCTCGGAAAAAATTCTCTGTAGTAACTCAGTCAAAGCCCTCTCCATCTAGTGTCCCATCACTCAGCCAAAGGAGGAATCTGCTGCCAGCATTCACAGATTGCCTACATGCCATTGTAGGCAGTCACATCATATCATCCCCTCCATAAATTTATCAAGCTCAGTCTTAAAGCCAGTTAGATTTTTTTGCCCCAACTGCTCCCCTTGGAAGGCTGTTCCAGAACTTCACTCCTCTGATGGTTAGAAGCCTTCTTCTAATTTGAAGCCTAAACTTGTTGATAGTCAGTTTATATCCATTTGTTCTTGTGTCCACATTGGTACTTAACTTAAATAAATCCTCTCCCTCCTTCATATTTATCCCTCTGATTTATTTACAGAAAGCAATCATCATCTCTTTCCTCAGCCCAGGACCTTAGATGAAAAGAACACAGTCAAATGGAAATATTGTATGCAGTGTTGTTGTAGCTAGGTTTGTCCCACGATATTAGAGAGACAAGGTGAATGAAGTAATATCTTCATTGGACCAACTTCTGTTGCTGAAAGAGGCAAGTTTTTGAGCTTACAGAGTTGGTCCAATGAAAGGTATTACCTCACCCACCTTGTCTCTCTAAATGGAAATATGGTCAATTAAAAAAAAAAAACAGTTAAAATACTATCAGACATTACACCTGCCTTTGAGTCCTCCAGAAAAGTGGGGGTTTTACAATCATATTTACCTATGTTTAAAATGGATGTCTCTCTTGTTTTTGTGTCACACACAAATAGCAAACGGAGTTATTACAGAGGAAACTGAATATGGGTATACATAAAGTGTTGTTGATGCCTGAAACAAATTGAGAAAAATGGAAAACATTTTCTTTAACCTATTTTGCTTACAGTAATCTTAGGTGCATCTTTCAACAACAGTTAAAAAAAATCAGGTGTGATTTTTTAAAATTTAGCTGTATCCCTTAAAGGAAGTTATATTCACAATACACACTCTTTGCTGAGCCAACAGCTACACACACATAAATGCATTGTTCCATTTTCCAAAGCCACAGCAAGACATGCTCACATAAGAGATCCAGCTCAGAGTTTCTACACTGCACACTCCACGTGCGCCTCCAGAATATATGCTGAATGAGAAATAAACTGTTCTTAACTAAATAACATTGACAGAAGTACTTTCAATCTTCATAGTCAAAACATGGTGTATGCCACAGAGAACTAGAACTAAAATCTGTGCAAGGCTCCAGGAGACAAATTCTGTTCTCAGTCACACCAAGGTAGATCTTGAGTTACTCCACTGAAGTCAATGGTGTAACTCCAAATGTATGGAGGTATAACTGGGAATAGATTGGCCCCCATGCTTCTATAGCAGACTAACTGAAACTTGCAGGATTTCTAAATTTTAAAAAACACTACATTTTGAGTTAAATATTAAAATAATATATTCAGTGTAATAGCCCTTGTGTTATTTATTTGAATATTTAATTCAAATCATTTTGCAATGTTCTCACCCTTTCAGTCTTCAACATAGATTTGGGGGTGGGGGGGGGAGACAATGTATAATTTCATCATAGATTTGTCACAGAGAAGCTAAGGTTCTGGCTGATGATTAAGGGGTGGTTGGGGGTTTTAGTTCCTGAGAAGGCACAGGAAGAATTTTGGGGTTGCGAGCTGGGCACAGCTAGATTCTGAGCTAAAATAAAATCAGCAGTGAAATAGTTAATGCTGACATTTAAAATTGTCATCATTAGTTTCAGAGGTAACACTGGATCAGAAGAATGGGAGCAGTTCACATTTCTTAGAGCTACTGTTTCATGCAGTCTACAGTCTAAGTAAGACATCGTACCAGTTTACATTTTATTCACTTTTTAAAGTTGCATCTTGGTTTCATTGACAGGAACAAGCTTCTAAAGGCCTATTAGAAGACTTTTAAACAACATTTAATATATAAAGTACTTCTCAACAAAATCAGTGATGGAGCTCATTTAAAATAGCAAGCCAACCACTAATTTACCTGTTTAATATGGCATATGGTGGCATCTCGAGGGACATCCAGGTTGATATAGGTTCCAGTTGGGAGCAGGAAGTCCACAGAGATTAAGCCATCAGCTCCTATCTGTGAATCCACTGCCCAGATGTCAAGGATGTCTGTCATGGCAGGAGGCATTATGGAACCTGAATATCATAACCACATGGACCTAGGAAAAAATTAAAATTCAGTAAAACTCAGCGTTTTATAGTCAGACACATTTTAAATTCTTCTGAGATTTTGTATAGGTCTGCTTGCACAAATCAGCTTGCAAGACTGGAGCCTAGGGATTACCAATTTTGGCTGCATGTATTCCTAGAGGTTTCATCACATAACATAACCTTTAATTAAAGATTAATCTTTAATTCTTTAATTAAAGATTAATCTTTAATTCCTGGAGACTCCATGACAATCCTGGAGAGTTGGCAATCCTACTGGAGCCTGAGATGCCTGATACTGCAAATATATGCAAGTAATCAACATCTCAGAGACTACACAAGTGACTAAAGATACTTCTGTGTGGTTGCAGGATCAAGGCCTAAATTACTAACTATGTTTAATTATATATACAAATTTTTCACTAATTTACCTACCTACCAATCTCTGTTTGAAGTAGTGATCAAAAACTTGTACATACTAGAAATGGTTAAAATACCAAATTAATAGGAAAATGGATTAATCAAATCTGTTTATATATCTGAATATATGGTAGCATGTATATTTTAATGAACTGTATGTTCTACTGCATTCTATTATGTTATCAGGAATTATCATAAATGTTTTTACATGTATCTGCAACATTTAAAATCTCAACTAATTCCAATTTATTCTAGGTAGGTGTTCACAACCCTAACAACAATAAAGTACATATTTGTACTAAGATAAGCCCCTAAATATTCCTGGGAATATTTCAGATTTGATAGCTCACCGATTACAGAAATTAACGTATTTCATTAAATGTGGTGTTCACATGTATATAAATTAAAAACGTACAGATTAAGAAATCAATTACATTCATAGTATCATAGCATCATGTGTGATATTGAATAAAAGCACAAGAGTGGAATATTTAATTTTTTCCTATTGAACTAATTAAAAAATATGAATATGAGGAACTGCAACATTATTGGGGTAAAAACAACACTGCTTTTGCATTGCATATAAACAAACAAACATGTAAATTGAAAATATTTTCTAACTGATTTGATTAACACTATATTCAAAGCTG
Source organism: Natator depressus (assembly GCF_965152275.1). Taxonomy (NCBI): domain Eukaryota; kingdom Metazoa; phylum Chordata; order Testudines; family Cheloniidae; genus Natator; species Natator depressus. The sequence goes on along the minus strand of NC_134242.1, from coordinate 41,449,409 downwards.
GTGGTAAAATGTGTGACATTTAAAATCAAAGTTTAAGCTGTCATTTTCAGATATCTTAAACATAATAAAATGACAAATACCGCGTTTGATAAAATGAAATCCCCCCCAAACACATTCACTTTCAACATTTCCTAAAACAATATTTTTGATGCAGGTAAAATGCACACTGTACTTACAAAGTTCAGCAATATAAAAACAAAGCACATCTCTCCTTCAAATACTTTTTATATTTAACAAGCTTACACTGGCTGCTACCTACTCACAAATGGAGTGATTAAGGATTATAAAAGCAACATGTTTATAAGTCTATAAAACCCCTTATTGGGGTTTAATGTCTTTTTTGTCTCGGGGCAAGAATCTCCTACTCTATTTCTTTGGGAGGGTGACAGAGTTCTCATTTGCTATGAATCCAGCTAATTACCACATCTAGTTGCATTGACTAGACAACAAAAGAAACTCATGCACAATCAACACCAATATGAATCAGTTCAGTTCCTTCTTTCCGCTTGACTTCCCCACCTTTGTATTCCGAGTCTCTTTCTCATCCTCCCAACAGTCCCGCCAGTTCTTCTCTTCCCCAAGTTCTATCTTTCCATCACCCCCACCTCCACCCATACATTACCCCTTCTATCTTCCTCAAAAGCATCACTGCATTCAACATTACCCTCCAGTTGAGAAAGGCTGCACACTGCGCCCTCCAGACACAGCCAACACTGCTCCATTTACTGTAGGGTGGGTAGGGTCACAAGACTGCAGCAAAGCACTCCTTCATAGACAAAACAAGCTGTCTTTGTAGCACTCCAAACCTTTTTATCCAACAATATGAGATGACGGAATCACAGTCTGTCCAAGATTTTATTTAATCTGGTGGCTAGATTGCTAGTATATCTCTTCTGCTTTTATCCTTCTTTCCCTTCTCCTTGTTTCTGTTCTGTACTGTGGGATCATACCTGTATTATTTCACCACTAAGCACTTCTACTACAACATCAGCAGGAGAAGTGGAATTTCAATTTTAAGAATATCGGTTTTACTCATCTTCTGCGCCTTCTGGAGCCACAGAAGCGCTATGTGCAAGAGCAGCAGACTCAATTGTGATCCTCTTCTGATACACTTATGTACAGGGAAATTAAAAACAAAATGCAGCAACTGCGATGAAATCAAAATGCTGACTATTGCGGTGCTAACAAGTCTACCTTTGATGTAGTGTCTTGCTAACATGGTATTCACATTTTGTTGTAATCCTATTACCAAAAAAAAAAAAAAAAAAAAAGAGAGAGAGTCCCTCCTGGACATAAGGATGTAAAATGTTAAGCGGTAAGCATTAGTTTTACTGATGAACCCGCCTTAGCCTTTAACTCCCACACCAGTCAGAGCAGCTCCAGCTGCCCCAGCCCTTTAATTGGTTAACCATTTAAATATTTTAATCATTTAAACAGTTAACTTTTTAAATGATATTTACATCCCTACCTGGAAGTAAAGGTACCTATACATGTGGGTACATCCAGAAGCAGTGTATTATAGTTTGCCACTTTAATTTGAGTACATGACTGACAAAAAATCAGATAAATAATAGTTATGCTGTGTGTCAGACTTCATAAACACCCATGGGCTATATACGATTTGTAATTATAGCTTTATATGCAGGGGGTATTGTTTGTGCAATTCATTGACAGCCTCTTTGTCTAAGTATAGCATTAGGGAATCTCTTTATGAGATGTTATAGTCAAGCACACACTAGAACTATAGGAAAGTGCCCCCCACCCCATTTATTGGGAGGCATATGGGTTTACACTCTTAGATTCTAATCCTATTGCAGATTAGTTTTAGAAAAGAGTCTATAAATCAACTATGAAGCCCAATCACTGTGCTATCTAAGTACTTGACTGACTCTTGAAGAATGTATTAAATAGTTAAATGGCTGACAGTCCACTTTATAGCAACAGTCTCACATAAGTACAAAAAACAGTAAAACATCTTCAAGATGTAGAAGCAGACATCTATTCCACTCAAGTGTGCACATATCTAGGACGCTGAAGCCAGAAAACTTTGCTCAGTCCCTTATGGGTTCCCTCCTACCCTCGGGCTCCTCCAGAGGCTATTTAAGGGTGGTGCTGCCACAACCCTCCTCAGTTCTTTCACACGAGAATCCATGATCCACCTTCCAATACAGAGGGAATGGAGGGTGGATCATGGAATACACATCTGCACTCACATCTCAAAAAACAAGTTAGTTACAGTACAGGTAATTAACCGATTTTTCTTCAAGTGGCTGCAGGACTTTATTCCACACAGGTGACTCACAGGCAGTAATGGAAGGAGGTGGGGCTTGGAGTCAGCTTAAACAGCAACTGAAGTACTGCAAGCCTGGCTTGACACGAGTAATTGGACACGGCTGAGGTCTCATTTCTTGGTAGACAGGATTAGGGAGGTAAATGGATCAGCAGGATAGAAACAAAAATGTCTGAACTAGCTAAAATAAGGGGGAGTAGTCAGGGAAACATTTACAATAGATAAAATACGTCGGATGTTGCATGGACAGAGCATGCTGTACAGGGAATAGTTTCTGCAAGCGATCCAGCTATATTCACTTCTTGGACCAGATCCTGTGCTCCATTTAGGACTAAATCAAGAATTGCCTCTCCTCTTGGGGGTTCCAGGACTAGCTGCTCCAAGCAGCAGTCATTTAAGGTGTCAAGAAACTTTACTTCTGCATCCTGTCCTGGGGTGACACATATCCAGTCAATGCGGGAATAGCTGACATCCCCTATTATTGTTGAGTTTTTTAATTCTTATAGCCTCTCTAATCTCCCTGAGCATTTCACAGTCATCATCCTGGTCAGGTGGTCGGTAATATATCCCTACTACAACATCATATATCTTATTATTATAGATTGGAATTACTATCTATAGAGATTCTATGGTATAGTTTGGTTCATTTAAGATTTTTACTTCATTTGAGTCTATGCTTTCTTTCACGTAAGTGCCACTCCCCCACCAACACGACCTGTTCTGTCCTTTCAATATATTTTGTACCCTGGTATTACTGTGTCCCATTGATTATCCTCACTCCACTAATTTTCTGTGGTGCCTATTATATCAATATCCTCATTTAATACAAGGCACTGTAGTTCACCCATCTTATTATTTAGACTTCTAGCATTTGTATATAAGCACTTCAAAAATCTGTCACTTTTTAGCAGTCTGCTATTACACGATGTAATTGAATGGACCTCTTTTTCATTTGACTGTTTCTCATCAGATCCTACCCATACTTTATCATCTTCCATCCTCTCCTCCTCACTAGGAGGCAGAGGACCTCCATTAATAGATCCTCCCCTAAGGGATGTGTCTGTCCAAACCACATGCTCCTTCACACTTGTTGGGTTTCCCCCAGCCCTTAGTTTACAAACTGCTCTACAATGTTTTTAATTTTAAGTGCCAGCAATCTGGTTCCATTTTGGTTTAGGTGGAGCCCATCAGTTTAGGTCTTTACTACATTTTCTAAAAAGATCATTCAAAGCTAGGAGATGGCACAGAGGGATTGCAGAGTTGTTAGTGCTGCAGTCACACTTACCTCTTGCAACAGTCTAGGTTCTGAGCCAGTGAAAGTTCTGTCTCCTACAATCATGAGTCTCCCCCTATAAATCAGTTGATAGTTATGTTCCAAGGCAACGTAGCTGCCATGGGAGGTAATGGTTGTAAAAGGAGAAGAGCTCTCTCAGGTAGCTAGGGCCTAACTTATGGAGGACTTTGGCTAACATGCAGAGACTTTAAACTGTATTCTGTTCAACAGGAATCACTGCAGACAGTGGAGCACCGATGGTTATGCTCATGGCAACCTGTTCTACTAGGAAGATGCACTACTGTATTTTGTACAAACTGGAGTGTTTCAAGAGGTGTGGCTTCATTCCTAAATATACGTGAGTTACAACAGTCAAGCCTGTGTGTCAGAAGTTGATCTATCATCATGGCTATGTCCATGTAGGACAGCATTGAGCACAATCTTCTGGCCCATCACAGATGCTAGTAGGCATTTTTTGGCACTATGACTATTTGGGTATCCAATATCGCTGAGGAGTCCAGAAGGACCCTAAAGCTGAAGGGCTATTTAACTTGAATGCAGAAGCTCTTTGATAAATAAGGTATGTTACAAAGAAGGCACGTTCTATAAGCCGCTCTCTTACCAGCATCACCTTAAATTCAACTTTAGCCAGCTGCCCTTCAACCATATTCTGATTTTGGCTAAGCATGGAGAAAGCTGGAGGATGGTGCTGTGCCTGTTTAATCTAACAGAGATGTAGAGCTGGATGTTGCACTTCAGTTTGTATGGCCTAAGGAGGTCTTCCAATGGCTTCATCTACCAGTAAATGATAAATAATACAAGGGAAGACACTTGTAGGTATCAACAGGTGAGGGGCTTTGGGAGTGAAGAAACAGTAGCCCATTATGACCTGCTAGGTTCAGTCTGAGAGAAAAGGACTTGAGCCACTTCAGAAGACTTCTGTTCACCTCTGCATCTTCTATATGGAACTACAAAAATCTAGTTGTTAGAGACAGCCTGCATCAAAACTAAAGATTCAGACCTAGTAACATTTTGCTTGTGAGATGGAGTAGCAAGGTTCACCTTAAAAACAAGTAGCCATTGTTTATAACTTTTAGGAACACAAATGCTTACAAAGCAAATTTTTTTTCTCGACTCAAGACCAGCAAAAAACCTGGGAACTCCCATTCTGGAATTTTTCTTTCATTTCTTGTATATGGTTTCCAATCAGCTGGTCCTCAAAGCAAATCCATGTTGATTGAGATCATGTTAAATTAAAACACAGAAAAACTAAATACTTCCCAAGAACGGAACTGGTGCCAGCATGAACATATTTAACATTAAATTGGATCCACTTACCTATGTCAAGTGGAAAGTTTGCCCTGGCAACTGAGATTTTAAGCTTTTTTTTTTTTTTAATTAAAGAAAGTTACATTTCAAGAACATCTGGTTGCAAAGACAAAATTTTCAATATTAATATAATATCAATTCTGAAAAATCAAGAGAAATGAATACTTATGCATTAAGTTTTAAAATGAATTTTTTGCAATATTGCAAGTTGTCTAGTATTTGTGTCTCCCCATCCAATCACCCTCACCGCTACTGTCTCTGGCACATTATTGCTGTAACTAGCAATTGCCCTGATTTTTAGTGACAGGAAATTCACTTGAGCAACCTTAACTCTAATTTAACAACGTTATTTTTGTTCTACATCCACACACACACCCTAAGTCTGCTTAAAGTGTTGCCTGCTGGGGTAGTCATAAGGGAAGTGAAATCTCTATTGTAAGGCATTGGTTCTGCTATAGGTACTGCAGCAAAACAAATTAATTTAAATTTGCCGCACTAGGGATCGAGGGGAAAGGGGTGTGACTCCATTTCAATTTGAAACATGAAATTTAAAAACCAAACACTTTGTTCCACCCTCCTCTTTTTGTTAAAGATGAAAACAGATTAGTTTGTAATTACAGAACTCATTCGAAAGGAGTACTTGTGGCACCTTAGAGACTAACCAATATATTTGAGCATAAGTTTTCGTGAGCTACAGCTCACTTCATTGGATGCATTCAGTGGAAAATACAGTGGGGAGATTTATGTACATAGAGAACATGAAACAATGGGTGTTACCATACACACTGTAAGGAGAGTGATCACTCAAGGCGAGCCACTACCAGCAGGAGAGCGGGGAGCGGCGGGGAACCTTTTGTAGTGATAATCAAGGTGGGCCATTTCTAGCAGTTGACAAGAACGTCTGAGGACCCCTGCACCCCCCACTGTTCCTCAGACGTTCTTGTCAACTGCTGGAAATGGCCCACCTTGATTATCACTACAAAAGGCTCCCCGCCGCTCCCCGCTCTCCTGCTGGTAGTGGCTCGCCTTGAGTGATCACTCTCCTTACAGTGTGTATGGTAACACCCATTGTTTCATGTTCTCTATGTACATAAATCTCCCCACTGTATTTTCCACTGAATGCATCCAATGAAGTGAGCTGTAGCTCACGAAAGCTTATGCTCAAATATATTGGTTAGTCTCTAAGGTGCCACAAGTACTCCTTTTCTTTTTGAGAATACAGACTAACACGGCTGTTACTCTGAAAAAAGAACTCATTCTGATGCTGTGAACACTATTCAAATACTGATATTCAATAAAGATATAGGACTGATTGAATTTTACTATATATTTTGTAACCAATAAAACACAAACAGCAAAAAGTCCTAAGGTATTTATTTGGAATCTTTTTCTGATTTCTGACATTCAATGTAATTTATCGGAAACCTTTCAGGTTCCATTCATATTTTTGGTTAGAACTAGAAATTACCCACACGTTAACCTGCAGTTTAGAACACTGCAAGAAGCCAGGATGTAACGCACTAAACACTCATTTATTGAGATGTTTATTTAACATTCTGTTCATTAGTGAAACAGATTAGATTTAGAAACAATATCCAATCATGATTCTAGTTCTGCCACTAGCTGATATCATAAAGGTCAACGGAGAGCACGTATTTATACTGAAAACAGGACTGGTCACAGACACGGGACTGCTGTGAGAATGAGTCATGGGCCAAACTGTGTAACATGTGGTGACTGACTTAACCCTCACATCTAGTAACTGAAATTGTGCCAAGACATCTGGATGGTAAAGGGAACGATGAGAAGCATTTAAGAGATTTCAGCTAAAGGGAAAAAGTGCTATTTCAGGCTCCTAAGGTCAAAACTATTTGTGTCTACTGTCATTGTAAAAACAATTTATCATACAAAAGGAGGAAGTAATTAAGGCAGCACTTAATCTTGGTGTGTCCAGTATCTAGTTAAAGATTATTTTAGTTTACCAGCAGCATAGCTCCTTATATACCATTTGAAGTTACAAGTATTTTAAGTTGTGATTTTGCTAGATAACACAAATATTTTCCTATGTAAAGTGCAGTTCTCTGAAATATGAGTTTTTTAAAAAAAGAAGTACTTTGGTTTCATATTTGTGTATCTCAGTAATTGTAGATCAAATCTGCTCCATTGACAAGGTTCGTCTGTCTTAAATACTACCAATCCTAGAGATTCATCCAAGGATCTAAAAATTGAACCAGGTTAATTCCTGTTAGCATATCACCACCAGTAATAAAGATGCTGAAAGTCAAATTATGTCTTTGTTACATCTGTATAACCATATTATGCTCCCATTTACATTGGGGTTGCACTGGAAGGTTGTACCTGGAAGGCATAATTTGGCCTGAAGAATCTTTATTATTGTTGATGGACCAGTTGTAAAGAACCCATCTTGAGTTTTGGATACCAGGCTGATATTTATAGCAGAATCAGCTAAAAAAAATTAATTTGTTAACTGAGCAAATTTGAACTATAATCATTTAAACACAAACATGGGACCCTGCAGTAAGTCAAGCAATAGCATAACAGCTGATGTTTTGTATTAAACAACTATTTTATTGAAATTTTTGTTCCTAAAAATACACTTCAGTAGATTTGCACGTTTGGGTCTGTGTTTCAAGCATGAGACCAGGTTGGAATACCAACAGTTTCAAAGTTTTCAGTCTCTGAAGAAACTTGTAAAGTCATTTTGAGCACCCTTTCAGTTGGTGCTCCAGGTTGCCTTTATTCCTACCACAGCCAGTTCCTTTGAAAAGCAGGCAGGAACTCCTAAATAAAAGCTGATTAAAATATAAGTGTATACAAAAAAGGTAAAGCACTGAAATATAGATCCTCAGAGAACAAGTATTACAGGTAAGGAATATTTTGTCCAAGGGAACCACGAGAAGGGCTACATATATAGTTCCAAGTGACAGAGGATCAAATCTCTTTCATGGACATCCACTGATGTGGATGCTGCTCATGGATTAGATCTGCTCTTTCCACTACAACAGGAATAGTTTAGGCTTCCTTATTACACTTCCTTCCTCCTGGACTCTGGCAGCGCTACGCTCTGAGCCTGCTTCATTCTGCCACCACCTGACAGAGAATGGGGTTAGTCTCACTGCTCACTACTATGGGAACAGTGAGAGTGAGAATCCTTCCTTTCAAACCAATGGGAAAATAAAATAATTGATTTTTTATTTTTATTTTTTAATATTCTCTACCTGTTGTGACATTTGTCACAGCGTGAACTGACCCACTAAGATGTATGCGGCTCAGCCTCACATCTGTGCCAGGTGTAGCCAGCTTCCCCAGGTGAAGGAAATTAATTAATCCAGGGGTAACACAATGGGAATCTGTGGCTCACTAACCAGGCCTTTTGGGAAAATATAAAAGGCAACCTGAATTCCGTTAGGGACAGGCAGATAGTCCAGCAAGGAATCGAGGGTCATGGAGGCGACCAGGGAAAAGGCTGTCCACAGGAAATGCTTGGCAGGAGCTACCTGCAGGGAGGGACAGGAACAAAAAACGTTTAAGATGGGAGTAATGAATTGGTGAACCTGTAGGAGGCTGAAAATTTCTAGGTTTAAAATTCAACTGTTTTGATAGTAAACCAGTCCCCAGGAGGAGAGAGCAATTACAAAGTACCAAAAGTGGTGGTTTCGTTTGGCTGCAGAAGGAGAGAAACTGATGCAGCAGCGAAGTCCAAAAATGGTTAAGGACAGCGTGGTACAAAACTTCCTTTTAGAGCAGCCTGCAGATCCTGGGTGCTGAATCTGTATCCCCTTTCAGCTCTCTCAGTGTGTTTGTATATGTCAAAGTAATCTAGCCCAGCTTGCCATTTATCACCCCTTCCACTGTTTCCCTCAGCAATATTTCAGTTGCCAACATAGGTAAAGGAAGGAATACCTCTGTTTTTGGCTGGAGAGAGCATACTCAAAAAAGTTAATTCTGGAACAAATTAGGACACTGACCATGGAAAAAAGAAGCAAAGACTGGAGTCTACTTTTTGTTTAAGCCATTTCATCTTCCATTATTTATACAGCCACCAAAAAGTGAACCTCACAAAACATATGGTTGTTTTTATACTATCCTAATCAACATCAAATGCAGCGTCTTATCTTTATGAAACCATCTAGTAAGCTAAATGCTATACAGCACCATAATATACTAAAAACATGCTTTTAGTACAATATGATTGTGTTTAATTGGTTTCCAATATTTAAACAGCTTTCTATCAAAGATAATTGTAGACAGTTTTAAAACTGAAGTTAAAACTTGATTCACAAAAGTAAAAATTGACAAAATATATGATCTTTCCCCAAAATAATTACTTACATTTCCTTATGAAAACAGTAATCTTTAAAAAAAAAAAATTATACCTAGGCTTTCAGCAACCTTTAGAGCAGGGGTCAGCAACCTTTTAGAAGTGGTGTGCTGAGTCTTCATTTATTCACTTTAATTTAAGGTTTCGAGTGCCAATAATACATTTTAACATTTTTTAGAAGGTCTCTCTCTATACGTCTATATATTATATAACTAAACTGTTGTCGTATGTAAACAAGGTTTTCAAAATGTTTAAGAAGCTTCATTTAAAATTAAATTAAAATGCTGATCTTACACCGCCGACCTGCTCAGCCCGCCGCCGGCTTGGGGTTCCGTACACCTAGGGCAGCAGTGGGCTGAGTGGGGCCTGTGGCCGGGACCCCGGCTGGCAAGGGGCTGGCAGCCAGAACCCCAGACCGGCAGTGGGCTGAGCGGGGCCGGCGGCCAGGACCCCAGATCAGCAGTGGGCTGACCAGCCTGCTGCCAGTCTGGGGTTCTGTCCATGGGCTCCTGCCAGCCAGGGTCCCAGCTGCCGGCCCTGCTCAAACCGCTGCTGGTCTGGGGTCCCAGCCCTATCCACACAGAGTAGGTACCTACCTTCTCCCTGGTTCTAGACATTCTCTTCCTCTCTCTGCACTGAGATGAGGGTGGGAGTGCGCTGCGAACTGGGCTGGGGGTCATCTGGGCAGCTCCCATTTGGTGCGAGGGATGCAGGTGGGAGTGCATGCAAGAGCTCCCATTTGGTGGTGTGGATGTGGGGGGTGCAAGAGTCAGGGCATGGGGTGTGGGGGGGCTGGGTATGTGTGGGGGGTGCCGGAGTCAGGGCTGGGTTGTGGGAAGGTTCAGGGGGCAGGGCACAGGGCTGGAATGTGTGAGGGGGGTGCAGGGGTCAGGGCAGTGGCCTGGGGTCGTGGGGGTGCTCCCAGCCCCCTGCCCTGAGCGGCTCATGGCAGGAGGCTGGAGGGGATATGCCGATTCCACCCCCTTCCCCAAGGTCCCCGGAGCAGACAGCGCGCTGCGGCTCCGCTTTTCCCTCTCCCCTCCGTAGCAAGGGCCGTCAGCTGATCAGCCGCAGGGAGGGAGAGGGGCAGGAACCCAGCACGCTGGGGGAAGAGACGGGGGGGAAGTGAGAAGCTTGCCTGCCCGCAAGGAGAGAGCGGTGGGCAGGGGGCGGAGAAGAGCAGGCCGGGCAGGGCAGGATTTTTAATGGCATGCTGCTTTCTACCAGGGTAGGCAGACGGCGGCGTGCCATTAAAAATTGGCTCATGTGCCGTCTTTGGCACACGTGCCATAGGTTACCGACCCCTGCTTTAGAGCTTTTTCAGGGGGAAAATTTTTTTTTTTTTTTTTTTTTTTTAAACTCCAAAAGGGAAGGAAGGCCGCATTTATTTTCATTAAGAAAGTTAAGAATTCTACTTTCGCACATGTGCCATAGAACAAGACCAGAGTCTAAAACGCAGGTAAGGTTAAATAAAATTTTATGCCAATGAATGAATAACTGCAAAGCTTTCAAGTTGTGTTATGAAAATTTTGGATAACAGCTGGGTTTAGCTACAACCAGAAAAATTTACCCCCTAAGGAATGGCATAATGAAAATAAAGCAATTCAATTCAAAATCTCAATTCTGCAAAAATTATACACATGCTTAACTTTAAATTACTAAAAATATTTAAAAGAGTCTTATTGAGGTCAGCAGGGTTACTCCTGGGATAAAGTGTTTAAGTCTTTGCAGGAAGCAGGTCCAATATTGCAAAGGAGAAATGCAAGTCTTCTATCTTGTATATAGCCAATCTCAGTGAGCTTTGTGATATAGCAACATTAGGTACATCAAAATATCATGGTAAACGTACACAAAATTATTGTTCTCACTAACCTTAACACATGGTAGAGACCTTTTTATGAAGCATTAAGAGAAAAATTTCCTTGAAAAATATCAATGTTAACTAATCCTAAATATTAGAATGCTAACGGCTTCCAGAATAATAACTTCATCCTGAATTATTTTGGACTGTATGGTACTCTGAGGCTAAAAGCTGAACTCTGAGTTTATTATAAATCAGGGTATGATTCTTACATGTTTAATAAGAAGCATCATATTACTACGCTAAAATCATCATTAAAAAATTCCCATCCCAGCACATCCTTAAGTTCAGAGAGGCTTTGTCTCAGAGTAATGTCTATATATTGTTTACATTATGTTTGAAAATTGAATTCAGAAAGTGTCGCCATTCATCCAGTTTAAACACAAATACTGGATAGCTATTCTGGGGACAAGAACTTTGTTGGCCTGTAGGGATGAAAGTGTGAGAGACGCATGGGATGGAGAAACAGAAATGAGTTAAAGAATTTAATTTATAACTTTTATTAACACTTTCCCTTTCAGTACTCTGACAATCCTACATACTTTCTTTAAAAGTAATTATCAGCAGAAGACTATAATCTATGAGAAACATCTTGCACCTCCATCAGCATCCATTTTAAATCATATGTGGCATATATCATCAAGTTATTGACATCCAAAATTAATCCAAGTTAGCTCAGTCCTTTTAAAATAAACATGTTGGATCTTGTCTTGTATGTTTAGGTTGGAAATTTTCCTTTTCTCCTGAACTCCATATTCCAGAGATTAAATGTTTAAATAGGGACCTGGCAGAGTGTGGCGTTCCATTATTTTAAAATTAACAAAACCAAACCATAATGCAGTACCTCATCTGCTAACATGAAGAATTACAAATTATTCACCAGAACAGAATAAAAGAGTGTGGGGCGCTGGAAAGAAAAAACAAATGTATCAGCAATATAACATAAAATACTGAAGGCCTGATTATGACACCCTTACTTTGTCCAGTAGCACTTACTCTCCTGAACAGCCTCATAAGGCAAGGATACAATCTAATCCTATATGAATTCTTCATATACTTTAGAAATCAGTAGTAATTTGTACATCTGAAAGCATATTGCGTACCCCATCACCAGCCAAGACGTGATCAGAATTCCTTTAAAATGAAATACCAATACTTGACCTCAAACTGATATACTGAAAACTGGCAAAAAATGTTCAGATATGCACTAAGAAAAGGTAGTGCTCCATCATGCAGGGACTGTCTTTTTGTTCCGTGTTTGTACAGCACCTAGCATAATGGGGTCTTGGTCCATGACTAGGGCTCCTAGATACTATAGTGATACAAATAATAAATATTAAATCAGTTTATTTTAAGCTGCCTCTTTCAAACAGAAAGCCACAATTTAAATATTTACAAGGGACTAGCTTAAATGATTTGTATTTGATCAACTGAGTCAAACTTTTAAATACAGAAAAGCCTTTTCTATTCTAGTTTTCGCTGAAAACTAATATGAAGTTTTAAGTAGAAGGTAATAACAACATGAAAAACTAATTTGCTCCCGTTAACTTTATCAATTTCAAGTTCTACTTGCCCAGTATTTAACTTTGTGTGTTGTAATAACTTGTTGCAACCGTTAAACTCCACATTTCAAGATGAACACCACTGCCATCAATACAGTCTTTATTTACTACTTGTTCTGTCATGTGGCAGTCAAGAGATTAAGTAAGACTCCTGCAGCAATGAAAACAGTTAGAAAAGGCCACAACAATATCTCACTGTCCCTGGCAGACTAGAGGACAATCTAACCACAGTAATATACTAGGAAACAGCAGCAGCGTAACACATAGTCTAAGGACAAGAAACACCAGGCATTGACAACTTCATCTTTGTAATCATTTTTCTAAATACGTAAACATTCAATACTCTAAAAATCAATAAAGAACCATGAAAGGAAACATCTGAGAATGAAGGAGAGAAGGGTATCTGGTGACAAAGCTGGATAAGCAAGTTAGAATATGAAGTGTGGTTTGTTATACTTTATGACATTTTCAAAATAAAACGTCAACAAAAACCCCTTCTTCCTTACTCAAGGGAGAAATTCACATCCCTCATGCAGAGCTTGTGAATGGGATGTGTCCAAGGGAACTGATGCACACATTGGGTGATATATGGAACTGAAAACTTTTCTTCACTTAAAACTGAAAGTCAGCGTAAGAGAAGTCCCTAACCCCAAGATCTCAGTCTATATGAGACAAATGATGGAAGAAAAAGCATTAGTATTTCCATTTTACAAATAAGAACTAAGGTACAGACAGATTAAGTACTTAGACCAAATTCACACTGCAAGTCTGTGGATTTTTCTTGGGTCAATTGCATTTCCTGAACAGAGTGGAAGCACTGCGGCCTTGCTACATTTTGGCCATCTGCAGCTGTACAGATCAATTTCAACTTAAATAGTTTAACAATGAAAAAAAAATACAAATAGCATGATTAAAAACACTGAAGTCAGTGAAGCCAGAAGATGTTTTCATCCGAGTACTTTCATACACAACTGGCATTCCAAAATTATGGCAAAGCTTATAAAATTCAAAACATCTAAAACGTTGCCATGAAGAGGTTTTTCTAAATCATAAATTACTATAAATATTGCATCTATTTCCCAGGAGTCTGTTTAAACTGGCACGAACTGACTATATGCAATAAGACTAGATAGCCCCTTTTAGTGAGGACTGTTGATGAAATTCGATTTTAAAAAAATAAACAGCGTTTACCTTTCTGAGAAAAATGTAGACACATAATATGGCATATATTTTAAGCTTATTGCTTTAATTGTTGGGTAATATTTAGACTGGTATGAAAAAGATGTGTATGAATTTAAGCAATCAAGATAGATTTCTTCCTTTTCTTTTTAAACTAAATATACAAGTAAGCATTTCCAGCATCAAAAATTAAGAATTGTTGGGCTTTTTATATTGTTTTGTTCAGTTAATTTTTGTAGCCTTATTTCATTTTAACATTATTCTACCACCTCCCTCATATTTTAATCTGCATTAAACAATAAAAGTTGAGGACAAGATTTTCAAATGTGAGTACCTACAGCTGAGCTTCTACTTCCATATTTATATAGTTAAATAAAAACAGTTATCACTGGGCAGTTAAACCTCCCAATGACTCCAAGTACATTTGTAGGTTCTCAAAACAAGTGATAAAAAAAATCAGGCCTCTGTTACTAAAGTTACAAGCTTAATTTTAGGCACCCCAGTTTGAAAAGTCTGTCTTGAATTTAATTAGCTTTACTCTTGGGGGAATTCTGCGTCACTGTGCAATGCAGAATTGTGCAGAAATTAACGCTGTGTGCGCAGAATTTCCTTTCCCCCACAGAAATGGACTACAGTGCTGCTGGCCACCACTAGCGGCTGCCAAACCGGAAGAGTGCAGCTCACACATAGAAGACACTGCCAGTGGGAGGTGGAGGGAGCTAGAGGGTTCCTAGCAGCTGCAGTTCCCAGCACACCCTAAGGGAAGGAGACAGCGACGAGCAGGAAACTCCATGCAAGGTTGGGACCAAGCATCCGGCTGTTTCTCCCTCTGGATCCCTGAGCTCTGTGGGGGAGGAAGGGAGACAGGTGTCTGGGGTGTGGGGGCCACGGCTGGGCTCTGATGGGGGGAGGGTATGCACCATTGGTGTACAGAAGGATTTGGTCATGGGGTTCACGGAGAAGTTGAGGCATGTATGTGATAGCACTCCCCCACACTATACAGCTGACTTTTCTCACTCCACTACAGTAAAAATCAGTTTTGATTGGTCAAGAAGCAAGGGGGATTAAAAAGGGGTCAGCGACGCAGCTGCTGTACACGAACTCCATCTGAACTTTCTTACCGCTGTTCTCAGAATGTGTTTTCATCTCCACTGGGGCCACTAGGCACTACTGTAATACAAACAGGAATAATGCACACACTACATAGAGGATTTATTGTAGAGTGCTGTTTGAAACTTTCAAACATTCTGATTGAGTTCTGTTTAAATTTCAAAGTATTTGATAACCTCTTGATTTTATGCCAAGTATTGACAAAACATTGAAATGAAGAGATAACGATATGGATATTTAATCTGAAGGATTTGACCATTTTTATGAAGTATTTTAACCTGTAGTATTTTTTAAGAATTTAGGCAGCTCCTCAAAACAAGGGGCTTGCATTCGGGTTTGCAGTAAGAGTTTCAGTACTGCTTAAATGAAGACACTTAAATGTTCAGTATTAACTAACCTACTGCAGTCAAGAAGGGAGTATTTGCTTTCCTTAGTTATGAAAAATACCAGTTCACAGGTCTGTGACGTTGCACCCCATAATGCTTTATGGAAATATGCTTATGAAAGTAAATATGACATAACTGGAATATGTTTTATGCTAGATATGCCACGTAACATCTCTGCAAAGGTTATGATCTACTGGATATATTCATCTTATTTGTATGAATGTATCACTTTTGTATTCAAAGTTATGAATATTGGCTATGTACTTGTTTAATTTTAAGTAGCCTCAGTGAAGCAGTTGGTCAGCTTTCTGAGAAAAGATTATTCTCAGTAAGTGCCCAATCAAGAAACACTTAAGCCAACAATGAACTTGGAGATGCCAATCCACATCTGACCGTTCCCGGGAATGCGGCCTGGCTGGTAAGGAACCCAGTCATGCACGGACATGTGACTTGCCCATGTGACTCCAAATCTCCATCTTGGAGCTGGATTTTGGATAGGAGAGAGGAGGGGGTCTCCACCCACAAGAGAAAGTCTATTTAAGCCCCTGGGAGACCCCTCCATTCTGTCTTAAACTGGCTCAAAAGATAGCCTCTCCACCCCAAAAGGATACCTGAAAGAAACTGGAACAAAGGACAGTAACCACAGGGGCGTCAGTGATTGCTGGACCCAGACAAAAAGGAGGCTAGTCTGTAAAAGAAACTTATTGGAATATTTCTGAGGGTGAGATTTCATCTATAATCACTTTCTTACTTATCAGGCTTAGACTTCCGTGTTTTATTTTATTTTGCTTGGTAATTCACTTTGTTCTGTGTGTTATTATTTGGAACCACTTAAATCCTACTTTTTGTATTTAATAAAATCACTTTTTACTTATTAATTAACCCAGAGTATGCATTAATACCTTGGGGGGTGGGGAACAGCTGTGCATCTCTCTCTATCAGTGTTACAGAGAGCGAACAATTTATGAGTTTACCCTGTATAATCTTTATACAGGGTAAAACGGATTTATTTGGGGTTTGGACCCCAATGGGAGCTGGGCAGCTCAGTGTTGGAGACAGGAACACTTCTTAAGCTGTTTTCAGTTAAGCCTGCAGCTTGTGTGGGACGTGGTTTAGACCCGGGTCTGTGTTTGTAGCAGGCTAGCGTGTCTGGCACAACCAAGCAGGGTTCTGAATTCCCAAGCTGCCAAGGAAAAACAGGCTTAGAGATAGTCCCAGCACATCAGTTGGTAGCTCCCAAGGGGTTTTCTGTGATCCAACCCGTCACAAGGTCCTTCTGGGCTTTCGATAGAAATACTTGATCTCTCCTTCCCTACTAATAGTGAATACAATTGGCAGCTCATCATTGTTTCAATGTGTGGGGCTACTTCAATTTTTATTCCTTTGTTTGGAGCTGCTGTAAACACATGAGAAGTGTCTGTGGAGTATAATCAGACAGAAACTTTTTTTTCCCCAAAGCTGGCAATATTTTAGAATAAAAATGGTCCCCACTAAAAATCATTGTGTTGAAAGTCTATTAAAGAACAAGCATTACAAATGGAATTCTATTTCATATGTATGAATTTTGCATTAAATTCCTTTTGAGTTTGTTATAAAAATGTAATGCATTTGAAGACCACAAGGTCCTTTCATGTTGTTATTTTTGGCCATGACCTTTCTAGGACATACTAGACTGGCCCGGAAAACCAATGCATAAAGTAAAAATAACCTTTGTTCTTCTGGTTTTAACTATTCTTCCTTCATCACCACAACATGCAAGTTACATCCAGATGCTAAATCACAGAATCGCAGGATTAGAAGGGACCTTGAGAGGTCCTCTAACACAGTTCCCTGCACTCAAGGCAAGACTAAGTATTATCTAGACCATCTCTGACAGGTGTTTGTCTAACCTGCTCTTAAAAATCTCCAATTACAGAGATTCCACAACCTCCCTAGGCAATTTATTCCAGTGCTTAACTACCCTAACAGAAAGTTTTCCCTAATGTCAACCTAAAAATCACCTTTGTTGCAATTTAAACCCATTGCTTCTTGTCCCATCCTCAGAGGTTAACAAGAACAATTTTTCTCCCTCTTCCTTATAACAACCTTTTCAGTACTTGAAAATGGTTGTGTGTCCTTCCCCTCCGTACTAGTCTTCACTTCTCCAGACTAAACAAACCCAATTTTTTCAATTTTCTAGATCTTTAATGATTTTTTTCCACTCCTCTGGACTTTCTTCAATTTGTTCACTTCTTTCCTGATATGCGGCGCTCATAACTGGACCCAGGTTTAATCAGCACAGAGTAGAGCAGAATTACTTCTTGCGTCTTGTTTACAACACGCCTGCTAATGAATTCCAGAATGATGTTTGCTTTTTTTGCAACGGTGTTACATTACTGATTCATATTCAGCTTGTGATCCAGATCCCTTTCTGCAGTACTCCATTCTAGGCAGTCATTTCCCATTTTCTACGTATGCAATTGATTGTTCCTTCCTAGGTGTAGTACTTTGCATTTGTCCTTATTTGCTTCAGACCATTTCTCCTGTTTGTCCAGACCATTTTGAATTTTAATCCTATCCTCCAAAGCACTTTCAATCCCTCGCAGCTTGGTATCATCTACAAACTTTATATCTGTACTCTCTATAACATTAGCTAAAATCACTGATGAAGATATTGAACAGAACCGGACCAAGAACTGATCCCTGCAGGACCCCACTTGATATGCCCTTCCAGCTTGACTGTGAACCACTGATATCTGTTTGGAAAACTATTACCAGAAGTAGTTATGCACACACCTTATAGTAGCCCCATCTAGGATGTATTTCCCTAGTTTGTTTACAAGAAGGTCATGCGAGACCGTATAAAACGGTTACTTACCTTCTCCTATCTGTTGTTCTTCGAGATGTATTGTTCATGTCCATTCCAATCAGGTATGTTCGTGTGCACGTGCACAGTAGCCAGAAGATTTTTCCCTAGCAGCATCTGTCAGGTCGGCCTAGGTGCCCCCTGGAGTCGCGCCATCATGGTGCTCAATATAGACCCCAGTCGACCCGCCACCACTTCAGTTCCTTCTTGCTGGTTACTCCAACAGAGGGGTAGGAGGGTGGGTATTGGAATGGACATGAACAACGCACCTCGAAGAACAACAGTTACGAGAAGGTGAGTAACTGTTTTTTCTTCAAGTGCTTGTTCATGTCAATTCCAGTCAGGTGACCCACAAGACTAAATTCAGGAGGCAGGGTTGGAGCCTTCTGATTGGAGCACTGCTTGTCGGAAGGCTGCAGCGTCTCTCGCCTACTGGGTAATAGCACAGTGCGTGATGAAAGTATGATGTGGTCCTCCATCCACAGTGGGGACCTGCACCAGGAATGCTGTTACTGAAGCCTGGGCCCTGGTAGAGAGCGCAGTGACTCGGGGTGTGGGAACCCCTGCTAGGATGTAGGGCTCATGAATGCAGGACATGATCCATGATGAAATGCATTGTGACGACACGGGCAGACCTTTCATTCTGTCCACCGCTGCCACGAATAACTGGACCAATTTTCTAAATGGCTTCATTCTCTCAATGTAAAAGGCTAGTGCCCTGCGGACATCCAGTGAGTGAAGTCTCTGCTCCCTGCCGGTCGAGTGCAGCTTAGGGTAGAATACCAGAAGAAAGATGTCCTGGTTGATGTGAAACTGTGACACAACCTTCAGGAGGAAACCCTGTCCTTATAGAACACGTGTAAGGAGGCTTTGATGTTAGAGCCTTGAGCTCAGACACCCTCCTGGTCGAGGTTATCACTACCATGAACGGCACCTTGTAAGACAGGTAGAGTATGGAGCATGTCACCAACGGTTCAAAGGGTGGTCCTATGAGCCTAGAGGACCAGGGTGAGGTCCAAAGTGGGGACAGGCTGACGGATGTGAGGGTACAGTCTGTCGAGTCCTTTTAAAAATCGGCTGACCATAGAATTAGCAAACATTAAGCGGCCCCCCCGTGCCCGGATGAAAGGCCAATATGGCGGCTCAATCTGCTCTTACTGAAGAAAACAAAAGCCCCTGCTGCTTCAGATGGAGGAGGTAGTCCAGAATGAGCAGCACTGAGGCTAGTGTTGGGAATGAAAGGCGCTGCGCCGACCACATTGAAAATCTCTTCCACTTGGCAAGGTAGGTGGCTCTAGTAGAGGGTTTCCTGCTGCCAAGGACTAGTCTAACCTGGTTTGAACAGGAAAGCTCCATTGGGTTCAACCACGGAGCTTCCACACCATGAGGTGAAGCGAGACACAGTTCGGATGTTGAAGATGATCGTGATCTTGCATCAGAAGGTCCTGGAAGAGTGGAAGAGTGACTGGGGCTTCCAGAGATATGACTAGGAGAGATGTGTACCAGTGCTGACAGCGCCAGGATGGTGCTATCAATATGATCTGAGCTCATTCCCTCCAGATCTTGAGGAGTATCTTGTGAATGAGTGGTATGGGTGGAAAGGAGATGGCCTCCCCATGGAAGGAGGAACATGTCTGCTCTGGAGCCCGGGCTGTGATTCTGGAAGGAGCAGAACTGCTGGCATTTCCTGTTATGCTGCATGGTAAATAGGTCTATCTGGAGAAAGCCTCACCTCTGGAAGATTGAAAACATGACGTCCGGGCGAAGGGACTAATCGTGGATGTCAAATGACCCGCTGAGGTTGTCTGCCAGCTCATTCTGTACCCCGGGGAGATATGACACTTGCAAGTGTATTGAATGTTCCGCACAGAAGTCCCACAGCATGAGGGCTTCTTGGCACAGGGGAGAGGAGCCTGCGCCCCCATTTGCTGATATAGAACATTGCTATTATATTGTCCATCATAACAGATACACGTCTTGTTAAGTGTGCACAGAAGGTCTGGAATGCTTGGCGCACTGCTCTCTGACTTTGATGTGGAGAGCGAGGTCTGAGTGAGACCAGAGACCTTGGGTCCTGTGGTCTCCCAGATGAGCTCCCCAGCCCAAGTCTGATGCGTCCGTCACTAGCGAGAGAGACGGCTGCAGACTAGTGAAGGGGACCCCTGAGTACACCTCCTGAGGGTCAAGCCACCACAGGAGGGAGTTAAGGACTGGAAGAGGCGGGGTCACGATCCTGTCCAAGCTGTCTCAGGCTGGGCAATACACTGACGTGAGCCACGACTGAAGAGATCGAAGCCTGAAGTCTGGCACGCTACACTACATAGGTACAGGCAGCCATGTGACCGAGAAGCTTCAGGCAGTTCCTTGCTGTGGGGGTGGGAAACTGTCTGATGCCTCAAATGATATCCGTTGGGGCCTTAAATCTTGCTTCCAGCAGGAATGGCCCTGGCTTGGGTCGAGTCCAGTACTGCCCCTATAAACTCTATCCTCTGGACAGGGGACAGAGTCCATTTTGCTTCGTTTAGAAGGAGACCCAGGTTGTCAAAGGTGGCTCTGATGAATCTGACCTGAACTTCCACTTGGGTACTGGAATGGCCCTTGATCAGCCAGCCGTCAAAGTACAGAAACGCCTGTACCTGGTGCCTGCGCAGGAACACCGCGACAACTGCCATGCACTTGGTGAAGACTCGAGATGCTGCTGACAGGCCAAATGGAAGGACTGTGAATTGGTAGTGGGTATTAGTCACCACAAACCTGAGGTACTTTCTGTGGGGCTGAGTAACTGCGGTATGAAAATGTGTGTCCTTCAAGTCAAGGGCAGCACACCAGTCTGCTGGATCCAGCGAGGGGATGATGGAGGCCAAACAGACCGTGTGCAACTTGAGTTTCTTCACGAACTTGTTGAGTTCTCGCAGCTCCAAGATGGGACTGAGGCCGCCCTTGGCTTTCAGTATTAGGAAATACTGGGAATAGAAGCCCTTGCCCTTCTGTGCCTGAGGAACCTCTTCCACTGCCCCTAGCAATAGGAGCAAGTGCAGCTCCTGTATAAGGAATGCTCATGAGAGGGGTCCCTGAAGAGGGATGGGGAAAGGAGGTGGAAGAGCAGCAGGGCACAGAATTGGGTGGAGTATCCCCTTTCTACCATGTGGAGCACCCAGCAGTCCGAAGTAATACGGGACCATGCACAGTAGAAAGGGGATAGTCGGGGTGGATCCAGATCTCGCTCTTGTGCGCCATCCTTGACCACACCTTCAAAAGACCGGTTTGGCCCCTGAAGATGGCTTGGATTGTCCCGAGCTCTGGCCAAAGGATTGACACGGCCTTCTCCTGCTGTTCCGATTTCTCCTTCTGGAGCCATCTTGGCAGTTCTGATGACCAAACCATTGAGGAGGCTGCGGATAGAAGTGTCTCTGCTGCATTGAGGGCATATAGAGGCCCAGGGACCTGAGGGTGGCTCTGGAGTCTTTAAGGCTATTTATCCTTGTGTCAGTTTTTTGAGGGTGAGACTCTCTTCTCAGAAAAGGCAGGTCCTGAATGGTTTGCTGTACCTCGTAGGGGACACCAGAGAGCCATGAGCCCCTTTCCAGACCTTTCAGGAAACATCCCACGATGGGGTGTGCAAACACGGAACACCAGGCAATGCCGAGATAGCCGTGAGGTGGACTTTAAGAGAGCCGAATGCCAGATGCGGGTCTTTCAAGTGCACTAGATAGTCCAGGATGCACGGGATTGAAGCCTGGAGCGGGAACACCTGCCGTTGAGCACACCAAATGGAAAACCTTTTCCACTTTGCTTCGTACATAATAGTGGTAGAAGGTTTGCGGCTTTCCAGGAGCACCTGTCTCACCAAGTCCGAACAGGCAAGCTCAGCGTGGTTCAACCACGGATCCTCCAGACCATGAGATGGAGAGCCTGAAGGTCCGGGTGAAGGAGACGACCGTGATTCTGTGAGATGAGGTCGGGGGCGAGAGGTAGACGCAGTAGGGCCCGGATTGACAGAACCAAGCGAGTGGGGTACCAGCCCTGGTGAGGCCAAGCTGGGGCCACCAGTATGACATCCGCCTTGTCCCTGCGGACCTTGAGAAGCACTTTGTGGACCAGAGGAAATGGCAGGAAGGCGTATAATAACTGACCGGACCACGGAATCGGGAAGGCGTCTGCGATCGACCCCGGGCTGTGACCCCGGAAGGAGCAGAAGGTTGGGCACTTCCTGTTGGTCTGCGTGGGGAACAGATCGATTCAGAGAAACCCCCCAGCTGCGGAAAATGGAGTGGATAATGTCTGGACGAATTGACCATTTGTGTATAAGGAAGCGTCTGCTCAAGCTGTCTGCCATTTCTGAACGCCCAGCAGGTAGAAGGGCTTCCTGCCAGAGAGGAGACAACCGGGCTCCACCTTGTTTGTTTAAATAAAACATAGCCGTGGTATTGTCCGTCAACACCGCTACACAATGGCCCTGCAAGTGGGACAGGAACGCTTGGCACGCGAGGCAGATAGCCCTTAGTTCTTTGATACTGATATGCAGGGCCAGTTCCTCTACCTGCCATAGACCCGTAGTCATCAGGTTTCCGAGATGCGCCCCCCAGCCCAGCACAGACGCATCCGTTACCAGGGTCAGAGTGGGCTGGGGAGGGTGGAATGGGACTCCGGCGCCCACCATGTGGGGATCCAGCCACCAACACAGGGAATCGAGGGTATGCCTCTGGACGGTGAGCACCATGTCCAGACTGTCGCGGCCCGGGCGATATACGGACACCAGCCACACCTGTAGGGGCCTGAGCCTCAACCTGGCATGCTGCACCATGTAAGTGCAGGATGCCATGTGACCCAGCAGCTTGAGACACTGCCTCGCTGTGGTAGTGGAAAAACTGCAGAGACCGGCCATTATGTGTGCAAGGGTTAGACGTCGGGCCTCTGGGAGGAATGCTCTCACTTGGTTCACATCCAGGACAGCCCCAATAAACTCTATACTTGTTGACATTGAGAATGATGCCCAAGCGGTCAAACTTGTCTCTGACTGGAATTGATATGAGCAAGCACTTGAAGAAGAAATATCGTTACCAAAGCATGGAAAGCATTAACGGTCCATACATAGGTGTCAGCAATCCAAAGGGTCTCTCAAATGGAACAATACTTAATGAAATACCAAACAGGGTGGTTACAAATGACAGCTATAAATACAAATTGGGTCACTTTATCTTGAACTATGCTGGTGACTATGGCTCTGAAATATCCATATACAATCCAGAACCAGCTGGATATCAGGATGGGTTTGGGTTCTATTATATTTCTGAACCTCAGGTCAGGTTTGAAAAACAAAAAGTAAAAAAATGAATCTCTAAATGAGCCTGCAGAGGCTGGTATGTTGCCAGTTCTATAAGCAAACCACCCAGGATTTACAATTCATACTTTACTATCCAATTTTCTTTAATACTATTTTATTTCCCATGTTGCCAAGAAGTGGAACATATGTATAATTAGGGAAAACTGTCGTTTATGATATAAGTATTACAGCTTCAAATTCAATATCAGATGCAGGCAGAGTTATTAAAATGACCAACAGGTTTTAGGCATATAGCTATCATATCTTCTCTAGACCACTACCTGTTCACAACCATACACACAAAGAATGCCTGGGAGCTTAGACAGAAGCAGCAACTATCTCAGTCCACAGGACAGCAATTACCAATGAGATAGCAATGTCCTCTCCAATGATCTTATCAAAAGATTTCACTGGTGCTTTTGCACTCTGACATGTAGATCATTTGACCTCTATAGTATTTTGTAGAACATCGCTCCACACTAATACACTCATGACACACTAAACTGCCATAGACAAGATTTTTTTTTAAAAAAATAATAAAATTAAAGAAAGGCTTCACAGTGATACTTACTTCAGAGATGTGCTCCTGTTTGAGTGTCACTTGACAATGAATTTATTTTTGTTAAGCATAGTTTCCTTGTAATCACTACTGTTTTCTCTGAAGACTTTGTGCGATGATCCAAAAGTGACCTTAAAAACCAAAGCCAAAATAAAAAAAGCTCAGTAAATCTTGACAGAATGTAATTAAACACATTAAAATCTAAACTATTTGTCATTTTATGTGCTCCATAAATTCTCAATGAAAAAATGCCACAGATTAACCAGCACATTTCCGTTCTTTTCACATACTATACAAGAATATAAATGTCACACAGTCTAGTACAGCATTTCTCAAATGCGGCCACCATGGCTGCATGAGGCTACAAGGCCCTGCAGACACAGCCTCCTGGGTTGTGATTGGCGGGAAGGGGGCAAAGTAGCAGCCCTTTCCTCTCCCTGTTGCTCCTGGATGCACAGCCTTGGTGTTGGTTGCTGGGGCCACCAGCAGAGTTGGGTCCTGCCCTCCTCTGGAGAAACCTGGGGCACAATGCGGGAGCAGCAGGCAGCCAAGGAGTTCCCACCTTCCCAGAGGCAGTGAGGCTCAGGCTTTGGGCTTCAGCCCTGGGGTGGGCTCACATTCAATTTGTGATCCACTATAAAAGGATCTGGAGGTTCAGCAGTACTACTGACTAGCCAGTTATTTCCCATTTTGTAGTTGTGTGTTTGAGTTTTCCTTCCTAAGTGCAGTGCTTTGCAATTGTCTATTGATTTTCATCTTGTTGAATCAGACCAATTCTCCAATTTATCAACAAATGCCCTTTTGAATTCTAATCTACTCCTCCAAAGTGCAAATGACCCCTCCCAGTTTGGTACCATTTGCAGATTTTATAAGCATATATTTCATGCCATTATCCAAGTCATTGATCAAATACAGGAATCAGGACAGACCCCACTAGACAAATCCTCAGTTTGACAGCAAACCATTGATAACTACTCTTTGAGTGTGTCTTTTTAACCAGTTGCCTACCCACCTTACAGTAATTTCATCTAGACCACATTTCCCTAGTTTGCTTATGAAAATGTCATGTGGGACCATGTCAAAAGCCTTACTAAAATCATGACACACTGCATCTTACTGTTTCCACAAATCCACTGGGTCAGTAACTGTCAAAGGAAATTAGATTGGTTTGGCATCATTTGTTCTTGACAAATTTATGTTGGCTATTACTTAAAACTCCAATATCCTCTTGGTGCTTGCTAACTCTTAATAATTTGTTCATGTTTTGTTCAGATATCGAAATTAGGCTGACTGTTCTCCTTTTTCAGTGTAGGAATCATGTTTGTCTTTTCTAGTTCTCTGGGACCTCACCCCTCCTCCATGAGCTCTCAAAGATAATCACAAATGGTTCTGAGGTGGCTTCAGCTAGTTCCTTAAATACCCTAAGATTAATTTCATCAGGCCATGATGACCTGAATACATCTAACTTATCTGAATATTCTTTAACCTGTTCTTTCCCTATTCCAGCTTGTGTTCCTTCACCCTTGTTGTTAATATTAATTGTGTTAAGCATCTGGTCACCATTAACCTTTTTAGTGAAGACTGAAGCAAAATACACATTAAACACCTCAGCTTTTTTGGTGTCATCCATTATCAGCTCTTCTTCTCCATGCTAAGTAGAGGACGTACACTTTCCTGTGTCTTTCTCTTACTGCAATATACTCTTCTTGTTGCACTTTATGTCCCTGGCTAAGTGTAACTCATTTTGCACCTTAACCTTTCTGATTTTTTCCCTATATGCTTGTGCTATTCTTTTGCATTCATCCTTAGCAATTAGCCCACATTTCTACTTCTTGTACAATTCCATTTTGATTTTCAGGTCATTAAAGAGTTCTTTATGGAGTCATATAGGTCTCCTACTATTCTGCCTATCTTTCCTTCGTATGGGGATAGGTTGCTGCTGTGCCTTTAATATTATCATGAGAAAATGCCAGCTCTCCAAACTCTTTTTTCCCTTAGATTTTCTTCCCATGGGGACCTTACCTAACAGTTCTCAGAGTTTGCTGAAGTGCGTTTTTTTATTCCATTTTCCTTATTCTGCAGCTTCCACTCCATCCTTTCCTTAGAATCATGAAATCTATCATTTCATGATCACTTTCACCCTAATCATCATTGGGTTTCAGATTCACTACCAATTCCTCCCTCTTAGTCAGAATCAAGTCTAAAATAGCTGTCCCTCTGGTTACTTCCTCCACCTTCTGAAACAAGAAGTTGTCCCCAGTACACTCGAGCAAGTCACTGGATATTTTGTATGTTTGCTGTACTACTTTACTAATACATGTCTGGGTAGTTAAAATCCACCATTACTACCAGGTCTTGTGTTTTGGATATTTGTGTTCTCTTGACTTGGTGATCCACAACAGATGTCTACTATGACATCACCCCGGTTTCTCTTTCCCCTTCCCCTCCCCCCACATTTACATTTACCCAGACACTTTCAACTGGTTGGTCTCTTACCACCTTCTAGACCTCAGAACAAATGCACATATTCTTGATGTTTAATGCAACACCTTCACCCCCTGCCTGTCTTTCCTGAACAATACATCCCACTACACCAATATTCCAGTCATGAGATTTATTCCATCAAGTCATAATTTAGTTTACGTACTAATATTTCCAGTCCTTTATTCTCTATATTCCCTGTACTTGTGTACAGACATCTAAGATGGTGAACAGATTTCCCCTACTATTTTCCCTCTTGTGGTTCCTATGACTGTACTATAATTTTCCATTTCCTCCCACCCTCCCCTAGATGGATACACAAGACTGTAAAAAAGCATCAGCTCCCGTAGGTGGGTGGAATGTTGTGTGATCTGGACAGAGCCTTGGCTCAAACCCCAACACACCAGGCTGCATAACTGCACCACCATGCTAAATTAAATAAATTAAGAGAACATTTGAGGAAACACTTTTCTGAGTAGGTGACTAATCCGCATTTAACACAACTTTTTTTAAAAAAAAGTGTATGATAATATGAAGCCATATAATCCTCTCCCACCATAAAACCCAAAGTGAGGGGCTCACAGAAAGATAATCTCTGCAACAATCCTGATTAGGAGACTAGAGCCATATGTACACAGAGGTCCTGTAGCTCCACCACAACTCTGGCTTTGAAGACCCTCCCTCCAGACCCCTATCCTCCAGCCTGTCTAGTCATCTTCCACCTTCCCCCTCCCTTTGACCTCCAGTGCAGACTTCAACTCTATTCAGCAACTTCTGAGGCAGTGAGAGGGGGAGAATGGGGGTAAAGGGGAAGGTTCTATGAAAGTAACTGAGTACTCCCTTCAGTGTGAGTGGAGATAGCTATAAGCAGAGGAAGGTTAGAAGAATGTGGTATCTAATAAGCTTTTTTTTGCTCTTCTTCTGTTTCTCTCTGCCTGCCTGTCATTTTGAAGAATGGAGAGCTGTGTGGCTGAAGCCAAGGTTATCACGATCCCAGAGAAGTAGTGAGACAAAAGGCAGAGACTTCAGGTATGCTCTGTTGTAAGGAGGACTGCCATCCTGATATCCAGGAGCATCCTAGGAGAGGAAAATAAGCAGGGTGGATTGATTTAAATCAAAGCAATTTAAATCACTTACTTTAATCATGATTTAAACCAATAGGAAAGAAACCTTGATTTAAATCATCAATTTTGATTGCATTGCATTTGTACTTTAGTTATTTTCCTAAAGAAAAGTTGACTCATCAGCTGGTAACCATAAAAACATGAGTTGCAACTAAATATAGCCTTTTCACTAAATTTGGTCCTTCTTTTTGCTAACCAGTGAAAGAGTGCGTCTATACACATTTATTTAAGCCATTATCTAGCTTAAACTCACATTTATATAGATTGTTAAATTTCACATTTTTTTAACGTTAGAAAATGGTGAATGATGCATTTCTTATTTACTACGTGATTAATTTTTACTTGCAATTTGTGTCAAACTATTTATCTAGCAATTCAATTAAAAATGCATAAAGCACTATTTAATATTTTTATTAAATAAACCTACCTTAAATGTGCTTGATGCATAAGAAAAAAGTGTTATCAAAACATGTTTTGCATTTAAAGCTAACTGATTTAACAAACAAAGGAAATATCTGTAGTTAGTACATTTAACTGGTTATTTCTGGTCGCTGCGTAATTAGAACTAGTAGATCTCATCCTCTCACACTTAGTTTTTATTCATAGATGGCAAGAGGAAAAAACCTTTCCTGCATTTTCAACTCTCAATTGGTTTCTTAACTTTGAACGAACTAGTCATTGGGTTAAATTAAGTGAATAAACTACTCCTCTGCACCTGCAGAAGAGTACACTGCTGTATAAAGCTAATTTAGCACTTCAGCAAATGCTGGTTCCAGCTATTTAGCCAGATACTTCCAACACTTCAGTGATTTGATGTTCTTCAAAAATTGGCAGCAAACATGTATGGCTTAATATTAAATTATCCACCCTAAAGACAACTCACTATTGAAGATTTGGATAGATGTCCTAGGCCTGAGAAAGACTGTGGAGCCATTTAAATTTAACCATAAAGAAGTTTCATGATGTATATGTCCATTTTACAAAATTAAAAGATTTTTTGAGCTCTGATAGATCAGGGTTTCTCTTAATTTGCTTTTTATTTATTCACAATTACATTTGCACCTATCATTACTAGGCACAATTACAACAGTCAGAGGAACAAACTCAATTAAAAATAAAAAGCATAATATAACCAGAGAATTCCTAAATGACCTTAATGTTCCATAAGAGCAAATGCCTTTGATATGTTTGAAGAAGTCTAGTTCACAAGTAAAGGTACGTGATTGACTGTAGCTGATGACTTTCCACAATTCTTCATTCTGATTGCTCTTTTGTGAGCACACTACTACATGCATGCTCTTGTTTGAAGAAGGCAGCCAAAACTCCGAAATAACTTTCCTCTGCGTACACAAGTTAAAATTTGTAACACCAAACTGATCTGGACTACTTAGTTAACATTTTCAATAAGTACCAGGTGAACATACCTACTGTTCTATGTTTTTTGGAATTTCCAGATGCCTTTCCAAACAAAACAAAACACAAATAAATTCCTCTGGTCTCAAGTCTTGAAGACATGGGCATGCTATTAATTACACTACATGACTAAATGCAAGTGCTGTTGAAGCCCAGCAGATAAGTTTTTATCACACATTACCTTTTATTGCATCAACAAGCTTTCAAACCATAAAGGCCCTTTATCAGGCTAGTGAAGAGCTTTCAAACAGGTTCTGCTGCAATCCAACTGATTGTACGAATTCACAACAAGCACTTTTGCCAGAAGAGCAAGAGCAGTAGTAGCCACACTGCAGTCCCTTCTCCCCCACATTAAGCCGTTGTGAAAGTTAAGCAAAAGATAAATCTAAGGGGGAAAAGTTAAAACTACTCTGGAGCCAAAAAGAAAAGATCTAAAAAGTGTTCAAGTCTAGGAAATAATGTAATTTTTGGCAGCTAATAAATTCCATTTATTAAAGTTCAGCTCCTTAAATACTAAAGTATGCTAAAGGTTCTATCACAGCTGTAAGGAAAAGATATTAATTCCACCACAACTAAAAAGTAGACGTTTATAAAATCACTATTTCAAGGATGTCTAGAAGTCCCAATCTATTTAAAATAGAAATCCACAATTTTAAGAGGAAGGAAGAAAAGATTTTAAACAGCCAGCCTAACAAAATGTACCTGTAAACTGAAAGTCAAGCGGCGTTGTTGTTGTTGTTTTCTGGCCCATGTATCACCATCAGTAATAAAGATGGTACAAACGAAACAACACTAGCAAATTCTATGTTTTGACCTAAGTCATAGAAGAATCCTGCTCACGCTCTGAGCTTTATCGGTTCTGCAGTTCTAAAACATCGAATTGTTGTTAAAGCAAACAAAAAGTATGACTGAACACACCGGGATCAAATCAGGTGAGTAAAAACACCCTTTTAACAGTCACTTTTCCGACCATAACCACACACTGAAATCAGGCAAGAATTGCTCTTTTTTTCCTGTAGTTCCCTCTTTCACATGTTTAAAGGAAGTACTTTTATACCACGTGAACACACTTATTGCTTAATATACCTCCAATATATCTCTTATCACTACTATTTTGCAAACTTTTTTGGGGGGGGGGGGGGAGGGAAAGAGGGTTAACTTTCTGTTGCAATCTCCTCACGTGGGGCCCAATCCAAAGCCCATGGCAGTTATCAGGAGTTTCTCTGTATTATGTCAGTGGGTTTTAGATTAGGTCCTATGCTACATCAGACTCTGACCCAGTTTACTTGCTTCATCTGTAGTTCTGCAAATATTTTACCCATTACATGCTAACTTTTTTCAAAATGAAGCTATTACTACTTTCTGTTCCCTGAAATCTCTTCCAGATAGGAAAAACTGAGTAATATAGACTAACACACTGATTTTCACTTCCTCACCACGTTTCAGTTAACATACTGTATGTTTAGTTCCCTAATTTTCTTTTTGTTGTGAGGGTTTGATGTACATAAAAACACATTAGAAGAGCCAAACAGAAAGACCAAATAATTTTTGTGCCCAAATAATCACGTTACTATAATTATCCTTTCCTGTGAAGTTGCTAATAACTGCACTCTAGTAATCAAGTTTTCATGTAAAAAATCATCTGTAACCATAATGCTTGTTGAAATAACTTTAAAAATGTGCACTAAAGGTAGATTCAGCTATACATCAGATTAACAGCATGAAATACTTCAGAAAAATGTGAACTGCTGCTATCCTGAACTATGCTGCAGTGTGGTTTTATCTCTGACAAGCACAATTTAAATACCAAAAATCAACTATTCCGCTGCTGATACTTCAGCAGAAGCATCAATGGCTAACCCCATCATTGTTGGACATAGCTTTGGATATAAATGTGAAGTGCTATAGGTCAGCTAGTCACTGACCTTGGTTGCTGTTATTGGGAGTGAAGAATTCTAACACCCACTAACAAGTGTAAAGTCTCCTTAGGACTACCTCCCAAATGCCAAAACACAAAAAACCTTTTATGGCTGGCTGCTAAATGCATCAAGCATCAAAACCTTCAGCTTCTTTCTTCTCTTCTACTCCCCCCAGCTTTTTTCAATATCATAGAGCCTCTAGTATGTCACACCATGGTGCTGAAGAAAATAAATTAT
The DNA here is from genome assembly GCF_965152275.1 of Natator depressus. NCBI lineage: Eukaryota > Metazoa > Chordata > Testudines > Cheloniidae > Natator > Natator depressus. The sequence goes on along the minus strand of NC_134242.1, from coordinate 41,418,176 downwards.
TACCTACTGTGACATTGCACTCCACATGTTTTATGGAAATATGCTTATGAGTGTAAATATAACGTAACTGGAATATTCTTTATGCAAAAGGTTTCTTGTAAGGTATCATTACAAAGCTTATAATCTACTGAGTGTGTGAGGAAAGGACTTTTTCCAGAAGTACCACTAGGCAATGCATGTTCCCCTGCCATTCTCGTGCACACAGAGTTGAGGGTATAAAAGAGTTGTGGCCACCACCTCATTCTCCATTCCTTCGGACGGCTTACTAATACCTGAAGTAGTGGGGGAAGGAGGAGGACTGCACAACATATCTCACAGAACAACAGTTATTGCACAGATAAATAACTTTTTTCTCCTTCAAGTGTCTGTGCACACATACATTTCACTCACCAGCAGTTTCCTTGCAGGTGATGGGACTTCAGATTACTTGAAGGGAAACAGCAGGGCTGACTTCTGAAGTTGGCATTGTCCTGGGAAGATTCAGTGACAGCATATTGTCTAGAAAAGGTAAATACCAAGGACCACACAAATGTCCATCACCACTATGTTACTCAAGATAGCTGACCAAACGGAATGTGCTATTACTCTCAGAGGAGAAACCTTTGCTAGATTATAGCAGAGTTGGTTACAGTAAGATATCCAGTGAGATATACACTGGTTGTAACCGGTTGCCCTTTACTCCTTTCACCAAAGCCTAAAAAAGTCTAGCAGATGATCTGAGAACATTTTGTGTTGTCCAGATAGAAGGATAGAGAGCCCTCCAAACGTACAAAGAAAGAAGCTTCTCTTGGGTTTGCTGGAATGCGGTTTCTGAAAAAAACATTGGAAGATGAATGAACTGAGTGAGGTGAAATGCAGATACAATCTTAGGCATAGACATAGGATATCACTTAAGAGAAACCTGGTCTTTGTGAAATGGCATGAAACAGGGGGTTCACAGCTAATGATGCCTGGAGCTCCAACACCCGTCATGCAGAAGTAACTAACTGCTACCAGAAATGCAGTTTTCATTTGATAGCAAAGATAAGTAAGTTGTTGCTAAAGGTTCAATGGGGAACCCATTAAACTGTACAGAACCAAATGCAGGTCCCGTGAGGGTACTGGATCAGACACAGGAAGGTACATATGAACAATGCTCTTTAAAAAAAACAAAACACAAAAAAAACCTAGATACCAAGAGATGCAAAAAAGACAGAAAATCTATCTACTGGTAGACGTATTGCAGAAATGGAGACTAAATGCACCCTCACTGAACCGATGGAGAGGCCAGACAATTTCAAACGCAGCAAAGTCTCTATTATATGCCTAGTTTCCATATTGCGCGGTGACAACTTGTGAGACTCAGCCCATGCTAAGAACCATTTCCATTTTGCTGCATAATTGGCTCTGTTTGTGTCCTTCCTGCTGCACACCAAAATGGCTTGGACATTCTGTGAGTACTCTTCCCTCACTGCTCAACCAGAGATCATCCACACTGTGAGGTAAAGAGACTATAGAGTAAGGTGCAGTATATCACCTTGGTTATGACACACAAGGTCAGTACTGCCTTGTCCAGGCTGGTGCTATGAGGATTAAAGTTGTTTTGTCTCTTTAGCTTCCTGATCACCCTCAGAATTAGAGAGACAGAAGGAAACGCATACATCAGAAGACCTGACCAAGGGAGAAGGAAGACATCTGTCAAAGAATCTGGAGCAGAATTTCCTGCATTTGCTCTTCAGGTTGGTTGCAAAGATGTCTATTACTTGAAAGAGCCGATGTGGAAGGTCTGTGTACTGATGCCTCAAGACAGTTTAGGAAGTTCCTACTGAAGAAAACTGCAATAGTATTCATCACTCCCTTTAGCAAGACATTGTTCTTTATGCACAAGTTCCCTACATGGATCATTTCTTGGCATAACTGATTAGATCTCAGATCTCTCTGTCTGTTCAGATAAAACAGTGGTGTTGTCAATAAACACCCGAACCCCCTCCCCCCCGGTTTCTGATGGTGGAAACTAACATCTCAAAAGCTCTCTGAACAATTCAAAGGGCCAGTATATTTATATGTAAGGCCCAGGATGTTTTGCTCCAAAGTGCCTAAGCCTGAAGCTGACCCAGGTGGGCTCCCCAACCTTTGGTGGAGCCATCCATTACCAGAGTCACAGTTGGTTCTGCTGGCAGGAAGGGAATACCCTTGCGTACATTTTGAGGGCCCATCCACCAATTCAGAGACTGAAGCACTCAAGCAGGCACACAAATCAAGATGTACACAAAATGCCTGTTTAGGCAATATACCATGTGGATCCAGGTCTGAAGAGGACACCTGTGGTGAAGTCTGGTATGCTAACTCACATACTTGGACGAGGCCATGTGACCTAACAGCTGCACACAAACCCAAGGACATCAGTATTGTTGTGATTGGAGGATTTTGGACAGAGAGAGACTATGGACTGGAATCTGTCCATCGGAAGATGAACCATACTGGCTGTACAGTTTAGATCTGTCCCTACGATATTTATTATTTGTGTTGGTTGTAAGGTCTATTTGTCTATATTTAATTTTAGACCAAGACGAGAAAAAAAGGATGTCCGATGAGCAAGATGCTGTTTTGGATGTGGGAACCTGATCTTTTCCAAACTAGCCAATTGTCCAGATAAGGAAGTATTTGAATCTCTGAATGGAATAGAGGAGCTGCTATTATTGCCATATATTTGTTGAACACCTCTGGGGCAATGGATAGACTGAAAGGCAGTACTGTGTACTATTAGTACACATTGCCTGTCGTGAATCGAAAATACTTTCTTTCTCTGGCCAGGATAGATTGCCACATTAAAAGTACACATCCTGCAGATTGAGAGCATATCAATCTCCCATCTCCAAGGAAGGGATAACAGATGCTAGGGTAACCAGGAAGTAGAGGCAAGAGAAGCCCCTCTTGCTCTGTGTTGGTAAGGAACCTCCTCAACTTCTCTCAGATCCAAGAGAGACTGTACACATTGTATATTAATATGGCCTCATGAGAGAAGTCCCTGAAAAAGGATGGTGAAGGGGAAGAATATTAATTGGAAAATATATCCCTCCTTCACACTGCTAAGAACTCACCTGCCTGAAAAAATTTCTGTCCGTGGAACGTAAAAGGAATAGGGGGTGGATGTCTAAAATTGGAGATGATTTACAATCTATATGCTGTCCTCGACTGTGATGTAAAAATGATTGTTTTGAAGCCAGTGAGAAAGGCCTGCTATGGATGAGGCCGACGGGTGACACCTAGGATGCTTAGATCTCCGATTTAGAAACATCCTGAGTGTAGTAAGGGCTGTACTGAGCACGTGTTTCCTCTTCACTAGGATGTAGACCTCCAGTGAGCGAAGAACTGCCCAAGAATCTTTTAACGTGCACGTGGCATCATCTATCTTCTGAGAAAAAAGCTCAGTGCCCTCAAATGGCAAGTCTTCTACTGTATTTTGTAGTTCCCTGATATACCGGAGGCCTGCAACCAAAAACAATGCCTCATCAAGATGGCAATCACCACTGAACACAAAACTGTGAGTGTAGATCCAGGTTCACGTTTTAAAATTTTGTATTGCACCATTTGTTTTCACCACTCTCATTTCTCGTTAAATATTTATTCTTTCTTAAATAAATCCATTTTTGTCTTAAGTGCTCACAAGTGTGTGGTTTGCAGAAGCGGTGGTTTAAGGCAAAAGTGGGGTATGCTGTACCTCTCAGTGCAAAGGATCTGGAATTTCTGTGACTAACCAATGTCACAGGCCAGATATCACAGGGAAAGGACTCAAAGAAACTCATGACTGGGGTGTACATATTGCCAACCTGAAAGACAAAGTAAGGGTGGCATAGCCCACAGAGGAGTGCTTGAGTAGCTGAAAGGCTGGTGGTGTGCAGGAATTCACATCCAGCTACCACAAGAAAGCCACTCCCTCTTACTGCAGGCAGAGGCTAACAAGGTGACTCCCAGTCCTGGATACTCCAAGAACCATCCCGGGGGGAAAACTGTCATTTGCCACAAGAATGGCTTGCATCATCGACAGCACCAACAGCAGAATTAAGCATACAGCTGCTGGAACTAGTACAAGATCTGAAGGTGCCATGGTCAAAGATCTCCCTGGTAAAAGAGAAGGCACTGGTTTCAATGGTCCTACCAGAGTCCACAGCACTGCCTCATACAGTGTCAGTGAGTACTGATGCTTATGACCAGACCTCTATTTGGCAATGGAAGACCTTTTTAATCACCTTTTTGTGAGATGAAGAGTGTGGCTGATCAATCTCAGATGGTTTTGAATGCTTTGAGGAGGCCACAGGTGAGAAAAACTATTGACATTTCTCACCCAAAACCGGCTTCAGAGCCATAGCAGCTGAAGGAGCACTCCTTATGGAGGAACCTTCTGCTCTCTCATGGTCAGGGTCAGGCTCTGAAGAGGGACGCTTCTCAGACTCCTTTTCTACAGACTACCTATACGCTGTTCGCCATTTCTCACACACACAAAGCAACATTAAGTCTCTTTCCCAAAGCTGTCAACATTCTGTGACAGTTAGCGAAACAAAAGGAGCTCCAGTTAACACAATGTGATTGGAAATCTATTACATATTTAACCTTCTCAGAGTTAAAATTATAGACAAATCATTTCCACCATCAACCTAAAAAGACACTGTATTTTTTCACTGAATCCCAATATTTGGAAACTAAAATTTTGAATGAGTTTCCCTTTGAAAAATAATAATAAAAATTATTACAAACATGGAAAGGAGAAACAGAATAGCTCAACAAAAGCAAAAAACCAACAAGGCCCTAATCTTCCAATTGTTCTTTATATATTTGCTTTTAAACCTACTCAAAGACACAGAAAATCACAGAATGACCTCCTGATATTATATAACCTAAGAGGCATGAGCTCAATAAAGTGCACTTCTGCAATAATTTTTCAATTAATAATAGTCTTACATTATATGGCCTTTCATGACAGACTGTTCATGTCAAACATTAGCACTCACCACCACTATGCGGTAGCAAGTTTCAAGGAATTTTGTACATCTGTTAAACTGGAACACAGAACTTGAGTTATTCACTAAAGGTTAACCAGCAAGTCACAGGGCCAAGATCAAATATAAATTCTGCTCCCATCAAAACTTAACTATGTTTTATTTCTGACAGCTGCCAGAACCCAGTCTGAGTTCAACATACCAGAAATGAAACAATAATAGTGCCACTATTATTTCCTTTGGCACTGTGCATCCCAAACGTAATCTAGTAACTTCTCCCTACTAATTAGATCCCTTTACTGAAATCCAGTAATCTGGAAAGAAAGTGTTCCATAAATGCAGCCTGGTCTGAAGCTTTCTTCCTAAATAAGAGTCTAAATACCTACACACCTCTAATCTTTAAGGGTTGTCTATAAAGTCATACGAATACAGAATACGATTCATTTACTCTGCAAGGCTGTTCTCTGAGAAACTGCAACCAAAGTCTGTGTTTTAAAAGATGATCTGCAAAGGAAAAAAGAAATAGGCTTTATGTCCTTTTTTCATTTAGGGACACTAGATTATTTTAATGTCAATTTGCAGCAGATTACCCAGAAAATCTGAGCTCTGATTTGTTAAGACAACTAAGCATAAGACAGCTAAGTTTCCTGACCAGTGAACCTCAATTCTGACTTGGCCCTCCACAGGTAGATCCATCTCCTTGCCGTTCAATCTTTGACCACTCTGCTGACCTTACAAAAAGGTGTGAGTTTTGATATTAGATACATACCTACTACAAAGGGATTTGAGACCGGCAACTATTTTTCATTCAGACAGTTAATAAGTGGCCCTGACTTTTGGTCATTACCGGGTTGGGGTTGATTTGAGAGACCATGTTCCGTTCCACCCCCTCAAGCATTTCAATCCCCAAAGAGCAGTTTTAAACACTAAAACTGGTATTTCAAATGATCAAACAGATCGTGGGAAACCAAAGGCACATGGAAATAAAGACCTCTTTGAATCTTATGACTGATCACAACCAATGTTCATTCCAATCAAAGTAGAAATAAAGTTAGGACACATCTGCTTACATTTTAATTTGCTTTATGTGACAAAAAAAAATCATGTCACTGAGAAAGAGTACATGTTAAAATATTTGATACTATCAGTTCTAGTGGAGAGACTAAGACAGGAATGTCGCTAACCTCTCACAAAATTTACCTAACTGTTATCTAAAACAGAAAGATAAACTCATGGAAAATAGTTCTAAATAGAGAGGGTTAATCATTTATATTTGTATTCCCAATTAAACTATTTACACTAAAAAAAATCCCATTTAATACACTAACATTCAAAAATCCAAACATTTTAAATGCAATGGTAAAGGATTTTCTCCTCTTCCTTTTTATGGCTAATTTTTATAGTGCTTCATAAAAGAGTAGATTTTCATTCCCTAAAAGGGCATCTCCTCAGTAAAAGCTCCCAGTCAAAGCAAAAACATTCCAGCTATTACATATTTTACCAGATGTGTTTTTAAAAGTGCCATATAAAAATGCATTAAATTGAGAATATACAGTTCACATTTCAAATGAGGATGAGAAACAATATTCCTAATCTAATACTGTAGTGCACACAAATACTTACCAGCTATTCATGTCTGATATCAGCTGCTGCAACTGAAAGTTTCCATAGCTAAATAATTTAATATATTATTAATAATATTATTTGTATTACAGTAGCACCTAGAGGTCCTAATTCAGACTAGGACCCTGTTGTGCTAGGCACTATACATACACATAAGACAAAGCCCCTGGATGGACTATCTTAAGATATAAGTAGACTAAAAGTACTATTATCCCCATTATTACAGATGGTAAACTAAGGCACAGAGAAATGAAATTACTTTCCCAGGATCATACAAGAGGTCTGTGGCACAGCTGAGAATTGAATCCAGATATTCTGAGTCCCAACTCAGTGTCTTACCACAAACTTTCCCACCAATAAAATTAATTTTGAAACCCTAGAAGTAGATTCATCTAAAAGGGCTTGGGAAATCTTACTAAGCATCTTAAATATAATTCTGTTATGATAAAACAGGAAGAGATGAAGGCTTGCATCATATCACAAACATTATTTTGAGGAAATGGAAGAAGATAGAATATGAAGCGATAAAGAATCCTAATTTGATGTGGGAAATGCCCTGGGAGTACACATTTTACAGAACTGATTCCAAAAGATGAAAAGCACCTGAAACTTTTGTTGAAGCCAATGAGAAGTCCAGGTACTCAGCAAACCTAAGGACCAAGCCATAAGTCAGGTACATAGTAAGGCGCCAACTCTGCAAAGGAATCTGCAAGGCCAGACCAATACAATTGTGCAGAAATTTGTAACCAATGGGACTCCTCCTTAATCCTTTGAAGAATCAGACAGTAAATCAGGCAAATGGGTAATTATTGCTGTAAAGCAGGTACCGTGATACTTACTTGCTTTAAAGTTCTCATTGCAACTTTTAACTTTAGCAGCTGAATTAATCCTTCATTTACTTTTTTATTTGTTCCATTAATTTACAAATATTTTGTTTTTTCTCTTCTATCTTCTCTAGCCTGCACTTTTTCCTTAGGATTAAAATGACAAGTACAAATGTCTCACTACCTTTCTGCTTAATATAACTTTGAATTATTTGATTTTTCTTCCTGCTCGTCTAAACCCAACAGCTTGCTCTCACCAAGAACCACTTGCTGATTTACTAGTTTATACTGTTGACTTTTTTCCTTTTAATATTATATCCTACTGTTATCCTTCCCCAGCACTTTGGCTCATAAGTACGATATAAATAAATAACATGTAATGTACTATGCCAATTACAAAGTTAATGGACAACTGAAAAACAAAGACCATTACATAAATTAACTATGAAAAGATATGATCTGATACAGTTCCATGACTTGACCACCCAGATATATTTAATTCGATCAAAAATTTGGTTAAGAGTTACATTTAAAAGTATTTTCTTCCTTAATTTAAGCATTAAAGCCCCAATTCAGCAAAGAACTTAAGCTTACGCTTTTCTTGAGGTCAATGACACTCCTCATATGCTTAAGTGCTTTACTGAAACCAGATCTGAACTAACACATTTTCATTATTGTGTCTATCACCTACTTTGCATAAAACACACAATTCTACTATCACCACTATGGCCAGCGTAAAAATTTAAATATTAAAAAAACATTAATGCTTCAATAGTGCCTCAGAGGCAGCACTGCTTCTGTTGAACCCAGAGGACTGAGAATCATAATGGTTAGTTGACATTACATAAATCAAAAACCTATCAATACTTCATTTTCTTGATCTATAAAATGGGTATGACCACTCACCTTCCAGGGCAAAGCTTAATCATTGAGTATCTGAAGTATTTTATATGATTCATGAATTGTGGGAACTATAGGAATGCAAAGGATTATTATTAGGATAAAAACAGTTGTGTAGGAATAAACAGATTATAGCTGTTTTAATAAGGGAGTATTTTCAGAAGTTTTATTAAAAAGAGGGAGATCATCAAAAAGTAGTCAAGAGGTTATTTCTTTTATGTACTTTCTGACCAACTCTCAACAGGCTGATAAATCAAATTTTTCCTATTTTCATTACTAATGTTGGCAGGTAAAACTTTTTGCTTGTTTGTGTGTTAGGCAAAAGATTTATGCTTCAGCCGCCAGCTGAAAATCTTCTCAAAACTCACAGACCATTCCTCTTCCTAGCTCAAAAGGTTAGGAATTCATGGAATTTATTTACTACTTTATGTGAACACAATGAACACTAACCACCCCACTATAAACAGTTTAGAGTCATAAGCCCTTTCTTCACATGCAAATAAAAAACAAAATAGCACCTCTTCTCTTCACTCCTTTCCCTCCGCGCCATACCTTCAGTCATTACAAAAAGAAAAATTTTATAGTAATGTATTGTATTACCAGTGCAGAACTCCAGATGATCACAGCCCAAGAGAATCATACTTCATCCTCTCACATTACTTATCTTCCCCTCTCCCACATACAGGCGCACACACACACCACTCCCTCCAAGTTATTTACTTAATCCCACAAAGTGAAGTCCAATAAGATAGCAGCAAAGACATTTCAAACCTCCACAAGTTAGCCTTATCTCTTTTTAGTACTGTTTGTTGAGTCTCTGAAACTGACTACTTCATACTCCTAGATCAGCTCTATACACATATGCAAGAATCTCTGGATGCTTCCTATCTACTCTTTTTCAGATGGTAGTCTTCCTCTACACTCTTCCTCTTTGGAATCCTTGGTTATGTTCCAACACTGGAGCCAAACTATCTACCCCTTTTCTTGTTGGATGTGTTATCCCTACCATTTGCCTGAGTTACCAATTGAAAACAAAACTTTCAAAACCTACACAGCCAATTTTACACTTTAATCAACTCAAGCTGTGGGTCCTCAGCTTATCTGAAAATCAGAAACAAGATTTGTCTGCCTCAAGCATCCAAAAGCTGAGGCAGACAAATTTACTGCATGTTTTCTTAAAGTTTTGGCTTCCATGACAAAGTTTCCCTATCCACTCTTGCCTTTTTTGACTAAATAAACCTGTAGTTCCTCTCAAAGACAGAAGTGATTCAAACTAAAACCACCTCTCCAATATTTCCCTGTGTATGCCACTAGTTTGACTCCACCTCTGCTGAAATCCCCATCGCAACCTTTATTTCTTACCATCTTATTATATTTACTTCCTTCTTTATAGATACATCTACACAGTAAACAAATAATGACAAAAAACCATCACCAACCACCCACCCCTGGAAGCAAGTCTCAGAACCTGGGTCAACAGACTCAGATATCCTCCCCACTAGGTTTCAGAACCGGTCTCCAATCTGAGGCCAGCATCTACACTGCTATTTTCAGCCCCTCAGCGCAAGCTCAAGCAGTTGACTCAGACTCTGAGACTTGCTGCCACAGGTCTTTTTTTTGCTGTGTAGATGTAGCCTACAACTAACGCCCAGCCCAGCTCACCCATCCTCTGCAGCATACTGCATGAGCAGCAAGCTGCTGATAAAGCTTCACTCAGACATATATCATCATTCCTATATTCCAGCAATTCCACTGAATCCCATTCATTTCAGGATTTAGTTCCAAATTGCCCTCACTGTTCTTTAAAGTCCTCTAGGGATTAGCTACAGCCTACTTCATGGAGCTCATCTGTCTCTGCTCCCTCCCCATCTGATACTAGTTTCCTCCCTGACCTTTTCAAAAGCCTCCTTCTCCTCTTTAGAGTCTGTAATACAGGACTATTATTAATCATGTTTATTATGGTACTGCCTAGGGAGCACGCAAGAATTGAGCCCCACCATGCTAGGCATTGTGGTTCCTGCACCCAAGAGCACACTGTCTAAACCAGGGATTTCAAACTCAAATCACCATGAGGGCCACATGAGGACTAGTACATTGGCCCGAGGGCCGCATCACTGACACCTTTTCATATAAAGGTACAAAAGTCCCCCCGCTCCCAGCCCCAGCCCTTCCATGAGGCCCTGCCCCACCTCTTCCCACCCCCATTCCAACCCCTTCCCCAAAGTCCCCATCCCGACTCCGCCCCCTCCCTGCCCCTATTCCAACCCCTTCCCCAAATCCCTGCCCTGGCCACGCCTCTTCTCCGCCTCCTCCCTTTAGCACACAGCTCCCCGCTCCTTCCCCCTCCCTCCTGGAAAGCGCTAAGCACTGCCAAACAGCTGTTTGGCAGCAGGAAGCGCTTGGAGGTAGGCAAAGGAGCAGGGACACAGCACGCTGGGAGGGAGAGGGGGTGGTGGGTGAGGGGAGTTTCGTGGGCTACAGCAAATAACTCCAAGGGTCGCCGCATCTTTGAGACCCCTGGTCTAAACAGACAGGACAAACAAAGAGTAGGGGAAAGTGGTAGAATACACAAGCTGAGCAAACCATGTAATAACAGCAAACATCATGCAAGTTCCACAGGTTTGTTTCTGGGTTTTTGGGGGGGGTTAAGATGAAAAAGGATAAGCTACAGGAGGAGTGTAGGGGCGGGGAAATAGGTGGGTTTGACACAGAGTGTGCAGTAAGGCTGAGATGAAAAGACTGGGGGGGGGGGTGTTGGAGCAAACAGCCAATCAGAACAGGGGAGAAAATGTTCAGTCAAAACTGTAGGGGGGAAAAAAAACAAAACTTTTCTGTATCTTTCTGCCTTCTTAATTCTGCATTTTATTTCCAGTCTTTGTGGATGATAACTTCCCTCTTAACTGACCTGTTTTTCCCCTGTAATTTATTTAGCTGTACACAGCATTTTAGAACACAGTTTAAACAAAAGATGCAATACCAAATAAAGTTTTATTATAATGTTTAGTCTTGTCATACAACAGGAAAATTGTTCTTTGCATTGGAATATACTCAAAGATTTTTTGCAAATATACATTTCAACAAATGCAAGAAACATTTGCTATCAGTTATGTTCTGCTACCACAAACACTGTCATCCCTTTAATAAATATAATCTGTACCTTTTAGTTACAAATTATATCACTGTTTAGTTTCTGAACTAGTGCTTTTTTTACTTGAGTTAAAGTCATACAAAAGAACAAAACCATTCTCCTCAAACACACCCTCTATAAAAAGCAACAAAATTGTTTCTGAGATGCACAAAGCTGCTGCTAGGGTTAAATTTTGTCATGAACACATTAGTTGTGTCACCTAGTGACTACAACACAACCACTCAACTCACATTCATTTCTAACTATGATGGCACCATGCAGAAGATGGAAGCATTCTGGCACTGAGGATCCAGCAACAACCCCAGAAGAAGGGGGAGCTCAATTGGAAATACTGAAAAGGAACCAGAGATGCCCTCAGAACCGAGGAAACTGAATCGGAAAACACTGATCTGCCCATGTGCCCCTTGAATCTATAATGTTTCTTCAACTTCTGTGATAGCACCGGGTCCCCTGGTACAGAGCCCCTCTAAGCTCAAGTTCTTTTTATCCTTAGGCAGATGCAAAGTTTCCCTAAACATTGGGCCCTAGTGAAACCCTGGAGGTAAGGGGAGCTCAGCACCAACAAAAGCCCAGTTAGCCAAGAACTCAGAGAGTCCATTATTCTAAGGGAAACAACACTGGTCAGCTGAAAAGACAACACCAAAGTCCCTGACAGTGAAGACTTCCCAGCACTGATTAACTTTGGCAATGAACCCAGCTTCTTTGGTGCTGGAGCAACCATAGAACCATACCCTAAGTGCTCAGGTGAGTTAGAGCTAGGTAACAACATTGATCCTGGCACCAAGGGCTTCTACTTCCCCATTTAATGGATTTTTGAGGTTGATCTGTCCCTGTCATCCTTGCACAGAAACAGGATCCCAACTTGAGGATGGAGCCAAAGGTCTGGAATGCAGGGCAGTCAAGAGCAGTGGTTCTCAAACTTCTGTACTGGGGACTCTTTTCACATAGCAAGCCTCTGAGTGTGACCCTCCCGCTTATAAATTAAAATCACTTTTTAATATATTTAACACCATTATAAATGCTGGAGGCAAAGCGGGGTTTGGGGTGGAGGCTGACAGCTTCCAACCCCCTATGTAATAACCTCACGACCCCCTGAGGGGTCCCGAGCTCCAGTTTGCAAACCCCTGGTCAAGAGGAATGCCTGGTGCCAAGGTGCCATAAAGGCACAGCATGCCAAGGAACTTTTCTGAGAATAGGCTCCCCCTGAGATGTAACAGACAGCAGGTACTGTGTGTGACACCTGGGGTGCAGTCCAGACCAGTGGGACGCTGTATCACCCTTGCCCTGCAACCTGGGGTGCCTTACAATGCCTTGCTGAAGTAGCTTCCTCCCGAGCAGCTCAAACAACCTTCCAGCATGCAAGCTACATCCTGAATTGTCTGTGTGTAACTGTAAGTGCCAGCAACACTTGGGTTACATTCTGGCTTTTACAAGCCTTGGTTACTTATGCAAGGTGACTCCCAGTCCTCCCAGAAATGTATATTATTTACTGCCCAGCCCTTTCCTGGACAGTTCAAATGTATTCAATCTATTATTCCTTTAAGGGAATAACATACACTAGCTTGTTACCTTAAAAAAAAGTTACCCAGACACTTTAACATAAACATAGTGGATTAGATTAAACAAGTTTATTAACAACACAGAGACAGATTTTAAGTGAGTACAACCAATGGGGCATAAAAGTCAGAAATTGCTGCAAGAAAATAAAGATAAAAATGCTTTCCACTACCTAGCTTAAATTATATTAGATTCAAAGCAAAGTTTCTCGCCACATGCTTCCAACAGCATTACTGATCAAAATCTTCAGGTCAGGATCCCTTCCCCCAGAGTCCACTGGCTGTTTTGTCTACTTAGCTGCAAAGAAGGAGATGGGCAGAGAGAGAGAGAGACAGGGGTCTCTTGACATGTTTGCCCCTCCTTTTTATAGTTTTAGTCTCTCCCCTCGCCTCTTGAAAAACTTTTCGAGCTGAGAACCAGGGGACAAAGAGTTTGTATAGAAGGATGTTCCCTGCTGGGTTTTTTCACCTGTATGAGCTCTGTTTTCTCCCTTCCCCTTTTCTGTTTGATTACTCTGTTTACTACTTAAATGCAAGTTAAGACAAGCATACACTCCTTTGTTCTAGACAGGTCTGTTTGACCAGTTTGGTGCTATGTGAGTCTGAACATGTATTTTTAATATCTTACAAGGGAAATTTACAACTTTACGCATAAAGTTGTTACGCACATTTTACCATGATTAGGGCCTACCAAATTCACGGCCATGAAAAATGCGTCACAGACAATGAAATCTGGTCTCCACCTGTGAAATCTGGTTTTTTGTCTGTTTTTACCCTATGCCATATAGATTTCACAGGGGAGACCAGCGTTTCTCAAATTGGGGGTCCTGACCCAAAAGGGAGTTGCGGAGGTGGGGGAGTCACAAGGTTATTTTAGGGAGGTTGCAGTATTGCCACCCTCACTTCTGTGCTGCCTTCAGAGCTGGGCGCCCAGAGAGTCGCGGCTACTGGCCGGGTGCCCAGCTCTGAAGGCGGCACCCTGCCAGCAACAGCACAGAAGTGGCAATACCATATCATGCCACCCTTACTTCTGCGTTGCTGCCTTCACAGCTGGGTGGCTGAAGAGTGGTAGCTGCTGACTGAGAGCCCAGCTTTGCAGGCAGCAGCGCAGAAGTAAGGATGGCAATACCATACCATGCCATCCTTACTTCTATGCTGCTGCTGCTGGCGGCTCTCCCTTCAGAGCTCAGCTCCCGGCCAGCAGCCACCACTCTCCAGCTGCCCAGCTCTGAAGGCAGACAACTCCTTTTTGGGTCAGGAACCCAGAATTACAACACTGTGAAATTTAAAATTTAAATAGCTGAAATCATGAAATTTATGATTTTGAAAATCCTATGACCATGAAATTGACAAAAATGGACTGTGAATTTGGTAGGGCCCTAACCATGATACTACTGATCAGCAAGTTATGAGTTTTCAAATGACAACTCACAAGGCATACCTTGTACAAAGATTATTACAATAGCGTGTAGGGTGTGAACACAGGGGTGCATTCCGTCGCAATGTGCATCTGACTCCAGAAAAAAGAAGGGCATAAAATAAACATTTTGTAAACCTGTTTCTCTCCTTCAGGTCCTTAGGATCTGGATAGGACATGGTGTCCTGGAGTCAAGCTACAGACAGTCCAAGAATCTAAATGCCACAGAAACTACTACCTACGAACTTTCTAAAACTATGGTTCCCCACACCACATAAAGCCATGTGCCTGCCTGGAAGGAAGCCATAACAGGTTAACAAGAAATTCTTGGTTGGAAAAAAATTCTCTGGGCATGAAGTAAAGACCCCTATGCCTGCAAAAGGCCATAAAACAGAAAGAACTGCAGCAGTTGGAGACTGCATGACCACTTATAAATTTGGCTCAGAACATCTGGTGCTGCAGAGGGCGGGTCACTCAAGTGGTCCCAACAGGCACTGTTTTTCTTGAAGGTTCCTGAAGTTCAGGAGCACTAGAGGGAGGAAGTAGGAATATGCAGAAGCTACATCAAAGAATTTTTTTTTGAAGCATAAAAAGTAATATTAGGCTCTACTAATAAATAATAACAAATCATAAAAGGGCCCTTTTAAATAGCCATCACACAGTTGAAGTTGCCTTTAAGGTTTCAGAGGTTTTGAAGGAACAGCACCATTTCCCCCTGTCATTTCAAAGGGTACATCTACACTACAAATGTGACAGCAGCACAGCTGTGGGGCTGTAGCTATGCTGCTGTAGTGTAGATGTTGCCACAGTGATGGAAGAGAAGTTTTTCCCCCATCACTGCAGTAAATACACACACCCCAAGAGGTGATAGCTTTTCCATCTATCTACAAGAGTCTTCACTGGGACTTGGGGCCACTTAATTTTTGAACTTTAAAAGTAAATGATACTTGTGAGGTTTTAAACAGATCGACACGCTACGAAAGACCTTTCAGATCATGTTAACGCTTAAGTAATCTTATCTTCCCCCTCTCTCTCACAGATCAAACCACTCCCACCTATTTTAATGAGTAATTCAAAGCCATCTGAAGGTTTAGTCCTATGCACCATCTCCTCTCCCCCTAACTGATAAAGACCAAGATGTGACTAAAATTCGCCAGTGCCAGGAAGAGGGCAGATATTTGACTATCGTGTCTGTTGAGCAACTCCAGTGTTGCAATTTTTTTTAAGGAAGCTGAAAAATGCCCTTTTCCTCTCCCTGTCCCCTGCACACTCGCTCGCTGCCACCACCGGGAAAACAGGGAAGGGAGCAGTCACTACCCTGCAGAAAGGATCTGAGCACCAGCTGGAGAAGGGATTGAAAACCAGCCCTAGATCTGCCAAACCTGGGCGGGAGGGAAGAGAGGAAGGAGGCTTCGTTGTGTCACTTGTGACCTCTCCCCCGGGGGAGGGAGGGGGCCTCGCCCCACTCCCCCCTGTTTGTCTCTGTAGCGCAGCGAGACACTGCAGCAGCCACTTCTCTCGTTCACACCGCCCTAGCTCCGCGCCCCGGCCTTCGGCAAAGCCGCAGCTCGGGTAGGAACCGTCCACACGCCGCGGCGCCAGCTTCCCTCCGGGCAGGCACCGCCAGCCGCAGCCCAAGCGCGGACCCGGTCGTTGCGGGGGGGGGGGGGACGGGACGTTGCACTCACACGCCGTTCCCGCTCTCACACGGACACGCACAAGATCCTCTCCGCCCGCCTCACGCAGTCACTCACCTGCCCAGGCAGAGGCGGCGGCAGCAGCAGCTGCTGCTGCTGCCTCTGCGCCGCCGCCTCCCAGCCAGCGCGGCAGCAACTGAGTGGCCCGTTACCAGTAACTCACATAGAACCGCGAGGCCTCGGGATACGTACGCGCGGACACCCTAGAGCCGAGGTGAGAGGGAGGGCGGTTTCCTAGGCAATAGCTGCCCCCTAACTTCGCCACGCCCCCCACCAGCCCAGCCCAGCCTATCCGATTGCGCCTTGCGATATCAGCCTCGGTTGGCTTCCCGCTCGCGCATGCTGACATCGCAGGTTGGGAGGGGGCTCAGGCTGGGAGGGGGGACTGCCCCTGACGTGCAACGCAAAGTGGGGGAAGGGAAGCGGGTCGGGGAGAGTGGCTTGCGCCATGGCTGGGCGGGTGAGGCTGAGGGGAGGGGCCCGGGCAGGGTGCGCTGGGATAGGGCTGGGCGAAGGAGCCCTGGCAGGGAAGGTGGCCCCTGGGCTGCAGGGGCAGGGAGGGGCGAGAGGCTGTTACAGCACCTGCTGCGCTCGTCTGTCAGAATGTGGACGGCTCCCCAGTATGTGGGCACCTGCATCGCTGGAAAATAGGGGGCGGTGGCAACGATCCGTAACGCGCTCGTCCTGCTTCAGCCTGCCTCGCCCGTCAGCGAACCCCAGCATTAGGGCAGGGGCACGAGTGCCCAGGTGCACAAGGGGCCGGCCTCACTTAGGCACCCCCGTGTGAAGACTTGTACCCGGATCAGGCTGTGCTAGACTGCGGGTACACGGCAGGTGTCGGGCAAGGGATGCCCCAAGATAGGTACCGAGTGGCAGCTACCCAGCAGTTACAGCACCCGAGCCCCCAGCCTAGGACTTGGCAACGCACCCATGGAGGAGTGGACTGGGATTTGAGCTGCTCACTTGCTGTGTGATAGAAAACTAATGAGTTTGTTTTCATTTTAACAGCTTTCCTGGAAATGGCTGGGTAAGTGCCAAGTCCAACTTTGAGTAATAGGCTTACAGCCATTCTCTGACACCTGCTCTGGCCACAACACTGTAATTGTTTCCTGAGCACGAAACAAGAGCATAAAAAGATCTTACTATTTCTTATTTTGATCATACTATGTGTGAAGTTGGCCCTAGGTTTTGCAGGGTCCTCTGTGAATTGACTTAAAGAGTTGCCCCCAGTTCTCTTCCACAAGAGGAACTGTACTCAGGTGCCCTCCGACTTGCAGTGTCCTTATCTTCCCTCACCCCCCAATCTTGGTAATTCAAAAGTGATCCTAGAAGCAGCACGGGCCTGTGGACAGCAGAGGTGGCAGAGGCCCATAGAAACACAGGGTCCTATAGTCCTGGTTACGTACTGGTGGCAAGTCTCCCCTGAGACCAAAAATAGAGCAGCTGCTATGGGTGGTTTACTTAAGGGGCAGCCTTGATTGTAGAATAGTATTACTGTTTTTTGTGCTGACAGGTTTTTTTTGATGTAGGGAGACTGCTTCCATTACTTATTCATTGTAGCAAAACTTCACATTATAAATACATTCTGTTATTGCTACTATTGTACAACTCATCTTAAGTTAGTATCCTCCCTGAGGGCATCTCCGGAAAACTGCAAGTTACATAATATATTATTTAAAGGGTGCCAGCCTCCCATGCTTGCATCTTTGCAGCGAAGATTATTACAAAATTAGGGCCATATTTTAAAAGATTGAAAGAGGTCATCTTCTATGTTCACACACAGCTGGGAAGGGTTCTTAAAAGAAGAGCACTTTTGAAATGGCTTTGGAAAATAGCAGGGAAGGTTTTATTACAGTAGCTTCTTTCCCTTCAGCAGCTGATCATTTCCATACTAAATCCTCATTTTAAGAATCTTATAACGGAACTGTTACAGAAAATTATGCTGAAACTAATAAATGCCACTGAAAGGACTTAAAAATAGGCAAACTGTTTTTAAAGACAATCAAAGAAAAGGAAATTTGAATGTTATTTTTGTGTACCTATAACTCATGAAATACACATGCTGTTCCTGTGTACCTATAACTCCAATAAATGGAATTTTGCACACAGTGAGCCTGCTCCCACTGAGGTCAATGCCAAAATTCCTATTGACTTCAATAAAAGCAGAATGAAGCTTTAGTACATTACTTTTTTCATATTTAAAATGGAATACAGTCATGGTAAGCATATTAAAAACACTTCCTTGGTGTAGTAATCACACATTATATGATTTTTTTTTTCATTTTTCAGCTCTGAAAATAAAAAGACTGGTCAATTTCACTTGTACTTCTGTTCAATTTCACTTTCGGATACTCATGCACTAACAATGCATAATGTTAGGGTTGGCAAAATTGTAACGGAATGTTTTCCCACTCCAAGATTTTGGGAAGAATGAGAAACTTCACTCCCCACGCTCTCCAGTTAACCTAGGTATTGCATGGGAGATCAGCAGATGATGCAATATTTAGGCAAAATGTCAAGTTATACATGAGTCAATAATAGAGCTTGCCTACCATGTGTCAGATTTTTGCACAACCTTACTCTTCGTTGTTTGTATGAATTAATAGTTCCTGTGAGTGCTTATTTTCAGTTCCTTTAGGACTATTTAATATCATAGATAAAATGTAACCATTCTTTCTGAATATCATGATCTTAAAGAATATGTAGGAATATGATAGATGCTTCTGTATAGAAAAAAATATATCTGCTATATATTTTAAATGAAAAAATCTCATCAGGTAAGAGTTTTGATCATACAGATACTTGTCTCTCCATAGGTCAAGTTGTCACAGCTAACACATGCACTTTTGCTCACCGCCTTATTTCATCCAAATCAAACCAATCCATCCGAGTATTTTTGTGTTTCTCTACCAAAGGAGATTTGTTTCCAAAAGCTAGATAGCATGAAAAGTTAGCAATATTTGACTCTTTGAGAACTGTTATACTTTATTATTTGAAATATTAAATCTCAAACATCTAGGTTTAGAAACTCAATGTTTGGGTTGTTAGTTGGCATTAGTGATACTTTGTAGTACTTTGACTGTTTTGGGAAAGGCTGGGTGGAAATTATTTAGAAAACACTTATTTATTCTGGCTTTTGCAAATTTTAGGTTGTTCTGCATGTGCCAATGCAGTTTTTATAAGGTGCAAACCAGCTGTGGTTTTCCTGAATCTTTAGTGGACTGACCAAGGGGGCTGGGATTCTTGAACTCTGTAGTCTTCACTCTGCCATCCTCTGACTTTAATAATGATATTTTGTAGTTGAACAGTATCTGTTATCCACAGAACTCAAAGTACATTACAAAAAAACTAATACTGGGGAGGCAGTTACCATTATACTTATTTTACACATGTGAATCAACTTTAGTGGGGTTACGTCCCCATGGAGATCATACATGATTGAGGTCCTAGATGGTAAGCTCTTTGGAGTAAAGACTGTTTTAATTTTGTGTCTATACAGCTCCAAACACAGTGTCAGCTCTTAAATAAATAATAAGAGTATTGAAGAGGTCTCAACCACTAGGCCTTTGATCAAGACATGAAGATACCTGGAGTTATAACAGGTCACCTTCTTGTGATATTGTGATATTTGTCATAAATTCCTATCTATCACGAATGGTGCACAGAGTGGCAAGGGCCTGGGACAGAATTAAAGTTGTTTGGAGTATTTTAAATCTGCATTTTTTTTTCTCCACTACTTGGGAGAGAGAAAAAGAGGAGGTTTTAAATGTAACCTTAACTTTCAATTTCTTAATTTTCAGTCTATTAATGTTTCCTCCCATCCCCAGCTATTCTTACATACAACAACAATGTAACAAAAGTTTTGTCTGGGAATTTTGTATCTGAATTATGTCTCCATGTAAAATGTCCACCTAGGGCACATTTTTGGACACTGAGAACATGTCATACTTTCAGGTGATGGGTGATAGAATACATGCTTTGTACTCACATTACTTTAGCCAAGACAACTGAGAAGGGAAAAGGAACTGCTTTACCAGGTAAAGGCACAACACACAAGGTAAGTTTGCAGATAGTACGAAAGTACTAACGGGATAGATGCAAACACCTTACAAGAAAAGAACACAAAAAATAGAGGATGCAAGACAGTTGACAGTAAGCAAAAAGAGATGGGGGGGAATCAACCTAATGTACTGAGAGAAGTATCGAAAACAACAGCTACATAGTAGGATGGAAATCCTTAGAAAATAATTGGGGCCAAGCAAAACTAAAATGTAACTGTGAGTGGCAAACAAGATATTATCTTACTTTATTGTTCCCACCATATCACCAAAAACAATCTTCATGGGGTAATCTATGCACAGGCACTTTTTTGAAAAAGTACCAGATAACTTCAGAGCTCCGCTGAATATTTTTTTTTCTCCTGAAAAAATATGTTCTATCCAAAGCTGCGAGAGTACAATTTTGAGAGTATAATGGCTATTCTGTTTGCCACACACAGTCACTCCTTTATCAGTATGGCATCTACTGTAATACATGTACGAGCTTTAGAACTCCTTGCGTATGAAAAGTAATGTGACAGACTCCTAATATAGTAGTGAGGGGCTACCCAATTCCGCACAATTTTGGATTTTAGGAATCCGTCAAAATGAGATGTACAAAACTATTTTGAATTTGCAGTCCTTTTCCCTGTATTTTAAACTTTTTTTCCTTAGCTGTATTAAAGAAAAGATTGTGAACCTACATGATATTTGGAAAAGAAAAGGAAAATCATCTGTAAAAGCTAAGCTGAGACAAGTTGTGCCCTAAAGTATATGCACTTATATAGATCCTGTATTTTTTTTTTGTTGTTCAATTTGCCTCTTTTCCCCTCTGTACTCCTTACTCCCTCCCCCTCTCAGTTTCTGTCTGTCACTGTTTCCCCTCAATTCTATTTTACCCATAGATTTTCATTAATTTTTCTCAACCCTTTCCCTCTTCCTACCCCGTCCCACTCCATAGAATTCAAAACAGATAAGTTTTGTGTATGAGTGTGTTCAATGTTAGATAAAATGAGTTTGCCTATCCTTAACAGTAATGTAGGTGGAAAGAGAATTTAGGATTTGAGTTCTTTCAGGTTGATCCATTAAGGAGAGCTGGCACAGGCATTGGTTTCAGATAAGTATACTTTACAGCCTTAGAAATGGCTACTTTACCCATAGGGTTGGTATGGCTTCCCCTTTTGAGTAAGGGTTTTAGCCAACCTTCTCTCATACACTCATGTCCCATCTTCTTAAATATGTTCTGTGGTGGCCAGCGCTTCTTTTTATTTGTTTCTATCCTTTCTTTCTCACTCTCAGAACAGAATGCAAGAGACAACAGCACATAAAGGAAACACCTAAAGGAAAACATCAGTCTGCAGAAACGGCATTGCTGGAAACAAGGGGCGAACTAATTAAAGAGGAGATTGAAACAAAGGTTTTCCCCTTCAAAGGTGCTCTGCAAGTGATTTTTTTTAATTGAACTTGTTCCCTTTTTTACTTCTTATGATACATAAAGGACTTAGAAAACTTTTTCCTTTATTAAAGATTGTTCTGCTCATTATCTTAAATGCCAGGAATGTCAACTCTGCTCTTCCCTAGTTTTGCTGTAAGATCCACTTGATATCTCAAAGAATGTACAATGTTAACTCTTACACCCTAACTTAACGGATGGAAGATGGTGAATCTTTACTGTTTTGGAGAAAGAATATTGTTAGTGATTCAAGTTAAAAAGGTGTTAACGATAACAAAAAAGAATTAAACAGTCATCAGACATATTTCCTGTTATTTGTTTAAATGTTATTTCAGTCTTGGCCTATGTTTTCCAAACATGGGTGCCTGAAGCTCAGTGCCAAAAACCATATTTAGGCTCCTAAAATAAAAGTAGCAATAGGTACTACAGCTCCTAGTGACTTCAGTATGTGAAGAGAGGATATTCATGAAACTACAGAAGAATTCTGTGTATGAGGTCAAAATATTGCAACAGTTTGTAAGTGATGTGATAAAGCAGCAGCTGGATATGGGTAAGAGGCTATAACACCAAATTCAACACAAAACACATCCTATAAACAAAAGAGATCATAACGGATTATTTTCCTCTGTACAATAATTTTAAAACAATGTGATGGCCATGGCCATTATGAGTCTGAGTGTACGGTTAAAATGCTAATGGATATGAAAAGGGAAACTTGGCAACCAGGAGAACACAGATTTTTTTTTTTAAACCAAAATGTAATTTAGAAGGTATACTGTACAGTTGTTATGTGCTGGTCTCTTCTTACCCTTGCACTACCATGTGTCCCTATTATAAGCTTCTCTTTGTTTCTCACAGCTAATACAATGGGGGGGCAATGGCAAATAATGGGCTGAGTGCCAACAGACTGAAAATGCAGATGTCAGACAAAACGGATATACAGCTTGGCTAACGAAGCCAGAGCCTGCAGCAAGAAGTTGTCAATAGTGCTTTGTAATATCAAGTTATTTAAGATATACAAAATTCACTGCAAAAATTTACTGTTAATGCAACATTATTGTTGAGAATTTACAGTATCTACAAAGGAGACAGGAAATTCAGACTACTACAGCTTTACCTGTAACAAAATGCTCAGCAGCTCAGGTTGCTATGTGTACGTCATTCTGGTGCTCCAGTCACTCAGCTGGCTTGCCATTGAATAAAGAGTCCAATTTAAGGACTCCAGCTTCATATTCAAGCTCTCAGTGGAATCAGCCCAAGTAACTCAAGAGATTGCCTCTCCCCCTGAGTCCTTGACCTCTCATGCCAGCTGCAGTCCACCAGAAATATCAGACTGTCAACCAATAGCTCCTAAAGCTTTCAAAACAGACTAAAGCATCTAAATTTCTAATCTGGAACTAAGGCAGAGAGTAGATTCCTCCTGAATGCTGCCATCCTGGATTGAGGCCTACAGCCATGCTGATACCGTCCAATCATTTGACGGAGATGCCAATTCAAATCTTTTGGTGAAAGCAAACAACTGCCTAGCACTGATTATTATTATTTTTATATTCCAGTAGCCCCAATCAGATCAGGGGTAGGCATCCTACAAACATATTAAAAGATTGAGGTTTCCCTGAAGAGTTTACAAACTAAATAGACAAATCAGATGAAGAGTGAAAGAGAAGGAATTGAGCATACAAGCTGTAATCAGTGATAAGAGGCTATGTGATGTTAACTACATATGTTTTTTAAAACACTATTTTCTTGTTTTTTAAAATATAAATTTTGGAATAGGGTGAGGGGGGAAGGAGATGATGTAACAGAAGCACACAAATAGTAGGAAAAGGAAGGAAGGGAGGAAAAGGGAGAGAAATACAGGAAGGATGGAGGGGAACACTGAGGTCAGTTTTCTAGGTATGAAAGGAACAATTGCAGGTTGGTTGCTGCAGGTTGAAGCAGCAACCCATGATCAATGGAATCAAAATCTGCTGAGAAGTCCAGCATGAGAATAAATGCCAGTTGACCTCAAATTAACGAAAGATAATTCATGACCATGACAAGTGTCATCCCAATGGAATGCTGGAACCCAGAATGGAATCTGCCAGGGTGGTGGTGTCCAGATGCACATGGAGTTGACAAGCTTTGCCTTCTCAACCACCTCTCCAAAGGTGGTGAAGTTTAAGATCTTGCAGGATTGAATAGTAAGTACTGCCACATCAAAGGAAAGTATCCTGAAGAGAGGTTAGACCTTAGTGTGTTTAAGAATTGTCAGCACCCTCTCCTTGCTTAGTGAGGTGTTAGCAGTGCCTCTCAATACTGATACCATGGCTACCATGGGTGACACTTGCTTTGAGACACCAATGTGAATAGGGATCAGGACCACAAGTGATGGCCCTCAAGAAACCGAGAAGACAACAGATGCCTCCATCAGAAAACAAATTTATGTTTAATTATGAAAGCAAATGTCCCTCAAACATAAATGCCAGAGACCACCCTAGAACTAAACAGCCTTTGGGTGCCATCATAATATAAATATTTACAAATAAAAATAATAATAATCTACTTAAAACATCTCCTCACAGCAGTCATTTGAAGAAATTACAAACAGGCAGACCAGAATAATCAGATTGTGCAAAGAACTAAGACTCCAAATGGCGGAGGACAAGTAATGTTTTTTGGCCTCAGTCACAGCTTTTTTGTACGTTTCTTTTCAACTCCAAATGACTCGTCTGTTAAATCCCCTCCCATCTACACACCAGCCATTTCAGCTCCTGGGGATTACTTTTAAAACTTGGTGGTCTCCAAGCACCAGATACAACCAGGGTGCAGTGAGAGGCCAGCAAGCTGAAAGCCCCTCCTAACAACTGATAGCAGCTGTTAGAGTGAGCTGATTGACACCCTGTTTTGAAGGGGAGAACAGATACTGTTCTGTGTTTGTACAGCACCTACTGCAGTGGGATCCTGGACCATGATTAGGGCTCCTAGGGGCTTCAATAATACAAATAACAAGATATACCTTGATCTCAGTTTCTGTGGGATCTTTAGTATTACACATGTGCAGAAGCCAACTTTCAATTGCTCATAACTTTATCACACACTTTTTTCAGTCTTGGTTGTGACCATACACTTCAGTGGCTTTTGACTTACCATATTTCAAAGTTCAGCTATAACTTAAGTCTCTGTGTAATGAAAGCGGTGGACATTTTTCTTCTGAAGGAGAATGTGTATATTTTTCACCATTGCAGAACTCAAAATTGATAAAAAGATTTTATCTTACATGGCATGAGCCTTTAAACTGTCCCAAAAATTTAAAGATGTGCCATCATCTGAAAGATTTCAAGTCATTTAAATACTTTTATGTTGCCGTAAATATTTAAAGCACTTATAAGGGTGTCATTTTCAGCATATGCTGTGACTTAAATGTTTATGGCA
Organism: Natator depressus; assembly: GCF_965152275.1. Lineage (NCBI taxonomy): Eukaryota > Metazoa > Chordata > Testudines > Cheloniidae > Natator > Natator depressus. The sequence goes on along the minus strand of NC_134242.1, from coordinate 41,393,131 downwards.
ACTTAAAGATTATTTTTTAACTCCTAGCAAATTAAATGCAAAAAAAAATGTATGACATGTTAAGGTTGTACAGTTAAACTAATCAAAAATTTGGAAATGCAAAGTTAAAGGTGCCAATCACTATGCTAACTCCGTTATGTTACATGTACTGTGTATATACTATACAGCATTTTCGGTTTGCGGTTTTTGTTAAAGGTATATGTTAATATGTTACTGTTTATGTCAGTAAATGTATATCATAATACATACAAGAAGTTCAACACAGCTGGGGCAGCATTGCTAGTGGAATCCAAGTTCTTGCATTCCTGACTTTCAGTTACTTCAACTGAGCAGCCTGACAGTGTCGTTACTTATGGTCAGAAACAAAAGTGGCACTTCCTCAAAAGATTTGCTACCTGGGTATATTTGAAATTTATTTTAATGATAAAAATAAGTGTTTACTGCCTTTTTTAAAAAATTTATTTGGTTAGCCTTGCAGAGCCAATACAGCCAAGAGAGATTGCACTGGATTATTTTTGGATTCAAGCACCATGTAGGGAATTGCTAACTAAGATGCAGAATCATTACGACAAGTGATGATGCACAAACTAGAGAAAACACAATTTCACCTCAAGCTGAGAAACCAAGCTTGATGTTAGAAAAATAATATATATTTACTTGTAAAATAAGCAAATTAAGGACCTGATCCTGCAAGTTGCTGAGTACCCTCCACTCCTGTTACCATTCAGCAACTTGTCAGATCAGGCCTTTCGTACAGATATCTTTGATGGTGTGTAAACATGGAACCCTACAATATCCTGTTCACAGAATGACATTGTAGTGTATAACCTCACTTTAATATTTAACCCATTTTTTTATGTAATCTTCCTATCAGTCATTATCTCAATTCAGTTGCTCACATGTAGTGACTGAACTCATACTCAGTTCCAACATTCCTGTGCAGCACTGGGAATAGCTGCATTGTTAGAGTTTCCGTTCTTTGGATGAGATATTAAACTGAGGTCCTTTGTGTTATTTCTGCTGATTGTTCTAACTGAAGTTAAAGATCCCATGACACATTTTGAAAACGTAGCTAGCTTATTTATTCTTTTACTAAAAAACGGTTCTAATGTCCAGCAGATTCTAATGAGTTAGCTATTCTGAAAGTGTAATAGATGCCATATCTGTCTAAACTTGTACAACCAATAACTAGCTTATCACTTCTGGAATATGTTGATTGTGAAAGGTATTATAAGAAAATCAAATGCTATTCTTCAAAATTAATTGAGTGACAGTACTGTGACTGAAATATGTAATATTTTGTTATAATTATAATGTAGAGTTTTAAACAATTATAAAAGGATAATAAATAACTTGTGATAACATTTACAGTGGACCGTTTTCTGACACTCTTACAATAAATAGTACCTTACTCCTTGAGATAGGAGCAACCCCACTGAAGTCGATGAGATTTCTCATGTGCTTAAAGTTATGTTTATGTCCCTTGTTGAGGCAGAGCTGACATGAGTAAGGACTTGTCTACATTGGAAAGTTTTTTTTGGTATAACCTAACATGCAAATTTAAATCAGTATAGTTAGACCAGTATAATGCCCCCATGCAGACATTCTTATTGCATTATCAGTGCATTTTTTCAGTTTAATTTATGTCACTCTGGAAGAGGTTTAATCTAAACAAAAATAAATAAATAAACAAACCCATTCTTATACCAGAATAGGAGTGCCCATATGGGAGGGTTACAGCAGTATAACTATATTGGTGTAAGTGGTAAAACTTTCTTGTGTTGACAAGGCTGGAGGATGGCAGAATCCAGCCCCTTATTCTCCTATCCAAATGGTAACAGCATACAACATTCCTCATTACTATGTCACCTTATCGACTGTTGGAAAACAATGTCTAGTTATTAAAGGGTGTGTGTGCTGTCAATTAAAATAAAACCTCAGGAAACATGACAACAAAGCTAAACTGTCCAATAGTTTTCAACTTAAACTGTAGTGTAGTTTATCAAAGGGTAGCATAAAAAGATGTTTTTCTGTTGTCAATATACTCTCCTCTGCTGGGACACACGTTTTATATCTCCCAGGCTAATGGTTTATTACTACTCTTAGCAAAGGGCAAAAAACTAGACAAGAGATTAATACTAGAAACTAGAACACAAATTAAGGATTTTAAAAGAAAACACTTTTCTCCTTTCTTCCTTAAATCTGTTTTCTAGCCTATGCCTTTTCATTAAGACCATTTTGATCGTATGGAGAATTTTATATTTCTCATGTGATTCAGTGTTGTGAAAAGTTAACAGAGTAATAATCAAATCATATAAATGAAGATATATATGTTTGGTAAATGAACAAGGTAATCAATCACATCCACAACTTGCAAAGACAGACTCATCTCTGAATTTGGCCTTGCATGAGTGTGAACTGCTATAACATGCACCTTCTTTCAGTCTGCTTAGGGCCTTATTCTCCTGTCACCCACACCATTGTAAGTCAGCAGTAACCACAACACAAGATAACGGATTTGCACAGAGGTAAAACTGATGTAAGAGAGAAGACTCATGGCCGTAGGGGACATAAACCCTATGTAAATTACACCAGCTTAGTCTCTCTTAGACTCAAATGCACTTATTGATGTGTAACTTGCACATTACCTCTGAATTTGGTCAAAGTGCCACTCGTTAATCATAAAGACTTCCTCAAACACAAACCTTCCTTTATGTTACCTGAACTGCGTGTGATGTGCAAAGCCAGAAGGAAGTAAAGGTGACTAGTTTAAATTACAGCCACCACAAATATAGTCATCACATTAACTCTTCATTTACCAAATTAAAACTTAACAATTGGATAACTTTCATCTTCCTGTGACCTAAGCTGGTTAATATACTCTACTTTACTAGGATCTAATATCAAAAAGCTGCTAGAAGCCAATAAACTACACTGATTGAAAAAAGAAAGAAGAAAAGGAGTACTTGTGGCACCTTAGAGACTAACCAGTTTATTTGAGCATGAGCTTTCGTGAGCTACAGCTCACTTCATCGGATGCATAGCATATCGTGGAAACTGCAGAAGACATTATATACACACAGAGACCATGAAACAAAACTTCCTCCCACCCCACTGTCCTGCTGCTAACAGCTTATCTAAAGTGATCATCAAGTGATCATCAAGGAAGGCCATTTCCAGCACAAATCAAGGTTTTCTCACTCTTCCCCCCCCCCCACACACACACACATACAAACTCACTCTCCTGCTGGTAATAGCCCATCCCTCTTTGAAACCTCTCTTTATAATGCGCATGATAATCAAGGTGGGTCATTTCCAGCACTAATCCAGGTTTTCTCACCACCACCCCCCCACACACACACACACACCCTCCAAAAACCACACACACAAACTCACTCTCCTGCTGGCAATAGCTCATCTTACAATGTGCACAGCAATAATCCAAGTTTAACCAGAACGTCTTGGGGGGGGGGGGTTGTAGGAAATGACCCACCTTGATTATCATGCGCATTATAAAGAGAGGTTTCAAAGAGGGATGGGCTATTACCAGCAGGAGAGTGAGTTTGTATGTGTGTCTGTGTGTGGGGGGGGAAGAGTGAGAAAACCTTGATTTGTGCTGGAAATGGCCTTCCTTGATGATCACTTGATGATCACTTTAGATAAGCTGTTAGCAGCAGGACAGTGGGGTGGGAGGAAGTTTTGTTTCATGGTCTCTGTGTGTATATAATGTCTTCTGCAGTTTCCACGATATGCTATGCATCCGATGAAGTGAGCTGTAGCTCACGAAAGCTCATGCTCAAATAAACTGGTTAGTCTCTAAGGTGCCACAAGTACTCCTTTTCTTCTTTCTTTTTACGAATACAGACTAACACGGCTGTTACTCTGAAACCTGTCATTATGCAAGGCACTGCATTTAGCCGCATGGAGTGGAAATCTATCAACTGCATAGTTTGTGTGGAAGGTTGGTTTTTTATGAGAGTATCCATTTTTGAGAGCTCATTCTTAATCTTTCCCTGTTTGCTGTAGAGGATGTTGATCAGGTGGTTCCGCAGTTTCTTTGAGAGCGTGTGGCACAAGCTGTCAGCATAGTCTGTGTGGTATGTAGATTGTAATGGATTTTTTACCTTCAGTCCTTTTGGTACGATGTCCATCTGTTTGCATTTGGAAAGGAAGATGATGTCTGTCTGTATCTGTACAAGTTTTTTCATGCAGTTGATAGATTTCCACTCCATGCGGCTAAATGCAGTGCCTTGCATAATGACAGGTTTCAGAGTAACAGCCGTGTTAGTCTGTATTCGTAAAAAGAAAGAAGAAAAGGAGTACTTGTGGCACCTTAGAGACTAACCAGTTTATTTGAGCATGAGCTTTCGTGAGCTACAGCTCACTTCATCGGATGCATAGCATATCGTGGAAACTGCAGAAGACATTATATACACACAGAGACCATGAAACAAAACTTCCTCCCACCCCACTGTCCTGCTGCTAACAGCTTATCTAAAGCGATCATCAAGTGATCATCAAGGAAGGCCATTTCCAGCACAAATCAAGGTTTTCTCACTCTTCCCCCCCCACACACAGACACACATACAAACTCACTCTCCTGCTGGTAATAGCCCATCCCTCTTTGAAACCTCTCTTTATAATGCGCATGATAATCAAGGTGGGTCATTTCCTACAAACCCCCCCCCCAAGACGTTCTGGTTAAACTTGGATTATTGCTGTGCACATTGTAAGATGAGCTATTGCCAGCAGGAGAGTGAGTTTGTGTGTGTGGTTTTTGGAGGGGGTGTGTGTGTGTGGGGGGGGGGTGGTGAGAAAACCTGGATTAGTGCTGGAAATGACCCACCTTGATTATCATGCGCATTATAAAGAGAGGTTTCAAAGAGGGATGGGCTATTACCAGCAGGAGAGTGAGTTTGTATGTGTGTCTGTGTGGGGGGGGGGAAGAGTGAGAAAACCTTGATTTGTGCTGGAAATGGCCTTCCTTGATGATCACTTGATGATCACTTTAGATAAGCTGTTAGCAGCAGGACAGTGGGGTGGGAGGAAGTTTTGTTTCATGGTCTCTGTGTGTATATAATGTCTTCTGCAGTTTCCACGATATGCTATGCATCCGATGAAGTGAGCTGTAGCTCACGAAAGCTCATGCTCAAATAAACTGGTTAGTCTCTAAGGTGCCACAAGTACTCCTTTTCTTCTTTCTTTTTACGAATACAGACTAACACGGCTGTTACTCTGAAAACTGATTGAAAAGTTCATTATATGTAGGGCCCTTTGTTTTCAGTTTTTACCAAAAACCAGCAAAAATTCTCAGGTTTTGAAAAACCCAGTATTCAGGTTTTAACCATTTTAACCCAAATTTTGTAAGTGCCAGAACTCCCTGGGCCTGGTTCCCACTATGTACCGTCCAGGCTAAACAGCAAAGCACACCTGTGCAAGGGAAGGTAACTCTTGGTTGGTGGCTGCTGCAGATTTGCACAGGGGGCCTGGTCCCAGCACCCAAGACTCCTGAACACTGCCGCGATTGGCCCACTGGGAGCAGAAAGCTGCACCCAATAAGTACTGGACCCTGTCCACTTCCCGGCTGAACAAAGCCCCCTCACTCCTGGCCCCACCCTTCAGTGTGACCCCAGGGCCCATCCACCTTCCCCTCATCCCCCCCCTCTCCCTGATGCCCCACCTTGAGTGCCAGGCCTCCCTGTCCCCCTCATACTGACTCCCATGAATACCCGGCACCCTCTCCCACCACATGCTGTCCCCATCAGTACCAGACACCCTATCCTCACCTGCCCCTGTGAGTAGCTGAGCCCTTCAGCATTGCCTGGGGATATGTCACTGTCTGGAGAGGAGCCTCAGGGAACAGAGCCCCATCTGCTTCTTCCACTGGACAGAGCCCCCTCCTGACTCAGCTCTTCTGAGGAGTGCACAGCGCAGGGAGGAGGGTAGTGGCAGCCCCACTGCTTCTGGCGAATGTGTGTCTCAGGGTACATCTACATAGAGATAAAACACCCATGGCACAGCCGTGGGGAGCCCAGGTCAGCTGGCTTGGGCTGCAGGGCGAAAAATCGCTGTGTAGACATTCAGGCTCAGGCTGGAGCTTGAGCTCTGGGACACTCCACCCTCTAGGACCGGGGTGGGCAAACTACAGCCCGGGGGCTGGATCCGGCCCGTCAGGGCTTTGGATCCGGCCAGCAGGATTGCCACCTCCATGGCACCACAAGCCCCACACTGCTCCTGGAAGTGGCCGGTACCACGTCCCTGCGGCCCCCGGGGGAAGGGAGACAGAGGGCTCTGCGCACTGCCCTCGCCTGTGGGTACCTCCCCCCACAGCTCCCATTGGCCAGGAACGGAGAACCAAGGCCAATGGGAGCTTCGGGGGAGGTACCCACAGGTGAGGGCAGCACGTGGAGCCCTCTGTTCCCCGTCTCCCAAGGGCTGCAGGGACGTGGTGCCAGCAGCTTCCAGGAGCGGCATGGGGCCAGGGCCAGGGCCAGTGCAGGCAGCCTACCCTGGCCCTGGTGCATGCTGCTGCCACCCTAGAGCCACTCCAGGTAAGTGGCGCCAGGCCAGAGCCCACACCCCAAACCCCTCCTGCACCCTGCACCCCAGCTCCCTGCCCTGAGCCCCCTGCCGCACTCCTCCTGCACCCCAACCCTCTGCCAGGTACACAGGAAAAGCCCCAGGAAATTTTTAATTTCATTTCCTGTTTGGTCAGCATGGCGAACTCAGCAGCACAGGTGACCATGCAGTCCCAGAATCGCAAACGAGCTCCAGCATGGAGCGAACGGGAGACACTGGATCTGATCGCTGTATGGGGAGAAGAATCTGTTCAGGCCGACCTCCAATCAAAAAGAAGAAATGCTAATATATATATGCCAAAATTGCACGAGGCATGGTGGACAGAGGTTACACCAGGGACACACAGCAGTGCCATGTGAAAGTTAAGGAGCTCAGGCAAGCCTACCAAAAGACAAAGGAGGCAAATGGTCACTCTGGGTCAGAGGCCCATACATGCCGCTTCTATGATCAGATGCATGGCATTCTAGGGGGGGACCCTACCACTACCCCACCACTGTCCGTGGACATCTGCAAGGGGGGAGTCTCAAGCAACAGGGAGGAGGATTTTGTGGATAAGGAAGAAGAAGAGGAGAATGCGCAGCAGGCAAGCGGTGAATCCGTTCTCCCCAGCAGCCAGGACCTTTTCATCACCCTGGAGCCAATCCCAGACCCTGAACCCAGAGAAGGCAGCTCTGGTGAGTGCACATTTGTAACTACAGTACAGGGTTTAAAAGCAATAGTGTTTAATGTTTGATTTGCACTGAAGAATTGGGATGCATTCGCGGCCAGTACAGCTACTGGAAAAGTCTGTTAACGTGTCTGGGGATGGAGCGGGAATCCTCCAGGGACATCTCCATGAAGCTCTCCTGGAGGTACTCTGAAAGCCTTTGCAGAAGGTTTCTGGGGAGGGCTGCCTTATTTCGTCCTCCATGGTAGGACACTTTACCACGCCAAGACAGTAGCAAGTTGTCTGGAACCATTGCAGCACAAAGCATGGCAGCAAATGGTCCTGGGTTTTGGTCGCATTCAAGCAACATTCAGTCTATATCTCTCTGTGTTAGCCTCAGGAGAGTGATATCATTCATGGTCACCTGGTTGAAATAGGGGAATTTTTGTCAGGGAACAGTAAAAGGACCCCGTTCATGCTGGGCTGTTTGCGCTTGGCTAAAAGGGATCATCCCAGAGCATAGCCACATGGTGGGGTGGGGGGAAGGGCATGCAGCACATCCACCCGAAAACCGCAGCCCCTCCTTTTAAATGGCAAACCCAACCGGCATTGCTTGTTATGGGAAAGGAGGGCGCTGCAGTTTGAAACCATTCCCACATGTTATGAAGGCGGAAGAAGCCAACCCCACGTACCCTTTGGCTTACCATGGCTGCCTGGAAACCGAATTCTGTTGCCCAGCCGTGTGTGATGTGTCACCATACCGGCAGGCGCTCAATATAAAAGGCAAAATGCAACCTTGTACCTAAAGCACATGTGCTGTCTGCTGTGAATTGCTTGATTCACTGTGAAACAGTCTCCCGTTTGTTCTCAGAAATATATCATCTTAAATTTTACTCTCCCTTTTTATCCCCCCGCAGGTGCAAATGTTTCTATGCTCCTGCATCATCTCCGTCTGTGAAGTTATCGCAGATTAGAAGGCGAAAAAAACGCACTCGCGATGACATGTTTTCCGAGCTTATGCAGTCCTCCCACACTGATAGGGCACAACTGAATGCATGGAGGCATTCAGTGTCAGAGGCCAGGAAAGCATTAGGTGAGTGCGATGAGAAGAGGCAGGAGGCGATGCTGAGGCTAATAGGGGAGCAAACGGACATGCTCAGCCATCTGGTGGAGCTGCAGGAAAGGCAACAAGAGCACAGATCACCACTGAATCCACTGTATAACCGCCTGCCCTCCTCCCCAAGTTCCATATCCTCCTCACCCAGACGCCCAAGAACGCGGGTCGGGGGAGAGGCTCCGGGCACCCAGCCACTTCACTCCAGAGGATGGCCTAAGCAACAGAAGGCTGTCATTCAAACAGCTTTGATTTGTAGTGTGGCTACAATAAGCAATGTGGCCTTGTCCTTCCCTCCTCCCCTCCCCTCTTCCCCCACCCTACCCGGGCAACCTTTTCAGTTATCTCACTTTTTTTTAAAAATTAATAAAGAAAGAATTCATGGTTTCAAAACAATAGTGACTTTATTTCCTTTGCCAGCTGTGATCAAAGGGGGGAGGGTGGTTGGCTTACAGGGAAGTAAAATCAACAAATGGGGGGCGGGGGGGTTGCATCAAGGAGAAACACACACAACTGTCACACCATAGCCTGGCCAGCCATGAAACTGGTTTTCAAAGCCTCTCTGATGCGCAGCGCACCTAGCTGTGCTCTTCTAATCGCCCTGTTGTCTGGCTGCTCAAAATCGGCCGCCAGGAGATTTGCTTCAACCTCCCACTCCACCATAAACGTCTCCCCCTTGCTCTCACAGATATTATGGAGCACACAGCAAACAGCAATATCAGTGGGAATATTGGTTGCGCTGAGGTCTAACCTAGTCAGCAAACAGTGCCAGCGATCTTTAAACATCCAGTGGCACATTCTACCACCATTCTACACTTCCTCAGCCTATAGTTGAACTGCTCCTTACTACTGTCCAAGCTGCCTGTGTACAGCTTCATGAGCCATGGGAGCAAGGGGTAGGCTGGGTCCCCAAGGATAACTATTGGCATTTCAACATCCCCAACAGTAATTTTCTGGTCTGGGAAGTAAGTCCCTTCTTGCAGCTGTTCAAATAGCCCAGAGTTCCTAAAGATGCGAGTGTCATGCACCTCTCCCGGCCATCCCACGTTGATGTCGGTGAAACGTCCCTTGTGATCCACCAGTGCTTGCAGCACCATTGAGAAGTACCCCTTGCGGTTTATGTACTGGCTGCCAAGGTGGTCTGGTGCCAAGATAGGGATATGCATTCCATCTAATACCCCACTACAGTTAGGGAACCCCATTGCAGCAGCGCCATCCAGTATTACCTGCACATTTCCAGAGTCACTACCCTTGTTTGCAGAAGGCCAGTGATTGCATTGGCTACTTGGATCACAGCAACCCCCACAGTAGATTTGCCCACTCCAAATTGATTCCCAACTGACCGGTAGCAGTCAGGAGTTGCAAGCTTCCACAGGGCTATCGCCACTCGCTTCTCAACTGTCAGGGCGGCTATCATCTTGGTATTCCTGCGCTTCAGGGCGGGAGAAAGCAACTCACAAAGTTCCAGGAAAGTGGCCTTACGCATGCGAAAGTTTCGCAGCCACTGGGAATCATCCCATACCTGCAGCACTATGCGGTCCCACCAGTCTGTGCTTGTTTGCCGGGCCCAGAATCGGCGTTCCACTGTATCAACCTGCCCCAATGCCCCCATGATGTCCCAATTGCCACATCCCGTGCTTTCAGGAATGTCTATGTCCATGTCCTCCTCACAATCATCCTCAGTGCTGGCGTCTCCTAGCCAGGTTCTGCACATACTGCAGGATAATGTGCGAGGTGTTTACAATGCTCACAACAGCAGCAGTGAGCTGAGCAGGCTCTATGCTTGCCATGCTATGGCATCTGCATGGGTATCCCAGTAAAAAGGCGCTAAACAATTGTCTGCAGTTGCTTTCATTGAGGGAAGGAGGGAGGGAGTATAGACTGACAAGTACCCAAAACCACCCGCGACAGTGTTTTTGCCCCCATCAGGCATTTGGAGCTTAACCCAGAATTCCAATGGGCAGTGGAGACTGCGGGATAGCTACCCACAGTGCACCGCTCCATGAGTCGATGCTAGCCATGGTATTGAGGATGCACTCCGCCGACTTAATACGCTTAGTGGGGACATACACAATCAACTGTATAAAATCACTTTCTAAAGATCGACTTCTATAAAATAGACCTAATTTCGTAGTGTAGACATAGAGAAAACTAAGGCTATTTGTTGTTTTTTTTCTGTCCTCCCATCCTGCAACATTCTGCATAATTACCCAGAAAACTGATACTTTTTTCCACTAATTTTCACCTGCTTTTCAATTTTTATAATAAACACTGATTAACACTTAAGAAATTCTAAATGAAATAAAAACCATAAACAAGGGACCTTAATTACATGAAATCTTCATCTATGTAGTTAACAAGAAACACAAAAGTATAACAAATGGAAATGTACTGTATAATTTCACTAACAATACTAATTCTTAAGTACAAAAGGTCTATTAGTTCATTAGAATCTGAATTTTGAATTTCTTGGCTTTTGTGAGTGTCACAATTATAATGAAAGTGTCTTTTTTTTTTAAAAGAAAAAATCATGGAAAGTGATAAAACTTGCATTTAGGCAGTTTTAAAAGTATTTATATTTTGACTGAAAATGCATAGGGTATACACAAGCTTTTTAGGACTTATGAGTATCTATTCTTATCATAGAAACATTTACTACAGAATTGGTCTCATGCCCATGGGACCTGATCCAACAAACCAAGTCCCACTGAAGGCACCAACTTCCCCTCTAGCCGGTGGGTGCTTGAACCCCCCCACCCCCCGGTCCCGCAGCACTGACTTCTGTGGAAGTGGGAGTACACTCAGCACAAGAAGGCACCTGTAGATAAAACTGAGTGTTTAAATATTTTTTCTTAAAATTTCATTTGTCAATAACTCTGGCACACCACCAAAAAATACTACTTTCTGGTCAGGACATAATGGGGTTAAATTCTCACTATTTGGAATTAACACCATTTCTTCCAAACCCTAATCTCCAAAAGATAGTGTTCAAATACATTTTGGAGCAGCATCTACAAAATTATAGTCACTGCTCATGGTAAACAATGCCATAGAGGTTCTGGGCCTATCCCTAAATTGTCGGTACACGTGTCATTTGTCATTAGACAATTAGACATTCGACATTGTTAGTCACACTGAATCACAGAGACATGCATTACTTCCAAGAATTCTGTTTTAAACTGGCTCTTTGAAATATATCTGCATCATCTTGACTTTTAGAGCTAAATTCCCAACATTGTTAATTTTGAAGTCTGGTTGAGGGACATCAAAAAAATTAATTTAACAGCTTAAAGAGAAAAAAAAGTTTTTGTCAGAAAAAAAATACACCAGTCTCAATTGTTTCAAGCTTTCTGTTGCATCTATTTTTAGATCTTCCTGTGTTCCCAATTATTCATTAAACTATCTCTCTCACCCACTCTCCCAAGCAATCTATCATAACAAATTTGAAAGTCTTATTTATGTGAATCATCCCCCTTTTAAAATTGACCAACCACACAAATGCTGCTGGTTCTATTTTTATAGTGGCTTTGCCAGCTGAACAAATCATATGATGGGTGAATCACACAATTACAGTCTGGATTCTGAGAGTGGATACAGAATGCAAATGGATCAGTGCCAATTTAGCTTCACACTTTTCAATCTATCCCTCTCACATCTTTCATATATTACTGTGACATCCTTCACATCAGCACTGGAGTTGCATTTGTCTTTCTTACAACATAGCTGTTTACTTTGGTCCCAATTCAGCAAAACATTAAGCAGGTGCTTAAATCCCATTAAGATCAATGGGGTTTAAGCACATGCTTAAGTGTTTTGCTGAACAGGGATGGTTTGCTGAAAGAGCTTTTGAGAATAATACCCTACTTATATTACAGAAAGAAAACTGGATCAATTTAAATTGGCAATGTATATCTCCCTCCTGCTTGAACACAGTGATGTATTGGAGGCAGTTCATAGAAGCCTTTTGTTAAAATTCTACACAGGCTGGAGGCGAGGTTGGGATGGTTTCCCTGTCTCTGATGGAGTTCACACCTTTTCTGGATATTGTTAATCACCTTTGCCAGAGATGCCATCACTGTGGCTCATAACAATACTTTGGAAGGATGACTTTTCTGCCTTTGGAATAAACCAGATTGCATTAAATGACAGGAATGTTCAACAAAAAATGGTCCTGGGGGAGAATATGAAATCTTCCACCCCAACCCCACCCCAACTGAAATTACACAAGTTGACTAAGATGTTATATATGTCAATATGTTAAGCAATGTGTAAACATTTCAATAAGTACATATAATAAGCCCTTGTTTGCCAAATCGCATTGCCTCTCTCCTTGGTTATGAGAGAGTTCTTGTTAAATGGGAAAACTACATTCCCTAGTTCTTCTCCCTTCAAGACCATGAGTCCCTGATACATAAGGTTTAACCTAAGAAAGTAATTTTATCGATCACTGCTTGAACTCCTTCTCGATATTTCCCTATACTGTATTTGTTTTCACAAGTTTTAAAATCTCTCTCTCAAATATGTCAAGAGAAATGCTCTTTTCTAAGACCTCTGATGGGCTTTGTAGTGGATGTTGGAGGGTCACCTTCAGCCCCCAACTTAAACCTCTCCAGTGCATCATCAAGGATCTACAATCTATCCTGAAGAACAATCCCTCACTCTCACAGATCTTGGGAGACAGGCCACTCCTCGCTTACAGACATGCCCGCAACCTGAAGCAAATACTCACCAGCAACCACACACCACACAACAAAAACACTAACCCAGGAACCTATCCTTGCAACAAAGCCCGTTGCCAACTCTGTCCACATATCTATTCAGGGAACACCATCATAGGACCTAATCACATCAGCCACACCATAAGAGGCTCGTTCACCTGCACATCTACCAATGTGATATATGCCGTCATATGCCAGCAATGCCCCTCTGCCATGTACATTGGCCAAACCAGACAATCTCTACACAAAAGAATAAATGACCACAAATCACACATCAAGAATTATAACACTCAAAAACCAATCGGAGAACACTTCAACCTCGCTGGTCACTCAATTTCAGACCTAAAAGTCGCAATTCTCCAACAAAAAAACTTCAAAAACAGACTCCAGCGAGAAACTGCAGAATTGGAATTAATTTGCAAACTGGACACCATTAAATTAGGCTTGAATAAAGACTGGGAGTGGATGTGTCATTACACAAGTAAAAACTATTTCCCCATGCTAATTTTTCCCCCTACTGTTACTCACACCTTCTTGTCAACTGTTTGAAATGGACCATCCTGATTATCACTACAAAAGGTTGTTTTTTCTCCTGCTGATAATAGCCCACCTTAATTAATTGGTCTCGTTACAGTTGGTATGGCAACACCCATTTTTTCATGTTCTCTGTGTATATATATCTTCCTACTGTATTTTCCACTGCATGCATCCGATGAAGTGGGTTTTAGCCCATGAAAGCTTGTGCCCAAATAAATTTGTTAGTCTCTAAGGTGCCACAAGGACTCCTCGGTTTTTTTGCCATTCTCACAGTGTTACAATTTTGATGCCAAGAGAGAGGGCAGGAGCAATTTAAGTCCCATCATGAAAAATGTCAGGTTTCTCTTCACGCTACTGAGACTTTTTCACGTAATAATTTAATTTTTCATCATGAACTGTCCAGAGGCTGCTTCTTGAATTCTAAGGCTCTGCACTTCCAGTGGGGTTATTCTGGGATGTGAGATCATAGCGCTAGGTTTCCTTAGATTGATGCCTGCCCTAGTGGAAATCCCCTTGAGAAGTAATGCTGTGTCAAGCATGCAAATTAATTGTGTGTACTCTATGTAGCATTAATTTCCCTTCCTTGAAGAATCCCAGGGATGAAGACTGGTTGCCCCAAAGAGCCTGAATTCCACTGGGTTTCCAAGCCACATCCCTTCTTAAAGATCGAAAATCCATCACCTTCAAGGGAGAATGCAGAGGAAACTTTACAAGAGAAAACTCGGGGAGTTTCAAGTGGAATTTGTTCTCTCCCATGAATTTCTCCTGTAGTGCCAACTTTCCTGATGAATTTCTACTAGGTTATACTTACAGTTCTGCTCTGAGAAGTGCATGTAAACATGACACTTTCCTACTCAACATACCTATTTAGAGTAGTATCTGTTCCTTTTAGTGGCAAAAACAACTTATTCCCACTAGTCTTGCAGAGGCAACAAAGATTTGACCAGATTGTTGAGCATAAGTAGTTAACAAATATTTCAAGGGACCATTCAAGGTGTAGTGGCCTGTTAACACTTCTCCAGTCATAGGGAGGAAAGGAAGAGGGTGCATCGGTGAGGTTCTTAGTGAGTTACAGATTGTTGTAAGACATCATAAATCCACTGTCTCTATTCAGTCCATGATTTTAGTGCCTAGCAAAGTAATGAATTTAAGTTCCCAGGCTCATCTTTCGAAAGTGATGTGCAGGTTTCGTTTGAGGATAAGGACTGAGAGAGAGTGATCACTTTATGAAAAGTTTTCACTTACAGGTGATATGTTTTTGTCGTTTATCATTTTCCTGTGTGAGTTCATTCAAGAGCATAGTGATTGTCTGGTTTCACTCACACAGTTGCTAGTGGGGCATTTGGTGCACTGAATGAGGTACACCACATATCGTGTTAGGCATTTGGAGGATCCATGGATCTTGAAAGGTGTGTTGTGAAGGGTGTTGATCATTGTAGCTGTGGAGATATGTCTGCGGTTTTGCATCTGTTGTTCTAGCAGGGTATGGAGCCACTTTCAGTTGGTGTCCTGGTCTGTGAGAAGCTTTCTTCTGATGATGAGGTTGGGGGGCTGTTTGAAAGCCAGAAGAGCAGGTTCAGGAAAGATTTCCTTCAGAATGGGGTCCCAACTGAATATAGGTTATAGTTGTTTGATTATACCCTTTATGGGTTCCAGTGTGGGGTGGTAGGTGACAACTTGTCAGAGGGGATTATTTCTATAATGAAGCAGGTTCTCTTGGAATATCTGGGTGGCCCATTCCATGATACGATCTACTTCTGTGGTGGAATGTCCTTGTTTGGTGAAGGCAGTTTTGAGCGTGTTAAAATGTATATCTTGATGGTGTTTATGGCATCCCTGACAGGACTTGCTCAAGAGATGCTAATTGTTTTCTCCAGAAGACAAAAAGCAGAGGAAGGAAGGAAGGGAGCTGGTGGCTGGCAGTGGGAAGAGAAAGAAACTCAGCAAAAGTCAATGAGGAGGGTGAGTGCGCAAAACTAGACCATACAGATGCTGGCTCTTCATATGTGAATGGCATCAGCATAGAAACAAAGTAAACACCTTTTCAGAATGAGCCTGCCCTGCTCAGGGCAGTGCTTCTCCAGCAGCCGGTGGGTGGGAGTTTGACATTTGCACTCGGATTGTCATGAGAATATCAATCCCCTCCTCCCTGTTTGGAGCTGTAAAGACTATTTCAATGAAGATATGTGCAGGAGTGCTACTTTTCAGATGCCTCTTGGTTCCTCCTGGTGGGGAAGATGCACACATCCTGCTATGGGACAGAGTGAACTGCCTACAAGCAGCTTTTGGGTGTGCCTTTGGCTAGCCACAGCTGTCTGTGCAAAGCTTTATGGTTTGGTGAGCAGAGTTTTCTGGAGTTTTCCACAGGAATGAGGAAGTTATTGCACGCATAATTTTTCTTGTCTGGTTAAGGAGTTACTAAACCTTCAAATTTTTTAAATTAAAATACCAGGGCTCTAGGTCAGTCTTGACTGGGGTAGCAGAAAAACTCACCAGCTTCCAGGCTAGCTGAGAAATTCTACTCCAGCTAACAATCTTATTTTTTCAATTTAGGAAGCTGTACGCAATAGCAATACTGTTAGTATTTTGTCCATCTGAGTTTGGAGGTAAGCTCCGGACACAGGAAGGTGATAACGGTAAGAGAAAGTGTTTAGTCCACATGCACCCCCTCCATGTCTGCCAATCAGAAATTTCTTCATGTCCCCTTCCCGTGCTTCTTCAACCAGTCCCTCCCGGTGCGTGGGAAGGGAGTGCTACCTCTGCAGCAACTCCCTTTATTCCCAGTCCTATCGAACAGTGGTTCTCAACCAGGAGTACGCAAAGGTCTTCCAGGTGGTACATCAACTCATCTAGATATTTGCTTAGTTTGTGACACGTTTGTATTTTTATGTCTGATATTGTAAGTTTTTAAGTGAGGTGAAACTTGGGGTACAGAATACAAATCAGACTCCCAAAAGGGATACAGTAGTCTGGAAAGGTTGAAAACCACTGCTATAGAAGCCGTTCTACAGGTGGTTACTGTGAGTGAGAGAGAGAGAGAGAGATGGTTTGATTCAGCTATTTCCTGCATTTCTTTCTGAAGCAAATGCAGTTTCAAAGGCAATTATAACTTTATCATGGTGGTCTAGTTGCCTGTCAACAATGGCACACAGGATTCCCTAAACAACAGTGTAGTCCCTTAACATTTTGTATTCTCTGAGAGCATCTGCTAGGGAAACAAGAACATAGAAGGCTGACATGAGGTGACTATTTTTATACCAACCAATATATGGGGTGTTCTGTTGCTGTCTATAGCTTTATATCAATATACTATAGTGTGTATATATATATCACAGTGCTGTCAGCTGAGCCTGTTCCAACTGCAATGATCTTCACCATAAAGCTACACTGAGTTGCTGAAGCAAAACATTGACGTAATCCCATTAAAACAGAACACAAACTGCCTCTAAGTACTCCATCGGAATATAACACTTTTACTAATGCCAGTAGACAATTGGTACAAATATGTTACATTTTAACTTTAAGTTAAAACTTTAATTTTTAACACATGCTAACTTTATCCTTGAACCAAGTAAAAAGGACATTCACACCACTTTTAATGACATCAAAAAGCTCTACAACTAATTTTCAGACAACAGTCAATGAAATTCTAATATGGATATGGAGAGGAGAGGTATTTTCAAGTGGCTAAGAGTGTTGGACACCTGAAAATGACACCCTAACCCGCTGGCACCATTTACAGAGAACAGCCATGATTTATTTAAAAAATTACACTAATGCAAAACATACTTCAGTTTTTAAAATATTTCCTATAGACTTCAATATAAATCATCATCAGATTATACCTGTTCTGAATCACAGAATCATAGAAATGCAAGGCTGGAAGGGACTTCAAGGGGTCATCTAGTTCATCCCCATATGCTGAGGCAGGATTAATTTACCTAGACTATCCCTGACAGATGTTTTCTAACCTATTCTTAAAAACCTCCAATGATGGGGATTCCACAACCTCCCTTGTTCTAGTGCTCAACTATCCTTATAGTTGGAAAGCTTTTAGTAATATCTAAATTGAATCTCCTTTGCTGCCTAAAAGCTAAGCCTATGAGGCTATTACTACTTGTCCTACCCTCAGTGGACATGGAGAACATTGATCACCATCCTCTTTATAACAATCTTTTCCCATATTTGAAGACTGTTATGTCCTCCCTCATCCTTCTTTTCTTTAGATTAAACATATCCAATTCTTTCAACCTTTCCTCACAGGTCAGGCTTTCTAAACCTCTTATCAATTTTGTTGCTCTCCTCTGAACTATCTCCAATTTTTTAATATCTTTCTTGAAGTGTGATGCCCAAAATTGGACCCAGTACTCCAGCTGAGGCCTCACCAGTGCTATAGAGAGGGGAACAACAATATCTCTTCTAATTCTACTTTAGTAATGTTTTCATATAACACTTAACATGAATAAAACTCACACTCATGAAGTCTTTAAATTTTTAGACTTGTGTGAAATTACTATGAGAAAAATATTTGTGGAAAACTATTCCAGAAATTTAAAAAGCAAACAAAAGGCATTCAATTTATTTCCAGTATTTTTTATTTAAAATTAAAATAGGTTTTAAAAGATAAAAAGAATCTATACATATATATTTATAAACCTATTTTAATTTCAGATAAATATCAATGTATATTTCCATTCAAATCTTTTTATGCTTGCAAAAGAAATATAAATTTATGACTAAACAGAAAAGTAGGGCATTCCTGTAGGTCAGCTTTACTATGAAAAGTATACACCATTCTCTAGTAAACCAGCATTTCAGCTGAGAAAGAACTTCTCACTTTCATATTCCATCTATAACATTTTACACTAGTTTCACGTCTATTGGTAACTTTGTTATGTCACGATCTCTGTTAGAAACTCTAGGAACCAAAATGCAGGTCTGTTTTCCACAGAGTTTTAAAAATATTGAATTATTCAGGCAATTCAGTCCCAGACCTGTGGCCATGAAAGTTAATGGGAATTTCATTATTTACTTCAATCATAGGAGCAGGTTCTAGCAGTCCAAGTCTCTTATACCAGTGCCCCATTGACGTAACCTCATTGGTATGTCTCCTCCAACGCTGTAAGGGAGGGGAGAGTCAGATTTGTGCCTGACAGGTTAAGCATGTATTCATAATTGAGTATTTGTACAGAAGCAGAAGTAGGTCTGGATAGCTTGATGACAGCACTGTCCCTTCTATCCTATATAATTTTGGGGCTTACCTTTCAAATGTACATTTTCACCTTTAAATTTGTATTAATGTTTGTGCAATTGGAAGACTAAACAAATAAAAATAATGCACATACACCACCCTGCTGCCCAACCAACTTGACTTACCCAACCAACACTCAGCCTAGGATGAAGGAAGAAACAAAACAAGAATCATGGAGAGCCCCTGCTTACCCTGGAATGGGAGCTTGGCTACTTGCAAACACAAAACTTAGCCTGTTCAAATTCTCTTTTAAGCCACTGGAAAGACTCATATTTCAATAGGAGTTGCATTGAGACCTGGTACCTTTTAAGCTCAATTTCCACATAGTCTTCCAGCTTTTGCTTAAATACAATAGTTTTACTTGATTCTACCATGTTACTTGGAAGGCTATTCCACTTTAAATGTTCCCTCATTGACTTAAATCTATATCAGAGTTTTAATCAGACTGTGTGAATGGAGTAGTCCATCCTGGGTATCAGCTGCTTGGGAGAGATGCCATGAAAAGGCCTGTTAACATATCAGTTTAAATGTACGTGATTTGGATACAAATTTAAAATATAAACATGACATTTCCTGCATAGAATAGGTCCTAAAACTGCTTTTAAGCTAAACCATTTAGTATTTGGACTCAAGGGTATGTGTGTTTGTGCTTAAACATATCACACAAACTTACTTAACCTTTGTTTAGAAGCCAAGAGATGGAGTGATAGTTGAATTATCAAATTCTCAGAGAATTTTTCATTGTAAATAAGTCCATAATGAAGAAAAATGCTTTAGATTTTGTCAGACTGACTCAAAAAGCATTCTACATAGCTCTCATAACGTAGGGTCCAACAAAATCTACTCAAATATGAAAATTTAACTGGTCCTTAATCCCAAATTAAGACCCCTTCTTATTCCCCAACAGCAGTCAGGGTAACCTTTTAAAGTGAACTCATTCTGACGCATCATAGATAAGCAAATAAATAAATAGTGTATCGAAGCCACTGGGCCCAATTCAGGACTTAGATTCCATAAGTCACAATTCTGTGAATGACTTCTATGTGAATTGTATCCTGTGTACCTTGAAGGCAGATAATGTAAGAGTTCATGTCATAGTAAATTCCAAAGCACTTCAGGGGTTAACACTGCTCCAACACATATTGCTATACTATTACTTGTCAGTTTTGCTCCTTGCCATACCATTGCTGTGTTAATCATCTTGTTTGTGTGTCCCCCTGTGCTAAATGATTTTTAGAACCCTGCATGGATACAAAATTTTTATCCACATCTGATCTGCAATCCTCAAACATATTCCGTGGATATCCGCAGATATAAAGCAGATATCTGCAAATTTGCAGGGCTCTAAGGATGTTCTGTTGCCCTTTTCTTAGTTTCCATAATATAGATTGCAAAATTGACCTTCAGTACTGTTTTTCCCCCTCCACAGCTCATGGTTCTGTAGTAGGCTTGCCACACTGATCTTATTGTCACTAAAGAACAGGTGAGATCCTTCCTCCAAGGACAACAAAAAAAATCTATATGGAAACTACTTACTATCTAATAAAGAGGCAGGGCTATCATACTGTGTAAAAAGTTAAATTACAATAGTAATACAGAAGAACACAAGAAAATATGCTTTGTGCTTTTCATTATGACATGTACGTATTTCTCTACAGTGTGCCAATCCCTCTGCAGCATTTTAACTATCAGGATAACTATATTACAATTATGAAAGTTTCTTGGCATTGATAAAATACACCGGAAAGAAACTTTTATTTTGTGGTTCGAAAGAATAAACTCCTGCCTTATTTTAAACATCTAGTTTGAAATA
This sequence comes from Natator depressus, assembly GCF_965152275.1. Lineage (NCBI taxonomy): Eukaryota > Metazoa > Chordata > Testudines > Cheloniidae > Natator > Natator depressus. The sequence goes on along the minus strand of NC_134242.1, from coordinate 41,372,473 downwards.
AAAGCTTTTGGAAAGGAATTCTTCTGGACAAAATATGAATAAATCCCACCTCCAGAATGTTAATTCATGGCATTGACATTCAATTATACATGTTCCATGTATGTGTACAAGTGTTATGACATTTTGAATTGCACCTGTGGAGTTTCTTACAGACTGTTAGATATAGCAGCTGTCATAACATTGTTCATAACATTGTCCTCCCAACCTTTATCCCAAAGATGAACTTCTAATTCTTTCTTCTACTTATGTTTACTACAGACAGAAGCAGCACCCTGCCTAACTGAATAAACATTACTGTTGCATCATTCAGCAGCAAACAACCAATTCATATCTGCTAAGTGCAAAAAAACTACATTACCACCACACTACATAATTACGATAAGGCTGATAATTTAGGTCTACTAAAATCGGAATGAATGTCTCTGTGGCAACTTTATCATCATTGTTCTTAGTTATGAAGTCCTTATAGTCCAAATAAAAAGATTCCAGATATAGTGATTCATTGAATTTTTCTATGATGGATAAACATTCTGTATAATGAGTATCCTGAATAGTAATCTGCATTATTACAGCATAGAAAAATATCAGTTGTCTCAAATTCTGAACATTTAGGCCTCAGAACTGCAAACACAATGAATAACTTCATACATGGGAGTAGTCCCACTGGGTCCAATGATCTTTCCAAACCAGAGTATGTGCTCTGTTCATGTCAGATACTGTGAATCTTACTGTGTTCCAGTTCATTCCATCTTTTAAACTAACCTTGCTATCTAGGTCGGCTACACTTTTCCAAGGTTTCGTGTTCACCCTCCCCCCTCCCCCACACTCAGTTTTTCCTATCTGATATACATTGTAATGATATTAAAGTACTAACTTAATTTCTTTCCAGTGCTTCTATCCAAACTGGCCAGCTAACTATGAACTTTTGAAAGGTATTTGGCAGAGGTCCATCATTTGTCAAGTTATTTTTCCAGTTTTTTGTTGGTGTAAGTTTCAAAACTGGTAACAAATGATTTTTGTTACATCAGTAAAAAGAATCTCTTACACTGAGCTGAAGTTCTTTAGTATAAAGAAAAGCCCTCCCTAACTCCCCCCCCCCCTCAAAAAAAAATATTAGATGAACTAAGTACAAACTTGAAAACCACACTAGAGTTTCTGGTTAACAGCCAAACTTCCATTACTCCCTGATGCTGCGGAAAAGAGCAGATACTCAGACCAGCATTCCAGACCACTTGTCAGGTACTAATTTCTTTCTTAATTACATTATTTTCTGAGAGCTACATCATTAGCTATGGACCTGGTGCGCTGTCCAGAGGTGCTGCACGATCCTGTATCATTCTGCTGGTCCAACAGTTGTAGTAAATCAACATTGCCAATCACACATGAGGCTGTGATTGCTATGCCCAGTTCCCACAAGGTTTTATTAATCACTGAGTGGTATGCTGCCTCTGGAACAGCCAGCTCCAAGTTCTGGAGACTGCAATGGTATCAGTAGACTGGTTCAAAGCCTTTCTTACAGTTGCTGCTAAATCATAATTACTTAGAAATATTGGCTGTGGCAGACTAGGAAGAGGAACAAAGAGTCTTACTCATGGAAAAAGATGACTAGTCTTATGAACGATTCAGATGACGGATATATGAGCCCATAGCTACCTTTTAAAGTTTATGCTTAAATGGGGAACTGCATTAAAAAACCAAATGCCCTCCAGAACTTCTCTCATTAAGATCTCATGCAATTCCATTTGTTTTGTATGTTGTTTACACTGTGTTCTTTATCCATCTGTGACCCATGTTACTGCTTCCCCCACCAGTTACATTAATATTTTTTTGCACCTTATGTAATCTTAATTTTACCATTTATGTATGCCCACAATAAAAAGGAAGAATAAAAAGCAGAAAAGCAGGCCATGGCATAGGAGATATGGCCAAGCAAGGGGGTGTGGCCAAAGTGCTATTGAGCTCTGGCAATTTCCAGCTGTGAAATGTCTCCCACCCTCCACGCCAGGAGCCATTACCAATCAGCACAACTTACTGCAGTCCTTAGACTGCTTTAAATCATGCTGTGTTCTGAACTGGCTGCAGAATCATAACGAAATGGGAAGATAGTATAAACCTCCTTTACAACCCCAGTACACAAAACTGCACCAATTGCAGCCCTGGAATTTGGTGGATTTTTAAAATTATGTGACTAAGACTCTAACCCATGTTTGTAATTGAAATAATTGTTTCAACTTGTAGCTATGACCAAGCAGTCTTTTTTTAAATGACATCTACTGTACTGCACCTTTGATTGTCAGAAAAAATAAGGAACTTTCATACTGGTTTATAAAATGATCACACTAGATGGGCTCAAACAGGTGACAAATGAACCTTAAGAAATCTGGATGCTCGGTTCCTATAAGCAAAGAAAGCACACAGAAATGGGAATATTTAGCCAAACACATTCAGAGTCTGCACAATTATGCCAGAAATCTTATGAAAACTAGCTCTCTCTGAGATTTTTGGTGTCCCCAGCATCTCTTTGAAGCAGAAAGTGCAGAGGTGCACCAAAATGAAAACTTGTGATCATGTAGGGAAATGTTATCCCAACCTCAAAAGTTCTGTTAATGTTTAGGTCATAATTCACACATTCCTCACACAAACTAGAATAACTGTCCAGTAATTCTAACAGCAAAAATATATGGCATGTTTAGGAGTCTCTTATCTTCCCATCACAAGAACAAACAAGTATAAATTCCTCTAATGAATATTACAATAATTAAGTAACAGTCGACCTAATATTTATTCAATGCTTTGAAAATACAAAGCGTTGTCAGGATGAAATTGATCTTTACCATTTTAAAGAGCAATCTTTGGTCCAGATCTTCAGTTGTTATATATAAACTGGCACAGTAGAGTGAACTATGAACTACAGTTTAATACCAGGTTAGCATCTGACCTATTCTGTGTGGTTGCTTTAATTAAGGTTTCTGGTAACTGGATATTTGACACTAAAAGAAAGGAAGCACTGTAAACATCACTTAAGGTAGGTATAGGAAAGTTCATCATGGAATCAATTAAGGATCAGAGCCCAAAAGTCTCAGTAGGAAGTCTCTATCATTTTGAGAGTTGAGCTGCAGCTTGAAGGAAATTCAATTCCTTACGTATTCTGTAAAATAGACAAAGTTTAGAGGATACCTTGATCATTTCTATGGACTTCAAAAAAGCAGACTTTTACTCAGAGAACTGGTAAGTAAGGTTCCATGGAAAAAAAATCTAAGGGAAACAGGAATTCAGGAGAGCTGGCAGTTTCTCAGGGAGACAATATTAAATTCACAACTGAATTCAACTAATTCCGATCCAAAAGAAAGATAGGAAGAATAGTAAGATACCAATATGGCTTCATCAGGACCTCTTTAATGACCTGAAAATCAAAAAGGAATCCTACAAAAAGTGGAAACATGGATTAACTGATAAGAAGGATTAGAGAAAAACAGCACAAGCATGTAGGGACAAAATCAGAAAAACTAAGGCACAAAATGAGTTACACCTGGCAAGGGACATAAAAGGCAATTAGAAGAGGTTCTTTAAATACATTGGAAGCAAGAGAAAGATGAAGAAAAGTGTAGGTCCTCTACTTAGCAGGGAAGGAGAACTAATAACTGATGACATTAAGAAGGTAGAGATGTTTAATGCCTATTGTGCTTCCGATGAAGTGAGCTGTAGCTCACGAAAGCTTATGCTCAAATAAATTTGTTAGTCTCTTAGGTGCCACAAGTACTCCTTTTCTATTTTGCTTCAGTCTCCACTAAAAAGATTAATGATGACTAGATCCTCAACACAATTAATACTGACAACCAGGGGAAGGAATGCAAGCCAAAATAGGGAAAGAACAGGTTGAAGAATATTTAGATAAGTTAGATGTATTCAAGTCAGCTGGGCCTGATGAAATTCATCCTAGGGTCCTTAAAGAACTAGCCAAAGCAATCTCAGAGCTGTTAGCAATGATCTTTGAGAACGCCTGGAGGACAGGAGAGGTCCCAGAAGATTAGAGAAGGGCAAACATAGCACCTATCCTTCAAAAGGGGAACAAGAAGGACACAGGGAATTGTAGACCAGTAAGCCTAACTTCAGGAGCTGGAAAGATACTGGAGCAAATTGTTAAACAATCAATTTGTAAGCACCTGGCGTATAATAGGGTTATAAGGAATAGTCAGCATGGTTATGTCAAGAACAAATCATGCCAAACCAACTTAATGTCCTTCTTTGATAGGATTACTGATCTAGCGGATGGGTGAGGGAAAGCAGTAATGTGATAAACGTTGATTTTAGTACGGCTTTTGGCAAACTTCTGCATGGCATTCTCATAAGCAAACTATGTGGTTGAGACAAATTTACTATAAGGTGGGTGCACAACTGCTTGAAAGACCACACTCAAAGAGTAGTTATCAATGGTTTGCTGTCAGACTGGGAGGGTTTTTCTAGTGGGATCCCACAGGAGTCAGTCCTGGGTCTGGTACTATTTGATATTTTCATTAATGACTTGGATAATGGAATACAGAGTATGCTTATAAAATTTGCAGATGACACCAACCTGGGAGGGGTTCCAAGCACTTTGGAGGACAGGTTTAAAATTCAAAATGACCTCGACAACCTGGAGAATTGGTCTGAAATCAACAAGATGAAATTCAATAAAGACAAGTGCAAAGTTCTTTACTTAGGCAGGAAAAATCAAATGCACAACTATAAAATGGGGAATAACTGGCTAGGTGGTAGGACTGCTGAAAAGGATCTGGGGGTTATAATGGACCACAAACTGAATATGAGTCATCAACGTGAAGCAGCTGCAAAAGAGGCTAATATGATTCTGGGATGTATTAGCAGGAGTGTTGTATGTTGACGGTGACTCTTTAGCCACATTATGGTTCTGATTTTCAGCATGCTGAGCACCCATCACTCCAATGATGTCTATGGGAGCTGTGGGAGCTCAGCACCTGTGAAAAATCAGGGCTTAACTGCTGCGAGATACAGGGTATTGGGAAGAACTAGCAGCAAAGTTCAGCAAATTCTTTTCTTCTCCTCTCAGATACATTAGTATGGAAATAGTGGACAGCAGGTAGCATATCTCAATCAGTGTTTATGAACAAAGCAGTGTCGGCAGGAGGAAGAGGAAATGGTGAATAAGGTAGAGGAAAAGATGGAAGTGAGGAGGGTCAGAAGGTTATTTATATTTTTACAATATCTTTAAAATAAAGTTCCACCCTATGGAGAAACATGTGGCAGAGCAAACCTTTCAGCACACGGGAAGACAGGAATGACCATACTGGAGTATATCTCAGGTCATCTATCCAGTATCCTGTCTCTAACCTCTCCCAGTGCCAGATGTTAGACATCCACATTAATATCTGGCAAGCCTAACTTGAGAGTCTCATAGGTCCGATCTAAAAAGCTGTGTGTTACTACTATCCACCACAAATTTTCCTTTTTGTTAAAGCAGCACTGTATGAAAGAGAAGGGAAATCTACACTAGAAGTAGGGAAGCTGAAATGATACAGCATACAATTATTTGTGATAGATGGAGCCAAGGATGAAACTTGATATAATGTACAATGTCACGGCTTATCTTTCTCCTGGTTCTCAAAACATTTCATTTGAACGTATGTCATAAGTGTGCAAAATCAGCAGTGTACGAAAGGGGCCACTTACTCATAGCAGAGTCTTGTAGGGTGAAATCTTAAGGCCCATGGAAGCTTCCTAGTCCTGTGGAAGGAAGTTCTACGTTAGGATAACATGGCAAGGAGTATTTCACTGGTGGGTCTTTCTATCCCCCTACAGCATTGGCTTCTTTACTAGGGCTAGTCCAAAAAAAAAAATCCATTGAAAGGGTTTTTTGAATGGGAAATTGAGCATGACAAAACAATGTTTTTCATGAAAAGTTTCTACTTATGGCAGAAAATTTTGACTTTATGTTGAAAAACAAACACCCCAAAACTCAGACATTTTCTTTTTTCAACCAAAACCAAAATATCATGCTGAAAACCAACACGTTTCACTCTGGGAAATGCTACTGTGTTTCCTCATGGGAGTCCTCATGCTCCTCTGAGTCAGATCCCCACTTGGACTACACTTCCTATAATGCACCATGGTCAGGGACTCCCATGATTCACTGGAGTGATTTACCAGGATGGGAGACCACAGTGCAGCCTGGGAGATGTAGTCTGGTTAGGGAGCCTGCCCCATAGAAGAGAATAGGGGCAATGATGCACCCAAATTCAGTTCCCAGGAGGCACTGTGGAAGCATTCTGAATCAAAGGTTTTGAATTTTCATAAAAAATTCAGGCAAAAAAAAGTTATTTTATTTTCTAAATTTAAAAAAAAAAACAACAACCTCCACTCCTGACCACTCCTGCCCTCTGAGGGAGTCCCGGAGACTACTGCTGCCAACTGTGGAGCCAACCACATTAGAAAGAGATAGGGGGCTCAGCAATGGGGATATTAAGTGTGAGCTTCCCCGCAAAAAACTGGTGCTTGTGAGAAGGTAAGATGAAGGATTGCAAGGAGCTCAGTTCCTGCACCTCAACTTCTTTTACCCTGGGCATTTCTTCAGCCTGTGGACCTGACCCTTGCTGGTTGACAGCTCAGTTTCAGAGCTTGCCTACTCTTACTCTCCACATGGGACCAACGTTAACAGGGAACATGACAAACTGTCCTGACATCACCAAACACTGGCACATTGTTTTTGAGGTTTAGGTATAAACCCAGCTACTGATATATCACCGACAAAGCATCATTTTAATACAGGCCCCAATCACTTGGAAATGTATACCCAAAATGTAGTGCCACTGAAGTTTTATGAGCTCTCTTGCAGGATGTAATGGTTACAAGAAGTAAACTTTATATATATATATAATAGCAGACTCGCAGCAATCTGCTTCATGCTTTAACAGCTCTTCAACTAAAGTAACCTGCAGCATGCTACACTTCTCAACACAATGTAGTGGTTTGAAAGGGACGCATTACAGCAAGAACCTCTTCTGGCCTGTTAGGAGTCAGAGGTCTATTTGGGAGGGAGTCTGGCCTGCTGGGTAAACTGAGTCACAGGTTATTGATTGGATGCTTTCATGAGGAGTCACATCCTGAGACAATGTGAGAGTTGGGCTAGGCCCAGTGAAAAGTTTAGCTGGGAAGGAAATATGGAAATTGATGGTATCCAGAGAAAACCTGGGTATGCTAAAGAAGACAAGCAAGCAACTTTAAATGCTTTCTGTTACTAAAGAACTACGGATTATAGCTTTGGACAGTAAATATGGAAAATGTTTAAGGAAACAGATAACACTAGGGAAAATTAGGACTTAGTTTAACTGACGAAGGGAGTGAGCAGGACATTCTTCCCCTCCCCAGACCTGCCCCAAAGGCCCTAACCCACCTTGGCTCCTCACACAAGAACTGGAGGAGCAGCAAGCCGATAGATGGGTGGAACTTTGAAGGTGCTGCCAGTCACTGTTCCACACGCCCGGACGGGGAGGGGGCTTCCTGCAGTGAAGGTGGCAATTTGGCAGTTTTCCCCAAGGGTGCCCTCCTCTTGTCTTGCTTCTCCACCACCACTGCCTTACAGGACATTTCTTGAAGCTGTTGACTCTTCCCTTGTGGGGGCAACAGCTCTGGTGGGGCCCCTTGGACTTGTGCCCCCCACCTGCCCAAGAACCATACATGCAGTGGATTTACATCCCCGAGGGTGTGAATCAGGAACTCATACAATTGACATCCATGAAAACTGAGTGAGCAGATTGCTAACAAGATGAGAAAAGCCATCCGTGGATGTAGGGCTATCAAGTAGGAAAACTACACATGGGGGTGGGAGGAGAGGCAGGCTACAAAAGGGGGCCCAATTCTCCTCCCATTGAAATCAGTGGTAGCTTTGTTGATGATATGGGAACAGGATCTGGCCATATGGCAGTTCTGCTTCTGCACTCAGTGTTGGGTGGTGCCTGTAATGTGTGGGAAATCCCAGGGCTTTCATAGGAATTAAAACAACTATGGAAAGTCAGTGACATCTCCTTCATTTCTGCACTAGCCAGAATAATCATACTGTTGGCCAGAAGCTGGTTCCCAGAATGTGTTATTAACAGACCTTAAAAAATGAAAAAGCTCCGGAAGTCTTTTAAATAAAAGAATCTCAAATCTCTCAGCTATTAAGTAGTTAATACCCCATCCAGATAGAGTAAAGAGATTGAATTCTTTCTGGCTTTAACAAACAATTTAAGTATTTTTCAATCAATATTCAGCAAAACAGTGCATTACCAGTGATTTTCTTTCTACAAGTGTTAACAACATTCATCTCCTCTCCCCTCATCTAAAACATTTTACTTCTGTAGACACAAACTCAGCTGGCAAAAATCAATTCATTCCCAGTTTATTATAGTCCTAGCTCCTCACCACTTACTTAACTCATAGCAGAGTATCTCCTGTAAATTTAAGCACATAAACCACAGCGAAAAGCAGGTCAGGGTGTAACTTTTGAAAACAAGGCTCCAAGAGGTGAGGAGACAGAATTTCCTGGCTAGATGACGTAACACTTTATAAATAGATGAACAATCACTCTGAAAGCCTGTTTTCTTGTAAAGAAGGGAGGGGGGGAAAGAACCTGCTTTCCTACCCTTGTTCAGGTTTCTGGATCAGATCCTCTAGGAAGGTGGGACGTAGCTGTCCTAGTTTGTGTGTGTTCTTTGGCCAGGTTTCCACAAACACACACGTAAATTACACAGAGGCTCCACTTATCAGCACAGCTGGCGTTTCATTCCTCCCTCCTGTTCCTGCAGCACACCCAATTTCCTTTGAAGTTTTAGTCCTTCAGTCTCCACCGTGTATCAATCCAAGGTACAGGCTGAACCTTTTCCCTCTCAGATTTCTACCAAGTGAACAAATAAAAGCTGGTAAAGGTCTGAGCTCCTGTTGAAACAGAATGCTTTTGTCAGCCTTCAGAAAGCCTAAATAAAAGATGGGATCTGCCAGTGACTGGTATGTAATGAGTAAACTCCTCCTCTTGGCTGGCAGGGGGAGGGTGTTGGAAAGATAGAGTGACTGTGAACAGACTGACTTCCTGCTTGGATGAATAGGAAGGTAGAGCTGCTGTGCTGAATTAATATTTTCAATAGTGTTGTACACAAACACCCATGCATATACACAGACTCTTAAAACAAAGGCTGCTCCAAGTACACAAGAGCCAAAATGCAGTGATATTTTGAACAAAAACTTTCTTTAAATCAGTTAAGTAACTACTATGGGCTTCAAATTAAAATCTGATTAAAACAGATAGGATAACAGTTGCAGTTTGTGTGATTACAAGATTCTCCTTCACTCCAGAGCTTCTGCGGACAAAGCAACCTCGTAGTGGTGCTAAAGTTATGGTTGAGGAGGCAAGGCCCTTTCATTTCAACTTTTAATTTTCAGGCGCTTACAGCTTTTCAGAACTTTACCCTCAGTCTGATTGTGTGTCTTTAGCTGTGTGCGTGCAGTTATTCGCAGTACAAAGGGAAACTCTTTAGGAAGTTTAATAGCCTATACCATAGTACAAATTGCTGCGTACATGCCAGGAGGGTGTTACAGTTGCCATGGGAAATCATAACCTTTCCTGAGTTTATTTTGATTACATTTTCAATCATAATGCGCCATTATCAAAGTTTTTAACATCAAATTATATTAAACACCACCCAAATTCTAGTTCCCTCTCCTTCAGTTTCTTTCAAATCAAAATCCTAAATATTGCAATGAAGCTGTTGGTTCATCATTGGGTGGGTACTCCCCTTTCCTCAAATGAGCGGGATGGAAAGGACTGGGTCACATGAAATTCTGGGAGCGCCACAGACCCAGCTCAGCTTCAAGTCAATAGAGGGCACTATGTTACTAGGAAGAGGAAGTGTTGTCATGAGGCTAAGAGAATCAGGCAAACAGCAGATGGGGGTGGGACTGCTGAGCATCCTGCGTCTTGCTCTCCTACCTGCCTCAGCCGAAAAGATACCAAGTTTTGTGCAACTGCTCAGAAAAGGACATATTGACCACAAATCAGAGTCTATGGTTATAGACAAGTTATTTGCAAATATGCAAGTCAGTTCATTAAATTTGCCTAAAACATCCCTGGGAGCTGCACAGATCTTGGCAGCTACGGGCTGGAGGCTGTCTGCAGAGGGAAGGCCAGGAGGATGAACCTGCCAGCAGGAGACATGAGGCAACCACTAAAGCTGGATGATAGGAGGACAACAGAGAGCTGCCCCTCAACGAGACCAATGAAGGGAATGACCTCTGTCAGTGGGATCTACAGGCAAATGCTGAATTGCCTCCTAAGAGAGCCCTTGACTAAAGGAACCCCCCAGTTGCAAGCTTGGGAAGCCTCACAGGGCAACATGTCCCTTTCACCTCTCTTCTCCTTGGCTGCTGTGTGGGACAGGGGTTGGTCAAGGTAGGTTACTGTTCTTTTTCTGCCAGCACTCAAATCTGTACTTAGCAGAAGTGTATATTTCATGGGAGAAAAAGGACAAGAGTCATTCCAGCTCTTGCAGCAGAGTTCATGATACATACAGCATGCTACCAAATACCCAAAAGGGACTAGAATAGCACAGCACTATATGGACACCGTCTAGTGCAGGGGGTTACATTATATTCCATTGGTTTATTCCCAAAGAGCTCTACAAGGCTGGTGGTGTCCACAGTACTACACCATGATATGACACATTTTGTTTTCCTTCCAGGAATGAAGAAGTTATTGGAATAGCATTTGCTAAAGTATCTCCGGTGATTTGAAAACCAACCTACATCACTGTCCTTATATTGTCATTATCAGGCCAGCTCGATGAACTGCAACCAGTATTGTCAACTCACAGGTTTTTTTTGTGAGTTTGTGATATTTAGTGTTTTCAGTAAATCTCCAATTTCTGGAATCATGGGATCACACGAGACTCTCGCCTTTCTTTTTCTTTTTTGAAAAGTAAGTTTCTACTCCTTGTGGTTATGGAGAAATGCCTAATAATGTGATTCCTAAAGACACAGAAACCAGAAAGCAAGTAATAGGAACACCAAGTATATTATTTATCTTCATGTACACAACCTCGTACAATGGGGCCCCAATTCTGACTGGGGCCAGTAGGGGTGCCATTGTTGTAATACAAATAATAATTACTATTAATAAAGTGGTGTAAAGGAAAGGAGAATCAGATCCATTAAGCTTCTTGTCTTTATGCTTGTGAAGAAAACCTTCTGAGTGTGACCCTATGGCAATGTTGTTTTTCAGACTACAGACAGCCTGTAGGGAGGCTTAGCCTCATTACCTGAAAGAGTGAAGAAACTATATGCATATTTTCTGGAAGAAAGGGGTAAGCAGAGTTCCCAGGATCATATCTGAATTCCATACTTGATTGTGTTCATATTGTAATTCCATATATGTGCCTGTCTACACTTGCCTGGCTGTTATCATGTAATGATATTAAAGAGGTTGTTACATGCTAATTTTAAAAAAAGTTAGACCATACATAGAACACAACAACTACAGAGTTGATGTTGCCAAATCCACGCTTTCAAAAATCATAAAACTGGCTTAAAAATCATAACGTTTTTGTATATAAAAATTTTCTTCCTGGTTTCTGAGCCTTTAGGTCACACTTGAGATGCATTTTCAAGATCTTGTCGGCAAGCGTGAGGGCTAGAAATGATATTTTTTAAATGAAAGCAGAGACTCTCACATATTCACATGTCTTCAGGAGCTGAGGACAAACACCAACTGTCACACGACTCAGGATAAAATTGCAAGGGTTGGTAACACCGTGGGGAGTTCAGACTTCTCTGGACCTGAGGTAGATGTTTGCATTTGCACTCTGTGTCCTAACCACAGCTTTGGCCACTGTTTGAGGTTGAGATGGCAGCCAGAACAGGCTGTTCTATAAAGTATCAGGTCAGTTATCAGATAATATCAAGTTCCACGTTAATGAAGGAGCAGACCAAGTTGCACCAGGAAGTAATCATTTATTCATGTATCTCAAAGCAAATAATGTAGTGGTAAGAGACAAGTGTCTGTGTAAGATCTCCTACACCACCCACTGCACAGTCAATGGCACAGGAGTATGTCAGGGATGGGCAGCACTCAGGCAATCCCAAACTGAGGAATGGTCCATTGGGGACCATAGCCAGCTGAGGAATGGTCCATTGGGGACCATAGCAGCTGGTGTGGCCAGGCTGCCCTAAGCTGAGCTCGGGGGAGGAGTGGAACAAGAAGAGAATGAGACATGTAACCTCATGGCCCCCACTGCTGCTCCCACAGCAGCAGAGAGTCTGGGCCCATGTCTGCTTTCTAAGGTCACAGTCCATACTGATAGTCAACTACTTCCATCTATAAAACATGCCTGAGTGCCGACAGAGGCAGGCATGCTACATTATTCCCAAACCTTTGACTCTCTTGTGAACTGACTTGGTATTTATAAGTACCCAGGAGCTGTGAGTTTTTTTGATCTACAGCTGGGAAGTATGAAGATCACAGGACTACATTATGACATGACGGTCAGGAAGGCAGAGAAATTATTATTCACTCTCAGGAAAGTTCATGACAATCTCATTAGTTGCTACTTCTGTCGCTGTAATAACTGAAGCGGCCTGTGGGCCAAATCCCAAGATCCTGACTCAATTTTTACCAGGTCATATTCAAGAAAACTTCCTCTGATGACATCTGAGGGCAAGATTCTGATACCCCTTTACACAGATGCAGAGTATTGGGTAAGCATGCAAGGGGCATGAAGACAATGTTGAAGCTGCTTGAGTCTTGTGTTACATTAAGGTTCCCTCTGTTTTCAGTGAACTGGTTATTGCATCAGTGGGAGTTCCCCCTCTGTTTCACATTGGTCCTCTCCCATCACGAGACCAGTTTCCTCAAATGGAGGTTCAGGGCAGCCAGGTCTAAGGTGGACCTGCTCTTCATGTTCCTGTACACTGAATGTAAATAACTCTGCTCCACTGGTTTAACTCTGGTCTGAAGATCATAGAATCATAGAATATCAGGGTTGGAAGGGACCTCAGGAGGTCATCTAGTCCAACCCCCTGCTCAGAGCAGGACCTGCTCAAAGCAGGACCTTAAAAACTTCTAAGGAAGGAGATTCCACCACCTTCCTAGGTAACGCATTCCAGTGCTTCACCATCCTTCTAGTGAAAAAGTTTTTCCTAATATTCAACCTAAACCTCCCCCACTGCAACTTAAGACCATTACTCCTTGTTCTGTCATCTGCTACCACTGAGAACAGTCTAGATCCATCCTCTTTGGAACCCCCTTTCAGGTAGTTGAAAGCAGCTATCAAATCCCCGCTCATTCTTCTCTTCCACAGACTAAACAATCCCAGTTCCCTCAGCCTCTCCTCATAAGTCATGTGTTCCAGTCCCCTAATCATTTTTGTTGCCCTCCACTGGACGTCTTCCAATTTTTCCACATCCTTCTTGTAGTGTTGTGCCCAAAACTGGACACAGTACTCCAGATGAGGCCTCACCAATGCCGAATAGAGGGGAATGATCACATCCCTCGATCTGCTGGCAATGCCCCTACTTATACATCCCAAAATGCCATTGGCCTTCTTGCAACAAGGGCACACTGTTGACTCATATCCAGCTTTTCGTCCACTGTAACCCCTACGTCCTTTTCTGCAGAACTGCTGCCTAGCCATTCGATCCCTAGTCTGTAGCAGTGCATGGGATTCTTCCGTCCTAAGTGCAGGACTCTGCACTTGTCCTTGCTGAACCTCATCAGATTTATTTTGGCCCAATCTTCTAATTTATGTAAGTCCCTCTGTATCCTATCCCTACCCTCCAGCGTATCTACCTCTCCTCCCAGTTTAGTGTCATCTGCAAACTTGCTGAGGGTGCAACCCACGCCATCTTCCAGATCATTAATGAAGATATTGAACAAAACCGGCCTGAGGACCGACCCTTGGGGCACTCCACTTGATACCAGCTGCCAACTAGACATGGAGCCATTGATCACTACCTGTTGAGCCCGACAATCTAGCCAGCTTTCTATCCACTTTATAATCCATTCATCCAGCCCATACTTCTTTAACTTGCAGGAAAGAATACTGTGGGAGACCGTATCGAAAGCTTTGTTAAAGTCAAGGAATAACACGTCCACTGCTTTCCCCTCATCCACAGACCCAGTTATCTTGTCATAGAAGGCAATTAGATTAGTCAGGTATGACTTGCCCTTGGTGAATCCATGCTGACTGTTCCTGATCACTTTCCTCTCCTCTAAGTGCTTCAGAATTGATTCCTTGAGGACCTGCTCCATGATTTTTTCAGGGACTGAGATGAGGCTGACTGGCCTGTAGTTCCCAGGATCCTCCTTCTTCCCTTTTTTAAAGATGAGCACTACATTAGCCTTTTTCCAGTCATCCGGGACCTCCCTCGATCGCTATGAGTTTTCAAAGATAATGGCCAATGGCTCTGCAATCACATCCGCCAACTCCTTTAGCACTCTCGGATGCAGCGCATCCGGCCCCATGGATTTGTGCTTGTCCAGCTTTTCTAAATAGTCCCAAACTACTTCTTTCTCCACAGAGCGCTGGACACCTCCTCCCCATGCTGTGCTGCCCAGTGCAGTAGTCTGGGAGCTGATCTTGTTCGTGAAGACAGAGGCAAAAAAACACTGAGTACATTAGCTTTTTCCACATCCTCTGTCACTAGGTTGCCTCCCTCATTCAGTAAGGGGCCCACACTTTCCTTGACTTTCTTCTTGTTGCTAACATACCTGAAGAAACCCTTCTTGTTACTCTTAACATCTCTTGCTAGCTGCAACTCCAAGTGTGATTTGGCCTTTCCTGATTTCACTCCTGCATGCCTGAGCAATATTTTTATACTCTTCCCTGGTCATTTGTCCAGTCTTCCACTTCTTGTAAGCTTCTTTTTTGTGTTTAAGATCAGCAAGGGGATCACATCGGGATGGTTTGTTCCTGTAACCTCAATAAGGATTCTTTAAAATACAGCCAGCTCTCCTGGACTCCTTTCCCCCGTCATGTTATTCTCCCAGGGGATCCTGCCCATCAGTTCCCTGAGGGAGACTGCTTTTCTGAAGTCCAGGGTCCGTATTCTGCTGCTCTCCTTTATTCCTTGTGTTAGGATCCTGAACTTGACCATCTCATGGTCACTGCCTCCCAGCTTCCCATCCACTTTTGTTTCCCCTACTAATTCTTCCCGGTTTGTGAGCAGCAGGTCACGAAGAGCTCTGTCCCTAGTTGGTTCCTCCAGCACTTGCACCAGGAAATTGTCCCCAACACTTTCCAAAAACTTCCTGGATTGTCTGTGCACTGTTGTATTGCTCTCCCAGCAGATATCAGGGTGATTGAAGTCTCCCATGAAAACCAGAGCCTGCAATCTAGTAACTTCTGTTAGTTGCCGGAAGAAAGCCTCGTCCACCTCATTCCCCTGGTCCGGTGGTCTATAGCACACTCCCACCATGACCTCACCCTTGTTGCTCACACTTCTAAACTTAATCCAAAGACTCTCAGGTTTTTCTGCAGTTTCATACCAGAGCTTTGAGCAGTCATACTGCTCTCTTACATACAATGCAACTCCCCCCACTTTTCTGCCCTGCCTGGTCTTCCTGAACAGTTTATATCCATCCATGACAGTACTCCAGTCACATGAGTTATCCCACCAAGTCTCTGTTATTCCAATCACATCCTAATTCCTTGACTGTGCCAGGACTTCCAGTTCTCCCTGCTTGTTTCCCAGGCTTCCTGCATTTGTGTATAGGCACTTGAGATAACTCGTTGATCGTCCCTCTTTCTCAGTATGAGGCAGGAGCCCTCCCCTCTCGCATTCTCCTGCTCATGTTTCCTCCTGGTATCCCACGTCCCCACTTACCTCAGGGCTTTGGTCTCCTTCCCCCGGTGAACCTAGTTTAAAGCCCTCCTCACTAGGTTAGCCAGCCTGCTTGCGAAGATGCTCTTCCCTCTCTTCGTTCGGTGGAGCCCGTCTCTGCCTAGCACTCCTCCTTCTTGGAACACCATCCCATGGTCAAAGAATCCAAAGCCTTCTCTCTGACACCACCTGCGTAGCCATTCATTGACTTCCATGATTCGATGGTCTCTACCCGGGCCTTTTCCTTCCACAGGGAGGATGGACGAGAACACCACTGGTGCCTCAAACTCCTTTATCCTTCTTCCCAGAGCCACTTAGTCTGCAGTGATCCGCTCAAGATCATTGGTGCCAACATGGAGAAGCAGGAAGGGGTAGCGATCTGAGGGCTTGATGAGTCTCGGCAGTCTCTCCGTCACATCGTGAATCCTAACTCCTGGCAAGCAGCAGACTTCTTGGTTTTCCCAGTCGGGGCGGCAGATAGATGACTCAGTCCCCCTCAGGAGAGAGTCCCTGACCACCACCACCCGCCTCCTTCTCTTGGGAGCGGTGGTCGTGGAACCCCCATCCCTAGGACAGTGCATCTTATGCCTTCCAATCGGCAGAGTCTCCTTCTGTTCCCTTCCCTCAGATGTATCTAGTCCACTCTCTGCATTAGTACCTGTGGAGAGAACCTGAAAACGGTTGCTTACCTGTATCTGCATTGCTGGTACATGGACGCTCCCCTTTCTTCTTCTGGAGGTCACATGCTGCCAAATTTCTTCACCGTCCTTCTGTCCCCACTGCGCAGCCTGCTCTGAATTTTCAGAATGTTGTGTCTGTAGAAGCATATCCTGACGTCTGTCCAGGAAATCTTCAGTTTCTCTTTTGCAACGCAGGGTCAATACTTGTTTCTCCAGACCTTGAACCTTCTCTTCCAATATGGAGACCAGCTTGCACTTTGTACAGACAAAGTCGCTTCTGTCCTGTGGAAGGAAGACAAACATGGCACATCCAGTACAGGTCACAACAGCTGAATGCTCCCCATCCATATTACCTTCCTTCTATGAGCTTCCTCAGGAGTTGTAGTAACTACTCAAAGAAGCCAGCAAGATGTAACCCTCAGTGGGCTCTCCCCAGGCGAACTCCCAGACAAACTCCCTCTGTTAGCTGTTGGGCTCTGAGGTCTGCTGTACCAGACACTGACTCATACTACCCAGCCACAAGGCTAATTAACTGTATATTTGACACTCTCTGTAGGAAACTGGGTAGCCTCCACCCTGACTAACTGGCTTCTAGTCTTCCATCTCCATAATTACACAGGAGTCTTTACTCTGGGGCCGGGTAGGTGCCATTTACTTCCCTTTTTTAAATTCAAAGCAAACTTTTTTGTTACTTTTAAAAAGACTAATTCAGAGTCTTATTAAATGCATTTATACAGACCCAACCCTTAGTATCCACCTTTCAAAATATTTGTTTTAAAGATTATGGCTTAAATCCTAATATTAAAACCCCCGACGAAGAGAAGCTACTTATTCACGGGAAGTCCTAGTCATGCTCCATCAGTGCTGCTCACCCTGAGAGCTTCCTCCACTAAAACAGTTTAGAGCAGTGGTTCCCAAACTTGTTCCACCGCCCGTGCAGGGAAAGCCCCTGGCGGGCCGGGCCAGTTTGTTTACCTGCCGCGTCTGCAGGTTCGGCCGATCGCGGCTCCCACTGGCCGCAGTTTGCTGCTCCAGGCCAATGGGAGCTGCTGGAAGTGGTGGCCCGGTGTGGTGTGGCAAGTGCTCAGCACCTCTGAAAATCAAGACCATGGGAGCTCAGTTTGGGTACCCCAAAACTGAGGGTATCTAAATCAGAGGCTGCTTTTGAAACATTGCCCCAAGGCGACATAACAAATTAAAAGAGGAGTCAGGCTCAGAGCTCAAAACCTTTTCTTCAGTGGTCTGAGATTGCTTTACAGACATTAGCTAGTTAAGGCTCCAAGCACCTAAGAGACAGAGAGTAACAATTATTATTATACATACGGGTAAACTCAGTCATAGAAAGGTTAAATAGCTTGCTCAAGTTATGAAGCACCAGGTTCTGCCACTCTTAATTATGCAACAGGTAATCAGTGGGGCTCCTTGCAGAGTAAGTTATTAGTCAGAGCATGTCTTGACTACAGAGGCTATACTAGCATAGGTAAATCAGACTGATATGCCAGCATAACCCTGATGTAAGAACCAGTGGGACTAGAACATGGAACCATGAGGATTCTGGGTTGCTGACGCTTCTGTATCACCATTGGATGCTTAGGTTGGGTTTCTGCGGGGGACCCAGCTAGGCTCTGCAGGACATACTGCCCAGCAGGGCCTGAGTGGCAGCCTGTGACACGGTGCGATCAGCAGCACCCTGATCACTGACATAGCTACAGCCTGGAGAAGGCTGCAGGCCCAGCTGAGGGCAATTACACACTTTCTGGTGGGGGACTGTGAGCACCTGGGTAACAATCATTGGGTGACAAGGTAATTGGGGAGAATATATTGGGAGGAAACAGGAAGCAAAGGGCAGCCCAGGAGAAAGCTCAGAGGGTGAGCCTGGGCTGGGAAGTGAGGGCTGTAGGGAAGCCTGCATTACATGACATTGCTATGTAAGAGGGGAATAAATGCACACCTTGGTGAAAGATACACAGCCCACTGTGTGTTTGTGACCGTGAAACCTTCTGAACTGGCCAGGCAGTGAGGGTCACTGGGTAGCGAGAGAGATGTCCTGTGACACGACCCCTTAACTGATTGGCTTATGTTCATATCTAAACCAGGAAGCCAGCGTAGGGAGCTGTCTGAGCAACAGTGCAGGCTGCCTGCTTGCTTTGCTGTAGACCCTAGACCAGTGGTTCTCAACTCTGGTCCACCGCTTGTTCAGGGAAAGCCCCTGGCGTGCCAGGCTGGTTTGTTTACCAGCCGTGTCCGCAGGTTCGGCCTATCGCAGCTCCCACTGGCTGCGGTTCGCCGCTCCAGGCCAATGGGGCTGCGGGAAGGGCAGCCAGCACATCCCTCGGCCCGCGCTGCTTCCTGCAACCCTCATTGGCCTGGAGTGGCGAACCACTCCTAACTGCAACTTAGTAGCTGATCAATGCAGGCAGGCTGCCCATGGCCTAGCCATGACTCCCATAGTGTAGATGAGCCCTATACTGACAAAAGGGGGTGGGAGGGTTCTGTCAGTGTAGGAACATCACATCCCTGAACAGGCCAAATCTGAGTGGCACCAGGCTGCAACATCTGGGACAGGAAACCGGGCCCAGCCTTGTGGGACAGGTACCACCATTACTACAGGGTGAGTGCAGGGCAGGTTCACTCCGAAACCCTCGCTGGCCTCTCCTCCACACCAGGCCAAGAGAAGTGTATGTTTGCCTAGGGCCCTGCTCTCTAGAACCTTCCCGGGACCCAACATTTGAGAAACAGTGCTCTAGCCCTAACTAAATTCAAAGGCCTGATCAGACTATTGAAGGACTATAGCATTGGGATCAGTATATCTGCATTGTTTTGTGACTTGTAAGTTGCATTCCTGTAAAACAATCACTACTTTTGATTTCTTTGCAAAGTACCATAGCACTAAAATCCTCTTTTCACTGAGTGCTTCATCTGGTTGTTGGTGCCAGTGTTCTGTAATTGAAATCCATTGCCATCTATCACACTTAAATCCTCACGATGTTACATAACAAATTACCTCTATTGTCTCATGGAATGGCTCTGATTTTTGTTGTTGCCTCTTCAGTCTTGAGCACTCCAGTCTAATGTCCAGTTCACGCCTAGACATTGCTTCTGTATGACAAACACTTTATTTCTGTCACTGAGTAGAAAGCTTCAGGATCCATAACTACACCACCATTATATCTAGAAAAACAATCAATTGTGTGGTTTGTGACTGCTGCCACAACATTGTCTCTAGAAACTGCTGTGCCATAAATTCTTGCTTAATCCTATAGGACAATACCTAGCTACATTATGCCCTTAGTGCCTGTCTGATGCCTTCATGCAATGAGAACAATATCATAAATAAAATACACAGCACTGTAACTTTGAATGATCAAAGCTGTCCATAGTGGATGCATTTTAACGCTATGCCATAATCTTTTTCATCAGTTTATCAAAATGTACTGCCTTATGAATTGCTTTCGGTGTTCAAGTTTCTTGTAAACATACAATATTAAACATCTCTATTAAATAACAGAGCATGGGAAATGTTAAAACAGCCATCTATACAATTGCAAAATGCTAATGACATGCTTCTTGAAAATCATCTTTACATATTTTAGCATGTATTACAGCAAAAGAGGAAAATGTAAAATAAAACATTTGTTGCTAGATTTCAGGGTGTTTTCTTTCTTAACAATTTTTTATTTTTAAGTTAGCCCCTTTTTCTGCTGGCACACATTCAATAGATATCAAGCTGTAAGAGCTCTTATATGTATGAGCAGACAAAATATTTGTAACCAGAAATTAATATTATAAATTGATATCAAAGGGCCAGATTTTACCACTTCTGCTCACTTTGAATTGTACTGTGTTCTGAGAGTTGTCCCATTGAAATCACTCTGATTAAGGGGGACAGAACATGGCCCTTACCCAGTTTGAGGACAGACATTCTTTGACTTACACTGTTAAAGATTAAAGGTTCATACTATTCAGTCTGCTTGCCATAGCTGTCTTGTGCACATTCTGCAAAATGAAAATAAAGCTGGTCAAATAATATTAGCAACTGGTTTAACTTTTGTCATCAATAATCAGATAAATTATTCACAACTATTAGATCCACCATTCAACCCCCTCTCTTGATGGTAAAGTAATATCCACCAACTAAATCATTTGGGATTTTTTTCTATTATTTAACCAGCTCTAGCTATGTAAACATGTTCAGCCCAGCACATACATTTAATGACAAAGAGTTTAGCACACTTTTTGTTTTTATAGACAATTACATTTTGTTCAAGGAATAAGATGCAGCTGCTTTGAGACTATACTTTTCCTAATTAATTGCATCAACTCAAGAATGGTACCTGAGTGTCAGTGAAGACCTCAGGTCAATGTGGTCAAAAAGCTAAGAAGATTTCAGGATGCCTAAGGAATGGGATGGTGAATAAATATAAAGAGTATTGTAATACCATCACAGGGTCACCTGAACCCATGGAGCATCTCACAAAGTGAGTCTGCCTTAATTTTACAGCTGTAAATTGATATTCAACTCCAGTTGGCTGCCTGGGCTTAAAATTCCATGGCATAAAACAATAATCTTTCACTGGCTCAACCAAAAGGTGTAGTCAGAGTTATGCTCCTGACCAGGGAGGGACTCTTGGGATAAGGCTGGGGAGATCCTGTCCCAGCTTCACACAGAACTAGCAACTGGGAGCTTTTTATCTTGCCTGCTGGACCTTGATGGGCTTCAGCCAAGTCAGCCTGTCCCTTGACCTACTAGACCCACAAAGACCAATTCTCGTTGGTTCTGCCAGTAGCTGATCTTGTGTGGCTTCTCTAAACATTCCTTGGAGGTCTAAATTTGCTGGGTTTTTTCCTTGGAAAGATACCTTCCACAGGCAGAGCATGCCAAGGTGGCGGGGCCTCTAGTAAGGGGCATCAGAGGCCTGGTACACCCTGTCACGATGCCTTTATATAACCAATGGTGCCCCCTCATCTGGATACATATGCTATGCTGATCACCCCATCTCAGCAAAGACACTGCAGAATTAATAGGGGTTCAGAAACGATTGATGAGAATGATCAAGAGCTTGGAAAAACTCTCATAAAAAGAGAGATTGAAAAGACTGATTGTTTACCTTAGAAAAGCAACGAGTAAAAGGGGACTTGATAAAAGTATGTCAAATAATTAATCGTACAGAGAAGTTAGATTGGGAACTTGTGTTCTTCCTCTCTCATAATAAGAACAAGACAACAGTCAATTAAATAAAAAGGTGGGAAATCCAAAACCTGATAAAAGAAAATATGTTTTCACATAATGTGTGATTAAACTGTGGAACTCTCTGCCACAGGAAGTTGTTGAGGCTAAGAACTTAACACAATACTTAAAAGGTATTGGCCATTTATATGGATATCAAGAATATCCAAAGCTATAATGAACAACAAATTTTGGAAAGGATACTTCATGCTTCAAGGTTTAAGCCAATTTCTAAGTACTGGAGATCAGGATGAAACCTACTGGAGGGGGGCAAATTATCCCACTTCTGCCTTCTGCAGAGTTCTTTCACATTTCTCTGGAGCTGCTAATAATAGCCATTGTCAGAGACAGGATATGGAACTAGGTGGAGCTTAGGTCAGATGCAATATGGCAATTCCTAATGTTCCTAATGTAGGGGCCAATCCTGTTATTTTTACCCTGACAAAACTACTAATGATTTTGATAGACCATTTTAACACAAGTTTAATTCTTCCACTAAAGCAGTTTCAAATAAATTGAAACTTCAAAAGATTGTTGTCTTTAAAGCCCAAAGCATGATTTGTGGTAAAGTAGTAAATCATCATTTAATTCTTTCATTGGAATCATGTCTGAATCAATGCTAAAGCTAAGAAGAAATAGAAAGTATTCTGAGACTGGTTATAAAAATGATTTAGAGGCCTGATCATGTTCCCACCTAAATCAATGGAGTTCTGTCTTGGATTCAGTGGAACAGCAGCTAGCCCTATATAAATGGAAAGACTTTGCTATGAAGAGAGAAACTAAAAAGACTTGAGACTATTTAGTGAGGAGATTAGTAAGAGACAACATGAGACAGGTCTAGGAAATAATAAATATCCTAGAGAAGATAAGTCAGGTGCTCCTGTTTACCCTCTTTCAGAATATAAGAACAAGGAGACATCCAATGAAACTGAAAAACAATATATTTTAAACTAATAAAATACTTTTTCACATGGAACATAATTAACCTGTGGAACTCATTGCCACATGATATCACTGAAGCTGAGAACTTGTCAGATGCAAACAAGAATTAGGCATTTATATGGATAATGATCACATCCAGTTATATTCAATTGAATAATTTTTGTAATGATTTAATATAGTATTTATATTGCAGTAGCACCCAGTGGCTCCAAACAGGATCAGGGCCCCGTTATGCTATATTCCTGACAAACAGGACCACTAGGAGGGTTGGGTTGCAAAAGGGGCAATTTCCCCCTCTCCCCTCCCCCCCGCAGCCTCCCAGTTGAGAGGACCCCCAAACCAAGTGGTGCAGCAACCTGGTGTGCAGGGTCTCAGAGGGGCAGCCAGGCTAAACCTGAGTGGTTCTGTGACCTTGTGTGCCAGGTCACAACACCTGGAGCAGGTAGCTGGGGCCAGCCCCACAGGACAGGAGCCACAGCCACAGGGTGAGTGTGGTGTGGACTCGCTCTCCACCCCCTCTCCCATCCCCGTGCACTGGGAACTTTTTTGGAAGGGTGGGGGAGCCTCAGTGTCCGATTTTGCCCTGGGCCCCCAAAAACCTCTGTGCAGCCCTGCTTACAAACACATATTGTATTAAGACATGGGATGAAGTCCTGGCCCCATGAAGTCTGGGAGTTTTACCACTGACTTCAGTGGAGGCAATGTCTCAGCCATGGTCTCTGCCCTGAAGAGAAGTCCACTGTCTGTTAATGGGGGTTAGGAAAAGCTTCCCCTGGAGTAGATTAGTCAGTATTTTCCCATTGCTAGGTTTCTTGCACCTTCTTCAGAAGTGTCCCGTCATGGCTACTATCAGGGGTAGGACACTGGCGCAGATAGACCTGATCTGATCTAATACATTGCTATATTTCAATGTAAGCAGATGAATGAAATATCTATTATCAATGACACATCTCAGATGTGGTGCAGTACAATGACATTTCCTATTATAATGAACGGCATTACAAGCTAGCTATAAATCAATCTCGAGAAAGTGAGTTCTAAGTTCAGGTGGTGGGGGGGTGATGACAATTTATTCCAAGTATACATATTCAGGTGGGTGTAGAATGTTTTTTCACTGAAAAGTGTTGTCAAATATTTCCAAAGCAGATGGGTATCATTAAAAAACAAAGAGCCAAACCACTGAAGTTATTTGTCAAATCAAAACTGAATGTTATAATCAACAAACACTCAGGGGAAAAGCTATTTCTGTGACAGCTTTTTACTGCTGGCGTGTGTTCCCTGATTCTTCCAGTATACACAATGTCATTCTCAGTGCAGTTGTGGGCCTAAACACCCACACATCGCTGCTGGGTACTTACCACAATGAACTCATTCTGCAGAGAACTATGGGCACTGGAATGAGTGCACATGCCACTAATAAGAGAGAGCAAGTTTTGCTGCTGTTTTTACAATTAAAATGTCTGATAGCTGTATATATTTACTTGGCCCTTTGATATGGTCAGTGGAGCAGAAGAATATTTCCTCCTTGATGAATGTTGAGTTAAAAAATCTGTTTTAGAGGCAGAAACTGACAGGAAAACCACCAAGAGACGCTGTTTTTGTTTTTTTAAAAAAAGTAGTTCCGAAAAATACAAAAAGCAGTGTGTACCATTGCCCAGATTTCAGATCAAACCCAAATATTTCCACAGTCATATCAGTTCCTGTAAGTATCCCTTATCCCTTTCCTCCCATCATATTCTTTTCCCTTCACCTCATACAGACCCATGGTGACATCTTGATAGGCCTAGAGTTGCCTGCTGAGCTGGCTGTCCATTTTAGATATTACGGTATTGGTACACAATGCATTCTGGAGGCACTTCATGCTAGAAGAAGCCTTGGCCAACTCTGAGATTTGAAGACATTAGTGCGAGCAGAGCACAGTTCTCCTTCCAGGGTCTCAACATGAAATGTAGGGATAAAGACTGGGAGTCACTGATTTCTAGGCGAGGCTATCAGCCAGAGAATAGATTATAATGGGGGCGGACAGAAGATCAGTTTGGAAGGTCAAACTGGAAGACAAAAAAGAATCAAACTGAGGGGAGAGAGCATGGATGCCACTGAAGAGAGAAAAGTCTGGTTGGTGGAAAACAGGGTCTGGAGACAGGGCTTAGAGGGGGGAAATGTCAAAAAATGTGTTTTTTTGATAAGTATCAACACTTGTCCAGCTGAAGTTTTCACATCCCTAAAATGAAGCTCCCCAAGTATAAACACGCGGTCAAGGCTCAATCAATAATAAATATAATCAAAAACTTCACATGAAAATGCAGTTTCTACCAAAACAAAAGATCCTTTTGTAAATCAATTACAATGATACTGCCATGTTGACCACAGCAAATGTAGCCAGGCTGTACAGGTGCTCAGGTTTATTCAATTAATTTTGTTTTGATCTGCTACTAATCTCTGAAGCCAGGTACGTATACATTTCCATAGACTATAGGGTTGTTATCCATTAGCCAAATCTTGTGTCCCACGTTTGTAGGCTGAGGGAGGATTGCTTCGGAGTACATTATTACTAACGCTTTTGTCTATCGCTATACAATGTAGGGTAGACAGGAAGGACTCTGAAACAACAGTCAGATTACTTAAAAATGTATCTGTCACTGCAACAGAGTTGCCTTCATCTGTGGGCACTGCAAACATAGACCTTTTCCAATCTGGGCTTTTCTTTTCCCAGATAAGTTCTTGCAAGTCTAAGGAAATGGCCTGTCTGAAGGACTGAACTGTTTCTTACGAAGAGTAATCATCTCCACCTAGTGGCCAAAAGCTAAATTCCTGTTGTGCTAAAATCCAGTACTCCAGTGTCAAGTGTGTGTTTTCTTCATATTGTCCATATCTCTCATCAGTAGCAGAGCCAGGTTTTACAACTGGCAGGAGGGTGAATGGGTCATTGGTATTGGGCTGGAGAGCGAGCCCACCCTACACTCACTCCAGGTGTTGCGATCTGGTGCACAGAGTTGCAGCACCTTTCAGGTTTGGACCGGCTGCCCTTCTGTCATGAATGAGTGGCGTTGCAACATGGCATATGAGATCATAGGGCCACATGACCCTGTGTGCCAGGCTGCAACACCCAGATTGGGGAGAGAGGCCCAGACCCACAGGATAGGAGCCACTACTTCAGGGTGAGTGCAGAGAACTTCATGTTCCAGCCCTGGGCGGAAATTCGTGACATAGACCTCCTTTTGTCAGTTGCAGAACATGGATGAAAAGGCACCACACATACATCTAAGGGCCACTGGGGGGACGGTTGCCCCGTCTGGCCCCCATCAGTTCTGCCACTGCCTCTTGTCCCTAAGACTATCTGCCCAAGTCCCTTGGTGAGTTTTTAGAGAAATCATTGAAAGCCCTTCTTGTCCAGGCAAGCCTGAGCATGGCTATTTTATTTATGCTGTTCTGGAGGGGCTGAGGATTCTCCAGCTTCCCCTCTTTTGTTTCCCAAACTATGATCCTCAGGCCTTGCACGGGGTTCTCAAAAAAGCTTTAGAAATGGCATGCTACCTTCAGGAGTGTGACTGTCTCCCAACATTTGGATCGAGAAAAAGCCAAAACGTGTTGGTGAGGCATGAACTTGGGGCTCCCCTGATGCTGGGTAAATGCAGGAGATGCCCAGTCACCACAGTTTTATAGTGACCGTACAGAACGTTTCTTGAGAAGCCAGGTCAGCCAAGGAAACCTGTTTGCTTTGGTGGGCTATGATCCACGAGCCCAGACAGCAGACTCACTATCTATTGGCTCCCTAAGAAGGCAGCCTAAACAGGAAATTCTTCTGATATTCCATAGCACCTGTCCCATAACTTTCTTATTCAAATAGAAAAGCCACATCCCAGTCACAATAAGTGAGGCCATTGAAGACAGCCTGGTGACTGGCCCTGCAAACGCAGCATGAAACTAGAGGTGTTTCATCAAGGCCAACTTCAAAGCTCTGTTTGTAAAGCTTTGATAAATCCAACCTCACTTTTAGGGCCTGATCCTAAGTCCATTGAAGTCAATGGAAACCTTTTGACTGGCTTCAACAGAGTTTGGATCAGGCCCACTAAGAGCTTTTGAATTTTTCAGAATCGTGAGTTTCAAGAATAGGCTCAGTCTGTCCTCTCTAGGTAAGTACTGGTATCTGTAAACATAATGGGATGCATGCTCCTCTAATTGTGTTTGCATGCACAGCTCCTGTTAGCAGCAATGGAAGCGGGGAGTGCACACTGAAAGGAGGTTATACTCAGCTTAGCTTGCCTGTTGGTTTGTTTTTTCACAGCCTTCTGGGTATGAAGGGAAATGTGTTTCATGGTAACTCTGTCACATGTAGAAACTGCCGCCACCACCACCATCACATCACCTTGAATTACTGTAGACTACTGTTTGTTAGTTTCAGCAGCGATTTTCACATAGGCCCCTTGACAGAACTGTAGTCTCTATTCCAGAAGTAGAAAGCCACTACTCCAAGCTGTTTGGACAGCCTAGCGTAGAAGATTTTATTTTTTTTTCTCCTCATCAAAATACTGAGATCTAGACATGGAACCACTTAGATAAAGAGATAAAAACATTCCAGAAAGCCTAAACAGCAAAACCCAACAAACAATGTTAAAAGCATGCTCAGCACAGGACAGTTTCTTAATTTGAAAATGGAACAACATTGAAAAGCATCCGAGATGAACACTCATTACGACAGATAATAATAGATTATATTTTATTAACTGAAAAATGTATATAGTAATGTATAAATCCATGTCACTCACAGGGCAGCTGCTCTTTATGAAGGGCTAGAGACCAGTCTGCCTGTGACTGCCTTATGAAGGCCCTTCTTGGAGGTAACTGATTGTCACAGGTGGCTGATTAGTAAACAAGTACCTGGACCAAATAAAAGGTTACCCAAGCTTAGTTAGAGAAACTCCAAAGGGAGGCAGGAGGCTCCTAAGGGAAGCCTGAGCCTGAGGGCTGAACATGGAGCCTAGAAGGTGAGCTCTACCAGGACAGGGAGCCTATAAGAGGAGCTTCTGGAGAGGGGAGCCTCCTAGTCAGAGGGCTTTACCACTCATTCCCCAGACACAAGCTAGCAGCCTGGCTTGGCAAGCTCCAGGAATAGCAGCTGGTCAAGAGTTGCAGTGGACAGATCTCCCCAAACTCCAGAGAAGGCTGTTATTCTGGTAGGAGCAAGAGGCCTAAAAGCTGGGGCGGAGACTGGAACCAAGAGAGCCCTGGAGCAAGAGCCTGGGTCAAGGTGAACACTGGAGTCAGATGTGGGACAGGAACTAAGAATGAGCTAGTCACTATGTTGGGATGAAAGTTTTGTTCATGTTCTGCGTTGACTCTTCCTGTTAATAAATGAGACCCTCCACAAGGAGGTGCTCTGAGCACTTTAAATGGCTGATTAGCTTTGTTGATACCTGGGTGAGGGGAAGATCAACTAAGGCTTCATCTGCCACATTACAGCCACCCACAAGGGGACATGCTGGGTCAGACTGGAACAGTGACAGTCCAGTACCAGTTCTAGAGGGTCAAGGTTTTACACAGAGTCCAAGGAGTCTGACATCTTAGCACTTCTGAGAGAGAGATTCTCTTACGGGTGGGTGGCTAGGGGACTGGTAATGGGATCCAGAGTCTTTCCACTTTTAGGCACTGATTCTACCAAAACTTGTACAAATGCAGAGCTTTATGTACATGCATGTCTGTAATGTGTATAAAACTCTTTGCAGGATCCAGGCTCTAAGTTACTCATTCTGATGCATCACAAGTTGGTAATATCCAAAAGCTGCTACTTTCTGATAGCCACTCAGTGGCCTCTATACAGTTACAATATGGAGGAGGGACACTGATTGTACAAAGCTATGTTCCAATAGGCTGGGTGACCTTAACTGTGGACCAGCTCCTGCTGCTAAGTCTTGATGGCCAAAAAGAAGGAAAATCCCTATGTCCACTTTAGAAAATAGGTTAAGGCAAAAAAAAAAATCTTAATATTAACCTCTCTCCCCCATCTCCTTTAAAACATTTTTCTAGAATGAAGATAGAACTATTGCTCTTAAAATATTATAGGCTTTAGCTGCAATAGCATTCAAGGCCTGTATTCCTCTCCCGCTTGTTTACCACACTTCCAGGCACTTCCACCTTCTTTGCCCCCTCTCCTTTCAATTAGTTTTTTAATGTAACAAACTGAATTGGGAGATGGGAGTTAGCTCCCCATTCAACTGCCTACGGTAACATTTTGCTTAGACTCAGCCTGGCTCCTTCTCCAGTTCTGCTGAGCAAGTTTTCCTTTGAAGCTTTGCCTGGAGGGGGACTGACAGTGGGATTTCAAAGGGAAAGTAACACACACCTCTGCAGCCTGGCCGTGGTGCTCGGAAGCACTAGTGAAGCAGCCAGGCTGAGTTTCAATGGAATGAAGACTAGCCTGACACTGCACAGCTCAGCTCCAGTTAGAGACAATTTTAAAGGAGTCTGAAAGGGGAGAAAGGTAGGAAAAGGCTGCAGGTGTTTTGGGAAGGGGGAGAATAAACTGTCTCTACCCCTCCTCTAGATACTCTTGCTGGACACAACTGGTTAAAAAAAGGTCCTGAACCTGTAAGGAGCTGTGAGCAGGGGGGTCCTTGCACCCACTTGGAACTGCATTAACTTAAATAATTGTGGTTCCTCATGGGCTGGCCATCTACCTGCAGGGTCAGAAATGCTTCCAGTACTGTTTAAGCAATAGAAAGTGGAGTGAAAATGTCTCTAGAACTAGACAAGCTTTGCAGAAAAGGCAGCCAGGCACCCAAGGCAGGAAAGAAGAAAGAAGGTCCTGCCGAACCAGGGAACTTGGAGGAAAAAAGAAAAACATTTGAAGAAATGTAATTTTATAACAAATATTTGAAATAGTGAAAAAAGTGTTAACCTTTTCTCTACTCTATTCATTACATCCTACTATAAGATACTTTTCACAAAGGCAGGATAATGATCTGGTGCATAAATCCACCCCCTGAGTGGGTTAAAGACTTAAGAAATAAAACGTAGCAACTGTACCAATAAAGGGGTTGCCTTAATACACCCCTAGAGAGGACAGCAGGGGTGAGAGCTACATGGGGCATCCCCACATGGTCCCTGCAGGGTTGGTGGAGAGTGCAGGAGAGGAGTTCTCCTTGCAACAGCTGCCATGGTCATGGCAATACCCATGGCTCAGCAGTTATCTGAGTGAAAAGCAGCCAGAGGGCTGAAAATGTTAACAAGCAAAACCATTCTTAGCATTTTTGGGTGGATCTGCAAAAACAGTATTTTACTGCCCCCTGCCCCAAATGCGACAGACTCTTGACAGCCATCACCACACAAGGCTGCACAGGGCTGGCCTGGGGGCTTGGGGAAGGGTCAGCAAGGTGATTCTTTTCAATGCACCACCAATGTAACTCACTCACTCTCCATAAAGATGTGCATTGGGTTTGGGTGAAACTTTAGGACCTCTCCCCAGCCAGCCTTCTGATGCCAAAGGGTAGCCCAGCTGCTTGTTCCTCCCCCCACTAGCAATCTGTGTACAGTTTGAGAAGCACAGCTGAAAAGCACTACAGAAGAGGTAGGTATTTTTGTTGTGATTTGATGAGGTCTTCTCAAGGAGGAGGGCCAGAAATTGACATTTTTTAAAAAGAGACAGTTGAGATTCTCCTTCCTGGGCCAGAAAGGCTGATTTTGTTAAGCAGGGGCTGACGTGAGTCCCAGCAACCCCCAGTACAAAAGGGGATTTAATAGAAAATGACTGTGGGGGAAGCACAAAGACAGGTTGTCGCCAATGGGCAAAGTGAGCAGTAAAATGACAGTGTTCTGTTAACAGCCCAGTCCAACTCTCACTGAAGCTAATAGGAGAATTTTCATTGACTTTAGCAGGAGCTGGATGAAGCCCTCATCAAAATGATGTTCACGATAATAACAAATCCTCTCCGAAGTGTTTAGATAGACAGGTGAGTACCTGTCACTGACATTAAGAGAGAGAAATCAGGAATGACACATTCGGAGAGTAACTGTGAAAGCCCCAAATACTATTTCAGTGTTTCTTTGAGACACCACAATTCAGATAGGGGTTTGGAGAAGCAATTATGCACTTTTATGGCTTTAAATTAGAATTTGAAAAATTATGCACATCCTGTGTCTATACTTGAGCAGCCTCAGGTTTCAAGATAGCCCCAGATTAGTCATATTGAATTTCCTCAGCTCCAGCCCCTCTGGAAAATGCACACTGCATTGCTTCAGTTTTTATTCTAGTTCTGAAATTTAACAACTTTTCCCTATCCGAATGGACAGTTTAGTAGAAGTGGTGATACCGATCCACCCTGCTGAACCTCCAGATGCTAAATGATACAAAAGAACACTGCGTAGAATTTCCATTGAGGTGCTCTCCCATGAAAGAAGGCACAGATTTATTTTCTTCAACTTCCATAGCTTAATTTTATTTTACTTACCCTCACTAATTTGACAGCAGCTTTGCTTTTAATGCCACTTCAGCATCTGCAGGACTTGGGCTTTGTGCACGAGCAGAAGCATATTTTGCAAACGAGCTCAGTTCTTGAGGTTTGAAAATTCAACTCTCTCTCTCTCTCTCTCTCTCTCTCTGTGGACTTCACTCCAGAGCTGATACTGAATCCAGAACTAAGGGAAGGTTCCCCTAATGCTGGTATCGACTGGAGAGGAGGGGACGAGCACATAAATGCCCCTCCCATCCCAGAAGCAGTGGGAAAGGTGGTTGGAAAGGTTCCTTTACTTCACTGCTTCCTAGCTCTTTTATTAGAACTATGGAAACCATTGGTAATGCTGCTGGGGTGACTGGAATGACTCTGCAACAGATCCAAGACCCTACCAAGAAGATCAGAGTCAGTTCTTGGTGATGGGCATTCATGTGTCATTAAATCAAAGATATGAAAGGTGGGGTCCCTCCGGGGTCTATCTTATTCCCCATATTGTTAAAAGGGCCTTCTTGGTTATAGCTTTTCTAAACAGGGGACAGAGCATCACTCACAAGTGGATCATTAGAGCTGGGTGGGAAACTGTTTTCCTGTCCTGCAAGAATTTTTGAAATTTCAAAAAATTTCCCATCCTGAAACAGGACAAAAAGTCGATGTCTAAAATTTTCCTAAACCGAAAGTCTGAAAAAAAAATTCGCATCAGGTCAGTCTGCTCCCCAACTTTCTTGTTCTCTGACTACAATAATTGCATCAGCACTGTTGAGATGTGGAAAGTCACTTGTAGCTGAAGGTATGATTGCTAAGGTAACCATCTGGCTAGGGTTAAGGTCTTTAAATGCAAAAGTGTAGCGCACCAATACCTCTGGGGAACTAGCCATCGTCAGCTATTGCTTTTAATTTTTGTATTACTAAAAAACAGTCTGTAAACCAATAGTTAGTCATGGTAGCTTGGTATTCAAAGCATCACAACCTACAAAATGGGAATAATCTATTAAACAGATACCATAAAGTTTGATAGACCTGGAACTGAAAGTTACTTTATATTAAAGTTCTCACCTTTAAGTTTCCAAACATTCACATTACTTCTGCATTTCAAATATACCTGACCCCCTTTCACACCTGTCACTCTGACTCACATAGAGCCAAATTCTGCTCCCACAATCATGCTTCACTGAGTTTGTACAAGAGAAACCATGGACAGATGAAGTGAGCTGTAGCTCACGAAAGCTTATGCTCAAATAAATTTGTTAGTCTCTAAGGTGCCACAAGTACTCCTGTTCTTTTTGCGGATACAGACTAACACAGCTGCTACTCTGAAACATGGACGGAATATGGCCTAAAAGAAGTCAACTGATAAATGTACTTTTTCTCATGCCATAAGACATGCACTAATTTACTGGGGGTCTTACATTACACTGTTGGTTATGTGTTATACAAACATTGACTGGTGCCAAGGGAAACAGCTATAAAATACTGCCCAAGGCAACAGTATCTTGTCCAAAGCTAATACGCAAAATAAAAGGAGTGGCTGGTGGGCCTGACTGCTCCTCTAGCTTGTAGATGCTCTTTGTTAATGGAAGGCATTTAAGGAGACAGTTGGAGCCTTTCCCTGCTGAGGGACACTGGGGGAGCTGGCTGACTCTTTTTAGAGGAGACTTGCAGGGGGGAAATGGCTGCCATGTTTGTTGGCCTTTTCAAGACCATCCACAGGGATGTCTATGATGCCCTTGACATTATCCTATCGTGCTCTCATGAGGGCAATAGTACAAATCTCATCCGATCACGCACCCTATAAACAAGACTGGATATAAAACTCAAGGGTAAATAAACAACTATACAATTAATATGCATCAGCAATCAGTTTGGAAAGAGGCATGATTGGAATCATTAAGTTTAGAACTTCATTTTGGGGCAACTTGAAGCTGAAGAGCCTTATTGTATCTCTTTAAACGAACAGTCCTCAGCTCTACTCCTCAACTGGCAGAGAGCCTATGGACCTCAGCATATCACTTTACTCAAATGCTCCCAAATCTTAGTAATACTGAAATTATAAATGGCCACAGCTGACAGAAATAAGAACAAAATAAATTAAATGTAGGTGAAAGAAAAATTATTTTGTCTCTCTTGTGATTTCATTAATATGATTTGTTTCCTTTTTTCCAGTGGTCTGTGCTGAGCTGGAAAAAGCTTTCTTGGTGCCAAATCTGCATCTTGTATGATTTTCAATCCATGTTATTTTTATATTCCTTCTTTGGCAGTCAAGGCCCTTATATGTGACTGCCAGTTCTTCTTCAGCCTT
Source organism: Natator depressus (assembly GCF_965152275.1). NCBI lineage: Eukaryota > Metazoa > Chordata > Testudines > Cheloniidae > Natator > Natator depressus. The sequence goes on along the minus strand of NC_134242.1, from coordinate 41,339,023 downwards.
CCCTATCCAAGATACACCATACACTAATTGGGCACTAAACTCTCTGAGCTGGTGTCCAAGGAATGAGGCTCATGGGATTTTATTTCATGCAACATATTGTAATGCCCAGATATTATGAACACTCACATATATTTGAGGTTTTGCCTCTCACATTTTAACAAGTAAATATTACTAACTTCACACATCTGTCTTTCTGATCTCCTCAGAGATGCCATTAACAACCCCCGCCCCCCACACAAGTTTTTAACCTGAGCTGCCATTTATTTTCCATACAGGGCACAATTCACCCTGCAAGAAAGCAGCCACATGTGCTCTCCAGAATGCTGCATTTCACCTTGCCGCTAGTAAAGCAAAGCCTTTCTACAGGCTGAAGAACAGAATGTGCTTTAAGGGCCTGATCCAAACTTCCTTTGAGTTCAGAAGGTTTGGGATGAGTCCGTAAATCAGTGTCACTAGACATATGGTGATCTAAAATGGAGTACAGCACAGAACAGTTTAACAGCAAGCTTCTCCACCCAACAATGTTAGGCTCAGCTAACTTTACCCACTTTCTGGCGGAAGAAAATAAAAGTATGATTCTGAATTATACCTACACGTTAGCCAAAAAAACCCCATATTTTATAAATATAATTTATTGCAGCAGTTATAATAATTCATTAGAACAATGGGGCTATTATAAACAATCTACATAAAGTGAGCATATTCATGACATTACACACTTTTGTTTTAAAACTAGCCATAGTCAATTTATCTATGTTTCACTGGTCCAACCAGCTCTAGCCCCTTTCTGGGTGAGGGACTGAAAATCAGAATCAGAATTCTGTTTTTTATTTTGCTATTTATATTCTACACCACAGATCATAAAAGACCTAGGTCTTTTTTATTTTTACAACTGGTTCTCCATGTGGTATTATTTTTGGGTGAAATTTGGATTCTAGGAGAGTTTTGTAAAAAAGAAAACAAGCACTAATGCTTTTTTAACTTAATGCAGCCATTAGAAAACGTTTTCAGTACTTCTTTCCATCTTCCTTTTTAGCTTTCTCATGATTTTTGATCTAGAACTTTTATTGTTTTTAAGGATACATGCTTCTTATCAGACAAATTGATGTATAGGTTCTGGACTGTAGATCTAATCCTATTGGCTTTCCTCTTAGGCTGAGGAACTTTTATAGTGGCTGGGGGCAGGACGTAGAAGGCTTATATCAATATGTGGAAGGGGAAGGTTGTAACCACAGTCTGGAAAGGAAGGGACAGTGGTGGGGCCAATAGTTTGAAAGGAAGGGGCAGAGAGGAACCAAAGGCTTGTAGGGCTTATGGAAGGCTCTCACTAGAAATGACATCACCAGTAAAGGAGGAGCTTGTCTTTATCTATTGATCAATCTCTTGTCTAACTATCTGTCTTTATTTGGCAGATGTTGGCTCAATATACTTCTCCTATCACTAGTACGTCCCAATCACACAATTGAAATCCATAGAAATTTTTTCATTGACTTCAGAGGGAACAAGCCCTCACTTTGAATTCTATGGGCCATATGCTACTTTCAGTTATTCAAATATAAATGTGAAATAAGTCAATTGTCTTCAGTAGAGTGACTCCTGATTTACGCTCATGAAACTGAAGGCAGAATAGGGTTGCATTGATAAAGCTTCCTGTAATGTTGCCTCCTGAAAAGTATAATTCTCTCTATGGCAGGGGAGTATTTCTCCTTAAATGAACTAAGATTTACTTCATGGGAGTCCTGTACTTTTCAGTGGACAGTGAACTCACTTCCTTTTACTTTGTTTACAGATGTATGGGAGGTTTTTTCCTCTGCCATTCCCTTTTCCAGGAGCAAGGAGACAATGAGACATTGTTGAATTTTAAACATCCAGGTTTCTGTTTCTTGTCTTGCAGCATAATGGAACCACTCAGACACTGTGAGAACTGCAGTGATGGTTGAGGGGAAATGGCAAAATTTAGATGAAATTTCTTAGAGAAGTAGCAGAAGTTGGATAAGGCAAGCTAGAAATGTTTGCATGTTAGAAAAATACAAATTAAACAGAAATTATCCTGGTTAGAATATTGGAGGGATTTGGAAAGACAAGCAAACAAAATGTAAAAATGAAGAATATTTTCTAAGTTTCTTCTGTTGTCCCTTAATAAAGGCCAGATTCTGATACACATACTCATATTGAGCAGGATCTAACGCCGGGGAAAACCCACTGAAATTAATGGGACTACTTGGGGGAGGAGAGGGACCAGGTGCTAGTCACCATGGCTCAGAACTTCACCATAAGCTTCTCCAGAGACTAATTCACAAAGACGATTATGTTTATGACTAGGAATCACATCACTGACAGTGGTTGTCAAAGATCTAACCAGTGTCCAGGACAACACAACACTGTGGGTATTTCCCATGGTTTCTTGAAGAGAAGTTCAGCTTTTAAAAATAAAACAGCACATTACACCAAGTGTGAACAGCTCTGGGAGCAGCTATAGCCTTTTCAAGTGTGCTATGTCTTCTTATCTGTGGTGGGCCTGTTCCTGGAGAGGCTCTGTGTGTACCTTTGCCAGTGACTGACTTTAGGGAGAGTTTTGCACACTGAGTGCGTGCAGGACCTGGAGGTATGTTGGGGCCTGGTTCTGCAAACATTTACTCCTTTGTGTGTGTATTTAGGTGCTCCTGAATGGCGTCCCAAAGAGCAACCATTTGTGCATGAGTGTTTGCAGCAGGAAGCCCCTAGTTCAGCAGAGGGAGAATATTAGCACACTTAAAAAATTAGTGATTTTACTGCTACGAATGTTCACATGGAGCAACTACTGTCCTCCCATGCATCCTCCTAAGTAACTTTCCTTTGTAAATCACTTTGATTGTGTTACATTTTCATCTTTTCTGGCCTTCATCAGGTCTGTTCTCTGGTTTATATCCCTGCCCAGTGACAGGAGGCAGGAAGCTCTGAGGATCCCCTTGCAGAGTGTGCTGTGTACTCTTCTATTGGGGGAGTGGCATTGATTCTTTTCATGGGGGACAAAAGGTGTGGCCCTCAAGCAGCATGGATGGCCCTAGGGTACGGGGCTGTTGAAAGTTAATATACTGCACTGGGTGTGTTATCCTTCAATGGAGCAAATGAGATGAGGATTTTTGTCCCTGGCCCACTCTCCCGCAGCCTGCCCAGTTCATGTCCTGCACTGCTGCTTGACAAAGAGGGAACAGTGCTGTAGATGTAGCTGGATTCCCTTTTCCAGACCAGAGGGGTGAGATCCATGAAAACAAAGTCTTTCCATGTATGGATCAGGGGAATATGATTGGGCCTTCTCTTTCTTTCAGCTTAGTGAAGGCCTTTGAGAGCCTCTGGTGAAAGCTGCTAGATACAGTAGGTGCAAAATATTACTCTTATTGTTAGTTTCTCTCTCCTTTTCTCCTCTTTTTCCTTTTCTCGTTCCTTTTTCCTCTTTTCTGCTTCTCTCTTGCAGCCCCTCCCCTCTCTACTTCTGATTTTCCCCACCCTTTTATTTAGCACTTTCTCTATCTATGTTTCATAGATTCATAGATACTAAGGTCAGAAGGGACCATTATGATCATCTAACCGACCTCCTGCACAACGCAGGCCACAGAATCTCACCCACCCACTCCTGCGAAAAACCTCTCACCTATGTCTGAGCTATTGAAGTCTCAAATTGTGGTTTAAAGACTTCAAGGAGCAGAGAATCCTCCAGCAAGTGACCCATGCCCCATGCTACAGAGGAAGGCGAAAAACCTCCAGGGCCTCTTCCAATCTGCCCTGGAGGAAAATTCCTTCCCGACCCCATATATGGTGATCAGCTAAACCCTGAGCATAAGGGCAAGATTCACCAGCCAGATACCCAGGAAAGAATTTTCTGTAGTAACTCAGATCCCACCCATCTAACATCCCATCACAGGCCATTAGGACAATTTACCATGAATATTTAAAGATCAATTAATTACCAAAATCATGTTATCCCATCATACCATCTCCTCCATAAACTTATCGAGTTTAATCTTAAAGCCAGATAGATCTTTTGCCCCCACTGCTTCCCTTGGAAGGCTATTCCAAAACTTCACTTGTGTTCTTCCCTTCTGCTGGAACCCTTCTTTCTCATCTCCAGTCACCCACTTCTTTCATAGTGTATTAAGTCTAATGCATCCCGACAATCTAACTGGTTTTAATTGTTCCAGTAAATTTATCTAGACATTTCAGAGAGCAGTATACATTTAAACCAAGGGCCTTTTCAAAGGCCTCATAATCCATCTTCATCCCATGTATTTAATACAAGAGCCATATGTTTTTGTGACAAATATATTACTTTGCATATGTGGATATTTCCCCAGCCATTACATAACAAACGCGTGTTTGGATATCAGTTGTCATTTGCTTTCTGAGAGGTCATTTAATTTTGTGTTACTTAGAAATAATTATACTTTTAAAATACATCAAACAATTGTCATCTTAGGTTCTCAAAATGCCTTATGAATGTTAATTAAGCCTCAACACCCTAATGAGATAGTGATTGTTTGTTGGCTTCGTTTTACAGAAGGTTTAAAATGATGCACATATAGGTTAAATGTTTGCCAAGATTAAGCAGGGAGTTGGTGAGAGAGCCTGGAACAGAACCCAAGAGCCATAACACTCATCCCCTTGCTCTCACAAACTAGACCATGCTCCTTCTAATTAAAAAGTTGATGTTTCCATGAAAGTCACATCTAGCAGAGGTCCAAAAACTGATACCTGTGGAACACAAAACAACACTTTCTCCCAGCTGAAATCAGTATTCCCTGTATTACTATATTGTTTTGTTCTTAAGTTAACCATTCCTTAGTCAGTTGTTCATCATTCTCATTTGATATCCTTGATGCTTGCTGTTCTTTGAATGAGCAGTACATTTTCTTTCCTAAAGAGACAGCTAGTTTGATGTGACTTGTTTCATTGATTTAACAGCCACAATCCCCAGAGTCGTCATCATCATCAACACTCCTAATGACTATTTAGAACTTTTCAGGTTCTTAGGCTACTCACAGCAAGTTTACTAGAAAACAGTACCCACCTTATTGTGATTTAGGCTCAGATGTAGCAGTTCTTACTCAGGCAAAACTCCCATTGACTCACCTATTGCAGTCTTAGCTGAGCAGGGACTGCAGGATCAGTCTCTGGTGATACAGCAGTCACATGGAGGTTAGCGGGGGAAGGCTCGGGAGGAGTAAGAAGCAAAGTTTCCTTTGTTCGCAGTTAAAGTATTGAGCAAAATGTTAAAGTCATACCGAAGGTGTTGGTGCCCCCTGCACTTTTCTTCATATCAGATGTATGTGTCTCAAGAGGCAAGTGGACAGAGACTTGCACTGATTTAAATGGAGGGGGAAAGGTTCTCACACTGATTCAATTAGGAGTAGTATATGTTGTAATATAGCTTCAAGGGATAACTGAAACTTTCTGAGAGTGCTTCTTCCTCCCCCCCGCCTCCCGCAACCTTTTGGTTGCTGCCACATGGAGCTCATTTCACATTTCGACTATAATGTAAGTGATATAGAAAAATAATTCTCATATTGTGTCAGAGCCACTGGGGCAGAATGCACACATGTGCTCCTCCCATTAATCATAGAATGTACTTGCTCTTAAGGCACTTTCCCCCAACTGGGTTTCCAGTAGATGGAGCTTCTTTTCGGTTTCTAAATGGAAAGTAATAGATTACTAACACAGAAAATCATCATTCCATTCAGCTGTCTGGGAGAAAGCAAATACAGTATGAAAAGTATAAACATATCATCACAGTTGTTCTGTTAGTTAATAAGTGGCACAGAGGATAGCATAAACAAAAGAGACATTGCTAAGCGCATGCACTAGTATAAATCCAGATCTTCAACTGATATTGCATAACTCCATTAACTTCAATGCAGCGACTGACACCTGCTAAGAATCAGGCCCCTCATGTTTCTCATAAGCAAAAACTTTCCTTTAACTTTAAGAACAAGTAATATTCTGGAAAAAAAAATCATAGAACTATTTGACTGTAAGCTCTTTAGGGCAAGGAGTGGCTCTTACTATGTGTTTGCAAACTGGGGTCCTAATCTATCTTAGGGCCTCAAGGTATTACTGTAATACAAATAAATAATGGCTAAAAGAAAAAGAAAACCAAAAACATTTCCCATAAGCCAAATTTTCAAAAGAACCCTCTGATTCCGGATTCCCAGACTGTGGCACGTTGGACCTAACTTTCTGAGACTTTAAGTTCCCAAGTTTCCCATTGACTTTAGTTCGAGTCGAGTGTACTCAGCACTTTTGAAAATCAGGCCCTGAACAGCTCAAGTTTGAAGGCCTCACTGTTGGTAGACACTTGAAAACTCAGGCCCCCAAATTTTTGACTAATGTGGAAATGTTTTAGCAAAGTCCTCTTCATAACACAATGTCTCCATACTCAGATTTTCAGTTTGCACACTGTAAAGCACTGAGGGTGAAATCCACTACTCCACTGTAAAACCTGAGCAATTGGGCTCTATTCAGGAAAGGTGGCTGGGCTTTATATAATCTAGCAACATAGTTATATATCTTCCTTTACGACACCTCACATCACAAAGGTGAAGTTGATGTCATTCACCCGAGAGCCAGGATGCAGCACTGCAGCCTATGGACTGGACAAGTGGTTGCAACCTTTCTGTGCCCCTTGAATGGGATATTGGAGCCACGAGAGCCACATAGAAATGGATCCTGTGGCTCTTCCCCAGGCTTGTCTCATGCCCATCCCATTTTAACTCTGTGAGCCAGCCCACGTGAAACTGACACAGGGACTCCTTCTCCATCACAAGCAGGTGCACAGGCAAGCATTTACAATCCCAGTGTGAAATTAAGTTGCGCAAAGGTCCTTTCTCTGACTTTGACATCATGGATTAATTTAAGACCAAAAGAATAAAGGATTTTCATCTTACTTCATAATAAATGAGATTTCACTGTATCTCGAGTTTCCTAGGAATCCACTGTACTTGGATTTTTTAATAAATTTTAATCATTCATTTATTTTACAAATATGCAATTCCTTTTTTAAATAAGTTGAGATAGTTGATTATGTTATGGGAACATCAGAATTCACATAAAATCATTTAAAAGAGTGGTTCCAGAATAGTCTCATCACACCGCGAGTCCTTCACTTGGCTTATTTTGTATTTTGTTACATGAGTTGTGGCTGTAAACTAGCAGCTATTCTCTGTTTGCAGATTCGTTAATGCAAGTAGTAAAGAGGATATTTTCCATTGCCCATATCTTCTTTTCCTCATTTGCATCTCAAGCCACCCTAAACTCTGATTTGATCAAAATCCGTAGATTGCTAACTGACTTGCTTTGGGTCTAAGAAACACAAAATGAAGATTTACCACTAAATGGAAAACTCCACACATTGGCTTATAGGTACTTAAGACATTTTTCTAAAATGTAAAAGGTCCCATTACACTTAAGAGAACTCAGTCATAAAAGAACGATTATTTTAAAAACTCTCTATCACATGCTTGTCTTTACTGGAAGAATTATCCATTGAAGACTACTCATTTAAATCTTTTGTAAGTCAACAGTGTTCACTTTGCATGTTGATTTGTTGGTGTTTAATTGATTAACTTTATCTCAAAAGCAATCAATGAGAACAAAGTTAGGCCAACTGACCACTTTTGAAAATCCCATCTTCAAACTGTTCACATTGCTAAAATGCAGACATAGATGCAGCTCTTGGTATAAAGGCAATGGTTTAGGATAAAGACATTACATATGAGATTTTTTTAAACAGCGATTTGACTTAAAAAAGAAAAAAGTGTGAGAGACAGACAACAGTGTCACAAAGGATATAATGAAGTATGGTGTATTATTGCCACTTAACACTATAAAATATCAAAAGCTAGAAGTATTATCAAAGAGAAAAGAAGGATGTGTGAAAGAAGTGAAGGTGAGATTAAGAACAAGAGAGGACTAGCACAACAGTGTACAGTTCAACATCCCCACTGATCCAGAAGTTTCAAGAGGAAGTAAATACCTCATATAGTCTAGAAGAAATTTCCATCCATCATGATATTCCTCAATATTTTCTTATAATCAATACATCGTGTAAGCAGCTGTGTCCATGTCCAATAATGGGCAACAATTCATTCTTTTGTGTTGGAAAATGATCTCTCCAATCTCTAAAATATTTTTACGAGCAGACATACATTAATCCACTTCAGCTCGTATAAGAAAAACCTAGGATAACTTTGACATGACTTCACACATAAAAAGATGTACCAATAGGCTATAAGAGAATAAGAAATGCCATACTGGTGCAGACCAATGATCCAGCTAGCCCAGTATCCTGTCTCCAACAATGGCCCATACCAGAGCTTAAGGAAGAGAATACAGAACAGTGCTCCTGGAGTGATCCATCCCTGATGGGGCTGCATCCCTGACCATCTTGACTAATAACAACGGATGGACTTATCCTCCATGAACTTATCTAGTTCTTTTTTGAACATCACAACATCCAGTGGCAATGAGTTCCATATTGTGTGAAAAATAACACCCTCTTGTTTGTATTAAACCTGCTGCCTATCCTATATATGGCTGTAGATAGGCTATAACTTATCATCACATATATTTTCTCTGAGTCCAAAATTCTGAAGGCAACACATTTAAGATTTGTTCTTAATTCATCTAAAAAAAAAAAACCCAAAGAAAATTTTAACAAAAAATCAAAATCAAAGCAAGTCTCAACACTTGAGACTAACCAAAGATGGCCCCATCTGCTAGCAGGAGTAGAACTACAAATTCAATCTCAGCTACAAGAACCATCCACTGTAGAACCAGAGGGAATTAATATCTGGTGGGTGACCAAGCCACACCACTACTTCACAGAAAACCACCAGAAACCACAAATTGATAGACTTTCCTTAGTTTGTTCCCTTTTTGATAGGATGTATTGAGTCTGCCTGGTTGCAGCACTCTAAAGCAGTGGCTCTCAACCTTTCCAAACTACTGTACCCCTTTCAGGAGTTTGTCTTGTGTACCCCCAAGTTTCACCTCACTTAAAAACTACTTGCTTACAAAATCAGACATAAAAATACAAAAGTGTCACAGCACACTACTACTGAAAAATTGCTTACTTTCTGATTTTACCATATAATTATAAAATAAATCAACTGGAATATAAATAGTGTACTTACATTTCAGTGTATAGAATATAGAGCATTATAAAGAAAACAAACTACATACACACAATGACTTAGAATCTACGATGCTAAGTCATTGTGTGTATGTAGTTTGTACTGACTTCGATAGTGCTTTTTATGTAACCTGTTGTAAAACCAGACACATATCTAGGTGATTCGATGTATCCCCCTGGAAGACCTCTATGTATCCCTTTTCTGAGAAACACTGCAGTAAAGTGTATACAGAAGTACACATGCTAGAGTAGTGGATTTCACCCTCAGTGCATTATAGTGTGCAAACTGCAAACTGCAAATCTGACTACTACTTTATTTCACAAAGAAGAGGACTTTGCTATCAGAAGGTTCCATGTAAGGCAAAAATGTATGGGCCTGTATAGAGTTTGAAAATCTTCCTTTCATATGCTAGCCAGGGGTGGCCAACCTGTGGCTCCGGAGCCACATGGGGCTCTTCAGAAGTTAATATGTGGCTCCTTGTATAGGCACCGACTCTGGGACTGGAGCTACAGGTGCCAACTTTCCAGTGTGCTGGGGGGGTGCTCACTGCTCAACCTGTCGCTCTGCCACAGGCCCAGCCCCCACTCCTCTCCTTCCTGCTCCCTCCCCTGAGCGTGCCATGCCCTTGCTCCTCCCCCTCCCCACCCCAGAGCCTCTTGCATGCCACGAAACAGCTGATTCAGAGGTGAGGGGAGGAAGGGGGAGGCATTGGGAGTGGGGTGGGGGAGCTGATGGGGGGCTGCTGATGTATTACTGTGGCTCTTTGGCAATGTACATTGGTAAATTCTGGCTGCTTCTCAGGCTCAGGTTGGCCACCCCTGTGCTAGACCTTTCCAAAAATGGACCAGTTGGATCAAATGTTATTAACATACTTCAGGTAAATGAGAGCAAAATTTGGCCCATTGACTTAAAGATGTAAGTATATGCAATCAAAACCTGCTCATCCCTTTCCAGAATATTCTCTCTGATACCTCCCCCAGAACTCAGAATGATAAAGAAATAAGGACTTTACACATCAAGCCAACTGTAACTACTTAGTGTGTTTTCCTGCTTTAAACTCTACAATGTGTAATGTGGAACATCAGAAAGACACACTGGTGAACTCTCCCCCCTTAATGGGAAACAGTTGAGGGTTTTACCAAATCTGTCACTTTTAAAATGAAAACATGAAAAAAGGCTAAGATAAAACAAAACAAAATTGAAATAATGCTCTTTGATTCAGATACTGAAAATTGTTCCTCAAGGAATGGAAAAGCTAATGGGAAAAAAAATAAAATGAAATCTTATGGTGTTTGTAGCAGCCCAAGCAGACATTCTTCGCTATAATCCCCTTACTCTCCTCTCGCTCCAAAAAAAAAAAACAACCCCCCCCCCCCTTTCTGTGATTGCTTATGGAGCCTTGGGACTCTACGATGTTTAAACAAGTGGTTCCCATTTCTATTTCAGGGTAGCTTGTGACTGTCCCAGCCAGCACTTTACTCATTTGGGCTGAAGTGAACCGTGGTTTATCAAAAAACGCAAAATCGGAGGCTTCCCAAACAAGATTAAACAAAAGAAAAGGCAGTGTTTTGTGGGACATCAGATTTAGAGCACAAGGGAAAAGGCTATGCCAGCAAGAAAACAAATGTTTGATGATACTGTATTAACAATAAATTCATCAGATTCTCTCAATATTTCCTCTGTTTCTTTTCAAAATTTGTGGAGCATCTTAAAGGCACACTAGGAAATGGAGAAAGAACATTTGTTGGCAGGGAGGGAACATTAGAGTAATTTACTTTGCTCGTTAATTTCTGCATACCCTTTGGATTTATAGCAAGAGCTTTTGCTCTCAAAGCTCTGCTTCTGTTGGATCCAGCTATGATCTTCTAATCTCACATTGGTGACACTAGATTGTTGCCATGGAAATATGTGATGATGATGACACAAATTAAAGTGCCAGTGGCATGCATCCCCCACTGATATTAATGGGAAGTACAGCTGCCGATCCCAATCAGTGCATGGCCCTCCTGCTTCACTGTGGTATGGCTTTAGAAGAAAAGAAGAAATAACAGCAAACTGTTTTCTGAACACATGTATTCTTTAGCAAACATAGCAAGAATGATTATTAAAAAAACAAGTTAAAGGTGGATACAACTAGACAACTCTTTGCTGCAAGGTTTTATTTTGAAATAGTAGAAAGTTAAACCGGAAATAATGAATAGAGCACTTGTAGGAGGAATTTTCAGATGAATAATCATTTGTGCTACAGTTCATGAAACTTTTAAAACTCATTAACATTTTCATGAATGAACCAGTAGTCATCCACATACTCACAAACAACAGCCAACAACACACCATGAAGAACAGCAGAGGAAACTTGTCAGATTTATTCCCCAAAATGTATATATGTCCCCTTTTGTATTCTTTGACCCTATCTAAGGTGAATTAATTTGCGTGATAAGAGACATGATTAACTTTAAAAAAATCACACTTTTGTCTGATTTTTTTTACCTAAGATTTGTGACAAATTATTGGTCTCTAGTTTTTCAACTTGTTGATTTAGGGCATTTGACATCACTTTGTGTTTGACATACCAGTGTCCTCTGTTGTTTGTTTTCAGAACAACAGGAGGCAAGAAAGCCTGGTAAAAATAGGAAAATGTAACTAACATAATAAATATTGGCAGGGGGACTCTGGGGCATGTGTAATACCTGTAAATACTTCAGACTAACTTTTGCAATTGACTGGGTTGACTGTGTGCCTTTAAGCTTAATAGCTATGAAAGACCTCCTCCATGGTGAATGCCCCTCCTGAAAGACGGTTCAACCGTAAGACCATTTTACTTGTTTCTTTCCTGCCCTTGGCCAGCTGACAAAGAGTTAACATCTATTGTCATTAAAGTGCTCCTCAAGGCCAAAATGAAGGTTGGTATAGCATGCACTATTTAGCTTGCATTACACCATTAACACTTTACTCCCTGAATTTAATTAAGCTTACATTACTTTACAAAAATATTTTGTTTAAGAGAGAAATAAAGTATCCCATTTCTATTCACTATTTTATAATTGCCCTCAATTAGTATTTTGTTTTCTGGATCTGAAATATTCCTCTGTTCAGAGAAGCTATGTACACCACACTAAATCAGGGGAAGCTAGCTAACATATGCTAAAAGGAAAAACTTAACTTTCTCATTGCCCTGATCCAAAGCCCACAGGAGTCAAGGGTTAACAAGTGTGTCCAACTGCAGGTTTTATAACCGGGTATGTGTTGATTTAATGTAACAAATTGTGGCTCACGTCTTTGCACTTTTCATGACACTTAAGAACACAAGGATGATGGCCCATGTTAGAGGCTCAGAGCTGTCTGTAGGCAGAAATAAAATTAACTTACGTGTGAAATCCCAATAATGAGATTTCCTGAAAGGGATCCTTTGTACACCTGGAGCTGGACAGCCTAAAGGAAAATGTGGCAGTGGCTACATTTCACTGTGCATTCATGTTATTTTTGTCTTAACTCTTTCTCACCAGAGAATGTCCATTCTGAAAGATACACAAATCAGAAGAATACTTACACGGTAAAACTTTCTTGTAGCATAATGAGGTTTGGCATCTAAATGATGCTGTTTAACAAGGGATTTTTAAGTTCCTCAACCACAGTCACATAAATACTAATGTTTATTGAAAACCAAATTCTACTAGAGGCAGTATGCAGTTTATTTTGAATGAATTCCTTTCCAGCCTCCCTAATCCTGACTGACTAATAAACACACATCAGGTTTCTAAACTTTAAAAAAGAAATTAATAAAACACCCATCCAAATAAATGGTAAGAACTCATTGATTGCCTCAGCTTTCCTGTCTCTGATTTGATCTTCCATCATGACATTCAAGGCTTATCTATGCACTGCAGCAATGCACCCTGCTGGAGTGTGATTTCTAAAGCACACTAGCATGTTGCACATTAATTGGTCCATATAGACCCTGCTGGTGTGCACTAAAGGTTCCCTGGTATGCTCTAACATACTGCTGTTTCAAACAGTACTACATTAAAGCATGCTAGGAAACCTTTAGTGCACACCAGTACGATATACCTGTGCCAATTAATTTGCAACATGTTAGTCCATTTTAGAAATTATACCCCTGTAGTGTGTGTTGCTGCTCTGTGGAGATAAGGCCTGAGTCATTTTTGTGGAATCCTATTGAAAATTCTTTTCACGTTTTGAGAAGGGTGGCTGTTATTCAATACACTATAAGCAATCACAAGAGGCAGGTCTAATGTTTTCAGTACAGCTCAAGGATCAAAATAAACTCATTTGATAAGGTCAGTCTGAGCAACTGTGTTGGTGATTGCTACTTAAAGACATCCTCTCTCTGGCTGGCCTGCTTTTGTGTGTTCCAATCCCCAGTGAATGGCTAGCACAGGGGGAGATTAAAGGAATGTGTCCACACTAATATTTCTAGCATCAAACCCTTTCCATATGCCATCATTATTCTTTTTATATTTATAGTGCAGTAGCACCTAGAGTCTTGAACCACGACTAGAATGCTTAATGCTGTGCAAACACGTGCAAGAGACAAACTCTACCCTAAAGAGCTTGCCATCTGAATGGGCAAGACAAAGGGAAGGCAGGAGGATGCAAGCATTACATTACCCCCATTTTACAGATTTGGGAGCAGAAAGTACTGGCCTTGCTTTCCGGAGAATTTAGCACAGTGGGTATAAGTTGGCTACTGAGCTTTTCTGAAAAATCTAGCTCCAACTCCAGGTTCTGAGCACTTGAAAATCTGGCTCAGACCTCTTTTGAAAATTTGGCCTAAGTGACTTTCCAAAGTCACACAGGAACTCTGGGGTGGAGCTGGGAATTGAACCTAGAGAGCCTAAATCCTAGTCCAAAATCTTAAACTCACATTACTGTAGTAACCCAACTGAAATCAATGGGACTATTCCTGGGAGAGCAGTGAACCTTTGAACAATCAGGGTTTAGTCAACCCCCTCCACCCCTTTTTGTTGTTTTGTGAGATTGTTCTTTAAAGGTAATAAAGAAAATGTTATTTATTTTCTACTCCTCTGCCTAAAAACAGATGGGGAAGGAGAAAGAGCAGAGCTGGGGGATGAGGGGGTTCTGTTTTCAGGTTTCCAAAACAACTCCCTATAAAGACAGCTAAGTCACCAATCTGACACGGCACAAGGGTTTAAATAAGGGAAGGCTGATGTGATGTCACTAGCTCTAATTGAAAACTGCGCTGTAAAGCACGTTAGTACTTATGCAGGAGAAAGCCCACCCGGCCAGTGGGAACCCCCACAAAGAAAAACTCACCAGGAGGCAGCACAGAACCCGAGGGGGTGAAAAATGAGGGATCACGGTGCACTAAGGGAAAGGGAAACATTGCCCACTGCAAGCTGGGAGTGGAGCGCTCCTCTCCCCGCGCCCCCAGGCTATGGAGAGCCCTAGCGTGTTACAGCTCCACGGGGCTCGGCGCGTCAGCCACACGTGAATGCAAAGAGCGAAGACACGGAAGGTTTGGCTTTTTCCCTCTGCAGCGGCGAAAGGAGACGTGGGCAAGGGAGTTATGTGAAAGTGACAAACGGGTGGCGAATGGGGATCTAATTCTCAGATTTGGCACAAAAAGAGTTAAAATAAAAATAGAGCAATTGAAAACTGGAGAGATGTGGAATACTTCTCTACCACCGTGCCCCGGCTTTTAGGTAAATTGAGGCATTATTTGAGAGAGAGAGAGAGAGAGAGTAAACAAACACACACGCACAACTCTCTCTCTCCCTCTCTCTCTCTCACACACACACACTTTTCAAAAGTAACAAATGTATTTTTTGTTTCAGAAAAAAAAATCTCTGATTTTCGACATAACAATGGCCGGATCTCTCTGAATGAAGGGCTTTGCATATTTTCCTGTTTTAATTGGTTGGATAATAAACAGAACTGACCCCACACTCTCTTTTCAATAAGTTCAGGGTGAAACTCGGACCATGGGACTGGAAATGACTTCTTCACCGCTTAAAACATGGACAAGAATGCCAGGAATCAGGCTGGATAACACAGCAACGTGAGCCAAGGAAAGGGGGGGGGGGAGGAGGGAGGCGGGGCAAGGTAAAATATGAAGCACCTTGATTCGGGCTTTGTGCCTTCTTTGTTCATCCTCTCCTAGAAGAGGACGTGACTGCAGCTATGAGCATATTCCTGCTGAGCCCTGAACTGCACAACTCCACACAGGTAGACAACAATGTTGTGACAACAATTGAGGAACAGAATAGTGCTGTACCTGGGGTGGGGGGTTGCCATATAAGCAATTCATTCCCCAGTCCACATGTAAGTCATCAGTGTAGCATCTGCTCCCGTTTTGACACTGTGATACTCAATGCAGTATGCATCATACTCATGATGTTGGTTCACGTCCCCACCCACGCACACACCCCCACCCACGCCGTTATATTCTGCGTGCAAATGCTGTTTGTTGCGGGTAGAGGGCAGTATTGACATTACACAGAGTAAGAGCCCAGAAAGCAACCAAAATAGAAACGCTCTGATGTTCTCACACACAGAGACCTGCAGCTAACGGAAGAGCGGAGTGAAAGGCTGCTGGATTTTCAGAGACGATTTAGAGCAAATGATAGCAAGGGTAAAATCCTGCAGCTTCATCCAGGCAAAACTTCTCCTGGTTTCAATGGCAGTTTACCTTGGCTGGAACAGCGAGACTGGACTCTGGGGTGTAATTTTTAAACGGAGACAAATTCTGTGTGTAAGAGAAGGTCAGATCCCGCACGGTGCACTGAATAGCTGAGAGAATAAATCCTTCTTTTTCTGGCTACACGACTGTAAGTCACCAGCCTTATTTATATTTGTCAAAATACTAGTTGAATGGCTTGCATGTTTGCACAGAAGTTCACTTCATTTCTTAAATATCAGTCCCTTGCAGTAAGGGGGGAAAATTGACATACTGTGCAAGCGATTTGTCAGCCATTCCCTTAATTTAGTTGTGACATCAAATCAAAATGAACCAATCGGGAGTTACTGTCAGATTAATATGAGGGGAAAATTTCAGGATTTATGATGTAGTCCTAAACGCCCCGATCCTGCAACTTTTGCATATCTAAACCATCTTTAATCGAGTATGACTTCACTATAAGATATACTCACATTAGTAAGGCTTGCAAGATTGATCCAAAGCTGCCACATCTAGGAGGGTGGAGAAACGCTGCAAGAGCTCGAATAACCTAAAATATGCGGTTTGCTCCCGATCCTGCTCAAACAAAAATCCTATTGAAGTCAATGGGCCTGCTTCCGTTCCCACTGGTTTGCCTGAGTAATAACTGGAGGCTCAAAGCCTTCGTTTGTATTGTTACCACAAGGAAGTTCTTCAGAAACTGCCAAACGTCTCCACAATCGCCTACGTTTATGTAACAGTGTATTAAAAGTCCCTATACAACAGTTTTAAAAAAAAATCTCCACTGGCTGTTGATGAGAGAGGTTTCCTCAATTAATTATATTTGTAAAGGCTATTTAGAGCATTAAATCAGATTTAAGCAGAGGATGGATCACCGTGGGGGTGAACTAAAGGATCAAATCCCTCAACTGTTTTCAGGTCAGGTAGGGAGGCCAAAGAGACAAAGGAACAGAGATTTCTGTGCAGCTGCTGCAGCCAGCCCAGACCTTCAAGAAGCCGGGGTGCTGGATCTAGGCAGGAATAATGTGCCGAAAGCAGGATCAGGCCCCGAGCCCGGCTTCTCCAAACCACACCTGCATCTGCCTACACTATCAATAAAGTGCGACTTGCTGTCATTCCCTCAACCCTCCTCCCACAGAATCCGATCTAAATACTACAGCCTGAAGTTATTGGTAAATTCAATTTCGGATGCACCCACCGGAGCACTGAGTCACTGATGGCAAATACATAACGCCAATGTGTCAGCAGGTAATCATGAGCTAAGATCTCTCCCTGCCCCCAATCCTTCTTGATTTTTTCCACATAGAGGTGCTGATCCTACAACATCTTAATCCTCACTCAAACGAGTAATTCCATCAGTCTCCTATTGACTTCCATGGGGCTACTCGCCTGAATTAGGATTACTCAATTGAGTACAAAGTTGCAGGCTCAGACATTTGGGGCACGATCCTTGGATGCACTGCCCTGAACTGAGGGGTGCTCAGCACCTCCCAGAAGCGAGTCGTCAGGGCCCAATCCTCCCATAGGACAAACTCCCCTTTGACTTCAGAGCGAATTTGGGGTTCGTGTGTCCTATGAGAGATTCAGACCCTTCGTTAAGAAGCAAAGATATTTATATGCTTTGGCCAAGCTGGGGTGGAGAAAATAAATTATTTCATATCGTTTGAATGCTACACCGATCAGCAAAGGCTGAGATTCCTTAGGAACCACCTCCGGGTCTCCCTTGCTGTCACAGTCTACTTTGAAAACGTTCACCTTTTAATGCTACAAACTCATAATCAATTGCTTTAACAATCCATCTGTGATCTGACTACCCTAGCGGTCCAGAGCTTGTGATCAGAATGTAGACAGAAATTGTGTGTGTGTGTGTGTGTGTGAGAGAGAGAGAGAGAGAGAGAGAGAGAGAGAGAGAGAGAGAGAATGGTGACATCTGGTTCAATATTTTAAATGATTACTCAGTCTTCTAACAAGTCGTTTTCCAGAGAAGCAAGGATCCGATTCTGCAGTTCCCAGGCAGTCAGAGCTCCCATTGACTCCCTGAAGTGCATGCAGTCCATTTGGATTTCCACTGATGATTGGTGCAAAAATGAGACTTGATTTTTAAAATATTAACTCAGTCGCGACTGTAGTCCTGTCTAGTTCGGATTTGGCAGGGATTGCAGCCTGACAAACGAATGTTAAAATCAAAGGCACCACTCAAGGAGCACGGCTGTTTACAAAACACCGTTGCACACGTGTCTAACGTCATAGTTAATTGCTTGCTACAAAACAAGTATCTGGTCATTACAAACATATGTGGTCAAACAACAACATCGGATCTTGGAAGCTAACGCTACCCAGGGTGAAGTGTCATTCCCTGAAATGACAGACAGAGACTGCAGTGGGAGCCATGCCTGAGCAAGGACAGCAGGATGGGCTTTCTAGTCTGCAGGGGGACTCAGTTACTCTCTATTTAGTAGAAAGAAGCTTCAGGTTCAGAGTTAAACAGATCGAGAGCAAAATCCAATTATCCTTTTCAGATCTCCTAAAGCTTCTAGCTTCCTACCCAGAAACCTCAACACAGTCCTTGCACCAAATTATATTTAGATAGGGGTCTGCTGCTCATAAAGAATCCTGTTCCCATTGAAGTCAGTGGGAATTTTTGCTAGTGACTAGAGGGAACAGGATTTATTTGAAAATAACGTTCTGGTCATGCGGAGCTTTAAAACCGGGCAACTTCGTATGTTTTTACGATATTTTACCTCGGAACATTTCCCTTGCTGAAAATGGATCATAGGTTGGCAGGTCTGTTAGAAATCACAGACAAAGCTGTACATTAGTACTGGTCGTCAGTGGGCGTTTTGCTTGAGTAAAGACTGCAGGGATCTATCTGCTCTTAACTGAAGAGTTCAAGTAAAGAGGATCAGATCTACAATACTAACTAGGTTAGCCACATAGGTGAACACCACAGAAAGACCTCGCCGCCTTTCCCAAAGCGGATTGTATTTTTTCCCGTTGTTTACTCAGTTTTGACTGGTGGCTCGCTTTGTTTTATTAACCACCGTCAAGAAAAAGGTTCAAACGGGAATTACAGCTTTTCCTTTCTCGCACTCTGCCTTTCACAGGAAAGCGTGAGTGTTATTTCCTTGCGTGACTAACCCCCACGCCAGCACTCCCGTTTTCATAGTGCACAAAGCCCTGATGCCCCAGTGTGATATGTGTGTACATTGTTTCCAGCCCTCTATCAGACAACCTCGATATCTGGGCGATCTATTAGTCCTGTAGTACATTTTCTCCTACCTTGTTTTGAAAAAAAAAAAAAAGCGTTACAATAATAATTCACGGTTCCGAAAATTTGCAAACGTGGGGCTCACCTTAAACATGTCCCCTCGGTTTAATTTGTCCCGCGAAGATTTACATTTGTTATAAGAGCAAGGAACAACTGCTGGTATTTAAATTAAGGGTTGTGATAAGCAAAAGGGAAAGGGGGCATTGTCGCAGTGAACTGTAACACGGTGAATTATTTAATAAACTGAAAATGTTTACTTTCAGTTGCGACCTCTGTTTATAAAATATAGACAATGATAATGAAAACAACCTGTACCAGGAATGGCAGCATGTAAATTCCCACAAGAATTTTAGCGCTGGGAGTGGAAATGGGTTTACTGTAAATTCGAAGTGACTCAGAGCGAAAGCGGTATTAGGAGGCAGACTCCATCCTTTAGCCATAAGCCGATCGGAACCTATTTTTGTTAGAATCGAGTATGGGGACTGAGAAACTGCAACTGATCAGATTCTACTGAGGGCGGCGGAGAGAGATGTAATTAAGTGTAAAAACAAACTTCTGCATAAATAGCTTCCAAAGGTGGGAATAATTAGCTCAGTAATTTAAAAATAGCAGGAAAGATTGTTTTAAGTCTAAAGTGTAACATCTCCTCCAGATACTGTATCAGCTATCAAGTATCTAAATACGTTACAGATGGGACATTCACTGGCATCTGAAGGATTCTTGGCCAGAACTGCATATACATTAAACACAAAGACGCTGGAGTGAGGATGATGATGTACTACAAACCACACACAAATCAGGAAATTCACAGTTAAGGCTGACACTCCATCCTTATTTAACCCCCTTGGCGGTGGGGGGAGCAAAAGGACAAAAGGACATCGTGTCAGGCTTAACTTAGAATTTCCTGGCTTTTTGTTTTTTTCTTCATGTCTCAGCCACTTACATGTAGGGTTTTTTTTTTTTTTTTTTTTTGTATTTAATTCCCTTTTTTACAGTAGTTTAAAAAGAGAAACAAACAAACAAAAATAGACTTCCCCGAAGCCAGGATAGCTCCAGCTGTCTCAGGTAATTACACATTTGGGGAAACGTTAATAGATTTTAGGGCCCGAAGGAACCAGTATGATCATCTAGCTTTCTAGCCTGACCTACTGCAGAACACGGGCCAAAGAAATGCACACAGTGATTCCTGCATCATGAGCGTGAATTCTGGCTGAACCAGAGGATATATTTTTGAAAGGTGTCTCATATAGAACATGAACCCAGTAGATCAGAACCAAGCTAAGTCAATTGAATACCCACACACTACAAAGCAAAATAGCTGCTTTTCTGGTCCATATTTGGGGACCAGATATGCATTCCCTTCCGGTCCTTTGTGACACTGACTCCGATACACACAGCAAGGCTTGTATTCTTCATTAAGAGCTTTATGTAGGAATGCGCACGTGCTTAACCCTATCTGACTATGACAAAGGCCATGCAAGATAGGTTTTCAACTTTTGGGCAGCTTCAGGTATTTCTTTATAAATACCAGAAGCACCCAGGCTGCATGTTGTGCTTCCATTTTCAGGGAAACAAAAACAAGCACACAAAAGGAAAGCCCCCTTGTTTTGAGAGTCACAAAACGCCTCCCCTCCCTATCACGGAATATTCCCTTTTCTGGGAACCGACTCTGCAGGTTTTTACCGAGGCAAAATCTCCGTGTTAATGGGAAACCTGCCGGAGTAAGGACTGCAGAATCGAACGCTTTGCTCACTTCTGAAATGGAAAAAAAAAAAAGTTCTTGCAAATCTTAAAATAATAACAATTCTGACGCTGAGCCTTTGACCAGCTAGAGAGAGGAGGGACTCAATACAGTCACATTTAAAGCCAGACTTTGAATACATTGTTTTTAAAGAAGGGCACAAACCACCTTTACAGAAGCAAGCGTGAACACCTCTCTGCTATGCGCGGCTGTGCTAGATCACAACGTTAGTAGTATTCACCGTTCTGTATTTAATGAGAAAAACGCCAGCATATGTTATATCTTGTACAGTGATATTTTTAATCATCTGTCGTCATTTTCGATAGGTAATCTTGGAAGAAAACTACCACAAAAGATTCTCTCGTGTAAAACTCTGGTTTCTAATATTTCCAGGGTTTAATATAAGAACTCAGACCTGTTCCAGGGTTTAATATAAGAACTCAGACCTGTTCTTATTAGAATACACATTTCGGGTTTACGTTAAAATTGAAAATCGTATCGACATTTCAAAGGAAACAATCATTCAATATTTAAAATATCGATCAAGGACTGATTAGGGCCAGCTGAATGGGCCAAAGAGCAGTTGGTGTAATACCAAGCATTTTTATTGCATCTCTCATAGTTCAATGAACAAGCAAGCAAACAAACAGGATTGATGGATTTTCGGATTTTCAATCCAATGCTTGATTTCAGGGCTCAGCAGAAGCTGGGTATTTTAAAACAACACGCACAACATTAATGTAAAAAGAAAAGGAGTCCTTGTGGCACCTTAGAGACTAACAAATTTATTTCTTTTGCAGATACAGACTAACACGGCTGCTACTCTGAAACCTAACATTAATGTACTGTACTAAGCTGTCTATGCCTTGGACTGTTTTGTCTTGCGATTACTGAAGCTAGTTTTGCAGTTATCCGATCCTAACCTGCTCTACAGTATTAACACGTTAGGTTAGGACTAGCGTGAGTAAGTAAAACAAAAAACCTCACGTGATAATCCAACAGATTCTCATGAGGGTATTTTGGTGGAATACCTCCTGGCTATCCGTTATTTGGCTTACGAAAGACTAATTATAACTAACAGCTCCTTATCCATCTAGCGTCTCCCGCTCACAACAGTAAATGAAATCTATGCAAAGCCACTGCACTGGTTAGTTAAAACGATCTCACCACCATAATACCTAGCCATACCCTATCAGCAGCTTTAAAAGCAGAACTCTTCAAAAGAGATGCGGAGGATCTGGGTCCAAATCCAAGCCAGAATCTGGCCACTAGCGTGGGGCAAAAAGAAGATACTGACACATTAATATTCTATAATAATGATACATGAAAAACAGCATGAATAATCATGAAATCACCTGACCCAGATTTTATCCGTATCTGGCATGACAATGCCGTTCAGCTGCTGCTTCAGCCAGTAATAATTCATCTATTCCTAGCCAGTTTTTCTTCTTCTAGAAGAAGTAATCAAATTATGATATTCCCCTTTATTTCGATATTTTTGTAACGGTTTACTACTTCATTTTGTCCATAAAATCTAGATCCGTCCCCACAAAAATACTTCAAATTGTATGGGGAAAAACTAAGACATTAAAAAAGAAGAACAAAATATTAAAATGCAATGTCTAGGTCTTTTACACATCACCCAACTACAGTTTTAATAATTTATAATTTAATAATGTGCCATCGTTATTCTGATTAATTTGTAGAAATCTGCTTACAAAACGTAGAGCTCAAACAAACAATAAATAGGCGGAAATCAGAGATACCTCGTGTTTTGCTGGGAGTAATAAACTCTCCCGCGTTAGGAGACTGATCCAAAACCCATCCAAGTCAAAGGCGAGACTTTCCATTGGCTTCAATGGGCTTTGGATCAGGTCCTTTAAATCCACAGAGGAAACTACGGCGAACACTCACTTCACCTTCAGATTAAGCTCTAAACAAATGCAGCCTCGAGAAGGAAAGGGACAGTTAATACATCTTAGGTATGTTGCAAATGCACATATCTGTGTGTGTGACAGAGAGAGACACAAACACAGTGACAGCCAGCGCTACTGTCCGGACCTATAGCGTCCACGTTAACCCCCGGGGACCTGTAAGAGACACAGACAACACTTTGCTTCGTTTCCTTTTTTCCCTCCAGATTTGCATCCTGATTTTCCTACAGTCCAGTCCTAGGAAGAGCCCATGAGACTTCACCCATCTATGTACTTACAATAGTTTCCTGAGTACCTAGGCCGGCCACTTACAATATTTCACTACCGACTCAATAAATCTACGCTCCTACCCGTAAAGAAATGGAGCTTTTTCAAACTCTCCTCTCATCCGTATTTGTTATAATATTTTGTCCTCAGCTGTGATAAACTACTGGGGGCTGCTATCTGCAACCACTGGAGTGAAAACTTACATTAGGTCAAAACAAAAAGAACCAAATATCGCCTCTGCAACTTAAAAATCGACGGCACGATCTAAAGCCCATGGAGCTCAAAAGAAAAGTCTCCTACTGACTTCAATAGACGTTGGATCGGGCCCACTAAAGGTAAATTGAACACACTATGGCAAATGAAGACACTATGGTAAAGGCTGCACAGAGTGTAATGAAAACATTCAGACGTGCTTATGCACTAAATAATATTTCCTCTACGGCGATTAGTTTTTAATGGTCCCTTTTCCCCCTCTGTCAAAAGTGAAAAGGCTCGAACAAAAATAAATGGGATGAACGCAGATGGTTTCACAATGTATTATGAAACGTGGGCCTGATTCTGCAGTCGCTCGCCAGGCTGAGCTCCCATTGGCGGCAAAGGGAGTTTAGTTTGAGTGAGAAGAGCAGGATCAAGCACCTAATCTACTAATCCAATCCCAGCCCCAGCAGCGATAGGCAGAACATCTGGGTTAGAAATTTCACCCTAATAAGAGTGTGTCCGGAATATACTGCCAAATAAAATTTGGTTATAGCGGAATTTTTAGTCCCCAACGAAGGTGACTTGTGTGCATTTTACAAGGTGAAAAGGCATTTTAGTGAAGGCCACTTTGAAAGAGAAAAAGCTGATGACTGAAGGATTTAAATCTCATTTTTAGATCAAGGTCAGTGTCATTTTAAAGAGATCGGAAGCATAGAATATTGGCTACAATTTGTTCCAACCCTTACAAGTATTCCCTAATACCCCCTTCATTGTTCCTGGGCCCATTGACATCAGTGAAGTTACACCAAAGGATATTCCCCCCCACCACCTTTTTTCTTCGTGTGTGTATGTGTGTGTTATCCCACCACATAATATGCTATATTCAAGATGACTGCAAGGACTTTCCTAGCTTGAGGCATCCTTTGGCCTAATTTGGGACTAAAACCGTGCAGGTGGTTGCTTAATCCTAAAAACATTTCATTGGCAAGGCTTCGCAGCCATTACTCTGCCACAAACAAGAAAAGGGTAGGCTTGGATATAAGCAGTAATCTATCAAATGAAGCATTCAACGAGATACTATTCAGATACTCAGGCCTCTGCTGATTTTATTCATCTTGATTTCTCCACACACACGAGGAGCACCAAAACCACAGGAATTTACAGTTGCACATACGCTGTGCGTGTGCCGTCTATATCGAGGCTTCTTTGGGCATTGAGGTTTGGATGCGTCAAGAATGTAGGGCTGGCCTCTTCCTGTGCATCTGATAACAGATCTCGGATGCAGGGGCGAGCGTTATTTTGTAAGAGACATTGTTAATAATGGTAGACTGCCAGTCTTTGCTGACAGGGAATGTTATCAAGGGGTTTATTTTAGGTGGAAGCAAAGTTTTCTGAAAATAAAGGAAAAGCTCTGTTTCTGTATTAAGAGCTGAATATTTATCCCCCCACAGAGTCTGCAAAGGCCCATGGACAAAATGGAAGGGCATTACACAGAGAGGAAACTGCATCACAGGACTGATTTTAAGGAAGATTAGGAAGCCCTTGTAATCAGAGTGTCTCTTTTGGACACCGTTGCAGGAGTCAGAAATGCCATTCAAAGCAATGCTACGTGTTAGCAAGCCAGGAGTAGGCTAAACAGAACTCAGGAATTGGGAACTTCGGCATATGTCAGCCCTCTTATTGTGTTGCTGAAATTTCAGTCGGTGCTAGGCTTTCTTCCAGCTCGGTCCCCAATAATGTAGTTTTGGGACATACCTGCATAATTTGTCACACTCCAACCCTCACTAGTTTAAAATTGCACACATATAATAAAATAATAATTTATACGTATGTTCTGTTGTGAAATTGTATCTAATTATAGGAATCTCTTATAATTTAACCCTGCTTGTTTAGTATAAGGATTATTACAGCATTTCTGCGTGCAGTCAAACTTTCAGTCGGGGTTGGGTTGTTTTTTTTTTTTTTCCCCGATCAAGAAAGGAGAGGATTTTGAAAACACCTAGCTTTTAAAAACAAACTGTAGGTTTTAAAATGAGGATAGTCACTAACACAAACAAGCCAGGTTAAGGACACTTTTCAGTCGCCCTGATTTACCTATCTACATTATTCCTTTCGTGCTAAGGAGATCCCATTAAATTGGAACGGGGAGAGAGGGAGGGACCCCATTACTACCGGTAGGAATAACAGGTCTAATAAAACAATGACAAAACTAACTTCCTATATCTTCACTGCACTATGCATTCATGGTCCTTCATTAATTAGAAATCGATGGGAAGTAACTTTATCCTGCTCAAGAATTTCTTTGCTCAGTCTCCATTTAACTCTCAAGAATATATTGTATAACCAAGGAAGGTGTCTGTCACCAGCAAGTACAGACAGATTTTAAAGCAAAGTCAAGGCCCAGAAACAGCTGCTAACATAACCACCAACATCGTAGAGTAAATACTATAGAGTCAGGTTGCGAGGACAAATAACATTCGGATGCCTGGGGTTACAAAAAAGGATGCACTGCCACCTTATAACATTTTGAGTAATGCAGCTGCCACAGTAGATAATATTATTTGCATTACTGAATTGCTGTTTAGATGCTTTCTAAGTCACAACAAACAGCGGGCATGTAAAGAATGCACAGTATTTTAAAGAGGATATGCTTTCCAAGTACCTTCCAATAACAAAACAATTCTGACACGTCTCCAGAATAATTTAATAGCTTTTTGAATTGTTATGTTTATCAGTTATGCAAGCATTGTAGTTTTCCTTTATGGAATTGGTACCTTTAGCAGAAGAGGAAGGAGTCAAACTGGGGTTCGAACTTGTTATTGGTTTAATCCAAATAGCACAGCTGTTTATTCCCTACATTAACACAGCTGCAAAAGAGAACACGAAATCCGTATTATCTACCTCTGCAAATATGATCGCAGAAAAGCAGTGAAATCAAAGCAATTGTTACTCTGTTCTGGTAGATAATTTGGAGTGGCTCAAAATGACTGGCTTTGTGAAAACATATTACCCTTTAAGGCCGGATCTGGCAGTCATTACTCAGACATAACTCCAAATGAAGCTAAAGAACTTTAGGTGGAGTTTTGTCTGCGTTAGGAGTGCAGGATCGGACTCTGGATATAGGAAAGAGACTAAAGTTTAATATTTCTGTATGACAACAACGAAAAGAAAGACTGCCTTCAGTATATTTTAAAAACAGAATTATTAAGTTTTGGCTGCTGAGAACATTTCAATTACTTGGACTTGGAATAAAAATATCAAGCGTGGGTAATCTGCATATAAACTGTATCTACTCAACACACACGTCTATCTAGACGGGTATTTTTATACACTATGCTATATCTGATCACATCCCAATTTTTGCATTTTATATTAGAATGTTAGGAATCTCTGCAACTATTCAAGCCAATTAAATATTTTGCACTGAATCTCTCAATGAATTTGCATATCAGCAGTGGAGCACGCAGGACTGAAGGAAAATAAAACAATATTAAAAGAAAGAAAAAAATTTTATTGGAGTCTTTACAATGCTAGAAAATACAATAAAAGTGCTAGTTTACTCTAGAAAAGTTGGTCCCAAAAATGGTACTATGCCATAGTATCTATCAGCTTACATAAACATTTATAAAATCGCTATGAACTGGCCCCAATATTTATAAACATCTATGTTTTTCACATTAATCTATTTAAAGTCGGAGGACCAAAACTTTGTAAGAAAGATGCTGAGCAGTTAAACGCAGAACCTACCAAAGATTCCATTTGGGGCCAGGAGGTTTTTGGTCAAAAATATGAAGATAAAATTTAACTTTTATTTAATAATAATAATAATGCGCATGGAAAAAAATCCCAATTATTATAGGAAACCGTCCTTTTTCTTATAATTTCAAAATATTATTTTAGACCTGCATAAAATTACTCTTAAGACCTCACAGGACATTTTGTACTTTAATATACATATATCTATATCACTGCCGGCATATTTCACAAGTTACTCTTGTTATTTTTTGCTTGTTTCAAATATCAACAGCATTGCTATGAAATGTAGGCATGTGTTCTGCTTTAAAAACAGTCCCCAAGTAAGTACTATTTTGACAGAAGGACAGAACTTTGAAGAAGTGCAATTCTTTCCAGACTATACAAGTCCTGTGATACACAGCGGATAGGCCTGTCCCAGCAACAAATCTACAATTAGCGGAGATCCAATCGGTGGTCTTTCTATTTCCCCCCTCAGTTTACTTTCCTGAACGCCCCCCAAAATAGTGCCAATTTACAAAGTGGAGCATACGTTTGAGGACAAAACTGTATATTTTTAATGGCATGCTTTTTTTTTTTTTTAAAAGTCAGTCTCTCCCCCACCCCCCTTGTTATAAATCAGACAAACCGGCCATCGCTTGATAACCTTACACTCAAACAGGATCACACAGATCTCTCGCTGCAGCTAGAGGGTTTTTAAAGTTCAACACTTACACTGACTTCAACCAAACGCGGAGCAGGGCTTACATTTTCCCGCTGTGCCCATTTTTGGCACAGAGAGCACTTTAGACAAATCCGCCACTACAGAGGAGAAACAAGAGACAGACAGACAGGAGGGCGGGGGTCTCTAGATGTCTATCCGGGAGTGCAAGGCGCTGTGTTTGCTGTCGTGGTCCCAATAGGAACAGTGCATCATGGAGAGCTCGGCGGGCTGGCGGGCGCAGGCGAACTGGAGGCCGGCTCCGTTGGGGGCCGGGGCGGCAGGCGGCGCGGGGCTGGCGGGGCTGAGCTGCTGCGGGTGGTGGTGGTGGTGGCTCATGCCGTTGTAGGAGTTCACCATGCCGGGCAGGGCCATGCCCTGCACCCGGGAGTAGGGGCCGTAGGAGGCCGGGGCCGACAGTCCTTTCACGTTGACCGGGCTGACGTTGCCGCCGGCCAGCTGGCAGGAGGCGTAGGGCATGGGCGCGGGCGGCTGGGCCAGCGGCCACGAGTTGTTCATGAAGCCGGACTGCAGGTACTTGGGCGGGGAGAGGTAGCCGTAGCTGTCGCTGCTGAAGAGGGTCTTGCCCGGCTGGAAGTGGGTCGGGGGCGGCCTGAAGGGCCTCTTCATCCTCCGCCGCCGCCGGTAGTTGCCCTTCTCGAACATGTCCTCGCAGGCCGGGTCCAGCGTCCAGTAGTTGCCCTTGCGCTCGCCGCCCCCCTCGCGGGGCACCTTGATGAAGCACTCGTTGAGGCTCAGGTTGTGGCGGATGCTGTTCTGCCAGCCCTTCTTGTTCTTCTCGTAGAAGGGGAACTTGCTGATGATGTACTGGTAGATGCCGGACAGCGTGAGCCGCTTCTCCGCGCTCTCCCGGATGGCCATGGCGATCAGAGCCACGTAGGAGTAGGGGGGCTTCTGAGAGGGGTCCGGCTTCTCGGCCCCCTTCTCCGGACTCAGCTCGTCCTTGGCTCGCTCGGCCTCCTTGCTGGCGTTGGTGTCATGAGCCATCAGGGCTACGGGGTCCTCCTCGGGGTCCTGGTAGCTGGCCATCATGGCACCCAAGTCCGCTCTTCTTCCCAGGGGGAAAAGAACCAGCTTTCCTGCTTGCTGAGCTGCTTGAAGCCCAATCCCACGGGCAGAGGCTCAGAGTCAGTCCCTTCTTGGTGTTGATTTGGATGAAACTTGCGCCCAGAGCCAGCTGATACTCAAAGCCCCTTTCCCTTAGGAGCTGGTAAAGTTTCTCTCTTAGCCCTGCCTGTTTTTCAAGAGGCAGCAAAGCGTCTCTGGCTCCGGAGGCTCAGATTTCCAATGCACTCAAGGACTTGCTCTTTTCTGATTTGTAAGTTCCGCTTTCGTCAGGAACCCTTTCTCCTATAGCGGGGGAGCCAGCGAGGCATGGTCGAGTTCATTTCTAATTCATAATTAAACCCCAGTGATTAGCCTTACTTAGCAAAAGGAGAGAAAGAGTGGGTATTAAACTGAAAAAAAAAATCAAATGGCCATGTATATTTAAATTAAACGTTCTCGATCTATTAACATGTTTCACATTCGATTTTTAAGAAGTCTTCTCGAAACTTTCTTCGCCACAGTTTTGAATAATTGTCTCAGCTGGAGATTTTGAGGAAGTCCTGATAGAGATGATCTCTCAGTGAAAGGTGGATAAATTATTACCCGGATGTCCAGTTAAGTGAGGGGGAAATGTTACAGTAACTTGAGGTTCTATCAGCAGTAAAAGGAAGCGTCCAAATTTCATTGCAAACCTACTATGTTATTTGGGTTTGGCTGGCATAGGCATTCATTTTAGCACCAGGGAAATGAGCTCAAACATGCCTACTGTGCAGTAAGCTGCAAACTTCCTTCCATTCCCAGCCTAGAAACCGAATCCACCGCCCTACACTGAAATCAATAGCTGTAAGTGGGAACTGATTGTGATACAGGGTACTCTTTCCCCATTCTCAGATGTCTATGTCTATCTGTACATTTGCATTTATACTCACTAGAGTCTTGGCACAGTGCCCAGATAACTGATTACAGTCGAAAAAAAAAGTAAAAACAAACAAAAAACCCAACCCACACCTGTTAAAACTGTTACACAATAAAACGGGGCTCGGTTCTCGCAGCCCTTCCACACAAGAGTAAAAAAACACTGAATTCAAAGAGTAAAGGCTGAAGAATCAGGTCCAGGAGCAGGGCTTTCTCCACCCAGAGCATACAAATGTGATCGAAAACAGACCGCGCTTGTTTACCTACAAACTTAAAGGGACACGCAGATGAGCGAACAAAAGGAGGCTAGGAAGGGATTGAGGGGAGATTATAGGGTGGAATCTTTTCTGGGAGATATCCAGACTACAGAGTTGAACTGTTTTCCCCCGGTTGATTGGAATTTTCTATGTGCCTGTGACATTTTTATTTCCCTTTTTATCTTCAGGTAAAGCGACTGTGAGCAGCAAGAAGGAAGCGTGTACTGGTCACCCTGCAGAAGCGTCTCAAAGGTATCGTACAAAAAATAGTCACGGTGGCTGCTCCATTTGCAGTCGCACGAATGGAGGTGGATTACTTAAAACGTTATTTTGTGATGACTTGCAAGGAATTACTCGGCTCTAAGGAACAACGCACGAGGACTCGCCTGCTTGTTTTCTAAATTCGAGGCTCCTTGTTGCTCCTTCGCTGCCATTTTAAAGATCGAGCCGTCATGTATAGCTACAGCTACCTGTGTTTACAAACTTCGGCTCTCCGGAACCAATCCCTCAAAACTAGGTTGTCCAAAGAGTGTGCGCATCAGAATGCGAAGAACTGGTTAAAAATAAGTCTGCTAGCATTTTTATGCACATATTTAATCCCGGCTATGAGCTTCCTTTTAACTTAGAAAACAGTTCCCTTGCAGAATTTACTCGGGAAAAACTCTCGGTCTCTAGTGGGAGTTTCCCCGGAGTGCAGGATTAGTGAGCCCTACACTTAACTATCTCGTAGCTTCCCCCAGTTCAGGCAGGCTCAGGATGCTACGGAGCATCTTTCTGTATACCCGCAGCGTTCCCTTTCTTGGACTGCAGACACGAAGCGGAGTCACTGCAAAGCTCCGCTTCCCTCCAGCCCCCGCGGGCTTGGCACATCATTTTTCGTAATCACATTTGTACCCAGGAGGATTGCAGTTCTTCAAGAGCATATATTCTAGCAAGCGTCTAATGTCTAGCTCCTGATATATTTCATCATTACATCCATAGAAATGTTTATCTGCATCTTTAGATTTCTCTGGACTCACCTACGTAGACCGTCGTACATGTACACACACCCTTGTGTATGCTGCCATTCATAATATAGACACACGAATGCCAGGCTATGTACAGATACATTTAAAAAGCTCAGAGCAACATTTCAATACAAGTATAAAACATTCAGTATATATACCCAAATGATATTACACATTTTCAGGAAAACATATGATCTTTAAGAACTGTAATCCTGCTGGGTATATATTCGGTTACGAAAAATAATGACATAATCTATTTACATAAATATAAATATATATACATATATGGAGAATGTATATCTTACATGTGTATATTTTATATCTACATTACACGCACTCGGCTTTTCTCGAACGCCGATATGTAGTAAATATAGAGAAATAACATCAGCGATTCATTTCCTAATTAATCGCCCACGTGCATCGTCCCAGTAAACAAGCCAAGATTTTCCATTAGGTTAAAACACGAACATTCTTTGTATCCAAGGGAAAACGAAGCTGGGAGACAGCTGTGCATTCGGAGCACTTAGGTTTGCTGCATGGGGATTCTGTGTTCACTCGTAGAGGTCTCTTCATTTCTGTGGTGTTTGGGCTATCTGTTTCTTCTGACCACCCATGCAGGCCTGCTTGTTCTTCCTCGCAGGCATTCCCGCAGCCAGAGCTGGTGCAGGTGTAACAGCATTGTTCTGTGTGTCATCACCTCCTCCACATTGCAGATTCCTCCCCTTTCTGCTCTTAAACTGGGCGCACGGCTCTGTTAAAGGGTTCACTCTGTGAAAGAGGAAACTCTGCTATCCTAGGTATTTCTTTTGTGACAGCCTCACCGAGTGGGATTTAAGATCAAACCGAGCGGTAGACTCCTAGCACAGAGGTAGGAAATGTAGAGCAGGTTTCAGTAGCAGAGAAGGTGAATATATTGTGGTCTGCCCAGAATATTTGCCTGCACCCTGGCAATTAAATGTTGCTATTAAACTAAGGCATGAGGACAGAACAGAAATTATTTGTTTGGTGCTGTTCACTCAAATCTCACCAATGTCAAGTAGAGCCTACTCGGAGACAAAACCATGGTAATAAGTGAGTCGTCCAGCTTTTTTCCTGGACATTTTAAAGCTATAATTAACCGAGATCTAAAATATTAGAGGCTTTTCGGTGATTGCTAGGAATGGGTCCATTCTGACAACACAAGATAAATGTAAGTAACACAGAGGCTTGCTACACCATTGACATTTAAACAGGGAGGTTCAGTATGGAGTTCTGCCTAAGCGATCAATGTCATGTCTCAGAGAGCACAGAACTTCAGTTTGAACATTCGTATGTTTGTTTCAGTGTCAACTGAATTAACGATGATCACAGAGAGCCAGTTTCTTTACATTGTCACTTTCCAAGCCCTGTGCAATTGTAATAAACTCAGACAAAACAAATGAAGAAATACACAGAGCAATTTCCCTGGGCAAAGTTCAAGGTCTACAGGGTGTAAATGTCCTGGGGGGCGGGGGGGGGGGGAAGGAGAGGAGAGATTGAAGGCAATTTATATACTGAAATATTTGCAAGGACCTGATTCCGCTCCTTTAGAGCGAGTGGCAAAACTTCCATAGACTTCAATGGAAGGATCTGGCCTCAGTTCCGTGTATCTTTAAATTATATTACTGACGATCAGATCTTCATTGTAAGGTGTAGAGCACTGGAACGATATTGATAAATTCCCTCCTAGAATGAAGCCACAATTCAGAAAACGGTGAAAAGGAAAATCACTTTTATTTAAATAACCCTGTCTCAAGGAAATATTACTTACTCTCAGTCATAAGGATTGACAGAGACTGATTTATTCTGGTGAGAAAATGTGTTATATCATATTTGACCTGGATCAGGATATTAAGATAAAATCTGGTGTAAATTTAAAAAGAATCTGACACACGATGACAATCAAAGCAATTCGCAATAATCGTTTTTTAAAAAGACTTTCTGGTTTTCCTTTAGAGTTTTTAAAATATTCTAACTGCTCAGAGATGCTAAGAAGTCGCAAGCAAGGAATCGATTTATTTGATGGTTTATGCTAAACACAAGACTTTAAACCCTTCAGCCTGGGGAATTACAATCCGCTGACAGGCAATGTAGCCAATCACAATGCGTCCATTTTAAATAAAAACGCTTTCTTGTATCGTGGAAATTTGCACAGGCTGTGTCTCTGCATTACAAGGAAATTCTTAAATACAGACAAATGCAGCGCAATTAATAATTGTGCCCTGAATTGGTTCTAAATATCTATTTTCTTTTCTCCTAATCTGGAATACAAACCACAAGGCACTTGGAACGCCGAACAGGAGGCTACAAACTGCTGAAATTAACGCCAACCCCGCTTTTGATGGACAGCAACGGATTTAGTCTCTAAATAAAATGCACTGTATTTAACTTGGAAACCAGCGCTGAAAAGCGGCTTGCAAAAAGGCAGATGGGATGTATATTACATTAAAATCGGGTACCGCAGTTTTTAATAGACAATGGACTATATCAAAGCGATTTTTGCTGAAGTCTTGCAGAACAGTTCCTGCAGTTCACTAACACAAGGGTAAAAAGGCAACACAACATTGCCATTGATTGTAATGAACACAGCGGTGAATGTAAGCTAAGAGCGAAGAGGTCACTTTAATACTAAGATTTCAACCTGGATACTTTATCGATCTGATGAATTACATTACTTCTGATGTTACGGAATCAGAGCTTAAATACCAACAGAATGTATTCTAATGATCACACACAGATGTGTACATACAATGTACGTATATGATGACTGACATATTCTTGGCGCCTTGCAACTACTGGTAAACATATAACACAAGATACCAGCACAGAATTTAATATTAAACCAATGCAGAATAAATTGGATAGTAATAACAATCAGCTAAACCAAGCTATGCTCTTTTTTATATACTCACCACTGTATACAGAGCAGAACGGATGTCTATATGGATTGTTTTTAAAGCATCCAGTGAAAAACTATAATTTCACTTTTTGGACGTTCTTTTTAAGGAATCCCTCTCAATAGACCACGTTAGAATTATTCTGCCCCATCAAGACAGAACGAAATGAGATGCATGTAAGCAAAGAGAATGACTCCCTAAGATCTGGAAAACTCTCTTATTGCTACCGGAACTGGGACAGGTTAAAAAGCCTGTTTGTTTATTTTCTAGACCCTAATCCGTTTATGTTGTCTTTCAGTGTCCCAGCTCAAAGGTATATATGCATGGTTAGCATGTGGAGTTTTAACTTTTACCAGGCACAGCATTAAGTAAACACACCTTTTGGGTTTGCTCTACTCTGAGGAGAAATAGGGGGTTACTATACAAGGTCTAACAGTTAGCAGAAAAGCCATGAATCTGTTTTAATATTAAATCGATGTAGTCTTTGCTGTTCAGGTCCTTTTCGTTGACAGAGCAGGGCCTGATCCTGTACTTCCTGAAGACAGTGGTAAAACTCTCACTGACTTCAAGATCAGACCCTCAAAGCTTTCTGCTTCCTGCCTTCATTCAGCTAAAAATGAGATTGCTTTCAAACACTGACCCCTAGAAAGATGAAAAGAAAGGGAATGTGATTCACGTCCCCTCCAAATGGAACTGCCCTGATGTTTCAGAGCCTTAGAAACTTATTTCTTATTTTCAGCATAAATACTAAAGCACCAAGGCAATGAGAACTATCTTGTTACAATTGTAAGTATTTCTAGTCCTTCCCCCCAATAAAGATGTAATGCATTATTTTAAATCCCTGGATTATTTGTTCCAAAAACAATTGTAGAAAAAATAATATATGCATGTAAACATGACATTTTGTGGGCTGTACTCTACCCTAAAAGTAATGAGAATCAAAGAAATATAATGTGGGAAATAAATGAAAGTATTTCTGGCATTAATAGAAGTTCATCAGTTTTAGATACGTTTGAAACCCATTCTAAAAAGCTATTTTCTCTTGTCACATATAAGAAGTTGTCCCATATATGTAATCATACACACACAGACTCATATACACACACACATATACATAGAGACACACACATGCATAAACACTCACATATATACATACATGAGCTTACATAATACATACAAACTTCCTGTGCACATCAAGATATGCATGCAACAAAACTGAGTAACCATGTGATTCTATTGCTATAACCATTTCCCATCCTCACCCACTTTCCCCTATTGTTTGTTATTCTCTCCCCTTGTATCACATCTAAAATAAGGGCCTGAGTTTGGAAATACTTATTACCAGCTGCAGGCTAGCTACCAGGAATAACAGTCCCACAGCTTTAAATGGAACTAGTCATGTAAGGACAGTTGCATGCATATGCATTTTCAGGATCAGGCCTTTCACCTGTAAACTCTGTGGCTAAGAGCTTTATTTAGTGTCTTTTTATTTGTTCTGTAAGTCACCTCACACACTTGGGGGCCATGCATAAACAACAATCCTGTATTCCTTGTACACCCAGAATTCCCACTGACCTCCCCTGACTCATTTTCTAGCATTTAATAAACCTCCTCTCTGGAATTATCTTACTTGATGTGTGACAATAGCACAGAGACACATTCACATGGAAAGTGTCCTCTCCTGCGTGAATGAGTTTCATTGTCAAAAACTTGAGCAAAAGTGGGAGTATTCCACAGCCAGGGATTTAGTTTTCCCTCTATACTGTGAAGCTGAAAAGTCTAGCAGCTTCAAACTTGTTTTCACAAGCTCCCAAATGTACAAGGATTTCTGCATTTACAGGAAAAAAACAAGCACTCCACAGGAACATGATGGCCATGCATCCATAACACAGGCTTCACAGGGAACAGAATCATTTTATTATGAAATGGACTGAAATCATATAGAATGAAGGGTAATTCAAGAGGACCTATGGGGAAATCGCAAATGGGCTTGATTCTGTATTGATCCCAAAGGGAGTTTTTGGTGCAAGGAATGCAGGGTCAGGCAGATTCTAAAGATCACTGATTTCCCCTTGAATAAAGTCTAAACTCCAACATAAAGATGCTTTGCACGGTCCCATTTCATTTCGTGCATGTTACTACTCCCACTGAAAACAATAGGTGTTTTGTCACTGATGTCAATGGGAACAGGATCACACCTTTTTCCTTTATACATTCCCACTCTTCTTTATTTCTGCTTCTTATCCCCTAGTTTGGGCTGAATTCTTCACCACAGCATATTCACGTTTAGAGCACTGGTCTATAAAAAATTGCATGTTTCCCTTCACCATTTGGTAGTTTATTTCTTTCATCTGCAATCACAGCCTGACCCAAGGAAAGCTCTTGAACTCACACCATCAGTTACATGATGAAATGCAAATAGTTTCTTGTGGTATTAAATAGCAGCCCACAGCAGAGTTCAGGTTGGCTGTTATGGATTCACTAGTTCCAGCACTGCAGGATAATCCTAGGTTACTGCCATCCTGCAGTCACTGGCCTACAGGAATGTTGCAAATAAAAACAAACAAGTTAGCCTCTCCTTTTAGACAAAGTAGAAATTATGTCTGTTTAGGAAGTTGTAAAGGTTGCATGTATCAGAGTGTGACAACTTGAAAGGCAAGCTAATCTTTCTACTGCCCAGATATCATGCTCAGACATTTTTCTACAAAGAGTTTATCAAGTACTTGGTCCAAATAAAATAATCATAACAGCTCTCTGGTGTGGGGATCATCTTAAATCTACTAATTAATAATGTTTGACTACAGAATGAGATTCTACTGGGGTGGTAGCTCCACTATTGTTATGACTGAGACCAGTCAATATTTCAAAATGCTCTAAAATCCACATGCTTATGTGAATTGTCTTGAAAATTTCTGTGCCCCATGGGGACCCTTGGAGAAGTGGTATACATTTAAGGTTGTTGGAGCAAGGGATTCCTGTGATGCAGCCCCACTAACAAAACTGATGTCCAAAATGTATGGTTTTTATTACTTTTTTTTTTTTTTGCAAACACCTGACTCTTCAACTATAGGTCTGATCCCACCCAAACTCCTATCACCTGCTCTGTATTGATTTCAGCTAGTGTCCAGCACTTGGGGAAGCAATAGTTAAAAAGTTCATCAGGATAAAATTTGGATCTCCAGTGTGGCTTAAGCCAATCTGATGAGCTAGGAAAAGTAATTTACATATGTAGATCAGGATGGGGACTCTATTGCAAGCCAGAGTGTTTGCTGACAGCCTGTTGTCAGGGTAAACGGGTGGCTCCAAGTGAGATGCTGTGGCCATCCAATCTGAGCACTACCCATGTCCTGTGAGCTTGTGTCCTGCCCCTAGCAGCTTTCTGAGAATGTTTATTGTGCAGATTAGCTGCTCTCTGCTTGCATTTTGCAGGGACACTCCTTGAGAAATTTTGCCCTGAGAGCAGAAATTCTTATTTAAGAGCCAATATTTCAATGGGCTCCAAAATCCATACTCATTCTGATTTTTTAAAAGAAATATTGCTATAATACCCACAAGCAGAGTGAGATTTAATTGAAAATTAATATTCCACAATCGGGGCTAAGGTAGACTTTGGTGGAGGGAGGAGAACACCCATTGAGTTGAATAAGTCATTTCCCACCTCTCAGAGCTCTTGTGTCAGGCTGCATTCACCTTCATGGGCTTTCTGATTCACTGAGAACATTCCAGGGAAACTTCTCTGATGAAGAGGGTTGTTCGGAGCCCCTTCCCCCTGCACTAGTCTACACAGCTGTCCCTAAGGCAGGGAGTCCCAAACTTTTTGCTGGCACAACCCCATTTTAATGAAGTCCTTCCCGCTGGGACCCCAAACAGCATGGAGGATGCCATTCGGAAGAGCAAAATGGCATCCTCCACACAGCGTGACCTCGCACACACAATACATGGGAGGCCCGGCTTCATGGAGGAAGCCATTTTGCTCTACAAAATGCCATCCTCTGCACAGTGTGACCTTGTACGTATGGTGTGTGCGAGGTCATGCTGTGCGGAGGATACCATTTTGTAGAACACAGCGGTGTCTTCTGCACAGTAGGGATCGCCACAAGCCCCTCCACTGAATGGGGTCATGACCCACAGTTTGGGAACTATTGCCCTATGGCTTTGCTTACACTAAAATGTTAGGTTGACCCAGCTACATTGCTTGGGATGTGAAAAATCCACACCTCTGAGTGATGTAGTGATGCCAATCTAATCCCTGGTGTAGACAGCGCTAGGCTGACAGAAGAATTCTTCCATTGACCTAGCTACTGCCTCTTTGGGAGGTGGATTACTTAAGCCAATGGAAGAACCCCTCCCATCAGTGTAGGTAGTGTCTACACCAGGGGTCTCAAACTCAAATGACCACGAGGGCCACATGAGGACTAGTACATTGGCCCAAGGATCACACCACTACCCCCCGCTGCCCCACCCCTGCCCCCACTCCACCCCTTCCGTGAGGCCCACCCCTGCCCCCAGGGGGTGCAGGGTGTGGTGGGAGCTCAGGGCAGAGGGTCGGGGTGCAGGGTTGGCAGGCGGCTCAGGGCAGAGGGTTGGGGTGCAGGAGGGGTGCGGGGTGCAGCAGGGGGCTCAGGGCAGGGGGTTGGGGTGCAGGAGGTGTGTGGGGTGTGGCAGGGGGCTTAGGGCAGGGGGTCAGGGTGCAGGAGGGGTGTGGGGTGCAGCAGGGGGCTCAGAGCAGGGGGTTCGGCTGCAGGAAAGGTTTGGGGGGTGGTTCCAGCCCGGCACACACCGGGGGGCAAGGCAGGCTCCCTGCCTGCCTGCCCTGCCCCCGCGCTGCTCTGGGAAGTGGCCGGGACCTGGGGGATGGGGGGGGGGGAGCGGGCATCTGTGTGTTGCCCTGGCCACTCCTCCAGGTACCTCCCCCAAAGCTCCCATTGGCCGCTCTAGGTAAATGCTGGGGGCGAGGGTGCCGCGGGGAGCTGGCGGGCCGAAGAAAATAACCCTGCGCGCCGCGTGTTTGAGACCCCTGGTCTACACTGAGGCCCTTTACACAGCTGCAGCTGTGCTGCTGTAGCATTTCAAATGTAGGCAAGCCCTAAGACTATATATCTACACAAGAAGCACTTTACTGATATAGGTATACTGGCAAAGCACTCCTACCGTGGATGCACTTGTACTGGCAAAACTGCACTTTACTGGCGTAGCTTATTCCACCCTCCCCTGTGCACAACAAGCTATACCGGCAAAACCACAGTTTTGCTGGTATAGCTACGTCTACTCTAGGGGATTTTGTCAGCACAGCTGTCAGTCGGGGATCACATCTTACTGTGTGTATCAGTCTCTGGAGAAGCAAAAGGGGATTGGAAGTGATTCTGTATTGCACTGTCTTCTACTCAGGAGTAAGACCTCAACTTCTCTGGAGGAATTAAGTAATTCCTTGTGCAACAAGCCAAATTTTGGTCAAACCTCAGATTATGCACAACTCCCAATAATTTCAAATGCACAGACCTAGTTAGTTCCTCTCAGACGGGTGGATTAATACAGTGACAGGAGAACCAGTCAGCCTCACCTCAGTCCCTGGAAAAATCAAGGAGCAGGTCCTCAAGGAATCAATTCTGAAGCACTTCGAGGAGAGGAAAGTGATCAGGAACCGTCAGCATGGATTCACCAAGGGCAAGTCATGCCTGACTAATCTAATTACCTTCTATGACTGTCATAAAAATAAAGGGAAGGGTAAACCCCTTTGAAATCCCTCCTGGCCAGGGGAAAGCTCCTCTCACCTGTAAAGGGTTAAGAAGCTAAAGGTAACCTCGCTGGCACCTGACCAAAATGACCAATGAGGAGACAAGATACTTTCAAAAGCTGGGAGGAGGGAGAGAAACAAAGGGTCTGTGGCTCTGTCTATATTCTGTCTTTGCCGGGGATAGACCAGGAATGGAGTCTTAGAACTTTTAGTAAGTAATCTAGCTAGGTATGTGTTAGATTATGATTTCTTTAAATGGCTGAGAAAAGAATTGTGCTGAATAGAATAACTATTTCTGTCTGTGTATCTTTTTTGTAACTTAAGGTTTTGCCTAGAGGGGTTTTCTATGTTTTGAATCTAATTACCCTGTAAGGTATTTACCATCCTGATTTTACAGGGGGGATTTCTTATTTCTAATTACTTCTATTTTTATTAAAAGTCTTCTTGTAAGAAAACTGAATGCTTTTTCATTGTTCTCAGATCCAAGGGTTTGGGTCTGTGGTCACCTATGCAAATTGGTGAGGCTTTTTATCCAACATTTCCCAGGAAAGGGGGGGTGCAAGTGTTGGGAGGATTGTTCATTGTTCTTAAGATCCAAGGGTCTGGGTCTGTAGTCACCTAGGCAAATTGGTGAGGCTTTTTACCAAACCTTGTCCAGGAAGTGGGGTGCAAGGTTTTGGGAAGTATTTTGGGGGGAAAGACGTGTCCAAACAGCTCTTCCCCAGTAACCAGTATTTGTTTGGTGGTGGTAGCGGCCAATCCAAGGACAAAGGGTGGAATATTTTGTCCCTTGGGGAAGTTTTGACCTAAGCTGGTAAAGATAAGCTTAGGAGGTTTTTCATG
This sequence comes from Natator depressus, assembly GCF_965152275.1. Taxonomy (NCBI): domain Eukaryota; kingdom Metazoa; phylum Chordata; order Testudines; family Cheloniidae; genus Natator; species Natator depressus. The sequence continues at coordinate 41,298,601 of NC_134242.1, read as the reverse complement.
CAGGTCCCCACATCTGTACCCTAGAGTTCAGAGTGGGGGAGGAACCTTGACAATGACAAGATAACTGGTTCTGTGGATGAGGGGAAAGCAGTGGACGTGTTATTCCTTGACTTTAGCAAAGCTTTTGATACGTCTCCCACAACATTCTTTCCAGCAAGTTAAAGAAGTATGGGCTGGATGAATGGACTATAAGGTGGACAGAAAGCTGGCTAGATTGTTGGGCTCAACGGGTAGTGATCAATGGCTCCATGTCTAGTTGGCAGCCGGTATCAAGTGGAGTGCCCCAAGGGCCAGTCCTCGGGCTGGTTTTGTTCAATATCTTCATAAATGATCTGGAGGATGGTGTGGATTGCACCCTCAGCAAGTTTGCGGATGACACTAAACTGGGAGGAGAGGTAGATACGCTGGAGGGTAGGAATAGGATACAGAGGGACCTAGACAAATTAGAGGATTGGGCCAAAAGAAATCTGATGGAATTCAACAAGGACAAGTGCAGAGTCCTGCACTTAGGATGGAAGAATCCCATGCACCGCTACAGACTAGGGACCGAATGGCTAGACAGCAGTTCTGCAGAAAAGGACGTACGGGTTACAGTGGATGAGAAACTGGATATGAGTCAACAGTGTGCCCTTGTTGCCAAGAAGGCTAACAGCATTTTGTGCTGTATTAGTAGGGGCATTGCCAGCAGATCGAGGGACATGATCGTTCCCCTCTATTAGACATTGGTGAGGCCTCATCTGGAGTAGTGTGTCCAGTTTTGGGCCCCACACTACAAGAAGGATGTGGAAAAATTGGAAAGCGTCCAGCGGAGGGCAACAAAAATGATTAGGGGACTGGAACACATGACTTATGAGGAGAGGCTGAGGGAACTGGGATTGTTTAGTCTGCAGAAGAGAAGAATGAGGGGGGATTTGATAGCTGCTTTCAACTACCTGAGAGGGGGTTCCAAAGAGGATGGCTCTAGACTGTTCTCAGGGGTAGCAGATGACAGAACAAGGAGTAATGGTCTCAAGTTGCAGTGGGGGAGGTTTAGGTTGGATATTAGGAAAAACTTTTTCAGTAGGGGGGTGGTGAAGCACTGGAATGCGTTACCTAGGGAGGTGGTGGAATCTCCTTCCTTAGAAGTTTTTAAGGTCAGACTTGACAAAGCCCTGGCTGGGATGATTTAGTGGGGGATTAGTCCTGCTTTGAGCAGGGGGTTGGACTAGATGGCCTCCTGAGGTCCCTTCCAATCCTGATATTCTATGATTCTATGAACCCCTCCTGTTGCTGTAGTGAGTGTCTACACTGAAGCACGGCAGCTGTGCCACTGTAGTGGTTTAAGTGTAGACATAGTTTTAGATTCTGACTTCAGTGGGAGCCAGATCAGGCTCTTAGACACCCATAAATTTTGCGCTGTGTCCTAAACAATCAGTTGACTTATGAGTTAGTGCAAAAAATCCCCAAACATTACAATTATCCTTCTAACAAGAAGGATCTGTAGGTTTCAATCAAGAGCCAGGACTAGCTCTAGGCACCAGCAAAGCAAGCATGAGCTTGGGGCGGCACAATTCCAGGGGTGGCATTCTGGCCGTCCTTTTTTTTTTTTAGCTTGGGGCCGCAAAAACCTAGAACCGGCCCTAATTAGAGTGCAGCCACCTCTAAGTTCCAGAGGTTCAGTCCTGTGCATATAAGCACCTCCAACTATATTTGTATATCTGAACCTTATTTCAGCCTCTTCAGTATGTAAACTGAGCTGGAAATCTACAAGAAGCAGGATTTTATGTGAGATTTCCAGACTATTCTACTTTTGACCAAGTCTGAAATGTCAGGATAACAGTCTCACTCACAGTTCTCTAGCATTTCCACTCCTGGCCCTGACCAGACATAGGAAATGCAAACCAGACTGTACATGAAAAATTAATTAACCAAACTGTTTTGGACCCTTAGAAAGAGTTTGGTTCAGGGCAAATTTGAATTCACCTGAAAATTCAGGTCCACTCCTATTTTTTCTGAGCTTAGTTTCCTTTTTTCATCTATGCTGAAACTATCCTTAAAAGTCCATGAAATATACAAATTATAAAAACAACTATGAGAGTGAATTAAACTCCAAATGCAAATAAATTCAGTAATAAGCTTAGGTGACTTAATTCTGCAGCCTACATAGGGCTGGATTTAACCCTGGGATTCTGTGGGTGCCACCCAGCGGGACCTGGTCTGTGGGCATCAAGCAGTGACAAATCCCTCTGGTGGTGGGGGCATAGTAAAGCATTTCTTCTGCAACTGCTGCTAGGCTGAAGATCCACAGTTAGCATTAAGTGATGCTGGCTGTGGAGGGGAGAGGCTAAGATAGCTAGGAGATGTAAAGATTCAACAGGACCCTCTGTCAGTTGCTTTCCTGTGGAGCCTTGGCCAGAGTTGACAGCTTCCCTTCACTGAGAGTGAATTCCTTTGGAGTGCAATTTGTATTCCAGTGACCATAGGAGTAAAACTGGCCCATAGTAGGGACCAGTATATAAACATCACATGCTGTTTCATGACCTTTATGTAGGGCCATATCCTGCTTCCCTTCTATGTATAGGACTCCGGTTTGCAGAGCGCCTATTGATTTCAGTGAGAGTTACACATGGCTAGAAGAATAGCCTTTAGTATCAATGGGAATCCTTTTGTGGCCTGATAACATTATTTGGCCTTATTTGTATTAGACAAGCTACAAACAAGGATGCAGCCTTAAGTGTGAATTTATTCACTTCTGGTAGTTATTCAGATATTACTGGTATTTAGAATACTATATATAACTTACTAAGTGTAGAATGATGCAGGATTAGGCCTACATGCTGGGGATATTAATTCAATCTATCCTCATCTGCTCAGCCCCATAAGTGCCTAAATGCAATAAAGTAACTGAATTATTCATAAGAATGCTTAACAACGCAAGCCTCTGCCATGGGCTGCACTACTGAATGTTAGAGCCGGTTCTGTTCAGTACTATCCATGCTAGCGCACTCAGTTGACATTTGGGAACATTTTTCAAGTTTAGAAGAATTAAAACAACTGTATCTTGCTTTGTCATTCTTATTTTAATGAGCAGGATAAAGGGCTGGGGGCTTTTAAACTTTGATGTTATCTGACTCAGAAAAACAGCTAAGGAAATGAAAGGTTTTTTTGTTTTTTGTTTATTGAGCTCTTTGTTAACTTTTAATGCTAGGAAGATCATACACATAAATGTTCACAAAAACACCAAATGGATTTTGAGAAGCTGTGTGATCTAGTAGATTGAGAATGCTACTGGTAACCAAAAATCTGGAGTCCTGCTCCTGACTCGGGTAGCCTGGGCAAGTCAGCTAGGTCAACTTTTAAAAACGTGGTTGCCTGAAGTTTGACACCCACATCTGAAACATTGTGGCTTTAAATTTCTCAGCGTATCAGGGCCAAGTCATCCCACTGTTCTTGCTCTAGAGAGGATGAAAGAAGTGGAAAGCCTGCTCCTTTGGCAAAAATTCTGTTGTGGGGCAAAAGGATGGGCCTTTGTGTGCCAAATACACAGTCTCCACAGAAGCCCCTAGGCAATCACTTTTTGTATTTTAAATTCTGGATTTGGGGGAAGGGTGCCAAATTGATAGGGATTTCCCTGCATGGACAGTGCAGACTGTCACCATTATCTTATGGGAAAGCCACTGTGTGTGAAGTGAAGGGGACAGACGAGGGGAGAGAGCCAATGGGAGCACCCCACGGAGAGAGCCAGACTGATGCAGTGCCAATGCACTGGACCTCTTCAGATGCCCTGGCATTTGCAATATCTCCTTGTAGATCTGAGGATATCCATGAGGAAGGCCATCCCTTCCACTCACTTTGCAGGAGCAAACACTTCCTCCCTTCCTGGATAGGATTATTGAAAGGCAACTGTGTGGCCCCACAGACTAGACTTTGGTCTTCTCATGGGTTTTCCAGTAGGAGGCATGATTTAGCTTCTAGTTTCTGCATCTGTTCAAGTGAGTTAAAAGGAGTTACCTAGCTACCTCTCAGAAGTGTTATGAAATGTAATAAGTTCTTAGATGCAGAATGCTCTGAAGATATAGAGTGCTATACAAAGGCAGGAACATGGCCCCACTGAAGTCAATGGAAAAGCTCACAACGCTGAATGTAAGCAAGATCAACCCTAAATGCCAAGGTATTTTACTATTAACAATATCAGGCATGGCTTTTTTGTAAATGCTTTGGTTAATTCTTATTAAGTTCCTACCAGCCAATGTTACATGCATTAATAATAATATTTTGCACTTACATAACACCTCTCATTCTGGGGGCTCAAAGCATTTTACAAATATTAGTTAATTAACACACACACACACACACACGCCACAAGACACTTAGAGCTACATTTTAAAAGGTGGGTTCTTAAAGTGAGGCACCTACATAGTATTTTTTAAAGACACCGATGTGTTTATTTAGGTATCCAAATATGGACTTCAGTGCCTGACTTCAGACAACCAAGTTTGAAAATGTGACCCTTAGGGCCTAATCCTGTGATGTGTTGAGTGCCCAGAGTCAAAGGCACCCAGACCCAAAGTCAGGCACCTAAATACCTTCGAGGATCTTGGTCTGAGTGCCTTGCAGAATTGGACCCTCTGTGCCTCACTTTATTTATCTGTAAAATGGGTATTATATTCAGTGAGCATGGCACTTCAGTCTGGTCCCCATAACTCCTCTGGGTTTGTAGCATTTGTATGTCAGGGCAGACTTTACATAATTCTATAAGGTCCCTTTCACCTAATGTTACAGAATTATTTAAGGTAAAAGTTTGGTTCCACTGAGGTCAATGAGAAAACTCCCTTTGGCTTCAAGAGGACTAGGATTTTTTCTACAGTTACTGCCCTCTACAATTTAAAACTGCTTTCCTGTTTTGACTCTGTTTCCTTTTGCCCAGGTACATGACCCAGAATTTTCATCATCTGCCAGAGGTTGCGTGGGGATTGGATCACAGCACATTGGCATGGGCATTCATCTAAGCAACTAGAGCACTTTTCTGTAACAACCACTCATTTGTCTGGGAATAAACAAATGAAGAAACAATCCATTATAAAAAGTTTACAGTTTAATTTCTTAAATGGTATATTTACAACGTAAGACTTTAGAGCCAGTTTTGAAGGGAAGAATTCAGAAGCTGCCATCTTTACTGCTTAAGTAAATATACACAGGATCACTTGTATGCCAGGTCCCGTGCTACCCTGATGTAACCGCTGCAAAGACAAATGTATAGACTGGTGGGCTAATTGGCAGACACCCACTCCTCACTAGATCTGGAATTTGTTTACTGGCACGACTGCATTTGTTTAGCTTTACGTCTACAGAGGGAAACACCTTTCCACCGGATGTTTATACCCCTACCAGAGAGAAAGAGGTAAGATTTGAAATTCTGAACATTTTTGCCATAGAACAAATTTCAGTAGAGCTAGTACATTTTTCTGGGGTTTGTGGTGTGTATGTGTTTGTGTGCATGTGTGCATTAATCAAAACACAAACATTTGTAGCAAATAAAAATAAATAAAGAAAGAAAGAAAGAAAATGTTTAAGTAAGAACCTGGGAAATGGGAAAAGCCATATTTTAGCCAAAATATGTTTTGACTTAAAAAAACAAAACAAAAAAACCCCACCAGCTCCACTCTTTAGTTCAGTATTTTTGACATCTAGGGTGAGCACTGGCAGAAGGTCTATAGGGTTTAAGTAGTGCACAGGCCTTAGGTAGTCCTCTGCACAGGATGAATTTATTGCAGGGAGTAAAGCCATAGCATTGGTTCACGCTGCTACTGGGCACCTCCAATTGGTGAAACACAATGGACAGGGATCAATCAATATAATATTTCAGGGGAAAATACAGATTGGTAGCGAAGTTCAATAGTAGCGAAGTGTTCAGTTTGGTCTGCTGTTGTAATAGTTTTAAAAGAAAGATTTGTTCGGTGACAGCCCCTGCTATAGTGTGCAGTACTAGATTATTGCTAAATTACAGGCCTACTCAAGCTTGAATAACTGAAAACGATACAGTGCTTACTGCACAGTTAGTCAAGTTATTCAATTACACTGCTTTATTTCTGCTGAATTTTGATCTCTTAGTGTTTCTGCTAATCGGAATAAAGCTATTTATCAGGATCATGAGTGTTATTTTAGGCAAATTGTAAACTCACATGGCTGCTTCCCTCAGTGGCTGCTTCCTTGATTAGTGGGCAACACAAATGAAAACATTGTACAAAAATAGATTTGGATTCATTGTAATAGCTAACACCAACCAACAGAAATTCTGATCAGATTTATGAGGTCAGCCTATTTCTGGGTCACTGGAATTCCAATGACAGAATGTTCATTTCTTCCAGTGGCGCAACCTTAATTAGATGGTAATATCCTTGGAGCAGGGTGTCTGTTTCTTACTTGCTTTGTCTAAATAATAATTCACTGTGTGCTGGTAACATACAGCCTCTCATCCTCCTCCTTCCCTGCCCTCTGTCACCTCCAAACTGCTGTAGAGTATAGCCAGCAAAGCGTATTTGGGCACCTTTGTCTAACTGGTGCACTCATAAAACACACAGCAGATGTCAGTGCATTACAAATCTTTGGTAAGAAATAATAATTATAAACGAGAGAGCTAAACAAAGCACATAAACAGAGCAATACTCTGAGACTCTCTGAAAACTTGTCCCACTGTGTTTGACTTATTTTATTAACTTCTAATATGAGGAATTTTACATTTCTCTTTGCAGCTTTTACAACTTCTCTTTGTGGAGTCATTCTTCAGTACATATTTAAATCACTTACCCAAGGACTGGAATATACTCTTCCCAGTCTGAAGGAAGGGGTGGGGGGAGAGCTACAACTCAGTAATTAAAAGCTTGTCACTGAGTGGAATAAACCAGAGTGTAGTGCTGCTATTTGCTTTATTCTGTAACTAGAGATTCTCTCTCTACACTGGGGAAGCCAATCCAAGGAAAATATTTCCCACAGCTGGGTCATCCAGAGTCAAGTTATGCATACCCTAAATTGCCTAGGACCTGATCCTGCTCCCACTGAAGTTTTGCCATTGACTTCAGTGGAGTAGGACCAGACCCTGGAGAGAACAGAGACCCAATTTTCCCCAGAACAGAGAGCCCTGCAAAAATAAACAGCCTCTCTATCCCTCAGTGATCTGTACAGATAAAACAGTGTGCATGCCCAGGGACCCTTCTGAGATAAGCCACATTCTCAGGAAGCCTAAGACATACACCTCAGTCCAGGGGGCTTCCTTACTTTGTACACCCAGTTTCCCCACATGACACAGATCATTGTCTGGAAATGAAAAGACACAGCTACAAAAATCATCCAACATTCAACTGCCTCTCAGGAAACTGCAGAGGGATTTTTTTTTTTTTTTGAGACGCAAAGCAGAATGTTTATCCTTCTTATCTCAGAAAGGAAACCTATGGGAAACTGTATGCCATATTCTCCACTGGTCTCCTGTCATATAATTATAATGCATTACACAAAGCAGACAGCTTTTGGAAAATCAGTAGGTCTAATGAGAGGACAATCCCTTAGTAGAAGGTGCTTTGGTTTCCTTTCCAAATGTTGCAAGCCTCATTTGAGTATTCCTTGGTGTAAACAATACATGAGCTAAATGTTTGGATTAGGAAAATACAATGCACCTTAAGTGTCCCATGGCATTAGGGGAATAATTGTTGCATAAGGAAAATCTCTTTTCCCCCAAGTAAGGAACCCAGGCCAGATTTTTCAGACTTCAAAGAAAGAACCCAGTAGGGCCTTTCCCACTGCCAAATTGCTTAAGTGACAAAATAAAACAAAACCAAAAAAGTGATTGTAATTTTCCCATTAAATGCTTGGGATAAATTCAATATATATATATTTTTAGCATTGATGCTATTAATTTCTAGAGTGGAAGTCAAGTCACTAGAATCTCAAAGAATTCAAGCAGTTATTTTGGAAGAAAATGCAATACAACACTTTTCCAACATAACACACAGCTCTTCTTGCTATATGGAAATTCTGATATTTTACAGGAATTATTAACAGCTGCTAAATTGTGGATTTTATATATTATCAAGGTCAGCACACATTATACCAATGAGACAGCTAACACTGATGATCTGTGTGTATGTTACATTTTGCCACAGAATTTTCCCTTGAAGGTTTCCCACGTAAGAATGGCCACACTGGGTCAGACCAATGGTCCAGTATCCTGTCTTCCGACAGTGGCCAACGTCAGGTGCTCCAGAAGGAATGAACAGAACAGGTAATCATCAAATGATCCATCCCATGTTGCCCATTCCCAGATTCTCACAAACAGAGGCTAGGAACAACATCCTTGCCCATCCTGGCTAATAGCCATTGATGGACTGATCCTCCATGAACTTATCTAGTTCTTTTTCTGAACCCTGTTATAGTCTTGGTCTTCACAACATCCTCTGGCAAAGAGTTCCATAGGCTGACTGTGCATTGCGTGAAGAAATACTTCCTTTTGTTTGTTTTAAACCTGCTGCCTATTAATTTCATTTGGTTACCCCTAGTTCTTGTGTTATGAGAAGGAGTAAATAACACTTCCTTATTTACTTTCTCCACACCAGTCATAATTTTAGAGACCTCTATCATATCCCAACCGAAGTCAACTCTTTTCCAAGATGAAAAGTCTCAGTCTTATTAATCTCTCCTCATATGGAAGCTGTTCCATACCCCTAATCATTTTTGTTGCCCTTTTCTGAACCTTTTCCAATTCCAGTATATCTTTTTTGAGATGGGGTGAGCAGATCAGCACACAGTAGTCAAGATGTGGGTGTATCATGGATTTATATAGTGGCAATATGATATTTTCTGTCTTATTATCTATCCCTTTCCTAATGATTCCCAACATTCTGTTAACTTTTTTGACTCCTGCACCATATTGAGTGGATGTTTTCAGAGAACTATCCACAATGATTCCAAGATCTCTTTCTTGAGTGGTAACAGCTAATTTAGACCCCATCATTTTATATGTATAGTTGGGATTATGTTTTCCAATGTGCATTACTTTGCATTTATCAACATTGAAAAAAAAAAAACCGACACAAAGCTCACAGTGGTTCTGTAAGTTCCACTAAATTGCCAGTGACTACATTTTACTGAAGAATTACAAGAAATAGTTAGAGAAGCCAAGATGGAAAATTCCTTTAATGGACATAAAGGTTAATGAAGATCCCAGGGTTTGCTGTACTCTGAAGTATGGAGACTATATGGGAGGAGCGTGCTAATGCCAGCTGTCTAATTTCAGAATATTTGAGGGAAATTTTCAAGAGCTCAAAAACAGATCTACATTTGTTCAGCATTCACAATTAGGATCAGAGTTTTAAAAGTGCTGAGTACCCAGTAGATCCCATTGTGACATGTAGGGACAGATCTCCAAAAGCGCTTAACATCCAACGAACTACGAGGTATTTCAGGGGCATCAGTGGGGAGCCCTATGTGTATACAGAAGAAACTTTTGGTTTTTTAATATTCTAACAACATTTATTGGCTTATTATAGTTGTAGAATTATCCAAAAGCAAATAGCTTTTTGACATATTTTGAAATGCTTGTTGGAAACACAGCACTAAGGGGTGGTCTACACTAAAGCTCTAACTCGACCTAAGTTACACTCCTTCAGTTACGTAACTGAGGCAGTGTAACTTAGTGTGGTGTAGACACCGCTGTAATTCGATCTGTGTCAATGGAAGATGCTCTCCCACTGACTTACCTTATGCTTCTCAGGGAGCTGGAGTACGGAAGTCAATGAGAGAGCACTCTGCCACCGACTTCGCGGGTCTTTACCAGACCTGCTAAATTGACACTGCTGCACTGATTGCAACAGTGCTGATTTAGCAGTAAGTATAGACATGCCCTGAGTTACTATCCTATGTGCTATACTGCCATTGCACATTACTGATTTTATTATGGCATTCACTACCCACCAGCACTTTGCTCAAACACTATGTTTCACAGCTGTGGTCTACACTTAAAATTTAAATCACCCTAGCTACATTTCTCAGGGATGAGAAAAATTCACACCCATGAGTGCTTTAGTTAAGCTAACCTAATCCTGTTGTAGAAGCGGCTAGGTCGACCAGAGAAATTCTTCCATTGACCTAACTACTACCCCCACTTGGGGAGGTGGGTCAGTTACACAATGGAAGGATCTATTTGGTAGGAAGCATCTCCACTACGGCGCTACAGTGGCATAGCATCAGCACTGCAGCTGTGCTTTTGTAGCACCTGAAGTATAGACATGCCCTTAGATCTCATATGTCTGGCAACCCTGTTTCCTCTTTGATAAGAAAGCTATAATGTGTGTGTGTGTGTGTGTGTGTGTGTGTACAACATAACTCTGGAAATTGTATATGTCTTTGGAAAAAGTGATTACAATAAAAAATCTTTGTTCTAAAGTCAACACATGTACAACAAGATGAAACAATATTACAGCCCAGTTCAATCTGGTGTGTGTAGGGAAGACTTTCTAAGATGCAGAGAAAGCTCTCCCTAGCTTCCCACTTCTTTGGGCTGGACATTTTCAAAATCCAAGAGAAATCCCCTGATCAATTCAGTAGGAATCAGGAAGCAGCGGATAGGGCATATCACATAGGGGTTTCCTAATACACAGCAAAAAGCTCTCACTGACATTTTAAAGAAAGCAATACTAGGGCAATCTGAAATCAGATCCTCTGTAAAAAGCAGCAATATCACTTCTGTCAACTTAAATTGTTTTAACTTGATCAAGTAGCCATTCAATCACCATAACAGAGGATATGTCTACATTGCAATCAGGGCTTATGATTGAAACATGTGTAGATACACCAAAGCTAGCTTTAACCTAGCTAGCCTGTGTACTGATAGCAGTGAATCTGCAGCAGCATGGACTTCAGCGTGGGCTAGTAATAAACGAGGGTCCCTGGCAGGCTTGTGCAGTCCGCATGGAAGCCCACACTGCTGCAACTTCATGGCTAATGGTATGCAAGCTAACTAGATTAAAACTAGCTCAGGTATGTCTACGCATATTGCAATCACACACCTTGACTGCCATGGAGACATACCCACAAATGGCATCATTGTTGCTCCTATGCTTGTGTATCACATGGCAAGGAAGCATTTTATATGGCAATCAAAATGTGGAAAATAAAACAATCATCTCTACCAAAACCAAACATTTCATCATAAACCTGCTGTTTTTATCGTATGGTAAATAGTATGAATGGTCGCTAGCTAACTATTATTTGTATTGAAGTGACTAAGAGCCCCAGTTATGGACCATTGTGCTAGGTGCTCTACAAACACAGAACCAAAGGACAGTTCCTGTCCTAAAGAGTTTACAATCTAAGTACAAGGCTGAATTTGTACCAATTTAAAATCTGTACTATAAAATGGGATTTTCAAAAGCAGTCAGTGCTAGCTTAACTCCCACTGACTCCTGTGGAAGCAGACCTGGGCCAGTGCTGAGTGCTTCTGAAAATTCCATCCATAACGTGTCTATTGGAGACTGCTTTTCAGCATCAAGAACTCATGTGTGCAATAAAGAGACACTGAACTCACCGATCCGTTTAAAAGATCATGGGGATTCCTGATGAAGAGAATAGATTGAGCATGACAAAGGGAACACACACATTAAAATAAACCAAACATGGAATTAAAGCTGATTCCTAATATTTCCAAACAAAACCCTGCTGAAAGTCAAAGAACTATTAAGACTCTGCAGTTGGACTGTAGCTCACCTGATGTTATTTTACCATATTTACCTGTATGTGTAAAACATGTCTGCTTGATTCTTGATAACTGCAACATTTGTACAGTCCCACATTCCAAATCCCTTGTGGACTCCTGGGGTGAATTCCTGGCTCCACTGAAGTCGATGGGAATTTTGCCATTGACTTAAATAAGACTAGAATTTCACCTCCAGTTAAAGAAGGTCATCCAGGGAACTATGATCACAAGGGGCTGATTAAGCCTCCAAAAAACCCAAGGAAGAAGTATTTAGAGGTTGTAATAAGACTTAAGTCACTAGAAACACAAGTTCCCCTGAAAGGCAATGGGAATCCTGCTCCTAAGTCACGTAGGTGTTTTATAAAATCCCTCACTTTGATTTTTCTCTTGAAAAATGACAGAATATGACAATAGCAAACAGAGAATAAGGTCTCCAGGATCCACTTATTTGTGTCTATTGTTCCAAGAAGCAGAGGGATAGCAACTATTTCCCCATGTTGCAAACAAAAAGTTTATCATCTCTCTAAATTTAAAAAGTCTCTGCAAAGGAGGCTGTCAAAATAAACCAAAAAAGGAGAGTTTCTCTGTCATGCTCATCAGGGTGGGAAAGAATATTTGTGTAGCTTTATAAAATTTTAAACCTGTGGTTGGTTTTGGGTTTCCTTGCACACTGGATCCAGCTGCCCTCTCCTGCTCTGGTGTTTCCTAGAGAGACCCAATTATCATCATTTAATTAATGCTGGAGGAGAGAAAGATCTCCTGTCAGAAGTCTTTAAAAAATTCAGAATGGATCCTCAAAGATATGAATACAATATTTACAACTTAATGTATTGATTCACACATCAGAAAGCTTTGAATTTATAAAGCCAAATACAGTGTCAAATGGTTAAAACCATTTATCACTGAAAATATTCTGGGGTTTTTGAATCAAGAATAAGTTTGTATTAGCAGAGAACCTAATCATAATGAAGCACAGGTATTTTTCCATATATGTAGATGTAAAGTACAAAACGTATAGCTAATTTTAGTATTAACATTGAATCGCTGTGTATTTAAAACTCAGTGATAATCACACAATCTGGAGGTATTTAAAAAAAATTAAGCACAATCACACACGGTACTTCAGAGTAAAAGTTTGCAGTCCCTACAGCTTTCCTTTTCGTAAACCAAGCCAAACTCCCCGCCACCAGTTTTCTCTGCTCTAATCTATTTAGTGCTTTCAAAACAATGTTCTTGACTTTTTTCACAAATGTCTCCGACACATTAATAATGTATGAATGCAATATAAGCCCTTCAATATAACAGACTGATAGGATTCATTACTTACCCCTTTTGGAGTTAACACTTAAGCTATAAAGCATCCCTCACAGTTCCAGTATCTCTACTAAAACGCCTCCATAATTCATTAGCCTAATATGATTTGTACCTTTTGAACCGTCTCTCAGTACAAATAGTGGTGCTGAACGGAGGTAAGATACTTTTACTGATATCCACTTGAAAATATTAGTAACATATTAGGAATTATCAATAACTGATAAATTATGAATGTAAATAACTAGCATCTGATCTTGCCACCAGTAAGGGTTGAGAATGCCTGGCCCCTCACACGACTAGGCCCTAATGGGCATTGACTTCAACAGACTTTTGATTAGGATGTACATAGAATGCGTGTTCTGGTCTGAAGAATGTGAACCATGTATTCCAGAGAGAAACTGAAAGCACCCGATTCTAGTTTAGTTGGTGAAACTAGAAAATTGGTTTTCTTCTAATGTATTCCCAACAACTCCAAAGACATGCCACATTGGTTTGATTTCTTTACAGGCAGTTTACAAGCAATTTTCTTTTCCTCTGCTTTAAAATGGTTTGTCAAAGCTTTTGAATGTAAACACAGCCCTTTTCCAATTTGACATAGAATAACCACAAAGAAATAGAGGGCTGGTGGAACCAGAGGGCAGTTTCTGCTACCTAGAACAAAACTTTTTATTCATTTTCTAATTTTATTTGTTTTAGTACGATGTTCTGGTTCCTGTTTTTCTTCTTTTCTTCTTTTCCTTTAGTGTCTCTCTCTCCTTTTGACCTTCTCTATGTTCTTGATCAGCTCAAGTCTGCCTGTCTCCCTCAGCTCATCTGTTGTATTTTTAATGCTTCCATCACCACAGTATCTGAGTGGTTCTGCAACTCTCCTCCCCTCTCCAAGAACTTCACCACCAGTGAGTCTGTCTTTTAGTCCTACCTCCCTCTTCCCTCATTGCTGTCTTACACCCATTCCTTTTTCTGAAATCACACTCTCTCTATGCATTTGTCTGCCCTTGTAGAAGATAAAGGCTTCCTGTTCCTCTCCCCAGCAAAGTTAGTGGGCCAGACACACAGATCCTCAGTGGAGTAAGCCCCCCTCTGCGCCAGTATAAATTCCCTCCATCTATCCTACACCTCCACCAGCAATCGTGCTCTAAATACCTCCTTCTACTCAAACATTCCCTCCCTCATCCTGAACTGCCACACATCTCTCCTTCTCTCCTCCTTCTGTCCTGCTATACTCCCTCCCAGGGGTGAAAGTAGCACAGAGGACTTACCGGTACAGGGGCCCATCCTCGGGTGGAAGCGGTGGGGTTAGGGGGTCAGTCTCCCCCAGCCAGCCCATCTGCGGTGCCTGGCCCGCGCTGCCTGGGGCTCCGTCGGCAATTTAAAAGGGCCCAGGGCTCCATCCGCTGCTGCAGTAGCAGCAGCTGGGAGCCCCGGGCCCTTTTAAATCGCTGGGCCCTGGGGCAACTGCCCCTTTAACCACCCCCCCGCCATTCGCGGCCCAGTGGGGGTGGGCAAAAGAGGCAGCGCTTTAATGTCGGCTGCATATGGGCCGGTACAGGCAGCCACTTCTTACTGGTACACCGTACTGGCCCATACCGGCCCACTTTCACCCCTGCTCTCTTCCCTCAAATATCCTCCATCACCATGGAAAAGTGTGAAAACAGTTTTAAAAAGTGAGTATTTTTGTTTGCTCTAGTTTTTTAAAGATCTTTCCCCCCTTTTTTATAACAGGGGGTAGAGGGGGGAGGAAGTGTGATTAAAAGAGAGAGAGAGAGAGACTGGGATTATTTCCCAGAGGCCCCAAGTTCGATCCCACCCATTGACCACTGGTGTCTGTTGGCGTTACACTACCATAATACAAACAAACAACAGAATTTGGCTTAGACACTAGGGTTCACACTTGTGCTCTTATGAAAAATGCTGGGACATCTTTAATGACCACAGGTGATCAGTGCATGGGTTTTATATCCAATTTAAACTCCAGCAGTCTGATGGCCCCTAACAATGGTCAAAATTTTCAAACCTGGGTGCCTAAACTCCGAAAATGTGTAAGTAGGCATCCAGATCTGGCAAAGTTTGGACAATATGCTCAGACATTGGTTCAACAAAGACTCAGCAAAGAGAACCACCCTGTGAATCACTAACAACTTTCAACACCTATTGTAGGTGTTGTTTTGAGATCTCCCCCCAAGTACTTACCATGCTGGGCTAAAGACCCTCAGAGCTATATTGTCTGGAGCTTTTATACTCTTGGTAGGGTTCCCCTTGGTGAGCAAGTCTGAGGCGAGGCTCCTGACTAACCATGGTCCAAATTTCAAAAGACCCCAGCGGTGGATTGGGCACATATAGAGGACCGTCTAGTACTCTGCAGCTGTGAAGGTGGATGCAGACTGCAGCAGAAAGGAGATTCCTGGTTGTCTTGGATCTCCTTGCCACGAGGTCAAGGTTTTCCTCTGTCAAGTTTTGTGTGGTTACTGCCTGCGCACCAGTTTCTCCACGTTAAAAGATTTCATGTGCAGGCCACTGCCAAAGGGTTCACACCCGCACAAAATCCTGCGGCGATAGATGCGTGGCGGGGAAGACAGGAGCAGTGATCTCTGGGAATCTTTAGTCACAAATCTGCACACAGGTGACAGCTGTGTGATGGTTGTCTTGTGCTTGGTTGAGACAGAAGTGCATTTTGGCAGCAGCAGCTGTGACTGAGCAGGCATTTTCAGGATCCCCTCTGCTCACCCCAAATGGGGAGGGGGCTAGAAAAGATGCCCCAAACATAGGCTGTCTCATACTCTTCCGACCGGATGGCCATATCCAGTGGGATTACTCAACTCCGTGGCCAAAACAAGAGCTATAAAACAATGAATTTCGCCACCTGGAATGTCTGCACCCTTATGGACTCTCAGCACAGTGAATGCCCAGAAAGAAGAACTGCCATAATTGCCAGAGAACTGGTAAGACTCAATATTGACATTGCAGCTCTTAGTGAGACTCACCGGGACAATGAGGGCCAATTAAAAGAGGATGGAGGTGGCTAATCTTCTTTTGGAAAGGAAAGCCGCCAGAAGAGAGACGCATTCATGGGATTGGCTTTGCTATCAAAAATAAGATTGCCACTCAGCTTTTGGAGCTTCCCATGGGGCTCAACGTGCATCTCATGATTCTTTGGCTCAAGCTTAGCAACAACCAATATGCCACGATCATCAGTGCATAACCCCCAACACTCAATGATGAGGAAGACAATAAGGAGCAGTTTTATAGAACTCTTGATGTGGTCCTCACAACCACACCTAAGGCAGACAAGCTCATCCTCCTGGGAGATTTCAATGCCAGAGTTGGACGGGATTCCCAACTCTGGAGAGGCACAATAGGCAAAGAAGGTGTGAGAAATGTAAACCCCAATGGTATTCTCCTCCTCAGCAAATGCGTGGAGCATGACCTGCTCCTTACAAATACCATCTTTAGGCAGAGTAACAAATTTAAGACCACCTGGAAACATCCTCAGTCCAAACACTGGCATCTCCTTAACTATGTTATAGACAGAGCCCGAGACTATACTGACGTCCGTATAACATGAGCTACGAGAGGTACCAATCGCTGTTGGACAGACCATCAATTAGTAAGATCAGTCATGTACCTGCAGCTCACTACACCACACCGCAAACACCCAAATACTAAGCGAAAGTGGTACAACGTCGAAGCACTTCAAGACCAAGCCAGCTGCGAGATGTTCTAACAACACCTGTTGGAGAAACTCTCTAGCCTGCCTGACAAATTCATTGACATTCAAGAGCACTGGGATCAACTTAATAACACCATTCACAATGCATGTGCTGAAACCATAGATATTCCACTCATCAGCACCAAGACTGGTTTGATGAAAACAATGAGGAAATCCTAGCATTAATTCAACAGAAAAGAAATGCATTTTGTAAATGGTAAAATGATTCCTCTAACAAACGAAAACATGAGGCCTATCACCTGCTTAAAGCCAAAGTCGGCTATGTGATATCAAAACCAAGTGGTGGCAAGAGAAGGTCTCTGAGATCCAGGGTTTCATAGACCACGATGACATGAGAAGCTTCTTTCAAGCAATGAAAGCTATATATGGGCCAAGCTCCAAAGGCCCAACCCCCTTACGTTCTCAGGATGGCTCCACCCTCCTCAAGAACAATGCAGCCATTAAACAATGCTGGAAGGAGCACTTTGAGAGCCTACTAAACTGCGAATCCACGGTCTCTGAAGACACCATCGAGTTTATTCCACAACGCTCAGCAATGGAACACCTTGCTGATCCCCCATCTTCTGAGGAAGTCCAGCATGCCATCATTCAGACAAAAAATCACAAGGCACCAGGCCCAGAGGGCATCCCAGCTGAGGTTTTTAAAACTGGTGGAACAATGCTCCAACACAAACTTTGCCAACTCCTCGACAAAATCTGGACCTGTGAAGAAATTCCACCTGACTTTAAGAAAGGCAACATTATTACAATATTCAAGAAGGGGACAAATCTTTGTGCTGGAACTACAGAGGTATTGCTCTCCTCTCCATCACAGGCAAGATTCTTGCCCGGATCCTACTGAATCCCCTCCTTCCATTTGCCAAGGAACTTCTCCCCAAATCACAGTGTGGCTTCAGGCCATCCCGAGGCACAACCAACATGATCTTCATGGCATGACAGATTCAGGAAAAGTGCAGAGAGCAACACTAGGAACTGTTCATGGCATTCATCGACCTAACCAATGCTTTTGACTCTATCAACTGTGATGCCCTATGGAAGGTGCTGTGTAGGTTTGGCTGTCCACAGAAATTCATTTCTATCATCAAACTACTGTATGATGGGATGACTGCCACCATTTTGTGCAACAGCTCAGAGACCGAACCATTCACACCGGTGTCAAGCAGGGCTGTGTCACTGCTCCAACACTCTTCTCCATTTACCTTGCCGTGAGTCTGATTCTCATTTGCGAGCACCTTCCTGATGGAATTGGGATTGAGTATCATATGGATGGCCAACTCCTCAGTCTTTGATATCTCCAGACAAAATCTAAGATCACTAGAATTGGCATCACTAACCTTCAGTATGCAGATGACTGTGTCATTCTTGCACACACAGAGGCTGACCTGCAAATTTTTTTGCAGATGCCTATCACAGCCTGGGTCTCTCTCTCAACATCGGGAAAACCAAGGTACTCTACCAGCCCTCAACTGCACAAACTACTCTTTGTACTCCACAAATCACCATCAGCAGAGAAATCCTGGAAAATGTGGACCGTTTTCCATACCTTGGCAGTCACCTCTCCCAAACAGCCAGCATTGACACAGAAATTGTATACAGGATCCGCTGTGCCAGCACATTTTTTGGAAGACTACTCAAATGAGTCTTCAATGATAGGGATCTACAAACAGGTACCAAGATCTTGGTTTACAAGGCAGTTGTCATCCCCACTCTTATCTATGGGTGTGAGATCTGGGTAACCTACAGACAACATCTCAAGCAGCTGGAGTGGTTCCAGCAGCGCTGCCTCAGGAGGGTTCTCAGGATCAGCTAGGAAGATTGATGCACTAAAATCAGCGTTCTCTTTGCAGCCAACATCAGCAGTATAGAAGTGCAGATCATGAAATACCAATTCTGCTGGGCTGGCCACTGTGTACGTATGCCTGACACTCACCTCCCAAAGCAAGTACTCTTCTCTCAGTTAAGTCAAGGAAGAAGGGCTCATGGAGGGCAGTGGAAGTGCTTCAAAGATGTACTGAAAGTACATCTTAAAAAGGGAGGCATCAACCCAACAAACTGGGAGGACTTGGCACAGAACAGACCACAGTGGCACCACACCATACACCAAGCCAAAGCTCACTTTGAGGAGAACAGATGTGCTCATGAGACAGAGAAGTGACAAAGGAGGAAAGAAAGAGCACAACACTCCAGCCAACAACTATGTCTCCTCCAAGATTATACCTGTCACTTCTGTGGGAAAATCTGCAGGGCAAGAATTGGGCTCCTCAGACACTTAAAAACTCAGCAATGTACCTCCTTGGCAGACATCATCCTTGCATCGAGGGATAGCCAAAGAAGATGACTTACCATGTTGACCCTGCTTGAGTATTTGATGGGTTTAGGACTCATAAGATCCTGGACACTGCCACCAGGTGATGAACTCCCATCGGTGAAAGTGTCCACCATTTAATAAGAGGCATTAGTGCCTTGCAGGATTGAGCTGATAATCAAGGAAATGACTAAACAAGAACAATTTCTACATTAATATTTTATGCTATGATGATTCATTGCTGCAAATATAACATATGTGATAACCCAATCTTTATGAATAAGCCATGTAATTTAAAAGAGATGCCATATAAAAAATCAACTTTGCTCTTGCTTTTCCTAATGCAATGCTGTCAGTGGGTCAGATTCATTGCTTGGGTTTCATCAGTGGAAGGCCAGGAAACCCTGGTGATAAATTCTAACTAGAGTGGGGGCACAACCCACTCCGGTTGCCAATTTTGGTTGGATGTATTCCTGGAGATTTCATCATATGACATAATTTTAATTAAATATTAATCTTTCATTCCTGGAGACTCCAGGACAATCCTAAAAGGTTGACAACTCTGCCATAGGCATAGTTTGACTTCTATATGGGCGGGTGGGGCTGCTCCAGTTAGGCCAATGGGGCCGCACATGGGAAGCCAATTCCAAGCCCGCCCGAGGGTCATAGTTTGGGGGGGCAACTCCCTCTCTGCTCCCCCAAAGTATGCCCATGGCTACAACCCACACCCCTTGATTTGCTGGAGAGCTCAGAACCAGCCTGCAAAGGGGGCAGGGCCATTCAAGGAAGGGACTGAGTCAGGAGATACACTGATTCATTTTATGTTTCAGGGACCCTCCAGCAGCAGGCTTCATATGGAGTCTTGGCCAGAGTTTAAAAATGCTCTCCCATCGTGTAGGTTTGTGGTGAGTGGTGCTACCATCTGTCCTTCTCCTGAGATGAATTTATGCTTGGGCACAACTACCCCCTAGGACACAGGGGTAAATCAAATCCACCATTTTTAATTTGAGTTATACATGAATTAATTTTGTTATTTTCTAACTTGTTTTACTTAGCTCCAAGAGCAATGGCCTCGGATCAGCACATTAATTCAACTGCAGTCTTCCATTGATTTGGATTTTAAAAAGAGAGGTTGATTCAGCTGTTTTCAAAGTATCTCCACATATTTCACAGGTACCACGGGCTTTATGCTATAACCATTATTCATAAGAATAATCCCGATTCATATGATTAGTCAATGGCATTACTCGGTGGAGTCAGGATTACTCACATGAGTACGGGTTAAAGGATTGGGTATCTTGTTTGCAAGACTGGAAATAAGTCTGGAAATAGTCTTTTTATGGTAATATTAATCTTCAAGTAGAATATTTGTTATTTTATTTAAACACAAAAGTCCAGTTCAACCTAGTCTACTGTTTACTTCCAATATACTTTTAAAGCTATGTAAAGGGAAACACTTGGCCCTCCTCTGTCTCGTCATGCCTATGTTGTGTGGTACAATAATACTTTCTTTTCAAGGCCTCACACAAGTAATGATATAAAGCTGTGCTTTATTTGTGCTAAGGAATGCAGCATTAAAACCAGGCTTCTCAGCAGGACATCTCCAGGGGACCCAAAGTAAAGCATTGTGCAAAGTGCTTCCTGTAGGCTGCTGCTTCTCCTGGGAGGGGATTAAGATTAGGGTCCTAATTCCATTGAATGTCCTGTTTTTCTTAGCTGTCCACAGAATTGATCTCCTGCAAGGGACCATCATCTAATTATTTAAAACAATCTCACCATTTACTTAACCACGTTATGTTATGAAATACAGATATGATGGCATGTTTTCACACCGCATAGTTGAACTGTCCTTCCCTGCAGTGCCATCGGGATGGCACTGTGAGCAGTATGTTTAATATAGGCATGTTGCCAGCAAATATATCAGTTTCCTGTCACTTCACAGATCCTTCATACTAGCTTGTCTGAAAAGAGTGAACATATTCTACAGATTTAATAACAAACACTATAGCCTTACAAATGGCAACATTTGGTGCTGCCTTTAATATTTATATTTTTGACCCTCCTCCCCTGGAAAAGAAAAGAATTTACCATACATAGAATGTAAAAAAAAGAGTGTGCTAATTTCACTTATCTAAGGCATTGGAACCAAGGAGTCTGCCACTAATAAGAGTGTGTTACAAACTATTCCTAAACAAAACATGTATTACTGTATTTTAGTACATAGCTTTAAATGTCAGTATTTGCACAATGTAATTTATATCAGCTCCCAGCTTCCAGCTATTATGATATCACAGGATGAGTTCAAAGTAATTTAGTTTTCTGCTGTATAAAAACAGTTTGGAGATAAAAGAAAGTTTCAGCTTTAAAAAAATGAGAAGATGAAACCGTTAAGTGTTGCAATTGCCAAATGGTTCTATGAAAGGAAAATGCCAATCAAAAAAATCACAACAGATTATAGTGGAACCATATTAGTAGCAATGACTAGCCATCTAACGCTTAAGAAGTAAATGCCTTAAAACTCCCTTTCAAATTACATTTCTAACTAAATCATGTAACCTGGGAAATGGCAAAAAATGTATAGAACAGAAAATCTCAAAAATGTTGTTATTCCTTTATAACTCATGCAAATTTTAATACTGGTATCAATCAGATATGCCTGTAGTACATTTTCTATACACATAATGTACAGGAGAGATAGCAAAAATGACCGTGTTTTCTATATTTATAGAAAAGATAAATACATTCTAATCACATGGCTTTAAGCATTTATTTTTCTGTAAATCTTTCAAAACTTTTTTGACCCTGCACTTTGTGCTCTGGAGCTTATCAATGACACCAGGGGTCAAAAGTGTTAGTGCGACTAAAATTACTTGGACAAAGCCAGAAACAGGTCAGATCGCCATGGGATAGTCCCATAAGGCCTCCTGGAGGCTGCTGCCACCAAAGAGTTCTAAGGAAAAGAAAGGAAAGACCCTGAATCAAACATCCCAGAAAATTCACAAGCAAATGTGTTATTAATCAAGGAAAATAAAAACAAAGTTTATTAAAATGCCTTGTAATGGTACATTTCAAAACAATACAAAGACATCTTATGTGATGACCATCTTATCACTGAAGCTCATTGCAATTGAGTTACATTCTTCAAACCCAAAGAGCCACAAGTGTGCCAGAAAAGAAAATAAACACTGGAATGAAGTGTGCAGTCACACATCTAATTTGATGATTGATCTCACAATTTAAATAGACATTTTTCTACACACAAAAATTTATGGGTTTGTATTAATGATGCGGCCCAAGAGCAAACAAAACCAAATGAAAGGGGTTATACAATTTATAAATCTATAATTAGTTGAGATGCTGAAATTATGAGTATCATTAGGTCCATGTATAATTAAATAAATAAAATGGAGCAATATCCAGGTTCTGTGAAACTTGGAAGAGCATATTGTAGAATAAAACAATTCAAATGGTCACATTTCTCATTTATTCCCTCAATGTATTTAGTGGGGAAGATTCCCAGCTGGAATGCATTGTCATAGCTCCACTGACTTCAACGGACCAGATAAAGTAAATGGAAATGAGACAATTTACACCAGCTGGGAATCTTCCCCAGAATGTTTATTTGGGTGCTTTGGGCTAAATTCTCTGCTGCCATTAAAGTCCAGTAAGGTCAATATAGTTACAATAGCGTAAGATTTTACATTCCAAATCAACATCAAATGATGGGTGCCATCCTGCAAACTCTCACTCATGTGAGTAGTCCCATTGACTAAGTCATTACTCGTGGAAGTAGGGATTGCAGGGTCTTATTTCTGTAACAACAAAGCTAATTTTTAGAGATATTCAACTATGTCTAGTTTAAGCTAAAACGAAGGTCAAAGTTACAATTTTATCAGTTACATTTTGGAGCCCTTCACTTGATCATGACAGTCACATGTTTATAATACAATTACAGTAATCATATTTCCAGTATTGTTTGACTTCAGTGGAAACAGATTGCATTAAACTCAAATGGTACACAAATTTCAAAGTCAAATAAAGGTTATAGAGCAAGAGTTTTGAATTCATATGCTGTGTATAGTCATAGTACATTCCCATTGGAGATTTTCTGAACTCTAAAAGTTGTGATTAATATGTGTGTTGGATAAGGAGGAGATGCACAATTAATGGGTAATTAAGTAATTAATGGGTAGTAGGACTTTCTGGGACTATTTTACATATTGATATCAACAGGTATTATGGGCAGAGATTGAGACCATTCCTGGGTCGCTATGATTTTTTCCTGGAATATAAGCTAGGAAATGGCTCATCTTTTCTCCGTCATCTGGTGTAAACTGATAAATCTTCGCTGGTTTCAGTGGAGCTATGCCAATTTACATCAGATAAGGATCTGGCCCAATGTATGTTTTATGTTGTTGAATTTTTCTATCTCCTAATACAATTGTAATTCGAGAAGTTCCAAATGGTACATTCTTGCTCTACTTGCTGCTTCTAAAGATCATCAAGTGGTCACTATTTTTTTTAAAAATGTATGTATTAGAATTTCCTTCAATATTACAACCCTGAGCAGCTTCACCAAAAGATGGTACTTCCATATTGCCAGGAAATACAATATGTAGAAAATAGAAAAGGAGTACTAGTGGCACCTTAGAGACTAACCAATTTATTTGAGCATAAGCTTTCGTGAGCTACAGTCATAGTCTGACTCAAGAAGAGAAGAAAAATGTTGCATACACTATTAGATTGCTTCCATGTTAAGAGATCTGGTTGGTTTTCAAAAATTGTTGACATCCTTAGGCCCTGATCTGGAAATGTTAGTATACAGATGAACTGCTGCATTAACACAGAGCCCCAGTAGGGCTCCAGATGGGTATAGCCTGTGAATGGACTGCTAACGGCAGCAGCATTGGAGACTTAGACTGTAAACTCTTTGGGGCAGGGATTTGCTATAGGTTTGTAAGCTGTCTAGCACAATGTCTCTGACAGTTTACCAAAAAACTTCAACAAAAATAAACTATTTTTGAAATGTGTTAGTAATGTTAATAAAATATGGGACTCTTTCATAGCCCTCTACTTGTCATTTTGATGAAAGATGGAAAATAAATGTTCTCAGTAAGTCTCTCTCAAAAACTTTTTTGGGTTGGCAAGGGTTAATTCTTTATCTTGCAATGAGCTCTGCACTGGACCTTCTGCCTGGAGTCCATTGACTACAGAGGGTCTCCATCCTTGTGGATCTAATTGCAGAATTGGGGCCTTAGGTATTTTCCTCACACTGTGCTGTATGTTTTCTCATTTAATATTTAGAAATCTTGCTGGTAGCAGGAGTTTATTAGCCAATTGTTTCTGGTGTCCAGTAATATAGTTTTTTTCTAGGTCCAGAAAGATGCAATTTTTACCCCAGTCCACTTTCACAGATTCTTATTAACCAAGATCTTTGTCTATTACATGTCAGATATTTTGAAATACTATTCAGTCACATTGACTTAGTTTTATTTAAAATCATTAAGTACCATTTTTTGTTGTTTTTAACCTGATGGCTTTAAGACACAGACTCAGGAGGAACAGATTTAATTGTGCCTAAACTCAGTAAATGTTTTTCACAAGTGCAAAGATTAAAGCTGAACTGAGTGGCAGTCTGTACTGCAACCTGAACCCAACTAAGTAAACTAAAATATTCGCTTACTTGAAAATTTAATGAAGGTTAAATATAAACTTTAAAGCATGAAAACAACTAGCTCAACAGTTTCCAGGAGCCTTTTAAACCCCTCCTTCCTCTCAGATTCTGAAGCAGTGATGAGTGATAGTGTTTAGCTGCTCTAGCAATAAGAGTTAGGAGAAAAAAAGTCTCTCTCCATGATTCCTCTCTTTCACTAATGACCCTCATATGCTGGGAGTTCCAGCTGCAACTGTGGGGGGATGGAGTTCCCTTTTGGACTTATACAGGTGTCATTTGTATAAGACATCAATAGTGCTATAAAAGTCGTCTCCAGAATTCTTAACAAAAGAAGCCAAATGCTCGCCTTCATTTGATATATTATCTAGACAATAACTTCACTCTAGCCTCAGGCATGTAAAATAATAATTATAACCAAATCACCACTCAACCACTGAGGCACAGCTGATGTGTTTAAATACAATTCCACTGTATGTTACCTAATTCTAAATCAGTGAATTAATAACTGAAGTATTAGAAGAAAGCACTCAAGATATGGTAAGGACTAGTGTCTGTGTTAAGGTACAGAGGTGAAGACAGAATTAGCCTGTATTATGATGAATAATATTTCCTATATAACTGTAGGAGAATAACAGCAGTTCACATCAAAGGCTGCATAAGTGGAATAATTAAAAGATAACATGAGAGATTTTATACAACAATAACTAAATCCCAGATTAAATAAATCATCAGGATAAAGCCACCTAAATTGTCTTAAAGGAACTTGATTATTATGGAAGAATAGACCTTATTAAATTATAAGTGTAACACTCAGATTTACTTGATAATCACTTACTCTCCTTGTCCAGCTCAACAACTTCCCCATCCAATTTAAAACTCCAATTTAAAAAAGAGTTTCCCTCCTGCCCTTTAGAACTCAAATGACATTCCTGCTTATATGAGCAATTTAGTACAAAAACAACAAAAACATGATATTATCATATAATAAACACAACAACAAGAGATAGGCCTGGACTGTAAAATTTGGATCCTAGTTCAGGTCCAGATTTCTACCCGTCTTCAGTGTTTAGAGTGTGGGGCATATGGATTTAGTTGAAAAGCTTGTTACAGATTAAGTCCATATGACCCTGGTCTGGTCTTGTAGAACTTTCAGAGAAGGAGGTGTGCAGGGGAACACTAGACGCAAGGGGAACAAGATGAGCAGTTGGATTCTGAAGAGAGACCAGTCAGCATGCATGCTTTTATCAGCTCTTTTTGATGGGGTCACCATTCACAGTAAAGGAATGACATTCTGTCAGGTGGGACAGGAGGAGGAGGATGGGTGAGGGTTGGATAGAGGAAAGGCAGAGCTTTGGAGTTGTTGCCTAGATGCTTCATTAATGGCACAAGGACCCTGCACCTCAAGTAGTCATTTACACCTGTGCAAAGAAACTGCAGAGTGTGTCTAAAATGCTACCATTTAGATTTGGTTGCATTTTACAGCCACTTTGCACTAGTGCAATTGACTACACAAATTGCAGGGCCACAGAGGATCAGGCCCTGTGACTGCAAAGAGCATGCCCAAAACTGTAGGCCGAACTGTGCTGGTCGGGCCGTGTTTATATGGTGCTTTACAATTATTAGTTGATTATTCCATGACGTCCTGTAAGACAAGTTCGTACCATTACCCCCTTTTACAGACAGAGGCAGAGAGGTTAAGTGACCTGTCCAAGGCGCCAGGATCAGTGTCAGAGCCAGAAGTAACACTTGGGAATTTCTGACCCAGCCACTGAACAATTCCTGTCTCTTTGGAAAAATGTTTAAAAGACTCAGTCTAACCACTTCTTTCCACATGGTAGCTCAACTGTTTGCTTTTGTAAGTGTCCCATCTTCTGGTTCACTAATCCTCGCTATGGGTTTCCCCTTCTCCAAGAAGCAGTGTGTCACTGTGACTATGTATACACTTATGGCAGCATGTAGAGTACAGACACCACATGCCCAGCTAGCACTGGTATAAGTAGCAGTGTAGACAGGGAGACAAGGCTTAAGTGAGTACAGTGCCCTACACACCTGAACCCCCTACATAGCTCTCTACATGCCCAAGCAGTGCTTCCCACATATACACTAATATTTTTAGCAGTGTAGTGTCCCCCTGCCTCTTGGCTGCCAAAGCCTTTCCTTGCTGCAGTGAAAGGCTCTGGCAACAGGGAAAGGCTCTGGCAGAAAGGAGCTTCTGGAGCCTTTCACTGCAGAGTATAGCTACACACCTCAGTGAGAAATGTGGTCACAGCTTGCCTTTCACTGTGGCATGTAGCTACAGATGCAGTGCTGCACTCTGCAAGTGCCATAACTGTAAATTTAGCCTGTAAAGGGGATAGGTATCATCTTCTGGGAAAGCTTACCTAATTCTTCTGCTTCAACATGGGAGCCGGCCTCCCCCATTCCCTCACAGGGCATTCAGAGCTCACTGACTTCACTCCCATTCACAGGGTCATCTTACATTTTGCTTTTTAAAAAAAATCCTCACTCATGTGGGCTTTAAATGGCCAAGTCTGCACATCTCCTGAAGACCTGCTGCTGCATGCCTCCAACAGTCACAGGTTTACTGGGACTGTACTGCTTAGACCACCAAAACTCCCTATCCTGGTTGCCCTTTCAAACGAGGGGCCTGGGATCCCAAACAGAGTGGCACTGCAACCAGGCGCATGGGGTCACAGCAGCACTCAGGTTTGGCCCTTCTGTAAGCGGAGTTGGAGGGGTGGACGGGCCATACTTGAGTAGCATTATGACCCCCGTGCACTAGGTTGCAATGCCAGTGAAATCTGGCCAATCCATCCCTCCATCTCTATCTGCAGAGGAGCGGCTGGGCTAGATTTGAGTGGCACTGTATCCCAATTTAGCCACTTGAAATGTTGGAAGGTATGCTGCTGTAGCACTCCTGGTGGCTTAGCGGCCTCTTTTAACATAATGGCCAAAAAAAAAAAAGGAAGCGAAGAAGAGAACAAGGATCTGAGCACCAAAACCTTGCAAAGATTTTAAAGACTATACCTTCCAGGCCTCCCATTCCTACCTAAGTAACTGTATTATTAGTTCACTTTGAAAGCAGGCAAACTAACAGGAAAAGTACTAATAAAAATAAACTGCCTGGTAATCCATTCATTCTTGTGGTTAAGGCACTAGATTGGGTCTCCAGAGTCATAAATTCAGTTCCTGCTTCAGACTTCCCGTGCGATCTTGGCTAGACCACTTAATCTGTGCGCATACACTGTCAATTCTTTGGGTATGTTTACACTGCCGTTGGGAGCAAGCCTACCACTCCCGGTAGACAGAATTTTGCGAGCAGTGCTCGAGCTAGCTCAGCAATGTGGAAGTTCTGGCTTGGGCTGGAGCTCGGGATCTGAAATTTAGGTGGTCAGATGGGCTTGAGAAACTGGAATGTCCACACTACTATTTTTAGCACGCTAGCTTGAGCCCCAGTAGTGTGAGTCAGTCTACATGCATTGGGATTGCCAGCTGTGTCTTCACTAGGAAGAAGGTGCATTCTTAACCATGTTACCATCCTAGTAAAGACAAAGGCAGTTGTAATTTTAATCTATGTTAGCTGGGCAAGCTGGGCTTTACCTTGACCAGTTAACATGGGTTAAAACTACAATTGCCTTTTCTTCACTAGGACTGCAACAGGGGCTAGTTAATAGAGGTTATCTTAACATGGGCCTAAACATAAGGTAAAGACACAGCCAGCATCTAGCCTAATGAGGCCTTGATCTTGGTTGGGACTGGTAGGCACTAAGTACTACTACGAATGCTGCTGGGAGGTGGTTGTCTTGATGCATGTGCTCCTAATTTAAGGGAAATGTTTTCTACAGGAACTAAAATGTAAAGTGTGCCCAGATACTATGGTGATGGGTGCATAACAAAAGCATGTAGTAATATTAACCAATACACAAGCTCATTAATGAGACAATGACTTTAACGCAGTGCTTGAGTGGTATTTCAGTGCTAAAGAGCTTTGAATTGGCACTAAGTAAATTCTACCTACCATTCTATTATTGACTGGTATTTAATTTTATTTACCCTGGTGAGGAAATGTTTCCCTGACATCCACAACAAGCTCAAGACATTATTTCTAACTTGCTTATTGAGAACCAGGAATTTGTGGGGACAGCAGAAAAATAAACTGATGTGCCTTTGTTTGGCTATTTCTTTATTTACATTTATATCATACTATTTGCTGAAGGTTAGTGGTAATTTGTTAAGGTTTGATTTCATTCTTCTGACCTACTGGATTAAAAATAACCAATGCGTGACTGCATGCGTGGGGTCCTCTTTCTGTTTGTTTTTAGTGGCCAACCTTTTTACTTTGGGAGGGTTAGAGAAATAATTATTGAACCCTCTTTGGGTAACAGCCAGAGCTTGTTTTCCTTAAGCTGCTCCAGACTGTTATAAGGCAAGGTTGAAAATATAGGTTTTCAGATAGTATTTGAAAAATAGATGGTGAGTGAGTGTGGCAGCAAGACACAGGAAGGCTGCTCCAGATGGCAGGAGCAACAGGGTCAGAGAGAAGGCTAGTGCTGAGGAAGAGAGGGTAGTGGGGAGTATATTTACTAGGGAGGCTGGAGTTAGTCCATGGGAATGGTGGACAGGGGTTTAACAAACAAGGAGGGCAGTTTTGAATTGGATCTTGAAATAAATGGGGACACAGTGGAGTTGTTTGAAAAGCGGGCATGGTCTTTGCTTCTTTATCTATGAAAAGCTAGGTGGCAAAATTCTGCCTATGTGGGACTGTAGGAGGCTGTAGAGAAGGAAGTTGCAATACTGAAGATTAAAGGAGATGAAATAATGGGCTGTGTTGTAAAATGAGCAATAGGCAGAATTGCAGACAATGATCAGGGTAAAGGATAACGGCTACGATACATACAGAGGATGCAGAAGGAAGGTCTGAGCTCAGGAGGGCAACAGAAGTTGCTGAAAGTTGCAGATCAGCTTTGCCAAGGCTGGCAGAGTGGGTGGTTTGGCAAGGGCCAACCAAGGTACCACAGCCCAGTATCAACTTAAAGAGATATAATGAACAAGAAGGGTGAGAGCTGCAGGATGCCAGAAGTGTGCTTAATTTGTGAAAGCAGTTACTGCAGATGTACATGCAAATGAACATTTAAATGTCTAAATAGGCACTTGTGTACAATACCCAACCTGCACATATAATTACAACAAATATACACACATTTTTATATGAGACTGTGGACTGCTACCCTCTTGAAAATCTGGCACTCAATGTTTAAGAGTGGCTAATGAAGCAGAGGGTTGGTTTTTTTTTTAAGAGAAAAAATTTATATGCAGAAATGTTTAATAAAACTGTACAAGCCCAAGTTCTCAGGAAGATGCGAATGCACACGACAGTTTTTCAGTTTGAATACTGTACCAGTCTCATTTCAGAAACAACTTGTTGGATGCTATGGCAAATATTTTATGAACTGCAGTAGATGTTTGAGGAAAACATGATTTTGAAGTATCTTTACAAGTACAGAGATTCCAGTAGTCTACATGTCTAATTTTAGAATGGAGTTAATTTGTATTGTAGAGATTGATAAGATAATTATGGTTTCCTCCCTCAATTGACACGAAAAACATAAAACATGATTAATTCGCAAACATCTCTCTAAAAAGGGAGAGTAGGGGAGGAATTCTGTGTTTCTGTAATTCAGTGGGACTAGCAGCCTAATTCAGATTAATACATTGTACAAAAGGACATTAACTGGATCAAAATTACTTAATTCCCACAAAACAATATTTTTAGCTGTACTGCTATATCAAAATATGCAAGAACTAACTGTAACAATATTTTGAAAAACAAACCAGAGAAAAATGAATGTAAGACAATTTTACAAACCAAAATGCTTCACTTAAAAAAAAATCAATGTCATTTCATGTTTCAAAAAGAAAAAAATATATAAATAAATGCACATGTCTAAGTAGGCCTGTCAAGCATGCTCCCAAGATGCAATATAAAAATGAACCAAGAAGATCACATTAATCTCTCTTGCCCTTCCCTTTTGCTTTTTGGGATAGGGACTAAATTTTTCTGCGTGCTCGGGCAGCCAACACTGTGGCACTCCTGATACACACATTCTATACCTAAGGTCACAGTAATGCAGTGAAGTGGTTAAGAAACACCTTGTTGGAGAACTCATCTCCTTCAATGAAACGTTTCTGCAGATTCACATTGTATTATTTCAAGGACAGTGTGTATTATAATGAGTGGTTAATTAACTGTTACACTCTGATGCACTCCAGAACAGCAACCCCAAACACAAGGAAATAGAAGTAAGACATGTAGGTAGGTGTCAATCAAAACATGTAATAACCATGAACCAGTTAAAGTCAGCTACAGTTTGAACAAAACATAGCAGTCCAAATGGCAGGTATGTAGCAGCAGGCCCAGGATGGCAACACACAACACTATTTCTGATATACTGACAAAAGTCTAAAGATGGTAGATCTGGATTTAAGGAATGTGTGTCATGTGACTACACTGTTCATCAACCTTTACTCTTGATGCCTTGCCTGTCTGGAGGAAGACCATCCTCTCTGGGCTTTCTGTGCTGTGTTCACCCCATAACTTTATTCAGAGTGGAGAGGAGGTTGAAAGCATTTCTCCGGGAGCAAGCCTCATTGGCTCAGTCATCAGCATCAAACAGAATCAAGGGGTGACTCAGCTCTGACGAATTATTGCCCCTTAAATCCAAAGGACAAGAAAAAGTTATCCTTGGGTCTTTCTAAATCTTTTAGTCCTGAATACTGACCACTGTGCTGTTAACTTTAGCTCTGAAGAAGCAACACTCAGAGCATAGATGGGGTAAATACAAGTTGCTGAAGAAACACTTGTCATTCAAGGCCAAGTGCATGGAACAAACCATGTACCTTCCAGTGATTTGATATCTCAGACTGGGGATGGTTGGTCAAGCTTCAAGTTTGTGGTTAGTTTTAAACACTGGATTATTATTTATAGTATGATAGTGGTAACATATAGAGGCCCCAACTCAGATCAGAGCCCCACTGTGTTAATGTCTCCCAACGCAGCTAGCCAGCTCTGCTGCCCAGGGTGAAGGGGGATAAAGTCAGATTGTGCCCAAGACAATATATTGGCAAAACATTCTGAGTGTGACAAGTTCTTGTTTTGGGCTTTATGTTGGCTTCCAGATGGAGATAAATCATGGGAAAGCTCTTATTTCACAGATGAAAGTCATAATAAAATATCAGAGTCTGGTTGTTTATGTGCATGGACAGGGCAGGTGAGTAGCATGTCTTCCTTCCCAGATAATCTAGCCTCTCTGCCTCCCTGTCTTTGCCACTCTGGCAAATAATAACATGAAGAACATGCTGGAGGTTGCCAATAACTCTAAAGATACTGTGGCAATATGGCTCAAGAAGATGGTGATTTCCTGCTGGGTGACCTGACAGCACTAGTCAAGCCTCCTAGCTATCAGTGGTTCTGGAGTAGGCCATCGCCGTAAATTTACATTTCTGAAAGTCCCTCATCACTCAGAAAGATGGATTATTCTTTATCTGTTCTCTCCAAGACATCAAAAACTTTGGGGTGGTGAGTTAGCACGTCTGGAAGTGAGCTAACCTCATCAACATCGGCTGAAATGCCTTAGATTAGACTAACTGAGAAGATGAGGTGGTCTGCCACAGCTTCAGTGGTCTGCTTCTCCTTTTCTGCCTCTGATTCAGAGAGATCATCGCTGAGATGAATGGACTCAGAATTTCCTATAAAGGAACAATTGCCTATCTTCTTCTCAGGACATTAGAGTGAGGACCAGGACAGGGCACTGTGCAACAGGAAGTCAAAAAGCGGTGGCTGCTGTCTCTGTAGAATTGGCAGAGATAAACCCAGGAAAACTTTTGTGCAGATGGGCATGGCCTGAATTCTTTTTTCCAACTGTTTTCCACCATACTGGAGCAGTTGTTAGAAGAGATTGAGAGGGTGGTGGTGCTGATAATGGAAGAGTTGTACTTTCATTGTTGGGAAGACTCCACCACCCCACTTCTGAGGAAGATATGGTTTGATCCGACTGTTCCCCTGCTTAACCCAAACCACTACCATTTCTGCAATGGCAAAAATGTCTCCACAGACTTCTCAACCCTCCGTTATGGTCACTGGTGATTCTCACAATCTGAGAGGAGGCAGGGCTTCTCTGTACCTCAGAGGCCCAAAAAGTGCTAATGTGAAAAAAATTATCTATTGCCTTAATCAGAGGGCCTCAAGGAGCTGCATGAAATAAAAGTTTAACAAAAATATTATTGATGTATGTACTGAACAAATGAGAACAGCAGTCAACTGAGTGCCAGCTTTTCTACCATCTTGGCACTGAGCCAGAAGGGCTGTGGGGTGTGTAAAATGGAATTTAAGCCAGGCAGGCAGGAAACATCAGCAGGAAACACCAGCAGCAACTGTAGAAGCAAAAGAACAGACAGAGGCCATAAGACAAATAATAACATGAAGAACAGCAGCAGTAGCAGATGGTTAAGTAATACTTTTTTGAGGAGGATGGAAGAGCAGAGGGGAAGGGAAAGGAACCCCATTATTTTACACTTGTTATATAAGCATCTAAAGAGGGAACATTTCTTAATTTTAGGCAAATGTTTATTTTGGTTTAGATTGTGAGGGAACTGACACAGCTGTACCACCCCCAATATGTGCAGTGCCTGCCCAGCATCTATACCATGTATGATTTGTTTCCCTAGATCATGTGGGAGAGTTCAACATTACACAGAATTTTGGAAAGAAGTATGATGGCAGGATCCTCTTTTTGTCCAGTAATTTTGCAGAATAACCTTCTGGCCTTTCTTTTACAGTCCTGTAAAGTGGAACTTTCTGAGAGAGAAGCAGGAGCCAGTTCCACTCTTCCAAATAGTGTTGCAAAATTGTTTTTGGCGTAATAGTATGAGACAGGCCAATTCACTTAATTTAACCCCACAGTTAACTCACACATCAACCAGTGAGTCCCAGCAATAGTGAGACACATGAGCACCTGCAAGAACAGCAGAGCTAGACATTAATACTCAAGCCTAGCCCATTAAGTTGCCAGGCAGAAGACAAGTGGTGCCATGCAGCTGATGCCACAGTCCTTCCCAACTCATCATCTTGACTGCATACTCAACTAGGCAAAAGATGGCCACAGACCCGCCCTCCCATCAAAGACTGTTCTGGAGTTGTCAAGAGTAGTTTGGCTTCCATCTTGGCTCACATGTTAACATTTTCAGTTGCTCCATGTTGGTCACACAACCACTCCAGCATGTGCAGAGGGGGTTCACCAGCTCCTGCTTCAGCTGTCAGGGAGAGATTACTCTTTACCTGCAGCTCTCTGAGGAGCTGCAATGCTGTGTAGAAGTGGCTTAAATGAATGACAGCGGATTCTATCTGAGCGACCTGTCCATGTTCCCATGGTTCCTGAGAAACTCCTCCTCACAATTTATAAGGAAGTGTGCAAAGCAGGCAACATGGCCTGGGATACACAACACACTACTTGCACTACATTTTAGCTACTGCCCAGGGCTATACAAATTGGGGAGGGAGGAGGAGAGAAGCTACTGCACCAATTTGCTACGACTGCAATCAAAATATTAATGGCACTCACATGACTTTTGAAACTGTTTATTTAAAAATTGAGCTTTACACTAAAGGCCATAATGAAGCTAGTGTCCAGATAAGATTAAAAATAAAGAAAATCTGAAGACAATTATTCAACAGCATTTATATTATCTGCATTGAATCTGAAAAACAATTACATTTTCCAGATAAGAAAAGGACATATGCAAAATACTTAATGAGATTCAAGAAGAACAGATATTGGAAAGTAAATGACTTCAAATGTCTGTTTCTCTGCTGTATCTTATAATTCTAAATTATGCGTTCTCTAGGGTAGGAACTATCTTTGTTTTACTTATTTGCAGAGTTTCTTATCCCTCATTTGGGCTTCTAGGTGCTACCATAATGCTTATATATAAATGATTAGACACAACAAGTGTTAAAGGAATGTTAAGGTTGCAAAGCTGAGCATTCTACAGTTAGTAAATGCCACAATTAAAGTTGCCTGAACAGTCTTAGTCTCTATTCCTCAGGCTTCTCCTTCCAGTGTTCTTGCTCAGCCCTTCCTAGTCTCCCCATCTGGGCTTCCTGTCCGAGTCCCAATCTTTCCCCCTGTTCCCACTCCCCCGCACTCTCTCCCAGCTCATCATCGATGTTTGTCCCACCACTCCAACAGCCTCCATTTGTCCTCCTGAAATGGCTCCCAATCCAAGGTTTATCATCCATTTCAGTATTTCTTCCCTTCCCCAACTCCTTGTACCAGTCTTTGCCCAACTAGTCCTTGTTCTAACCCTGCACCTTGGTTCCTCCCTCTTTCCCTCCCCCTAGTCTCCAGTCTCCTTACCCAGCCAGTCCCAGTCTCACATCCCCTCCGACGTTTGATTCAGCCCAAAGGGTTAAAGTTTGGCAGTTATAATGGAAGTGCTGGGCAGCCTTAATAAGCCAGGCCCCCAGCTCCATGTATAATAACAATAAAAGTCAAATGTTTTTTCTGAGCAAGGATCACACACCACTGCATGCTGCAGAGTTACCCACAATGTGCTTTTCCGTAGGGAGGTGTTGACTGTCACAAGAAAAAGTAGAGACAGGTTGAAATCAACCATGAGAGGCAAGGATCCATCTCACAGGTAGTTGAACGGAACTCTCTCAGTGCAACTGGTAGTGAAAATGTCTCAGATAGTGAAAATGGATACAGTATGGCCAGAGAGGACAGTGTTAACACTGCTCCCATGTTGCCAGCAGCTTTGCACACAACCCAATCAGTCTTCTTCAAGAAGTATACTGAAACTTTCTTACTGGCGAAGACATTTGGTTCTGAAAGATGGTGAAGGTCATCTGACTTAATCTGGAGCACACCATATGAACCAGTTCAGGTCAAGACTTTATAGTTGGTATAAATGAAGAAAAGTTGGTTATCTGAGCCTCCACCAAACCACTGTACAGAATCACAAAGACCCCCGATAATGCAGAATATTGGAATTATTGTTATTCCTCTCCCTGTAGTGTTCTTGAAGATCATCCACAAACCATGGTCACCTGTGGAAAGACTGTGAAAGGAGAGAGCAGCTAGGGAATGGGTGGTTACTGTCAACAGACTGTAGTAATCTCCCATCAGGTTTGGAGTCAGGGTGGTAATATCTCCCAAAGCATTCTGGAATGCCACCAGATTCAATCTCAGGGCAGACCATACTCACAGGTTGTTTGTCTTCTCTGAAAAACTCTGATTTCAGGCTGGATATCATGGTGATTGGACCATGGTAGGCACATATTTACTTATCTCAGTCTCTCATCTCCACTCATGCCAAACACTAGACTGAGAGACTAAATGAGCAGTGCCAGAAAATGTCTGTTTGACATGAGAGTTGAGAGGTCATGGGCCAACAAGCTACATCTTATATTTCTAACACTTTTTCCGTACTTCCAAGCACAATGAAGATAGCAGTTCAATAAATGAACTTAATCCCATTCCTAAGCATGCTTGTTTTCCTCTGTCAGGTGCATTTCATTATAGTCTCAGAAGATCAGTTGGATTTCTGTCAGATGTGTGACTGAATACTACAGTAAATGTGGCAGTATCATATTATAGCTGCACATATGCTGTATATAGAGATGCCTTGGGTCTATTTCAGCTTATGGCTATATTGGCTGCTTGCAGCACTCTGAGAGGACAGAAAGGCTAGAGAATTAGGATTCTGGAATTTGGTAGTTGGCTGTGAGTCAAGTGAGCATGAAGTGTTTCAAGTACTTTAATGCATTTATTTAGACCAAATGACAAAACGCCTACATTAAAGTCATACAAAGAGTTTTATGCAGCTGAATATTGGTGCTGAGTTTAAACCTAAAATAGCAATGAGGGAGGAAAAAAATCTCAAAGAACGCAGAGAACCTGAATTAAACTGAACTCTGAGGATTAGTCACCTATCTAACTGTACTTTAAAATCGCACATATTTAGAAAAAATATATAAAGATCACTCAAATATAGATACTATGTACAGGAATATTAGAAAAGTTATTTTTTTCATATTCTCTTATATGCTTGTATTGTTTTAAAGCTGAGAAAGAAAAATGGAAGCAGAAAGGTTTTGAAGGCAAACAATTTCAATCTTTTCAATCCCCCTTCATATGTGAGTCTCTCCATGCCCCTAATCATTTTCATCACTCTTCTCTGAACCTCCGCTAATTCTCCAATATCCTTTCTGAGATGGGATGTCCCATTTCCCAAGTCAATAGTTAATTTAGAACCCCATAAGGTGTATGAGTAGTTTATATTTCTCCCTCCAACTTGCATTTTTTTGCATTTATCAACATTTGCTTTTCTGTGGCCCATTTATTTAGCTTGCTTAGATCCCTCTCAAGTGAGCAATCTTATCATTTGCATTTCCTGACTTTGGAGTGCTTCATCATACAACCTTTATGTTCTCTTAATGTCATTTTTGTTTCGCATTTTAGTTAATGATTACAGAGTAGCTCTTTATGTATGGGCCCTGTTCATATTGGGACGAATTCTGCTCCTATTTAAGTCAATGAGACAGCTGATGTGTGTAGGTGCTTTGCTGGATTGGGGCCAAAAACTTAAGTTCTGTCCCTTCCTGCATAGGTATTACAATAGTCTTACTGTATTACTTGGAAAAACCATTGTGTAAACATTCAATAAGGGCTAAATTCTGCCACTATTACTCATGCAGACTAGTTGCTATCATCATGAGTGAAGACAGCAGAATTGGGTCCTTAAAAATGTGTAGCACCTTGTAATGTTTTTTCCACTTTTACATACTTACATGAATTCCAGTATGTTGAATTAAGGCCAAATACTGAGCGCTATTGAACACCTGGAACTTCAATTGGTTCCCATGGAAATTGTAGCTGCTCAGGATTTGGCCTAAGGGTTTGGTGGGCTTTGATTTGTTTTAATATGATAAATTCTTTTCTGCCTAAAGCCTGCAATTTAATTATTTTGTCTGGGATTTTCAAAGGCACTAGAACGGAGGTACGCACCTAAATGTTAATGGGAGCTGGGCTCCCAACTTCCTTAGGCTCCATTGGAAATCCCAGCCTTAATCAAGACCCCATACTAAGAAGTCAGGGTTTTGTTTGTTCTTTATAGACAGATACAAGCATAATAAATTGCTCTTTAGAAATGTATCTCAGGAGCTCTTTCACAGGAGTACAAAGACAATCATACTAAGAATTATTTTTTATGATTTGCTTTTGGACTATGTTTTATGCAGAACTTGTTCATGACTTCTCAAGTTGTTATAATAGAGTTCATATATTTCTCAGAGAATTCAATGTCCCTTCTTTAAAACATTGTTAATTGGTTTTCTTTGGTAACTGAGAATGTGTGTGCAGAATTTATAGATGTATGCCACGGATTTGAAAGTTATGAAAGTATATTTAATTGGACAAGCACAAGTAAATTAACAACATGTTTTCCACAGGCTCAAAGTAATACATGTGTGTTTCTAGGGACAAAGAAATAAATGTATTTACAGTAAAATAGATTAATGGTAGTGCTGTACTCAAACAGTTAATGAAACTGAATTCTAAAACCCCATAAATGTCTGCATAGTCTCATTATTATTCTGTTATGTGTTATCTGTAATATGTTTTTATGTGTTGCATTCTGCCCACTTAGCACCTAGCATAATGGGGTCCTGGTCCATTATTAGTGATCCTTGGAACTATGATAATACAAATAATAAACAATAATATGATAGTCCATGGAAGTCTATCTTTGACTGGTATATGCAGTACTACTATACAAGACACTGCATGTATCTAAAACTGTAGAAAAACATTGTATAAAATATTGTAATTTGCAAAATATTGATTGCATAGTATAAGATTCATAATGCATCAACAAAAGGAGTTGATCTGAGTTAAGCTAGCTTGTACAATGGCATTTTGTGCAAAATGGGCCAAATAATAATACTTTGTCAGCTAACTTTGTAGATTTTCATCTGTAGATCCTGAAGTGTTTGACAAATGTGGAGAAGAAATCCTAAAAAACCCCATTTTTAGACTGCACAAATGTGCACGGAGTTTTGAAGCAATTTCTTTGTGATCTAATGGACAAGATGTGTGTCTGATACC
Source organism: Natator depressus (assembly GCF_965152275.1). Taxonomy (NCBI): domain Eukaryota; kingdom Metazoa; phylum Chordata; order Testudines; family Cheloniidae; genus Natator; species Natator depressus. The sequence goes on along the minus strand of NC_134242.1, from coordinate 41,259,697 downwards.
TCAGAGCTCTACGTACTATTCCATTTGCACCACAAACTTTTCATGTGAACTTGGACAAGTCACTTCAACCTCTCTATGCTTCAGCTGCCCCATCTGTAAAATGGGAGTAATGGTATTTGCCTCCTTTCCGTGGGGATGGAATGATGCGTTCCTCAATGTGTGTAGAGAGGATTAATGGCAGTCAGAGAAAGAGGTAGGAAAGCAATGGATAACCGGGATATCATACAGAAAAATCTGGATGACCTTGTAAACTGGAGTAATAGTAATAGGATGAAATTTAATAGTGAAAAGTGCAAGGTCATGCATTTAGGGATTAATAACAAGAATTTCTGTTATAAACTGGGGATGCATCACTTGGAAGTAACAGAGGAGGAGAAGGACCTCGGAGTATTGGTTGATCACAGGATGACTATGAGCCACCAATGTGATATGGCTGTGAAAAAAGCTAATGCGGTCTTAGGATGCATCAGGTGAGGTATTTCCAGTAGAGATAAGGAGGTGTTAGTACCGTTATACAAGGCACTGGTGAGACCTCATCTGGAATATTGTGTTTGGTTCTGGTCTCCCATGTTTAAGAAGGATGAATTCAAACTGGAACAGGTACAGAGAAGGGCTACTAGGATGATCCGAGGAACGGAAAACCTGTTTTATGAAAGAAGACTCAAAGAGCTTGGCTTGTTTAGCCTAACCAAAAGAAGGCTGAGGGGAGATATGATTGCTCTCTATAAATATATCAGAGGGATAAATACCAGAGAGGGAGAGGAATTATTTAAGCTCAGTACCAATGAGGACACAAGAACAAATGGATATAAACTGGTCATCAGGAAGCTTAGACTTGAAATTAGATGAAGGTTTCTAACCATCAGAGGAGTGAAGTTCTGGGGAACAGTGGAGGCAAAAGACATATCTGGCTTCAAGACTAAGCTTGATAAGTTTATGGAAGGGATGGTGTGATGGGATAGCCTAGATTCATAGATACATAGATACTAAGGTCAGAAGGGACCATTATGATCTTCTAGTCTGACCTCCTGCACAACGCAGGCCACAGAATCTCACCCACCCACTCCTGCGAAAAACCTCTCATCTATGTCTGAGCTACTGAAGTCCTCAAATCGTGGTTTAAAGACTTCAAGGAGCAGAGAATCCTCCAGCAAGTGACCCGTGTCCCATGCTACAGAGGAAGGCGAAAAACCTCCAGGGCCTCTTCCAATCTGCCCTGGAGAAAAATTCCTTCCCGACCCCAAATATGGCTATCAGCTAAACCCTGAGCATATGGGCAAGATTCACCAGCCAGATATTACAGAAAATTCTACAGAACAACAGATGCTAATTTTGGCAATTAATTGATCTTTGACTATTAGCGGTAAATATGCCCAATGGCCTGGGATGAGACATTAGATAGGGTGGGATCTGAGTTACTACAGAGAATTCTTTCCTGGGTGTCTGGCTGGTGAGTCTTGCCCACATGCTCAGGGTTTAGCTGATTGCCATATTTTGGGTTGGGAAGGAATTTTCCTCCAGGGCAGATTGGCAGAGGCCCTGGGTTTTTTTTGCCTTCCTGTGCAGCGTGGGGCCAGGGTCACTCGCAGGAGGATTCTCTGCACCTTGAAGTCTTTAAACCATGAGTTGAGTACTTCAATAGCTCAGACATAAGTCAGGGGTTTGTTACAGGAGTGGGTGGGTGAGATTCTGTGGCCTGCGTTGTGCAGGAGGTCAGACTAGATGATCATAATGGTCCCTTCTAACCTTAAAGTCTATGAGTCTATAATGCATGACATTCTGGGTCATTACCCTGTGTACCTTTGCTTATGAGAGAAACAAAGTAGGTGGAAGTGATAAGCTTTCAAGCCTACCATCCCACAATGGAACCCCTACAGGGTATCAAACAATTACAACCCACATTTGGACTACATTCTGAAATAAATATTTCCTGAACCCCCTCTTCTGGCCTTCAAAAAACTCCCCAACCTCATCAGAAGCAAGGTCCCCACAGATCAGGGCACACTAACTCAAAGTGGCATTTGCTTCTGGCAACTCAGGGAGGAAAAAGGAGTATTTTGGTGGGGAGAACAAGCTTCCCTTTTCCCAGAACCATTTGGGAAGTAGTTCTGGTCACTCTGGAGTAATTAACAGTGAAACATTTCCATTACTCCTAGGTTTGTAAAATCTTGTTTTACAAAACCTAAATGTTGGGCATAAAATGAACTGACAGTGGCCTTTTTGAATGTAATAAGCTTCAGTTGCCAAAATAACTCAATTCTCAGCGACCAATGGCTTATAATTTATTGCCACCAGGATTTGTCTTTTATTTATTTATATTTAATTTTTTTCTCTCCCTTTAAGATCTAGTTTGAGCCAGGTGGCCTGGGAGAAACTTCTAGCACAGCTGTACTCCCAGAGTTAGAGAGACTCAGTATGTTCAAGAGTGACCTGAATCTCTGGTTTCATGTGAGTGCTGTGCCGTATTTTTATCTGAACTCTCTTGAGTCAGATGAAAGCTGTACAATGGCAATTTTCCTGTCTGAACATTTGCAGACTTTACTGTATGAAACTTATGATTGATACTTCATATGCATAGGAAATTCTGCATGTTCAGTGAGCAGGGGGCTTTTGGGACAAGTGTACATCTTTGAAGGAATTTAGCTTTAAAGTCAGACTTACAATACTAATAACTTCTAAGTCTAATGATGCAACTATGCCAAAGAGATATGAGGCTAGAAGAAACAACAGTGTAAGAGATCAGAGGTAACCACCTTTTTCCAATGCATTATTTATCAGCAAATGCACACTGAGTGTTGCAGAAATTCTTAGCATCCACTGAAAGGACTTTTTCAGGTCATGGAAATTCTGAGAAGATGAGAATTTGTTTCAGATGATGATTGTATTAGGTGATACCCAGAATGACTTTTTGTAACTTTTTTTTAACCTCCATTTCCTGTACAGTATGCAATTACTAGAAGGGTGGAAACTTCTGAACTCCCTGGGAGAGTTTGCTGCATCTCTTGTTTCAGCTTAATAAAATATAATCTGAATTGCCGCATCTGTAAACCAGAGTTACTCTATACCCAGCTGTTGTAATTCAGGTTATTCAGGGGAGGAGTGAGAAAAATTTCCTGTAGGGTTGCTGAGTGAGTCCAATGAGAGTAGCATTTCTGTGCATCTTAGGGTATCCATCACCATAGGAGCTGAATCGCTAAGAATCAATTGCTGCTGTTGTGATGACTAAACTTGTCTTTATGGTCAGTGTCCACACTCTTCTTTCCATTATGATATTTCACTGATGTTGTCTATGCTTCTTTTGGTTCTCTGTGCTCTTTTAGGGCTTAAATTGCAGCAAAGTATCTTCCAGACTTATAAATAATCTCCATAAAGCTCAAGATTTACCATTGTTCGTCTGGTAAATTTGATGCTTCTCAACTGGAATGCGCTAGGGTGGGCCAAATTTTTCCACTATCAGTCATGCTACCATGCTAAGCAGTAGACCCAGAGGAACTGCTGAAAAGAGAGAACAGTCTGAATCTCAGCACTGTCTCATCCTGAACATAATTTGAGTTTCTAGGAAAAAAAAAAGTACAGCCCAGCAGTTGGAGCAAGGACAGGAAATCAGGACTCCTAGATTCTACACCTGCCTCTACCACTGACTCATTGCACAGCCTTGAACTACATCAACCAAAATTTTAGCCTAAGTTTAGAAATGTTGGATTTAGCATGTGTCTCAGTTTAACTACTTGTAGAATGGGTATAACACCTCGCAGTTGTCTTGTGAAATTTAATATGTGTTAAGCATTTATTTCAGTGGGTGATACGGGCCATGTGAGTGCACAGTTTTATAGTAAGAGGTGTTAGAGGTCTGACTGGTGTGAGTTATAAGAGACTTTATTGCCAAGAAATGAAGGGAGTCTACAGTATATACACTTCTTCATGCATATAGTGAACTCTCATTAAGAAAGGAAGTTTCATATATACAATATCAACATGATGAAAACAGCACATGCAAATTAAACTAATTCACTTTCCTAGAATTACTATGCTGAAAGAGGATGAAACTAGAGTCCGGAAAGAATGGGTTCAAGAAAAGGGATGGCAATCCCAGGCCTTTTTGGCATAGTTAAGACAAAAGCTATTCTTTGTTCTTGTCTTGATGACTGAAATTCATCAAGAGATCCCACAGCTGATGCATGGCAAATGATAGACTAACCCATGAGGAGCTAACATAGGCTAGAATAAATACATATTTTTCAAAATTAAACACTGAGGACATGTTCCTTTTGGGTAACTGAACATGTCAACCCAGAGAGTCTACTGCTGGCTAAATAGTGGCTACATCACTAAACTTGCCATGTATGTATAACTCCTGTACTCTATCAGTGGAGAGAATGATCCATAGCTGAAAGTCTTGTAAACACCCCCTTAACATATGAAGGCCTAGAGAGCAATTTGCTTCTTAGTAAAATAAGGTTCTCCCCTACACACAGTAAGAATTCAACTTTAAGATTAAAACCCCCTACAACAAGCTAAGGGCCAAATTCAACTCTGATGTAAGTGGATGCAACATCATTAACTTCAATGGAGTTACAGTTCCTTACATCAATTGGCCTTTATGATTTAAAGAGTATTACAGTACTTTAAATAAGCATATCTGAAAGATAAATTATTTTCTACAGAGATTAACTAGTCTTTGCCTCAACCTCAGGTGCCTTATATTAGGTGTTTGCAGTCATATATCCTGGTGATAAAATGTGTTTTTATAGGCCATGTAAATCTATACAAACCAGTAAATAATCCAGTAAAAGCAATGCTATTTCCATGGAAAAACCATGATTTTTATTTTCATTAGATACTCCATAATCATGTGCTACCCACTGTGCTTGCATGTACCTCCTGCCCTTGAAATCAGCCACTATGAATAAAGTCAGACAAGGTTTTTTTTTGTGTTAATCACAATCTATGGTATTTTGTGTTCTGTGGGTTAGGACTGGAATGGTAGAGCAAATAAGCAACTCTGATTATTCCATCTATTTCATGCTTATCAGCCTCTTTTGAAACTTCGCAATTAAAGATACAAAAATGTGTTACTGAAAAAGACACTATTTGTGGGAAAATTTTGTATAACCATCGATGGCAAAGTTCATTTCCCTGCTGGCTATTATTGAATGAAATAAATGCATTTCTCAACAAGTGGCACTTGCTGTCCGGAAGCATCTTTCAACTGCAAAAGGGGTAAAGGGAAGATCTTCAGACTGTATGAAAATGGCCTTGGGTTGAGAGACAGGGTCTTCTTTCCTCACTTCCTGCTATATCCTTCCTAGAGGCATTTGCTGACAAGGACCTTGCAAATATTGTTTCAAAGTGTGCAGTATTTCTTAGCTAACTTTAAGTAGATATTATCACTATACCTCTCCAAATATAGTTCACAATCTGCTAGTATATCGATCTCCACAGTTGGTGATGGTGTGGTTTTTTGTTTAAGTTCTGCAGTTATCAAATAATAGAAATTCCTCTTTATTTTCACTGCAGTAACCTTCTCCCTAGTAACCTTGCAGGCATTCCCGCCCCCCTCCCTTCCCCCCACCCATCAGATGAAGGTTGTCCTATACTGTGGAACATTTCGTTCCAGACTGATTTGTTCCCACACAAGGGACTCGGTATCTCTTACTCACGTGAACAGTTTAACTGAAAGAGTGGGTCCACAATGGAGAGAATGCCAATCTTTGTCATAATCCTATTTCAGTATGAACCTGTCTATTATATCCAGAGGTAAGAAAATACAGTAGTAAGACAATTGACTTGTGATTATTTTTATGCATTAAGGGCAGAGGTCAGTTTGCTATGTTCCTTGTGATCACAGTATTAATTATTCACAAACATATGATCATTTTTACGAATCCCAAACTTTTCACAAAATGTAGCTCAAATATTTACTAGTTGTTCCCCCATCTCCACTTCCCAAAAAGGCAATTTTTTTTGTTCGCTGTTTGTGATTCTCATGTTTAAAATTTCAGTCCTTCAAGAAAACGCAAGCATATCTTTCATATTTGAAAGCAGGTGTGGAAAATGGAGGAGAGCAGAAAAATTGTAGAGTTGTAAATTCCATCTAAACCATTTGTAACACGATCCTGATGTTTGGATGGAATTTACAAACAAAATCCCTGTATTTTCATTGGCTTTTTTCAGATAGTTATGAAATTATGTGTTTAATTTGTACACTTTAAACAAATGTACTTCAAGGCAAATTCCAGTGCCTGGGACTCTAAATTGTCCACAGTAATGGAAAGTCCACTTGGAATGGGAGCAAAACTGTATAAGGCACCAGCAGCTACTGATGCTCTTGTGGGCCAAAAGCTGGCCCAGGCAGCCCACGAACAGGGTGTGTGTGGGGGGGGAGGGGGGGAGAGGGGCACAACACACCTGGCCAAAAAGGGAGCAATACAAGGGTACCCAAGAGACATACTGCTAGAGGATGGCGTTATCACACCTGCCATTGCGCTGAGAATGAATATCCACAAGGTACAGCTCTGCCTACGGTAGAAGGTAGTGCAAATTACACCCTCATGCCTGCAGGGATATATCAAGCCCCCTGGTGTTTCTCACTATACGAACAGGGCAAATAGTTCATACAATAGATCATAATTAGACATTTTTTAAAAAATCACTTACTATTGTTGTGTTCTCTTTTGTTCATTTTCCACAAATATTCAAGAAGACATGTGCCAGAAGTTATGTTTATAGCACCAGTGAATTTTAATGAGAATAGTGGAAAATATTAGCAGAAAGTGACTTTTGAATTTGCCAATGAGCGTGTTTGCATCTGTTTCTGATACTAACAGTTACACTCATCCAGCCACGGGACAGATACATCCTATACACAACAATGCTCAAATTTTGATTATTGCATACTTGCAATGAACTGCTCACACAAGCCAGGCATTAAGAATTATTATTTGCTGAAATTATGTAATGGTAAACCTGGAAAAACAAAGAAATCATCAACTGCTTGGACAATCTGAAAACAAAGTGATAAAATTCATTGAATAAATTATTTGCTGAGAATTATTTGCCCAGCTCTTGTCAATAAAGAGGTATGCAACTCATAGGTAATGTGTATAGTCCCTCAGAAGGTCAATATGTCATAAAATCCATTCAGGATCAGGAATAATTTTCTGAAATGTTCATTTCAGATGAAATTCACTTCAGTTTAGAATTGGGTGAAACTGTTTGGGCAAAGAGTCTGACAAAAATGCAGTTTCATTCAACCTGAAACCAGTCCTGAATTTGACACAAACAATTTTGGCCGTTCACTAAATGGCCAAAGGAGGAAGTGGTGGTGATTATGATCATGGTGTTGAGGCGCTTCTCACTCCCACCTCTTATCACTTTTAGCCCACTTGTTAAGGTACTCACCTGGGAAGTAGGAGGCTGAGGTTCAAATTCCCACTCAAAACAAATCTAACATTTTTTTTATTCCTCAATCCACCAAAAATTCTGAAAAATTTCAGATTTGGTTTGCTCTGAACCGAATATTTATTAATTTAGGAATTGCCGCTAAACTCAAAAATCAGTTGTTCGCCGAGCACAATGCCCTCAAAACAGGGTTCAGGTAGGACTTTACTGGTGCTGAGGCCTAGTGCTGGTCCTCTGAATTCATCCTTACCATTCGTCCTGGAAAGTCTCTAAACAATATCTCTATACAGTGGATTTCGAAGTAGCAGCACTGTTCTCCAACTTTGTACTTATGGCTGCAGTAAGGAGCCAAAAGAGCAAGTCTGTGAGCATGGTGTGTGTTTTGTTTTGTTTTTTAAAAAAAAGCAAACCTGCTACAACTTTTGAAGTTGTATGAAAACTAAAATAGTGTGTGAATTATTTTCCAACCTTCCCAGCATTAATTTCCTCCTACAGCTTGTTTGGCTAACAGCATGTGGAAAAAACAAAGGATAAACTGATTTTTCTTTTTTGCCAAATGTACTTCACATAAATCCAGTAGAGTCTGAACCAAAACAATGTGCTGATATGAGAATCTGTCTGCATTCCTCTTTAGCAATTCACCTTACATTTTACATGTTACTTGAAGATAAGCTCTTCTTGATGCCAAAAACTACACAAGAGGTGAAGGTTTCTTCTCACTGGATATAGCATTGTGCAATTTTGTCAGGTTTTTAATCACATTCTTGATATCCTGTCCCCACACTTGATGTTATCCTTGTATCCTATCCTCTGCCCAGTGATCCCAGAAATGCTTATAGGTGGGGGTTGGCTATTTCACACTTGCCTAGAAGGGCACTGTTAATGCCAGACATGGATTTGCTTTCTATACCTCTGTTCTTCCTCTGATACCTCCTCAGCATAGGAATTTAACAATCCACCCACCTGAGACATGAAACTGGAAGCTTAATTCATAACCAGGATAGTTCCCATATATTGAGATCCTTACTGGATAAATGATATTCCTAATCCCTATCTACTAACTTGTAAATGTTAAATAAATCTATTTTATTTCACATTTAGAGAATCATTATCCATAAATAGAAGATGGAAAAATAAAATTAAATCAAGAATAGTAATTAGAAAAAAAAAGATTGTGTATACAAATATTTCAATTAGAATAAACTCACATGAAGCAAACAAACAGAAAGCAGCAAAAACCAAAACTCCACACCCCAAAAATCTAAACAGGTATACTGTTATCTGCCCTACCAGTACAAACAGGTAAAGAAGACAAAGATGCTGCAAATTCTAACTCATGGAAGTAGTCTCAAGTCAATGGATGCACTCATGAGTAGGGATGTGCAGGATTGGGCCCACATTACTAATTAAAGAGCCCACTGGCCTAAAAAGGCTGAGCAAGGCTCCAAAGAAGAGACATCAGAAACTAGCGATAAATTGACTGATCCCTCAAACCCTTACATGTGCAAGTAGTCCCAGTGAAGTCACTGACTGGCATGAGTCAGTGTTTGCTGATTGCATCCAAACTCTCCCAATTTCATCAGTGTTTTCTGTTACTCCTTTCATATTATGGGGGTTTCTCCATTAATCCAGTGGTATGTTATTTCCCTCGTTGAGTTTTTGTTTGTGGCATAATGTTCTTCCATTTTCTTAATATATAGCCAAGGTGGATGGGATAATATATTTTATTGGACCAACTTTCATTGGTGAAAGAAGCTTTTGAGCTTATACAGAGCTATTCTTCAGGTCATAATATAATTAGTTTTGCTATTGTCAGCACTAAAGAACCCCAGCTCAAGACGATTTAGGAAAGGTGTAGGGTAGGATCCACAAACCTTAGGACTTGCATAACATAGGAGATGGCATTAGTGGAAGGATGGCTAGTGTCTTCTTGATTGTTTAATAGTTACCTTGCCTCTGGAAAAATCCTTTGAAAGACCACTTATCAGGGAAAACGTCTGACAAGGAAAGCGGCTGGGTGGGTTCATGTATTCTCATCAACTTAATTCTTGATATTTACGAGTAAAGAGGAGACAAGGAATGAAGACTTGGGATGATTTGTGAGGGGAAAATACCTGAACAAGTATTCTGAGAAGAATTACATTGACTCCTGTGTCAACTATCCTTCAATTTCTTCCAAAAGAAGATCCCCAAGTGGCTTAGTAGGACACTGAAGAAAACATCTGGTAAAAAAGGTTTTTTCATCTGGTAGAAAGTGTTAGTGATAGCTGTTTCTGATAGAAAGTGTTAGGGTGCGATTTGCAAAAGCACTTGGGTGATGCAGAAGTGCCATTGACTTTCAATGAAAATAGGGCACCTCGTTTAAACACTTTTGAAAAGCCCATCTCTTAAACTTTATTCTAAGCAAACTAGGACAGGATCAATCTGTTATATTGTGCATATGTATATGTGTTTATACAGCACTTAACATGATAGGCTCTGATCCCTGACTGAGGTCTATAGGCACTGCTGTGATACAAACCAGAACAATCACTAAGTGCATATCTTCATGAGGTAGAATTCCTTCAACCTGGAGGAAAGTGGATCAAAAGTTCTATATTTAGAACTATAACTAGTGACATGGCTTTAAGACACAAGCCCAGAAATTGAGTCTACCAAAAATGATACCAATAGATTGTGTTTCTAATAAGATGGTCTTGCAGAGTGAAGAGCTTTAAAAGATATCAAATTTAAATGGATTCCATTTTTTCTATGTATTCTAATAAAGACATTTAACTAATGAATTCACATGAACAGCTCAAAAATCTTAAACAAGCCACATAACTCTGAACAGCTTCAATAAAGTATTGGGTAGATCTGCAAGGAGCCAATTACAACAGGCTATCTGGCAAAGATCAAAGATATTGAGCAATATTTTAGTTGTGCCAGTCTTCAATCACATGGAGATGAAATGAAACACTAAAACGAAATTCCAGTGAAACAACAATAATCTATAATTCTATAGCAATTTTCCTCCAAAGCATTCACAAAAATTAATTCATAAAAGCTGAGGTAGGTATGGGATGGAGAGAGATCAGGCTCCAAAATGCAGCCACTTCCCCAGTGGAACACAGCAGCTGTGTAGGAAAGCAAAGAAATACCACAAAATAATTTCGAAAAATTAAAAAAAAACCCACAAAACTCTGTATCCACTGACATCATATTCTAATACATTCAATTGTTTTCCAGTGATATCTTAATCATTTTATAGGGAATTAGTTAGGACTGAAAAATGACTAAATAATGATCAGTAAAACCTTAACTCACATTCTAAACGAGTAGTCTCACTGAAATAAATGACTACTCATACAAGTACTACTCAGTGAGAGTAAGAGCAGCGGAATTGGGCACTATATTTGATCATTTCTGCTTGATTCATGCATGAATTCTTCTTCACCTCTTACAGTCCTGTGTTAGCAAGTTTTATTTACAGTCTCCCTTTGCTATCTCCACACAAAGAACATAAAAATGGCTATTACTGTGTCAGACCAATGGTCCATCTAGCTCTTTTTTTGAATCCAGTTATAGTTTTGGCCTTCACTACATCCCCTAACAGCAAGTGCCACAGATTGATTGTATGTTGTGTGAAGAAATACTTCCTTTTGTGTTAAAACTGCTGCCTATTAATTTCATTGGGTGGCTCCTGGTTCTTGTGTTATATGAAGGGGTGACTAACACTTCCTTATTCACCTAAATTACCATTTGTGAGTTTATAGATCTCTATCCTATCCCCCCTTAGTCTCATTTCTAAGCTGAACAGCCCCAGTCTTTTAAAATCTCTTCTCATATGGAAGCTGTTTCATACCCCTAATCATTTTTGTTCCCCTTCTCTGTACTTTTTTCAATTCCAGTGTATCTATTTTTGAGACGGGGTGACCAGAACTGCATGCAGTATTCAACCTGTGGGAGTCCCATGGATTTATACAGTGGCATGGTGATATTTTCTATGTTCTTATCTATCCCTATGGTTACTCTCTCCCTACCCATCCTCCACCCGCCTCAAATGCAGACCTTCTTTTCAATAAGTGACCAAGCAACACTGCAATTCTTTTATACACTACACAATAGCAACCTAATAATATCTATTTAGTCATATCGGTCAAGTTCACATTTTTTGACTATATTACTTAGGAATCTGCATCTCTAAAAGACTGCATGACAAAAGTCGCAATGGGGGAAAACAATCAACAATCTAATAAAATGACAAGAAAATGTGAAATTCAGTAACTTTCTGAGTGTTGTATGTTACTCATTTAATCTGGGTTCTGCTAATTGGTGTATGGTACAAGGAAGAGACTTTGGGAGTCCTTGTAGGAATGGCTCACATCACTCTGTATCAGCTGTTGACATACAAATACCCTAGTAATGAAAATATTTTCATTCTTTCATAACGACATTCCCTGTCCTGTTTAATCTTATTTTCTCTCTCTTTAAAAACAAGCTTCTGTGTGGTTTTTCCATGCGAGGAGAAAGTATGGATCTAATGCCACATCTGTAGAAGTCTTGCATGCCAATATATCTTTTTAGGAACACGGAAAAAAGAAAATGAACTGATGGAATAATAATTACATTGGTTTTTTTGAGAGGGGGTTGGGCAAAACCAGGACATTTATATACCAATAAAAATGGATTTAAAAACATTTGAAAACAATGTTTTCTGGTTTGCTTAATCCTATTTTAAACTTAGTATAACACTAAGCAGTCATTCTGCTGCTGTAGTGTCATCACTGCAAGCTACAGTAGGGCAAAAAAGGACAGTTTTGCAAATTTCCAGAAACTTTGCAAGACAGCTTGTTTTACACAGTTTCACAATACTCCTGGGCATTCACAAATAATTCTGAAAAACAGGTGGATAGTCAGAATTCCAAGTTATTAAAGAGAGGGTTTGATGGGAGTTTTATCTATGTCAGGACTTCAGGATCAGACCCAGTAACTATGACCACAGGGTGGAGAGGAAAATAGGGAGAAAAAGCCCCCTGACATGCAGAAGTGGGAGGAGCAGTGCCTTCCTGCATGGTCCCCTTGTAATCTCATGGGAAATACCAATTTAAAATAATGCTCACTAGGCTATCATCATATTATGGTATTACCCCTCCTATCACTCCCTGCAGGGAACTGCCACTGCAAGCAGCCATGCCAGTGTGGGTCTTCTTTCCAGGTAGCTTGGGAACTAGTGTGCAATCATCTCCACACGGATGGCTTCTGGGAGGTATCCTAGTTATCCAAGGGGGTCTATGGGGTTGCACATCTGTTCTGTTCTACAAGACAATAAAGCCTGATTTCTTTCTACCAGATCCTGATGGATTCCATCTAATGCATGGTACTTCTTGACTCCATGTTGATTACCCCACCCCCACCCATGAAGGGAATAAACTGGCCCTATATCAATAACAAAATTTTAGAGCTCAATCTCTCCACCCACTTAACAGGTACCTAATAAGACAAATTGGTAGCTGGCACGTTAAGTGTAGAGAAGTGTCACCGATAGAGGCTCAAGCCTAGCAATTATCTGAACCATTGCAGGAAAGTACAATGAACAGCTGGACAACAAAATCAAAAAGTATCCTCCCTTATTCCATTCTCAGTCATATTGTGTAAGAGACAATGGAGAGGTAAACGTCACAAGATGTAGGTTTCTCCTTTCTTTTGTGAAATTAGTCTGCTGTGTCAGTATCTAAGGCACCTGACACCTAAGAACCTAAATACTGAATAAAGGTGTTCACGTGTCCCTTGCTACAGCTACTGAAAAAACAAACAAACACACACACATACACAAACAAACAACAAACAAACCCCACCATCTCATTTTTCACCAATTCTGTTCATCTTGGAATCTGGCCATGTGGCTGAGAATAGTAATCAGAATAGAAACTATAGCTGACCCCGAGCTCAGAGGTAGGTTTAAATCCATATTAGGTAGTTTGGGTGTTCCAAATTAAAAGTAATTAAAAAAACATGACTGCATAGAAATCCTACTTCTAACATGTGGTTTCTACCCATGCCTCTTCCTTTTTTGAACAGGGTAATTCTGAGGCCTTTTGTGACAGAGATTATATTTATTTTTTTCTTCCTTTTATTCATGCCAGTGTTGTACAGCTCTCAGATATTTGATATTTTGTCCTTTATTCTCAGACAAAGATACCGTAGTGCTGACTGGACAATCACTTGCAGGCTTGTGAGCTAACTTTTATTTTTGGCCTATTGCTTTCGAATGTTTAGAACTCAGCTTTCTGCAAGGCCAGTTCTTTTATGAATATGGGAGTGACTATGCAGATAAGATTATGTAGAGTGAAGTGACTATGCTAATGCCTGTGTTTAACCTCAGAGTAATGCCTGGAAACTAGATGTTTTCAGAAGCCTGAGCAGAGTTAGACTGAGCTGAATACTTCTTAACACAATTAAATGCTGTGCCTTTTCCCAACACACCCCGCTCCTGAGCACTTACTTTAAATAACTTTACATTTACCTACTGCAGCATTACGGCAACTTCTGCATGCTTGATATGAAACATGATGCAAAGTTTCTCCCATGGGACTTCTGCCTCCACCCCACATCCTGTTGCCCAGGTTGTTACATTCCTTTCTACACCCTGTCACTATCACACGTCAGTGCCTGGAAACAGGTGTAAGAAGATTAAAAACCCTCCAGAAGGGCCATTCAGCTGGGATTTTCATCTGTTTTCACCTTCCTCTTTGCCACTCCTATATGTCAACATATCTTGAGCAGACCGTGGTGGGAAGCTCCATCTCAGTTCATTTTATGCTGTTTGTTTTGCACAATGGGTGCATTAAGTGTTGGCTGTTTTGTGGGACTGGAGAGAAAGTAAGAAGCAAAAAGTTTCTAATATCCCTTGAGCTAGATGTCGCCTTTATAGTTATAGTAGTATCAATTCTTCAGGTCAACTCTAGTAGTTATTTTTACTTTGGTTCTATATATGGGATTAGCTAGCTTTCTGGAAATTCCACATAGGATGATAGACTTCAAAGGCAGGGGGTACTTGTCTCCACTTGGAAGTTTACCAAAAAGCTATTCTGGAATAAATATCTTGGAATAGTTGTTTTGGTAAATTTCAAAGTGTAAACAAACCCTAATAGTTAAAGTGATTTAGTGACAGAGCAATGTTTCATCACCAACTGAAAGCTGGTGATCTGTGTGACATGAATTGGTGGTTTCACTCTAGTTCCCGGTCGAGAGCTGTCCACATAAACCCCACCATTACAACCGGCACCCTTGATGGCAGTCTCAGCAGAGATAAAAACTGAAGAAGCACTGAGAACAAATGACCTTGCCTCATCCCTGGAGATGGATCTTTCAAGTGAGAGCAGTATCGATGGGACAAAGTTAGGAAGCTCTCGCTACCAGTGGCTATGTCACATCCCCTCTGAATAGAAAGGCTGATCAGGCTCCACTTAAGGAAACATGAGCATGCAGATTGGAAAGGGGGTGTGCTCTGTCATAGGTCTTGTTGTAGGAATGGGACTGCATAGGAAAAGAGAGCCATAGGGACTGGCCCAGAGCTTTGAGGTCTGAACTTTGGAGGTTTTTCTGAACTGAATTCCAGATCTCATGAGGTGCCCATCCCATCCCATTTCTTTCTTTCTTTCTTTCTTTCTTTCTTTCTTTCTTTCTTTCTTTCTTTAATGTAAGTTAAGGCTGCTCTTATGATAAAGAGCTCACAGGTGAATACACAGTAAATGAGACAATGGAGCAAAAGTGTTCTTGTTGGGGCTGGTTGCTCATGTGTTTACAGCACCAGTATTTTTTTTTATATACTAGGAGATATTTTTGTGTGTGCCTATAAATATTATGGCAAAAGGTGCTGATTGTTTGCACATTAGGGGTCACTTAGGTATACGCACCCAGCATAAGACTCCCATAGAAATGACTAAAAATGCCAGGCAGTATTTGCACCCAGAGAGTCATTAGGAGTATTGGGTGGATTAAGCACTCTCCTTTGGCAGCTAAAGATCTAAGGGATGTCCACATGGCAATTACACACCCGCAGCTGGTCCATGCCAGCTGACTCGGGGTCACGGGGTTTGGGCTGTAGGGCAGTTTAATTGTGGTCTAGACATTCAGGCTCCAGCTGCAGCCAGAGCTCTGGGACCCTCCCACCTCGCAGGGTTCTAGGACCAAGGCTCTAGCCTGATCCACACTACAATTAAGCAGCCCTTCAGCCTGAGTCAGCTGGCACAGGCCAGCCATGGGTTTTTAATTGCAGTGTAGACATACCCTAAATGTCTTTGCGTTGCAGAACAACTGTACAAAAGGAGGATAGATGCCCAGGCTCAACTTTTTAGACCAAGCAGTCTGTGAGCAGCCTTGGACTAGGAGTTTCTCAAGTGTAAAACTCAGGGATTAGGGTAGGAAGAGGCAACTGTGAAGCAGTGCAAGTGGGGTGAAGCCCTGAAAAGAGAAAGAGGCAGCAGTGCCTGCTCTGAGGTTTCTGTAAGAGGGTGTTGTCTGTGCTCTTTGTCTTGTGTTCAAGCGAATAGGACTTGTGTACAGTTTGTAAATAAACAAATACCATTAAGAAAATACTAGATTCCATATCACTGATTTCTTCTTCAAACAGGAAACTGACCTGAAAATCTGCTACCGCATGGCTAAAGAGGCAATACTATTTTGGTAATGCTGAGAGGCAGGGTTTTGCATAGTTCTATAAGAATATGGGCAATGCTGAGGGATGAATTTAATACTCGCTATTTTATGCCCCCCTCATCCTAGGAGTCAGAAAAAAAAATAGGCGGTCTAAAGGAAAATAGGAATTATTTTAAGATAAATAATTATATATATAATATAATAATAAATATAAATAAATATAATAATAATAAGATAGTAACACAAGTGAGCAGGGAAATTTGGAAAGTGTAAGAAACTATTTTTGTAAGGAGATTTGAAAGATACAGTTTATTGATCAGTGGTGGTATATGTCCATTTCATTGAACACACACAAACTGATACTATTTCCATCGATAATTGAAATGTACAGATAGGCATAGAAAGAATAATGCTGCCTGAGCATCTGTTGATGTTTGATTTAAGGGTATTTACTTTGTATATTTTGACATGTGATGTTGACAATTTGTGCTTTAACGGTTACGAAACTTTAACTTTTTGAATCTCAAGGTCTACTGTCAAAAATGGTCTGATGCCCCTTCCCATCATTTCCCGCAACTGTGAAAGTTTAAAATCAACGACAATTTTTTAAAAAATGCTTAAAAATAAATATTGATATTATCTGTCAAAATTACTGAAATTAAAATTGGATTATGCCAAACCTACCCCTAAAACGTCAATCCATATATTAGTTTTGGTTTTGTTGGGGGAAGCTGAAGGGGAAAAATATTTTTAGTTGAAGTAAATATGTTTAATTAAAAATATAAATTATTTACTAAACAATTTAATAATGTTTCCAAGTCAGTGTTGGGAATGTTTGCTTACAAACTTCCAGCAAAGTTTCTCAAAATTTCTCAAGAATATGGGGGGGAGAGGTTTTCAGAGTTAGACAAAGTAGCCTGAGGCATTCCAGTGACTCTAGCTCCCAGCTTGGCCCCTTTCATTAACTCTATATTCATTTTAAAATATAGATCTTTTCCGAGTACATGTCTTATTTCTACCTACCCCAGCTCTGGACAGTTCTGTATGAAAGCCTCAGTCTAGCCACAAAATCGGGAAAGCATTCCCCACTACACATCTCAAGTTCTGCATAGAATTTTGGCCATTTTGGGCAGAGGTCCAGAGCCTGCACATAGCTGTTATTGAATCATGGCTTATTCAGGAGCCAGGCAGTTTCACCTGGATAGCCGCTCTAGCCCCTCCCACATAGTGCAAGTGGTTGTTCCTAAATCCCCTCACAGTGTTGAGAAAACCATATAAAGTAATGCCGACTGGGTCAGTGCTAGCTTACATGGGGGTGTCCTCCTGCCCTGGTTATTTGTCAGGTGGAACCAACGCCCCAGAACGCAACCCAAGTTCTGCAATGCACTACTGGCTTTGGGGATGAGGCTACCAGGAAGCCCTGAATATTTAGAATTTCCCCTAAATCCCTAGAGTCTAGAACATCACACAGACTCGTGGACAGTTTCTTCTCTGTTCTGAAATTTCAGACAAGATATCCAAGTCATGAAAAGGGAAAACTTAAACCTCTGTCGGAGCAGTTCAGCCATGATGAGTGGGAACAGGGAGCATGCTCTGGGATGACTCAGGAGAAACGCAGCACCGGTCCAAAGGCCTATCCAGCAGAAGAGAACCTTCATAATCATGTATCAAAACAAAACCAAGATATCCCTAGCCTTGAAATCAACCCAGTTCACAGAATCTGAATGCAGAGCCCTGACTTTGCACAGGGCATTCTCTCACTTCTCTCTCCCACACCTGCTCAAATCAGGAACCCTCCCTATGTTTCTTCCCCTGAGCACATGGCAGAGGTCAGGAAAGTGAAGATGGAGTTATCCCTGTGTGTACAGATGACCAAGGAGTGTTTCTGTACCCGGCCTCATAGCCCCATGCTGTGGTTTGCATCCTACACCCACACTTCAAGCTGTAACCTTTAAGTGCCAAGTCAAACTGCAATAATGTAAAAGTTGCCTCAGATATACATAATCTCACTGAAGAATGCCAAATTCAATGTTGCCACTGTTCGTGATTTTATTGCGACTCTCATGAATTTCAGTATTTTTGTTAAAGCCCAGCTCCTGGAGTAATGGGATTACATGAGATCACATATTTCATTTTTTAAAAAAGTTTCTAGTTCTTGTGTCTGGACAGAAAAGTTTGAAAATGGAACCCCTCAAGGCTGAAAAAGTAGAAGGCAAAGAATTTTTTTTAAAAAAATCTGGTTTAAAAATTATTTCTCAGGATTTTGGGGGGCCCTGATTCATGGTCTTTTTTTAAAAAAAAAAACTTGTGATTACAATATTGCAGAATAGAAATTCTGATATTTAAGACTGAGTATATGTGGACTGTTTCTTCCATAGCAGGAAGCTAGGCAGCACAGAACTGGAGAAATTGCTGGGCGAAAGCTTTGCAATGAAGTCGAAGAGGTATAATTGAAGAGAAAATACTCCTTGTTCACTGTTTGAAGAAAGCAAATTTTCCTTGTAATTCTTTACCATTACTGCATGGCAGAGATAGCAAAATCAAACCAGAAATCAGAGTATGAGAAAATGGCTTGAATTCTTCAGGTATGTGTAAAGCTGCTGGATAAAGATTCTAATTAATTCACACCACAGTCACTACAAAATACTGATGAAACTCAGCTGGCACTGTACCTGACAGACTTGAGATCAGGGGAAGTAGAATTCTACCAGATTTCCACATCTTCCAGCACTTGTGATGTCCTTCCTCAGAACTGATGTGCTTTCTCAGAGGGCTGTTTAACTGTGCTGAGGATGTCTGCTTGAACAAGAGGTGCACATTTCTCCTAGAAAACAGAGACACTAATGTTTTAAATAAATAATTTGCCTTCAGGTATTAAATAGTCTAGTCGCATTCCAGCACTGATATCTATGAACACTGCCATGATTTTAAATTTTTCTATAATAGCATGGATAAAAGCATTAAATATGTTTACTATGATAGATATCTAGTGTTCTATAAGGAGGAATTTTTTCTAAAGTATTTACCAAAAGTGTTTTAGAAAGTTGTATAGTTTTAAAACTTAACCCATTGTAATACACTTTAAATGTAGTGATTCTCTTCAAAGCAAGTGTTGTTTTAAAGGCTCTGAATTAAGAAGTGTACCACTGGCTTCCCACAAAATTACTTTATTGCATCATTGTCAGTGTATTTAAAATAAATGTGACAGACAGTATCTGGTATTCAAAGGGATCTCACACAAACAGATTTATACTAATTCCTAGTAGACACTAGTCCACAATACAAAACTGTTACTTTTAGCATGATTGCCAATCATCATAGAAGTGAGGTCCAGAACTGGCAAGATACAGCGTTGCAGGTTTGGACTGAAGTACATTGACTGAACTTTGCAGGAAAGGTTACACAGCTCCTGGCTGCACTAAGCCTAGAGCAAGCCAATCCTATGATGTATCCATGACAATAAATTCACTGTCTAAATAAAAATGTCATTAGATCTAGGTCAAGTACTAGACTCTTTAAAAAAGATTTACAGTAGTTTGAAATAGTAACATTAAACATTAACACTTTTTTCAGGATGAGGTAAGAAATATATAAGCTGCCACTGATGTAAAACCCCTGTTACATATTTTATTTTGCTTTATGAAATAAGTTTATAACTGACCCTGATCCTACAGTTGGACCCCACCTGGGCAAATCCAATTTCAGGAGTAGGGCCTTAAAAGGGGCTCCATTATATTTAAGTTTAAATACATTTGAGCACTTAAAAACATGCAATTTGTAACTATATTTACAGTGTATTCAGAGTCCTAATTAAATTACATCCATATACTGATGCCTTTATTAATGTGGCATATTGGATCAGATTGGTCCATGGCATTCAGTGTGTGAATTGCCATTCCTTTTCTGTTTTTTAGAGTTTAGAAACGCAGCGTAACTAGAACAGGAAACCTTCCCCCCCCACCTTAAATTATTTCCTGTCAGTCCTTAGAAAAAGCAACTCATCTCTCAGAGCTTGAAGAAAGAACTTTGGGTGGCTGGTGTGTGGAGAGGGAATAACAGGAAGGGGAGGATAAGCAGAAAGCTAATTAGGCTTTTTACACTTTGCCATTGTGGTCAGCATGCCATAGATAAGATTGCTTTACTACAGATACCCTGTCTGCCCCTTCCTCTCTTTCATTTTGCTTTATTTTCTGAATGTGATCATGTCAGATGTGATTCCTGACCAACGCCCAGGGATAACAGAATGACCTTTTTTCAACCTCCTCCTCCACCCCGCCACAACCACTCAGGAACGCTATATTTATATGTTCCCTTATATCCTCATCACTTCCCATTTGCAGTGATAGAAAGAAGTCATTTTCCATTGCTGTCTTTCATAATTTTTTAAAAAAATAATCATTTGGAAGATCAAATGCTAAGTGGATCTTCAACAATGTCACTTATTTATTGGTCACCATTCCCTTGGTAAATTTTTCATATTCATAATTCAAGGAAAGTGACATGTTATATAAAGCACTGTATCTTTTTAAAACCACACCAAATTTAGTTATTATATCCTTCTTAAAGGCAAGATAAATTCCATGCAGTAGCCCTGTAGGAAGATCATATGTGGCTGTGTCGGTGATGACTATTGTACTGTCTATGCACTATACAGATCATACATATACACCCATGGCATATTCACACTTTACAGACTAAATTTTCAGGTGTGGGCACTAAGTTTGGGGACACAGTTTGTGCTCCCACCCATTATAGAAACAAACATGCATTTGTACCCGTCTAGTAACAGCCCAGGCACACTAGGATTATGCATACACTCCCCAGTTTGTGTGCTCCACTGCCAACGTGCAAGTGCAAACAATTTTTATGTGCACAAACTGGGTAGATGATGACTGATTAGCACATGCTAGGTCAGGTTTTTGCACACTGAGTATGCAAACTTGTATGTGCACACTTAAAGGCCAGATTAAAACCACTTTTCAAAATCAGGCTCTTATTGAAGTCTAGAGTATCACCTGTAACAAGCCAAAGAGTTATGTCTCACTGAATTAATGCCTTGGGAAAAGTACAGCTGTATACACATGAAATATTGGATCAGGTTGGCTACCAGGCTGGGAATTTATTCTACTTACTCTGCACAATTATGTTATCTTACTTTGTTACAATACTAATCTTTGATGAAATATCATGGCTAACTATTGTATGCCGAGTCATTCCACCAGTTTATAGAAAATTTGTCTGTAACCTTGACTAGAGTGTTCACTACCTGCTACAGTGGTTGCGCGTAAAAATGTATATTGGTTTAAGAAATTCCGCCGGTTCCAGCAGTATTCCCCATTTTGAGCACAGGGAATCTGTCTAAAACTGGTAGAATGAAAGAAACCAAGTTCAACCACTGATCAAGAAATTACGGTGGTGTTTTACCTTTTAGAAATAGTAAAGACCACATACTGTGCCCTGAATCTGGCCTCTTAGCAACCCCTGAGCAGCATAAAGGAGCCAGAACCTGACTTCAGCTGGCCAATCCAGAATGCCCCCAGGAAGGGTGAGGAGAAGGAAGCCCACAGATGACATAAGGGTAGTGGAGCAGTCTCTTCTGCCAACCACCCCAGCCCAGAGGGCATGTCAGAGTAAGCAGGGCTCAGTTCAACTCTCACTATTCACAGCTTCTGTGTGTCACTTAAGGACCATAACCAGATGTTATAAATTAGAGCAGCATCTACTTTGCTTAAATTCATGTTGGGGTAGTTTGAGAACTAAGGGGCCATAAACTAGCTCCCCCTCAGCCCTCCTGCACACAGCAAACTTGACACAGGAGACTGCTGGAAGGAGGACCAGCTGAGAGGAAGTGTTGGCAGCCAGGGTGGGTGATGCTCTGAAATTTTGCTGCCTTAAACCACATCTTCCGCTCATGCCCCTGGCTGTGGCAGGCATCCTCTGTTGCCTCCCTCATGTCCCCGGGATGAACAGATGGGGTAGTGGAGTTGTCACTTTCCTGTCTGTCTGTGGGGAGGTAAAATTTACAGCTGATCCCTTATTCCAGACCTGTCAAGTCTCCCCAGTTGGCTGGGAGACCACCATTGTTGGCTGCTCACAACAACAATTTCAAATTCCTGAGACACAGACTTGCAGAAATGCTCTAGTCTTCACTTTTAAGGGTACAATTGCTCTGGGCAATATCTTGAAGGCTAGGGTGTCTTCCAGGATGCCAATCATAAACTACCTGCTGGCATGACTCACCACACAGATACAGCCTAGAGCGTAATCCCTCCCCATCTACCTATGGCCATGGTCTCAATGTTTCAGCTAGCGTAACACCGAGCTGTGATCTCTCCATGGCAAGAGGGGCCTGGGAGTAGTAACCAGAGAATAGAGGCTCGTTCCACGGATCTCAAAGCAGCTTCAAGACAGTGGCAGTCAGAGACCCCACAGCTACCAAGAAGCTGCAAGGGAGGTAATGCATATTCAAATGTTCATATTAGGTCACTAATCTATTAACATAAAAGCTCCAGATTTCTGGACCTTCATTCAGCCTTAACTGGTAAAGTTCTCCCTTGCCTGCTGTGGAATCTCAGCGTAACTCCTCCTCCAGAAGGCTACCAGCTCAGTCAGCCATCAGGTTTCTGTGTTTGAGGTACACTGCTCTGCCTAAAATCAAAGAGAGCAGAGAGTGATGAGCCCCAATTAGTGAGAGTCAGCAGAAGACTATGTAATAGCTTCTTTAACAACTGAAAAGGTGAAAATGATATTAGGGACGACCTGATATAATGGTAGTAGGCAGCCTTTATAGATATTGTACTAACATGGTTCTCCTGACTATTATTAAACACAATTAAAGCAGATTTGGTACCATTTCTGATGATGAAAGGGAATACAAGCATCACTTAAAATGATTTTTTCTATTTATATTTCTATGAAGTTCCACTCCAGAATCTAAACCGCTCCAAAAATATTACAAAAGTAAAGAGCAGGCCACCTGCTTCCCCTTTCTCAGAACAGCTCAATGTCAGGAAAGGCATAATTGAGCCCTATAAAAGCCCTCTGAATTTCAGACACTTTCGACTGACTCGTAATTTAATTCCGTCCCCTCCCAAATTAAATTAAAAATGAATTTCCTTTTCCGTTGTTTTCTTACAAGTAACAGTTCTCCAGAGCATGAGCTACAACACAAATTCCCAGCTCCTCAGTTCTGAAAAAAAGAAGAGTGTTAGAGGTTAACAAGTGCATGTACACTAGAAATGGGCCTCAGCAGCCAAATTTGGGCCTGAAACTGTGAACCAAGCACTCCACTTCCCTCAAAGTTCAGGAGTGTTTGGATGCAAGGTTTTTGGTTCATTCACATGTCCCATATACCATAAAAAGGCCATTCTACTCTCTTTTGTAGCAAACAGATAGGGAGACTAGACAGATGGTGCAACTTGCACGCACACATTCTGGGGTTGTCTGAGGAGCTGACATTGTTGCCAATGTTTACAAAGTGTGACAGGGTCAGGCCAGATGGCTGTAGGAGAGTGACAGAAGGCAGATATATTAGCCCCAGGTTAAGTAGGTCCCTTTTCCCTGGGTAAGGTAACAGGGAAGGTTCCAGAACAATCAGGAACTTTCTGGAAACAATTAAGGCAGACAGGCTGATTAGAACATCTGCAGCCAATCAAGAAGCTGCTAAAATCAATTAAGGGAGGCTAATCAGGGCACCAGGGTTTAAAAAGGAGCTCACTTCAGTTTGTGGTGTGCATGCGAGGAACTGGGAGCAAGAGGCGCAAGAAGCTGAGACTGAGAAGTACAAGCATTTATCAGACATCAGGAGGAAGGTCCTGTGGTGAGAATAAAGAAGGTGTTGGGAGGAGGCCATGGGGAAGTAGCCCAGGGAGTTGTTGCTGTCACACAGCTGTTACAGGAGCCATGGTAGACAGCTGCCATCCACAGGGCCCTGGGCTGGAACCCGGAGTAGAGGGCGGGCCCGGGTTCCCCCCATCCCTCCATCCCCCCAACTCCCTACTTGATACTGGAGGAGTTGACCTGGACTGTAGGTTCCAACCAGAGGGGAAGGTCTCTGGCCTGTTCCCCAATCCACAAGGTGGATCAGCAGAGACTGTGGGGATTGTTCTTCTTCCTTTTCCCCATACTGGCCAGTGATGAGGCTAACTGAGTGAATGGCAGATTTGAGCCACGAAAGTGGCCAAACTGAGGGCTGCCGTGAACCTCTGAGGTGAGCAAATCCTCCAATAAGCATAGGACCCACCAAGGCAGAGGAGGAACTTTGTCACAAAAGCTATAATGTTTTTCATTAGCATTTCAAAATTAAAATGGTAAGGGTACGGAATGCAAACTTTGGGTCTTATTAAAATCATGATTTTCTCCTGGAACATAGTTTGTCCATGCCAGTTGTATTCTGATGTCTTTAACTAGCAGTCATGGTAAAGTAGAAAACTCAGGTTTTCCTTCTGACACATGATATTTCATTTCCAGCTTGCTCTAATACCATATTTATTTAGAACAATTAAATAATCTGGGCAGATTGGTAGGATATTTCAGGTAGCTTGTGAACGTGGGGGGGGGGCACACAAAAAGCATATTCCAAAAAGTGTTTTCCTCCACTGCTATCAAACTTTTCAAGCAAAAATGTTACCATGGTTGCACTTCAGCTAGGAGTTAAAGATGTTTCACTGTGCACTGAAGAGAGAGGTTGTTCTTTTTAGGCTCCCAAAGTATGTTTCTAATTTAAGTTTGAAAAAATATTTCCATTGTGCCATATATGCAGTAACTTAAAACCAAAATGAAAGGATTAAAATTAGGACTGTGCAGAATGGTTTGAATTAAATTCAGGTAGTGGGAAAGACTGCCGTATCTGGCGAGCCCATACTCACGGAGCTTTTTGGCCAAGAGGCAAGTTAAAGCTTAGCAATTTCTACCTGCCAAGTCCATAGTGATTTTGAAGACTTGATTCATCCTTTAAAAATAAATAATGTAAATGATATTGGAAGCTTGCCTACCCAGGCAGTCTTCTTTTATTCACCTGTCTTCTCTCCCCCCAACTCCCATTTGAACACTACAGTAATGGTCCAAAACATTTATGCTGACATTTTCAAAAACAGCCTCAGGTATTTAGACACTTCTTTCAGTGAAGTTAAGGGGAGATGTGACAATCTTCTAGACTGCTTTGAAAATCACAACATATCACTTACAATAGTGTTACCATAGAAGATTGGACCCTGATTGTAGAATACTATATATTCCTATTCCTCCATCCCATCCCATCGCACATCTGCAAATTCCTCCACCTTCCCAGGATACTCATCCGCCAGTAGTTCCATTTAGGATAGTGTAAATTGATTTCTTTATGAGCTATATCAGTACTACAGTTAATATGGCATCAATCCTAAATCTTCCACAATGTACTACATACAGTCATGTCCTTCAGTTGATTACACCAGGGCACAAGGAGCTAAAGACCGCCAGAGTTTTGATTTGGGGAAATCAAGCTTCGTAGCCTGAGGATAAGAAAACTCTACCTTTCAAAAAAAGGAATGAGTGCTAAAGAGAAACTAAGAGGGGCTAAACTTGAGAGCTCTCAAAAACAATAATATACATTATTTTCAGTGCTCTTTATTAGAAAAGGATACAGCAAAAGATACCTCAGATCTTATACTCTATCTTACACAGCTTAAACCTTTTTAAACAGTACTATATAGTCAGCAGTCTGGTCCACACAAGATAATCGTTGCTCTGCTCGGAATATATACACCCCCAGAATTGTATTCAAAGCACTATCATTGTGTCAGTCTAGAGACAAACAATCACCACTTGCTTTTGATTTTGAGGCAGTATCACCGTGAACAAGCTGTACCAGTGGATGTTTTGAAGCCGTGTGGCCAACTCTTGACATTTTATCACAAGTCTTACAATATTTCCTGTTTTTCTTAAAGCCTCAGCTTCTGGAGTCAGCTCATTACATGACAGTCTCAACTTTCATTTGTTAACAAATTAAGTTTCTGACCCTCATGGCTGAAGAATAGAGTCTAAAAATGTGATCTGAATATAATGGCTCAGAAACCAGAAGTCAAATAAAGAACCTAGAGTTTCTTTTTTTAGAATTCATTATTTAAGTCAATCTCATGATTTTTGGGGCCTGACTCCCAATTTTTGAACATTTGGGGTTGGCAGTATCGTGAAGCTTCCTGAAAACAGCTAATGAGAAATCTAATTTTGTTGCTTAAATTCACCAGACTGACTATTTATTCATAAAAAGAAAAAAGAAAAGGAGTACTTGTGGCACCTTAGAGACTAACCAGTTTATTTGAGCATGAGCTTTCGTGAGCTACAGCTCACTTCATCGGATGCATATGCATCCGATGAAGTGAGCTGTAGCTCACGAAAGCTCATGCTCAAATAAACTGGTTAGTCTCTAAGGTGCCACAAGTACTCCTTTTCTTTTTTCTTTTTACGAATACAGACTAACACGGCTGTTACTCTGAAACCTATTTATTCATAGTACCACTATTGAGGACTGAGAGTTTGAAGGATTGAGCCTTACTGTAAGAGAAAATGAACAATGATAAACATTATAAACAAAAGGTGGGTGAGGTAAGTCTTTTATTGGACCAACTTCTGTTGGTGAAAGACACAAGCTTTCAAGCTTACACAAGGCTCTACTTCAGGTTACTGATCAAGGAAGGGAAGAAAGAAAGCACTAAGGTTACAATAAAAAAAATGATTGGGATGCTTTGATTAGTAATGCACTGTTTCTTTGACACCATTTCAGCAAGTGAAATAATTCACTCCTGAAAGCCAGTACATATCACTGCTCTTAACTGGGAAGGGAAGAGAAGAGAAGAGGGCAGGGATGGCTGATGGTAGAGGAGAGATGGTGCTGAATTAGGTGCTGATTCTGCAAGTTTCTCTGAATGGATGCATATCTGTGTGTGTGCAGAGCCCCACTGATGTCAATGGGCCTACATGTAGAAACAGTGGTGTGTTCACCTGGATTTATTTGCAGGATCAGGACCTTACTATGTAAGGCAGCTGCAGTGCTCTGTGCCACCATGTGAGAGCAAGTGAAGAGGAGTGCAAGGATGCAAACTATCTTATTTCTGAAACATTTCAACTGGCACGTCAATGACCTTTGCTCTCCAAATCCTTTTCAGTATCATGGAATATTTATAGTTATCTTTGTGGATGTAGGAGTATTCAGGTGCCTGACAAAAATTAAAGCTGCATTATAACTAGAGCTGTGCAAAAAATAGCTTTTTTCGGTTCACTGGCAATTCTGAACAAAACAAAACAAAAAACAAAACAAAAAAACCCAGAAAACCAAAACAAAACATATTTCAGGGTCCAACCAAAGCCAAATTTTTCAGCAAAACAAAAAGTTCAAAATTTCAGTTCAGGCTAAACAAGCTATTTTTTTAAAATTCAAGGAAGTTTCCAAATTAAAAGTAGTTTCAAGTCGAAAAATCAAAACATTTAATTTCAAAAGTGTCAAAACAAAATGTTTTGATTTTTCTGAATTGAATGGGTTTTTTTAAATCCAGCCTAAACAATTCATGAACTAGACATGAATTTGAAAAATGTTTCATTGTTGCAGAATCTGCATTTTTCACTGAAAAAAGTTTTGGTTGAAAAATGTCTCTCAGTTCTAATGAGAATTACCTCTAGAAAATATCAGTCTCTTCCCTTCTCCCTTTAATCTGGCTCCTTGCAATTTGAGGGAGACTGCTGGTTGATTCCTCCCACATTAGGTGTTATTTGATGGTTGTTTAAAGAAATACAAGTTTAAACAGATGCCCTGTGGCCAACAGTAGAGGTGAGATTCAGCCTGAACATGAACTCTTGTGGAGCTTGTTCCATAACTTTAGACATTTCATTGAGAAGAATCTTCCCATACAATCACAGGATGAAACTTGGCCTCTCAGTCTAAACTGAGCATCTAGCAAACAGGGTGGGGAATGTAGAGAGATTGTTCTTGAGGTAACCAGGATCCAGTTCATTCATGATCTTGACGATGAAGATGGACCTTAAACAAGACCATAAATTTGATTGTCAGGCAATCCAGTGCATGGAGCACTGGTATGATGCGTCCACACAAGTTGATACTGGTCAGGAACTGGGCTCCTGCATGTTATACCACTCATTTTGGGTGGACAGGGGTAGCAGAACATGGAGCTCCAAGGTTTGTCAGGGAGCTAAGACTGGCTCTTCACTACTGTTGATGTTTTCACATCTAGGACTCTAACACTGAAATGTTCCTGGAAGTGAGGCATTGCTCAGTCTTTCAGAATAGGGTCCTTAAGCAGCAGACTACATCTCTCTTTGTGTAAAATGATCGGTATGGTCTCCCCTCTGCCCCATAGAATTACAAATATACTGTATCCAATATTAAATCCTGTTTACATAGCTAAAGCCTGTGGAAACTGAATGCTACTTTTTATTTTTTATTTTTTTGATCTCTGGTATGGGTGCTTCTGCCATCCTTACTCTAACAGTGTTTCATGTCTATCACAAGGACAAGTGGTCTGAAATAGGAGTGTGTTCACAATGAGAACTTACCCAGCACACCAGGACATAGTTATATTTATTTTCCTTTTTCAAGGAACAATCTAATTCTGTCAAGGTGATAAAGATTACAGCATGAAGATGTGATGAGAAATCAGCAGTAACAAAAAACATAGTACACTAATTTACCAGTGCAATTCTCTGCTTAGCTTGGGGTGTTTGCAGGTGTGAGAAATATAGCAGATACAATTGCTCTTGCTATATAGCATAAGATTCTAAGGATGATATGGGCTACAATCAATATAAATCCCAAACCTTTTCTCATCTAACCCCAGGTCTCAGGGATAGCCCCATATCACTCAGATTTGGTACACTTCTGCTTCCTATGTTGTAAACTTACTGCAGGTCTAATTGAAATAGGCACTATGTATAATGAAAGCATACAAGATTAATGAAAACTTGCATAATGTGTGGGCGCAGAACAGCATTCGGCTTCACAAATAGGCAGTGTGATGTAGGTGCCTACTTCTGGAAATTTGAAAAATCTCTTGCTGCCCATATGTGTATATTTAAATCACTCAAATATTTAAGTATGTTGAAAAATCAGATCCATTGAGAATGATTGATTTCTAGAGAGAGATTCCACAGTATCTAACATTGCAAGCCCACTGACTGCAGCTGAAGGTTGCCAGTCCAATTTCTCTTGCTGCCCTCTGATCTCTGTTTGCAATGGGGGCACTGAAACTCTAGATCAATTCCTCTGTCATGCTGTGGTTCTTCAGAGGGTCATACCTTTAGTTCACGATCTCATCCTTTCCCATCTTTGTTGCTTTATATCACTGTCAACATTAGCGCGTTCTCTCTGCTACTCTGTGCGTAACCACGTAGGCGGCTAGCTGAAACTTAAAATTCCTAGATAACAGAGCTAGTTTGTAACCAGGCCTAATGAGCCATTTTTTGCTCTCTCTCCTATGAACTTGTGACACAAAGAACACCGACCACTACCAAAGGGTCAAGGTTCCTCTGCTTCTCCAGCACACTGAACCTCCAGGAGTTTTGAGAGCTCCTTGTGCTAACAGTGTCAGCACTCCTTTGAGTTATTACAGAAGTTTATGAGAGCTCCAAGTTCCTATTGACAGCGACAGGCCAATAGCCACAGCAGAGAATTGACAGCTCCCTTACAAAGTGCTCTTAGGCAGGTAACTGTTCCCATGACACACCTAAAGATTTGATGACCAAATATTTCTACACCAATATCATCAGTTCTGTTTACTGCTTCCATGAAGCCAGCACAGAGAATGGAACACTGAAGGGGTGTTTGGATTAATTCCACAGCCCTCACTCACATGAGTAATCTCAGTGAACTAAAAGGAGCTACTCTCGTGTGAGTAAAGTTGTCAGGATTGGGCATCTGGTTAGAATTAGGAGGCTTTTCTCCATAATGTAATAACAATTTTAAGGTACATTTTTGGGTATGTGTTTAAAACCTTTGAATATGTCCCTTTAAAACCAGATGTCTGCTATTAGGATTTCATTACTGCACACTGCAAGTGATTTTGGCAGGACTGAGTGACAATTAATATAAATTCTTATGGGACTGATGCAGCATATGACATCATATAGTAAATCTTTTTCATTTGTACCCCATCAGTAATTGTCTGAGTAATAAACTCAATTGAAAAATCCAATTACATAATGCAGTGCTTTCTGAGTAATAATTTATTGTGTCATATTAACTTTTAGTACTACAAGTATTCATTGTTAATTCAACATTTGTCATATAATGGTAGATGATATTTGAAAGAAAGCCTACTAATTTGATTCTTTGGGAGAGATTTTAATAATTAATACCAATACAGGATATTGATTTAAAAATACTTTGGACAGAGGACCCATGTAAGATAACTAGCAACAGTTAAAGAAAAGTTGCAATCAGTGGGCTCAGAGCAATGTTCTGAAAGGTCACATTAGAGGTGCTTAGCAAAATTTAATTCAAAATAAAGTTCTCATTACAAGTGGAGCCAATTCCTAATGGGAACAGCTTTTGGAAATGTGACATCACTGGTGACACTGGTAGTATAGGGAGCCAGTGGGAAAGTAACTGCTGTGCGACAGAAAACATCTTTTTTTTAAAAAAAAAAACAAGAGGATTAAACATTCACATTTTCTTTTTGGATACACATTAATTTACAATCTCTTACATGAGGTTCCCACAATGCTAGGGCCACAAATGATGTCGGTTTTCAGCAAGATGTCCCCTGGGAACAGTAGTCTCAGGGATACCATTTGCAATTAAAGACTTTATTTTGAAAAACATTTAATAGTTTATACATGCTGAGAAGAGCTTCGCACCATATGAGCTTTCAGAACACAGCTGAGCAGCAAAACAGGTGTAGCTTTCTTTGAGTTTATAACTCATCCTGTCTGAAGCCATCTTTAAGGCTCTGGCTGGGCGCATGCGTGCACACACACACACACACAGAGCAGCTTAACTAAGGGTGTGTTTTTAAAGTGACATTGAAACTGGTGCAAGTCTGTGTGTAGACACATTTCAGTTTAGCTTAATCTATATTACCAGGTTAAGCTAAATTGAAATAAGAGTGTCTACACATGGATTTGCTCCAGTTTCACTAAATTGCTTTTAAAACCACACCTTTAGTTAAACTGGTGCCAATGTGTATAGACAGGGTCTTGCATCATAAATAATTTCTAGGATCTGTGCTCTTACTCTGGCCAAGTCCATTGTGTTCAGCATCTGGTTTCTGCATGAAATTACTCTATTTGATTAGGGTTTACTTGCTCTTCTTTTTATTCAGGTATTTCTATCACATAGCCTCCATCACCATCATATCTGAGTAGTTCAAACATTAATCTATCTTCAGAACAGCCCTTTGATGTATTAGTCCAACTTTACAGTTGGGCAACTGAGTATAGAGATATTAAGGACCAGATTTTAAAAAAGTTCACCCCTCATTTAGGTATCAGAGTTGTAATAAGCAATGTGCACGTAACATTGTATTATCATTGTCCTGTCATAGGAGAGATTTAAAGAAATTCTCTTTCACCAGTGGGTGTGGATTTGGCTGAGTCTGAAGAAATGGTCACAAACATCTTGGATTATGGAACACATCTCAAATATCCATATTTCTTCCTAATTCCATCTCATACAGTAGCTAGAGACAGAGATGAACATGTGATATCTAGAGAGCTGAACAGCCTATATTATTCCTTCACACTTCACTGCTTCTCCTACTTGCTTGCATTAAGGAGGGATGTTGTATTCCATTTGGAAAGAGCCATGTCAAGACAGAGGCTTAACAAATGAAACAAAAATTTAAATATCTAGAACTCGTGTCTCTTCAGTGCTCTAGAACAATTCTACCACAATCCTCCATTACTGCTCTGTCTAGCCAGACTGCAATAATGCATTAAAACAAAAACAGCAAAAGTTGTTCTGTACTACTTTCAGAACCAGCCTTCAAAATAAAATCTTTTAAAAAAGCACCTTTTGCCTAATTAAGATTGAGCACTCAGTAGCAGAAGCTTTGAACATGTAATCTTATGTCAGACGAGATCGTTTCAGTAACCTAGGCTGGTGAAGTCCCCCATTCTTATCTTTCAGTAGGACCCCACATGGATAAATCAATGATATAACCAGAAAAGGGTCACAGTCACTGTTGATTTACTACTTTATTACAGTTCAACAAAGCCAGTAAAGTACAGTTGTCATTTTGCAAGATTCTTCAGCTACCTCATAAAAATTAGTTCCTACCTTTTTCAGGAATGCATCTTTTCAAATGATCTGGCATGGAATAACTTTTCAATGGCAGCAAAAACTCCATTACAAAATTTAACTTTCTCTTTCATAGTATTTAGGGGAGAAATATTCAAATGGTGAACTCAAAGGAGCAGGATAGAGGTATAAAATTATCTGAGCTCCGTTGACTTCAACAGTTCTGATAAGTTACACTAGAAGAGAACCTGACACAGAAATCAAATCTGAAAACACAATTAATACTGTACTCTAGTTTGTTACAAATAACATATGTTCACAAGTTCAGAGAAAAAATAATGAGCATTACAATCCTTAGGTATTCTGAATATTTTTATTCTGTGTGTTTACATCAATATAACATTGTACTTGCTTACTTAAAATAACAGCAAATAGAAAAATAATTGAACACGTACTTACTTTCTTTACATATTAATTCCACAGGTGAAGCAGTTCAAAAGCTATTCTGCCCTCTGTTAGTTTTTGAATGATTCCACTATTAGTCCCAATTTTCAGCAAAGGTAAAAACAACTGGAATTTCCACGTCTTATTTTAGTGCACATGAATTTGTATCAACAAAATATATTCACGTTATAATTTGCATCACAGCAGAAAAAAAGAAAAAAGGGTGCATAGCATCCTGAAGGAATAAAAGAGAAAGATATCAAGGTGTGCTGACTCCAATGGCTCTCAGCTAGAGAAATTAAAATTCAGCATAGGGTATAGAATTACACTGCTTGATGCGGCGTAATTTTCAAAGCTTATTATGCCATATTAGAATCCTGTGATTCTGTTGTAATCCTCGTTAGGGTTTCTACTTACCGAAAAACCTTACTTTTACATTCTACTGTTTTTCAGCTGTCTTCTGCTCTCATTTTTGTTTTCTTTCTTAAACTGCATGCATTTTACATCTGTAAGGCAGGTACAGCTGAGATCTGTGTCAGTGGTTGACCCAAAAGAGATAATACTGGAGACATGCTCTAAAACGCACTACTGTAATCATAAAGCCTAGGAGGTGGATGATAGCCTATAATAATAAATTCTTGCAAACAAAAACAGTAAGAATCAGTCCCAGTCAATATGTGATTTTCTTGCTTTACCTCTGTTGAATGTATCTCAGTAGATTTTTTTTCTTGTATAATAGATTAAACTAACAATTTGCATATATTCTATTGGTGTCAACACAAACAAGATGAGCCTAGTTTAAAAATTTTTAATACATAAAAAATCCTTCAAGGATTATGTTTGTAAACATTTCTAGGAATTGCTGTTTTCTGTTGCCCTGGAGTCTCGTATGGGCCACAAAAGCTTCATTCAGAGGCCTCTGCTCCATAAAACATGAGTGCTTTTTAAGCAGTATTCTATTATACAGGCCAAATCAACTCACAGAGTAATCCTGGATGAAGAAATTGTTAAAACTGTAGAAGGCTAAATCCTCTCACTTTGCATAAAGTGCAAGTACACAGGAGAGAGGCAGTGTGGTGTAGTGGCTAGGGCACTGAACTGGTGGTAAGAGACCAGGGTCTAACTCCCTAGCTCTGTCAGTAACTTGCTGTGACACCTTGGTTCCTCTATTTCCCCTCTGGTTCTCAACCACTGTCTGGGTTGTCTAGTTAGATTGTACAGTTTCTGCTTCCCAAGAGGCTAGAAACAAAGGAAACTATGGGTATGCGCAGAGCTGAGCACAATGGGACTCTGATCTCAGTTGGGGTCTGTATGTCCTGCCATAATACAAAAATTATGCGATCCTTAAGCCTTACTTCCATCTGAGGAAGGCCTGGGCAAAACCTCTGTAGCCACCATACCTCCAGTTAGGAGGGGACTGGCCAGTGGAGCTGATTTCTCAATCATGGATCTGCTGGCAATGTCCATTACTCACCTTCAAAGTCCTCCTTGCAGATCAAGCTTTTGAAGAATTGTGCTCAATAATATGCTGGGGTTGCAGATGCTCAAAATCGGGCATCATCCCACACGTGCAGCAGACCCTGGAGCTGTACACAGGAGCTGTGAGCAAATGGAAAG
Source organism: Natator depressus (assembly GCF_965152275.1). Classification (NCBI taxonomy): domain Eukaryota; kingdom Metazoa; phylum Chordata; order Testudines; family Cheloniidae; genus Natator; species Natator depressus. The sequence continues at coordinate 41,225,370 of NC_134242.1, read as the reverse complement.
GGATGGGGAAGGTGTTTGGCTCACACAGGAAATCTTTATGCCTGAGCCTGCTTTTCTTTTTCCATTTTTCTTTCATTCAACCAAAACAGATATTGGCAGCAACATTCACAAAATCTAAGTCTGCATGTTGCTGAAATAAAGTTTGGTATTTAGCATAAAAGATTATATCAATGTTTGAGGCAGACAGAAAATCACCCCAAGAAGCTCAGCAGTTCAGTACCCCTATTTGCATACGTATGGCAGCTTCATTAGACAGCACCAAGATTTCCCTCATTAAATTTTTAGCATTGTACAAAAAATGTGGTTTTGTAAATATTTGAAATGCTCTTTTTCCTTTTGTAACTCTAGATATAAATGCTCTAATATAGCTCCAAAATTGTTATGCACCATTTTCTGGACAAGGAACATTATATGTTTTTGTTCAATTTGGAACTGCATTTCTATGCAGGGAAATAAATTAAATGTTCAGTTGGGTAATAAAATGATCCTACACCTTCTCTTCTGTGCACAATCTTTTCTTCATGTAACGGGCATGCTAAGGGTGTACAATAACATTTGGGTGGGGAAAGAACTAAATCAAGATGTGGAAGGAAGGCTGGTTTTGTGGTAAAAACACAAAATTGGAGCTCAGGAGATGAGTGTAGTTCCTGGCTCTGCCACAGATTTCCTGTATGATCTTGGGCAAGCCACTTAATTTCTCTGTATCTCAGTCCAAAATGGGGATAATATGTCATTTCTTTCACCCTCTATCTGTTTGTCTAATTAAATTGGGGCAGGGACTCTCCCTAACAATGTGAGTGGACAAAGCATACCACAATGGGGCCCAAGCTCTATTGGGGCCTGAGGCACTACTGTAATACAAACAAACAATAGAAGGGTTTGTTAAGATGCTACTCAGACAGAGGGCGTGTCTACACCGTCCTGGAGTTTGCACTACTGGGGTACAAATAATAGTGTGCACCAAAGAACTGCGTGGATGGTACGGGCACAAACTAAAAGGTTCCTACTTCACATTAGTCCTCTTCAAACAGGAATAGGTTATGTTAATGCAAAGTATGAACCTTTCAGTTTGCACCTGCAGTATCCACACAGGAGTTACAGCACAGCACATTGGTGCGCACTGTTATTCACATCCCCATAGTCTGAATTTCAGGGCAGCGTAGGCATGCCTTTAGCCTCATCTTACAAAAAGAGAAAATAGAGCTGAACATTGCAAAGTCCTCTATTCCTAGGTTTAAAATAGCAGCTGTGTCCAGAATTTTGAAGCAGAATTGTACGGCAGATGACTGACTTGGGGGCCTTATTCTGCAAGATGCAGAGTGTTCTTGACTCCCATAGGTGTCATTTGGACTGGAGAGTGTTGGGTCTTGTCTACACTTAGCAGAGGATTGACACTGTTGCGATCGATGCTTCGGCGGTTGATTTAGCGGGTCTAGTGAAGACCCACTAAATCAACTGCCAATCCCTCTCCTGTCAACTCCTGTACTCCACTTGATCAAGAAGAGTAAAGGGAGTTGACGGGAGTGCAGGTAGTGTGGACCCTCGGTAAATAGATCTAAGGTACGTCGATTTGAGTTACGCTATCCACTTAACTCAAATTGCATAGCTTAGATAGACTTTTCCCTTTAGTGTAGACAAGGCCTCAAACACCCCTCAGAGGCACTCAGGAAGAGTAAAGCAGGTAACGTGCCAGACAGAAATGGACTTTTCTGAAACTGCATGGTGGCCCTTTTATGACTTTGCTTGTGATGCTGGCAACAGTCTATAATTTCAGATTTTTGACTCCTGCTCCAGTACTGGCTTTAACAATCAAAAGTTAACATTTCAGAGTTTTATTCAGGTAACACACTTGAGCAATCAATGGCTATTCAGCAGGAGGCTGCTGAAATTAGCCTCCCTCCCCCACAATATCACTAACAACTTTTATTTGTCCAGCAAATGCCAGTCACAGGCAGGAGGTTTATAATTGCTGAATACACTTTTCAAAAACTAAGTGCCCAGTGAAAGGTGCTGAGTTAGCCACACTACATACTTAATTCCTCTCTCTATCCAATGACTCTGTGCAACATAGGCAGTGGCAGGGCCAGCCTTTCCCATAAGAATGCTTCTGCCATATTCCAGAGGGGCTTCTTCTGTGGTAAAATGATAAATTCATCTCTGTGCTCGTTTAGTCCACAGCTAGGTTGTCAAATGTGATACTGGCTTTTCTGACGTGAATATTATAAACTGGACTGAAACCAGCATCTCATTTCACTCAGGAAAGCTGAACTGCCATCAGATGGTAACTATTATTGTTTAGTATAACTTTGGCTTACATCAGTACCAGTGACCTAGATAAAAGGCTCTATATCCCATTACCAGTCCCCTGAGTCATCCAATCCTTAATAATCAGATCTTTAATTTCAGATATAATTTACAGTATATATACACATAAGAAATGCTTCTCATGTACTTTCAGGATGCTACCTTTAGATAAGTGGGTTCAGATATCTATTATAGGAAAGTTCTGGATATGTGAACAGTGTATATGACACATTAAACACTCTTACTTTGAATACTTTAGTTCCTAAATGAGTAGACTGCGCATATCTATTTTATTGTTGACCTCTGAGGTCAGCACTGGTGTCAGTGCATTGTGCATTCCAGCAGAGATCCACCATGAAATTGTGCTCTGGTAAATACTGATGGGGTTCAGGCTAGGGAGGGAGAAGATTGAGAGTCCTCTTGAATGGGCTCTCAATAGCCTGCGTGCATTCACTGTATTATGTCTGGGTCCATCTGTGGGAACGTGCACTAGGAACTGGCAGTGGTAGGATTTTTCCCATTGTGACTCAAAGAAACAACTATGGAACATACAGTACAGCAGGCGAGAGAACATGAACTAAAAAGAATCTCCTGAAGTAGGTACTGTACTGACTGATTGTCTCTCTCACTGAACGCTGTTAAACCAGCATGCTGAATGAGGCAAGGCGTCCTGCAGAAATAACAGCATTGATCATGAAATTCATGACTGATTGTGATGCATATGCATAAGGAGGCAGAGCTAAGGTTACCATGGCAATCTAAATTTTGGCATTTCCTAATTTGAGTGCTTCACTTTGCAACCTTGATATTTTCAGATAGGTATTTGAAATGCAGTGTTATTTTACAGAACTATATGGGCCAGATTCTGCCACCTTTAGTCACATTGAGTGCTACAGAAATAAATAGGAATATTTGTAGAGTAAGAAGCTACTTAATATGAGTAAGGATGGCAGAATCTGGCCCTATCTTAATATAAGTGAATTTACAAGTATTTTCCTTGACTTCAAGTGTATTTTAAAGAAAACTTTTTTTTCTAGTTTAGAAGTTTCTCACCTTCTACTATCTGATGGAATTACCCAATATTACAAATATAGTATGGATTTTTATGAAGACTTGACAATAACATGCATGCATTTTTAACCACTTTAAGTGACTGTTGGTAATAAAGAAAAAAAAACATTTTTAACTTGGTTGATTTTATGCTAGCTAACAAGATACATAAGAGAACTTTAGGTTTGAACATAATATATACAGCCTTGAGGGGGTTTATTTTATTTTAAAGATAATCCATCTAAAAATTGAGGCTCATTCTATGTCTGTTCATACGGACTACTAACTGGGATTATTGTACTATAACCCAATTGCTATTTATGTTATCAGTGTATGCAATAATTTCATTAGTGGAATTTAGTTTCTAGATTCATTTCATAATCCCCATGTCTATTACTTAGAGAGGGAAAAAAGCACAAATCAAGATGACATTTTAAAAAGTGTAGCTGAGACTGGTCTTGTAGGAACCTCTAAATCCTTTCCCATATTAAATACCTTATCTCAGTGGCAGTGTACCAGCCATTTAGGAAAATTAAAGAGGGAGATAGCAAGGAGAGACAGCAGATGATAAAGTACAATAGTAGTTCCAGTCATGTAGATAATGAAGGGATCCAGCACATGGCCTTTTCTGTTTATCCCTCTCTCAGCTTATCCTTCATCTGCTTACATTCAAATGGGTAAATGATTATTAAAATGATTTTGAAATGGGGTGCTCTAGTTTCATATGACTTATTTGTATGTATCCTATAACACAAAATACTTGGTAAATCTTTTGGTAGGCAGGTGATGTAGACTTTTGCCATTATAATTCAGTTTGGGATTTGATTTCTAAACGGTGGCTGATCACTACTACTTATATTTAATTTAACTTCACTTACTGCTCAAGACATGTTTGTTTGTGCAGCAGAACCCATTGTATGGTGAACCACTGCCTGTAACAGACAGGGTTCTACACTGTAAAGTATTGCACACTTTCTGAAAGGTGCTCAACACCTTCTATTCTAGAAGATAATGGATGCTGAGGGCATATTGAAGGACTGGACCCTTATTCTTTAGTATTACCAGAGACATACTCTTTGTGATGCTTACAGTAGCTCTGGGAAAGTGCACTATGGATGAAGCAATGCTTGATTGCATTTAAAGCATTCCAATTTTACTTCAGATAACTAGAAAATGTTACCTCCGTGTCTGCTGTATTCCCTATATATATTATTTTGCATAAGGAAATGCTGCAAATACTGGATTAACATCCTCTAGTTACCCAAAGGAAACCTGGAACATTTTTAATAGCAACTGCTACATATTATGCATGGATGTAGAGACTCTTCACAGGCTTGCATGTGTGGGCCTGACAATTTTTTGTGGGGTTCTAAAATTAAATACTCCCCTAACTTTCTTTCCCACATCATGTCTGCTTCTCTACCCTGACAAAATTTAAAAGCATCCCTTACTTCTCGGCCCTTCTTGATTTTGCTTCCCCTCATCCATGACTTATGTGGATTCCTCAGCACAGTCCAAGTGCCCCACTCAGTTTCTCACTCCATTTCTTTTGATCCTACTTTTGTTTCCAGGTCAAGAAAACCTAAGCACTTGTGTGCTATGAGACTTTTCTGGGGAGACTTCTGCCAATCTCAGGCAGTTGGGGAGACCAACAGTGGCTCCTTAACATCCTCCTTGGGTAACTGCTCCCTTCTATCCTTCCCTTTCCACCTCCTCTCCTATCTGGTGGGGTCTGGTGGTTGCTGTCAGTCACTGCAGTGTGAAAACACCCTTCTGCGGAAGCTGACTCTGCTTTTAACTCTCAGAACGTTCAACATGAAAGACTTTTGTATCTGCTGAGAACCAAGGAGTGGGTAGAGCAGAAGAGGGAAAGCACCTGTTTCAGAAGAGAGCCCCCTACTGTAGCAATTAGATGGAGGCAGACCTTCAAAGATTGGGTAGCGGTAGCTGTGAGTAAAAGCTGAGTTCCCCTCACATCCAAAGCAGTTGATCAGCACTGCCCTATTTGTTTAGCTTCTTAACATTCTGTGTTATGGGCTCTCTTTCTCATTCTTTCATCAGGGGAGGATATATAAGAAGTAGGAGACTGACCCCCTTCCAAACACAGTAGATGCTCTGGGCCTCAACACTGGCTCCCTAGCAAGCAATGTGGGCCCTGGAGAACTCACAGTGTCAAGAAAAGGAGCTTTCCTGCCATCTCTCAGAATTCTACCCTACCCAACTCTCCCACTTCCATCTCCTCCCCCTAATGAGGCAGAAGAGATGATCAGGTAAAATGTTAGGAAATATTGGGTCTTAATCTTTCTGGCATTGAAATCCACAGCAAAATGCCCAGTGATTTCAATGGAAGCACGATTGGGCCCTCAAGCATTAATTTTTAAACAGAATTGCATTATTTAACAAGGGAAAAAAACTAAGAACACTAGTAAGAACATAATATAGTTTAGGATGGTCAGAGTATGCAAACATTTTACTTTTTAAACACAAATGAATTAACATGTCTGCACTGCATAAATTGTAAAAATATTTGCAAAAGTTAACTTTCTATCTGAGTTAAATCAAGTGAAGTTTTACCTTTCATCAGCCAGCCCATCTCTTTGTTATTTTTTACACCAAGATGAAATGGATATCTTAAACATCAAAACAACTCAGCCTTACATTATGCTTACATGCCACTAACAATACCTCTTCCCACCTGTAGGTCACTGGTTCAAAGGTGAACAGGTCAATTCTGTCAGTTCTTCAAATCTAAATCTGGGAATCCTCAGTGCTTAAAGGTTTTGAGATCAGCTTCTTCAAGTCACCAAAGTTCCTTGCCACAGGTGCACTCTTCTATTGTAACTAATTGCTACACAGATTGTGGAGATTTTTCTTCAAGTGATAGTCTTTTGAAGTTAACTTTTGTGCCTTCCTGCAACTATATACCATGGATTAAATGGTGACACCATTGCTCACACAAATGATCTGTATCTATGGGATTGGTGGCGTGGGGGTGGAGAGGGTGGAAAGAAAGCTGTGAATAATCATTGCCTTAAGCATTGAGTAATAAAGATGAAATTTTCAGCATCCTCTGTTTGTGAAAGGAAAAAACAGAAAATGAAATGGATTATTCTGTTTATTAGAAATATGTGAACCTTGGAGGGCTTTGTTAATTTTTGCATGAAGATCAGGCTAAACAAAAGACTTGTAAAATAACTGATTAAAAAGGAAGGGGTTAACTTGACTGGGAGTGGAAAGATTCAAAGCTATGGCTCTTTGCCTTAGGGCTAGCTTGAATTTTTAGGCGCAGTCCTGTGTACGAGGTGGTATGCAGCTGCATCATCCAAGGATTAGCCTTTGGAAAGTGTTGCGACTCAGCCCCTACTCCCAGGAATAAGCAAGACACAGCAGCCCCTTTCTACATGTCTCCATGTTTTGATTCATCAGGACAATGAAAACACCAAAATGCAATGCGAGGACATCAGGCTGAGGTTCCCCAAAAGTGGCTGTTGTAAATTACTATTTTAAAGAAAAAAGGAGTACTTGTGGCACCTTAGAGACTAACCAATTTATTTGAGCATGAGCTTTCGTGAGCTACAGCTCACTTCATCGGATGCAATGAGTGCATTTTAAAGAGTGAAGTACATTGATCTCTCCATTTTCTTATTCTCTCCACTGAAGCGTACAGTGGCTATGCCATAACTCTATAAAGTTTCAAGAGCCAGTGTTTGCACCTGTGACCATCATCTGATTTAACACTAGTCACAAACTATAGTGTTGTCTTCCAGTTTCCCAGTGACCTGCCTGGACCTGATGGTTCTTTAGATATATTTAGTAATGTCAACACCTAACTCTTTCCCCAACCCTGCTAAGAAACTCAGTCCCATCAACAGAGCACACACAAATGACTCCATATGCATCATTTAAGATGAATGAAACTAGATTATATTACATTCCACATCATACAGTTTCAAGATTAAATGATAAAAAATAATTTTACCTTTTGAACCTGCATTTCAAACTTAGTAACTATGGGCTAGATTCTGCCAGCTTTATTCACTTTAAGTAGTACCTTACTCTGTAAATAGTCCCATTAATTTAAACGAACTACTTGTGGAGTAAGGTATTAACAAAAAGAAGTGAAGCTTTGCCACACACACCTTGATGTATTATAGATCGGAATGGCTTTGAATAGCACTTTCTAATATCTTCAGAAGTTTCTCTCCCTAGTGACATAAACACTGGTATTTACCGATTTACATTCTCCTTAGGATTCTAGGGCCAGATTTTCCACTGGTGTAAATTGGCATAGCTCCACTGAAATCAACTGAGCTAAACCAGTTTACACCAGTTTAGGATCTGCCCCCTAATCTTTAAATCATTAAGTCAAGACAATGCTATTCTTTCTCTGAGCTTCTGATACTGCAGTTTCAGGTGGCATCAAATCATTTAAGTACTGCATTTAACTCTAAGCTACATGATAACTTGGACACATTCCTTATCTTTCATCTAGATCCTGATTAAGCTGTAAGGAGGTGCTAAGTTAGCACTGGTTTCAGAGTAGCAGCCGTGTTAGTCTGTATTCGCAAAAAGAAAAGGAGTACTTGTGGCACCTTAGAGACTAACAAATTTATTTGAGCATAAGCTTTCGTGAGCTACAGCTCACTTCATCGGACGCATTTGGTGGAAAATACAGTGGGGAGATTTATATACATAGAGAACATGAAACAATGGGTGTTACCATACACACTGTAAGGAGAGTGATCGGTTAAGGTGAGCTATTATCAGCAGGAGAGCGGGGGGTGGGGGGGGAAGGTAACCTTTTGTAGTGATAATCAAGGTGGGCCATTTCCAGCAGTTGACAAGAACGTCTGAGGAACAGTGGGGGCGTGGGGGTGGGAATAAACATGGGGAAATAGTTTTACTTTGTGTAATGACCCATCCACTCCCAGTCTCTATTCAAGCCTAAGTTAATTGTATCCAGTTTGCAAATTAATTCCAATTCAGCAGTCTCTCCTTGGAGTCTGTTTTTGAAGTTTTTTTGTTGAAGAATTGCAACTTTTAGATCTGTAATCGAGTGACCAAAGAGATTGAAGTGTTCTCCAACTGGTTTTTGAATGTTATAATTCTTGACGTCTGATTTGTGTCCATTTATTCTTTTACGTAGAGACTGTCCAGTTTGACCAATGTACATGGCAGTGGGGCATTGCTGGCACATGATGACATATATCACATTGGTAGATGTGCAGGTGAACGAGCCTCTGATAGTGTGGCTGATGTGATTAGGTCCTATGATGGTGTCCCCTGAATAGATATGTGAACAGAGTGGGCAATGGGCTTTGTTGCAAGGATAGGTTCCTGGGTTAGTGGTTCTGTTGTGTGGTGTGTGGTTGCTGGTGAGTATTTGCTTCAGGTTGGGGGGCTGTCTGTAAGCAAGGACTGGCCTGTCTCCCAAGATCTGCGAGAGTGATGGGTCGTCCTTCAGGATAGGTTGAAGATCCTTGATGATGCATTGGAGAGGTTTTAGTTGGGGGCTGAAGGTGATGGCTAGTGGCGTTCTGTTATTTTCTTTGTTGGGCCTGTCCTGTAGTAGGTGACTTCTGGGTACTCTTCTGTCTCTATCAATCTGTTTCTTCACTTCAGCAGGTGGGTATTGTAGTTGTAAGAACACTTGATAGAGATCTTGTAGGTGTTTGTCTCTGTCTGAGGGGTTGGAGCAAATGCGGTTGTATTGTAAAGCTTGGCTGTAGACAATGGATCATGTGGTGTGGTTTGGATGAAAGCTGGAGGCCTGTAGGTAGGAATAGTGGTCAGAAGGTTTCCGGTATAGGGTGGTGTTTATGTGACCATCGCTTATTAGCACCATAGTGTCCAGGAAGTGGATCTCTTATGTGGACTGGTCCAGGCTGAGGTTGATGGTGGGATGGAAATTGTTGAAATCATGGTGGAATTCCTCAAGGGCTTCTTTTCCATGGGTCCAGATGATGAAGATGTCATCAATGTAGCGCAAGTAGAGTAGGCGCATTAGGGGACAAGAGCGGAGGAAGCGTTGTTCTAAGTCAGCCATAAAAATGTTGGCATACTGTGGGGCCATACGGGTACCCATAGCAGTGCTGCTGATTTGAAGGTATACATTGTCCCCAAATGTGAAATAGTTATGGGTGAGGACAAAGTCAAAGTTCAGCCATCAGGTTTGCCGTGACATTATCAGGGATACTGTTCCTGATAGCTTGTAGTCCATATTTGTGTGGAATGTTGGTGTAGGGGCTTCTACATCCATAGTGGCTAGGATGGTGTTTTCAGGAAGATCACTGATGGATTGTAGTTTCCTCAGGAAGTCAGTGGTGTCTTGAAGATAGTTGGGAGTTCTGGTAGTGTAGGGTCTGAGGAGGGAGTCTACATAGCCAGACAATCCTGCTGTCAGGGTGCCAATGCCTGAGATGATGGGGCGTCCAGGATTTCCAGGTTTATGGATCTTGGGTAGCAGACAGAATACCCCAGGTTTCTCATAGCATGTAATGAGTTTCAATGTCTCAACACGTCCTCAGTTCCTACACACCTGATGTGTAATTTGTCATTCAGACACAGAAAAGCATAGTTAAAGTAGTTGCAATAATTAAGCCATGTATATGTTTTCTGTATCCCAAGTACACTTTTATTAGTTTAATAAGAATAGGTCATCAGCTATATATATTTACAGACATAACATTCTGATCCTTATTAAACTAATATAATTAAATGCATATTCTACAAATCTATAGAATTTCACCCTCCAGGATGAAGTCAATGGCAAGACACAATTGACTTCACTGAATCCAGGATTTCAATCCTGGTTTTGTCTCAGAATTCTTTATTTCAAGCTGCCCCCAGATGTAAATCATTTTTACACCTTGAAAGCTCACAGCAAAAAACTGTCCTTTCTGCCTTAGAAAGCTGACTTTTCACAATTTATCGGAATCTGTTCTTTTGGTGATATCCCGTTGGCCCTGTATCATACCAAAAGTGCTTTGGAATAAGAGGCCTAAGGCCCAATTTCTTTATCAAAGTTTCACTCCAAGATTTAGCAATTTGTTCTTCAGCCTACTGTTGTTTGAAACAGGATAGAAGTTATGTTTTATTGACACGAGCAGCCATATGATTTGAAATACATAAGTAATGTTACCTGATTCACTAGGTCTTGAACATTATTACCCTGTATGAGATTACAAATGACAAGCATGATTATGTTTATGTTTACAACTGGTTGACATTTTTGACTTTCAACAATTGAAAAAACATGAACATTTTCGGTGTAAGCTATGTGAAAATGTCCCCTCAGTTTTTTATCCAGCTATAGAGGGTCATTAAATTTTTCTAACTTTAAAATGTCAAATATTAGAATTTTGAAAAAAAGGGAGAAAGTTAAAAAAAGGTCACTGGCTCTGTAGAGTTTAACCTCAGGTACTCACAGGTAGTGACCCAATAGATTGTAACTCCTGAAACAGGACAGAAGAGAAGCAATCTCTTGGAGAATTGGGGAGTAGCCCACTTAGTGCTTTATAAAATCATAGCTAATGGATTTAATTGCACTAGGAAGGGAATATGTATCTAATGCAACATAGATCACATAGTTGTTAAGTGGTTATATTACCTATTCCTAACCAGGAAGTGGAGTGCTTCATTCTGCAGTAGCAGAAATTTATCGGTACATATCAAGGTTTATCATCAGTATAATGGGCCCAATTCTGCCCTCAGTGGGTACAGCTTTAATCCCAATTGACATCCAGGGTGCCGCACTCAAGTAATGAAGAGGAGAATTGAGTCCATTATCTAAAATATATTCACTAACCTAGAGCATTTGTATTGGGTAGATGCACTCACTAGTCAGTAACATCAAACCATTAACACATTATTATTTATTGTTTCTGTTATCTTAACACATAGGAGGCCGAGTCATAGACCTAATTGTTAAAAGGTGCAATATCTGCTCATTGACAATTAGAATGCATAAAGAAGAGAAAATTGAATTAGCATGCATAAAGAAGAGAAAATGGGGAATATATACTGGGATTAGAAAAGAAGCTAGCTCTTTTATATAATAAGTTTCATCTTCATGAAAAATATATTGTAATCAGTCTTCTTATTTCCAGGCTCTCTCAATAATTTTTCAAAAACAACTTGATGCCAATGAGGGAAATACAAAGTGAATCAAAATTGTTCTATTGTAAAGTATGTTTCATGAAACAAAATCATATATGTGGATGTTAAACCATGCTGTGTTTGAGCTCCTTCCATGTCAGAGTAGAATTTCTCATGGAATGTTTCACAGTGATGCAGCCCAATAATATATTAATTCTCTTATCCGATGAATTGTAGTACTGCTAGTGATTTATTAATTATCACATGGCTTATTTTTACATTTCTTATTAATCAAAGGTGGTCTGGAGTGAAATATCATTACTGGTTTAACATAAGGAGACCAGACTACTACTGGGGAAAAACAAGTTCTTTCTTGTTAACAGACCACGTACCATAGTTTTATCCCCTTTTGTCTGGAATATTAAAATGTATTTTCAGGCCAAATCCCACCCTCCAACACTGCTTATTTCCCTATAGTTAATTAGCTCTTTAATCAGTTCCTTCTACTTCTCAGAGCACTGGTAATTGAACCGGACTTCACACAGTAAATCATTGATAGAGATTAAAGAAATACTGTACTAAGGTCGTTAAGAAATATTTATAGTTTACAGATCTGGCATGTGAATGTGGAACATTTTCAGACACAAGCCACTCTAAAGGCTGGACACTTAGAATATTTCAGTCTTTTCTTTCCTGAGATTGCCATTCATAGCTGAAGAAACTGAAAATATACTCAATTTTGTCTGAAATTCCCTGTGTTGGATTATTATAGTGCTTCCCATTGCAATGAAGAGGGTTAAGTGCTCACTAGGACCAGATCTTGCAGCCTGCTCTCAGTTCATCTCTTTCTTTAAAGTCAATGAAAAATTTGCCTGAACGAGGTCTCCAGGATTGGGCCTATACTGCAGGTTTTTAAGATTTACATGAGCACTCAGTGTTGGCCTAACTCTGCTCCCACTGAAGTCGGTCACAGTCAACAGAAATTGACTTCCGTGGGGGCAGAGTTAGGCCAACATGGAATGCTTTTGAAAATCCCACCATCAAAGTTTAATGTTGCCTTGATATATTAGGGGAACACACAATAAAATAAAGGCTGAGGCATCACAATGTGCTTTGTTCATTTATTAGACAAGGGTGCTTTAAGGTTTCAGATTTTGTAATACTCCATTGTATACTAGTACATTTTCAGTAGAATAGTTTGTGTAGCAAAGTCTCAGTAATTGTATTAAATTGTACTTTGGTATCAAATCTTTGCTCAGAAGGAGGGGGAGCCATCACTTTTTGGTGGGTATGTAAACTAACATATCAATTATCATGGTTCAGCTGTACTTAATTGTCCTATGCCTGATGCAATATAAGACATAATGGGACTGTTTCTAAGTGGAAGTTATTTGCTCTTGATCCATGTATTATAAATATTTCAGAACATTTAGACAACAAAATACACAGATCGAACAAACTGGAGGGGTTAAAGGGGGACAGTAATTATTACTGTATTCAACTCTTCAGGATGCTACAAGGCTTCATGTTGTAAAATAACATATCTATGACTCAGTTTCCCTTTTTATAAGATATGAAGATTGTTACTTACCATCCTTTGTAAACACTAAGATCTATAGAAGACAAGCACTCCATAAGAGCTAAGTACAATTATTACCACAAAGTAGTATTATGGGAATTCATTTCACGTCAGTTCCTCCATTGCACTTGGAGGATTAAAGATTTTAACAACCAAGGGGTACCTGAAGAGCTACATTTCAGCAGCTGAATGACTGTGAGCCAGGCTAGTTTTAGGATAAATTCTGCTCTCATTCAGAACCGTTCCATTGACATCAATGGGTTTGGGATCAGGCTCTTATTCTCTCAGGGAAAGATGACAAGTGAGCAGCATTAGAGAAATTTAAGAGAATGTTAAGACCCAGAAAGGAGAAGGGTTAAACTTTTCTAGTGACAGTGTGTGTATTCCTGTCAGATCCTTGTCCACTCTCTGTAGTTACCCTGTTGTATGGATTCTGGGAAGGTGGTTGGATAACCCTGTCCCCTTGCAGTATTAAGCAGTATCCCAACCCATATAAAACATACCAGGTCTAGTGCAACTACTTGGACATCAGTTTCAGTTTCACTATGAATACTCATACTTAGCTTTATATGTGCTGTAGCGCTAGTAAAGCTTGAGTGTCTGAATGTTTATGGAAAGCCAGTGCAGAAGAGGAACTGGCATGACTTGCAAATTAATTTTTACATTCCAATGAATAACTACTGGAAAATGTGATATTTCACTTCCTGTATCATTTCATCTTGTGTAAATGGGAGCCAGGCCATTTTGTATCTGTGAAACCTGTCTATGGAATTCTCTGCCAAATAAAGTTTGTGATGCCCAGTCAAACACTTTATTTAAGGCAAGGCTGTGGATTTTAACTCCTTCCCCAGGCTGATAATGTTATTGCTTAGTTTGTACAGTGCCCTGTGGTACTGTTGTGAAGGACACAATGTAACGATAAGTTATTGATGACTGTGTCTTCTTGGTTTTTTAGGAGATGCGAGAGAAATTAGTTAAAAAGTGATTTTCAGATGTGACATTGCTAGCGCACAGGCATTTAGGCACTAATTAACCTAAACATGCTTGTTTGATTTCCTAGGCGGTGACTTTGGGAATTAAGGACTCAGTTCAAAATAGCCATTACTAAATAACTGTGTTCATGATTAAAACATAAGGTTATTGGAGAAAGCTTAGCTAAAAAGTAGATAAGTTGGATAGATACTAGTTGTTGTTTTATTTTTAAATCATGGCTATGTCCCATTATGCTTTGGGGATTTAGATGACAAAGACAATGTTTCTTCTCTGTCAGGAGAGTAAGTTAGTGGTTAAAGCACAGGATTACCAGTCACCAGATTTACATTCTACTCCCATCTTTACCATTGAATCAGCACATGAGTCTGAGTAAGTCACTTGACCCTTTGCATTGCCATCTGAAAAATGGAGATTCTATGGTAACATTTACCTACTGTACCTTGTGTGTGCACAGGGATTTAAACAACATCCACTAAAGCACTCAGAGCCTCCTGCAAGTTATCTTATTACTAGGCCCTGATTCAGCAAGCCATCTCTGTTCAGCAAAGCACCTGAGCATTTGCCAGATACCTTGTTGAATTGGAGTCTTATTGCAAAAATGTAAGGACAGATCTAAAGAGATCTGCCCTGTGTGGTCCATGCTAAGTTGTATTTTTCTCACCATTCTTATCACTAACAGTTTTAAATAGCACCTATCGGTATTTATACCCGAAAATTTCAGACAGGCGCATCTTTCAGATCACAGCTGATAGTTACATAAAAATTCTGAAATCCTCCCCCCCAACCACTAATCACATGATACTTAATCTAAACCAAAGGCAAACTGTTTAGCTATGAATATATTTTCCTAGCCAGTGCTCTAGATGTAATAATGGTTTTTAGAATGTGTGGGTCTGGCTCACTTCAAGCGGTTTTGCTCCTTCCTTGACTCCAGCTGCAAACTGCTAAACACATACTTTTTTAGGTCATTATGGCCTAATGTCTGTGGCATTACATTATTTCAGTGACATATCTTTGAACATACCGTAATTCCAAAAACTGCAGGTCATCTTTTAACTAACTAGAAAGCAGGATTTTATATTAACTCCATCCTTTGCCTGTCTTTATTTTTTTTTAAAAAGAGTGCTATGGAACTTCCCTTTCCCATTATTTTACATCCCTTCTTGGTAATGAGTCTTTTAAATTTGCCCTATTAGGGAAAACCATTGCTAGTGACAAAAAATGCACCACCACTGAGAACATCTTCCATCCCAATAAATGACGGCACAGAGCCAGCAACACAGAATAGCTCAAACACAACATGCATAACCAGAGATTCCTAAAAATGGAAACATTGCCAAAGATGACTTTTTTTTAAGTCACAGGCCAAGAGAGGATGACAGTTTGTCTTTGAACTGGTAATTTTTATGTTACTTTTCAAAAATTAAAAAGGAAGGATTTCAACTTGTATTTTAACTCTTGACTTGACATAGTGAACAATTAAAGCATACATAGGGCATAGTGAGCCAATGCACTACCTTACCCAAAGAGCTATTAAATCTTGATTAGCTAAAAAGTGAAGTGAATTTGGTGGCCTCTATTTAAGAGGAGTACAATCTGGAACAGCAAAATAATTGAGAGTCAGGAGTGAGGTGTATTGGCTGAACTCTGTGCTGATAGCTGCCTAATGGATAGTGTACACAACTGGGACTCAGAAGACCTGGGTTATAGTCCCAGCTCAGCCAATGGCCTGCTGTGTGACCTTGAGTAAATCATTTCATCGGTCTCAGTTTCCCCATCAGTAAAATGGGGCTATGATAGTGACCTCTTTTGTAAAGCACTTTGAGATCTATTGATGAACGGTACAATATCAGGCATAGGTATTATCATCACCCGGGCCTTTCATTTACAGATACACTACAATCAACAAACTCAAAAGTGAAATTCTACTATAACCTGATGCCCATTGTTGAGGGTCCTTAGTGGAAGTTTTGTGATTTTCCATTATTAGGACATTAGGGAGCCAGGCACATTGCATCACAGCCTGTTAAAACATGACTGTTCTAAACCTGATCATTCCCGTTCAACTCTGATTATTCAAATGCACAATGTCTGAGTGAGGTCTAACCCTAATGCTCAGCACAAGTTCGGTAAGAATTGGCTCTTATGGACTGTCATTCCCTTTTGTTGCAAAGTTCCCAGATTTCACAGTAATTTAGGGGCAGAATGTGACTGAGACTATACTTGTACAAGTGACTGCTCACCAATGGGCATATGGCACACAATCTGGCCTTTACGCAGTAGAATCCTTTCAGTGTGCCTACTTTTTAGAAGTGAATGTGTGTAAATTGCTCCATTTGGGCAGCTTCACCCCTAAGAAAATCTTTCAGGCATTTCCCCACCACAGCTTGTTTATCAGTTGAGATCTCCTGAGACACACACCATCTCCTGGACAGAAACCACACCAGTATTTTGTACACACAAAGTATGTAATATTCTGTAAACATTTTAGCTACATGGTGTGTAAATGAAGGATAATGGGCATTGTTCCATTGTGAGATCTGGAGGGAAAATGCCTAGAAAGAAATGAACACTTTCCTTATTCCATAACCTGCTTTTGACACTGAAAACAGGAGTAGCAGCACAAATACAAACAAGAGTGCAGTGATTTTCTTTCTAAAGGAACAAAGTGCAGATGTAATATGGAAAGTTACATGAAATGGGCAAGATTGTCAGAGCCCCCGCAACCCAGGCACATTCAGATGGAAACTCCATTTGGGGAGAGAAAGGGCTACTTGCCATAGACTCCTCTGTGAGCAAGAGGGCAGAGAAGGGCAGTTCTGACACCCTGCCTGGCCACTCATCAGCCAGCCACATGAGGGAAGTAAGCTACTCCATGAAATGGTGTGCAGTGACTTCCTCCCTACTCATAAGAAGGGGGGAGCATAGGAGGAGTTGCAACTCATTATCTGGGCTGCTCCTGGGACAAACTAGCTAGACTTCATCCCTTAATCTAGCCCCATGAGAGTCAGGTTTAGGCTAAGAGGAAGCCAGATTGCTCCCTCCAAGAGAGACAAATGAGGGAGGGAGAGAGGTTGTGGGGAGGAAATTTGTGAAAGTTTTCTTCGATCATTCTCTAAGGGGCAAGTACTCCTCTCTGCCCCTAATAAACTAGCAATGGGGTTGCCTTCAAAACTTGAGAGTTCCCAAGATCTATGTTGATCTCAGGACACCTATTGGAGGCAAGCACTCTTGTGGGCACTGGGGACACCTCTCCTCCATGAAGAGGTGGGGAGCTACATGTCAAAGTGCCAGCTTTCCCGTCAATTTTTGAAGCAGCAGTGCTTTCTAAGACTCTCATGTGTTCAAAGACACTGCCTTCCTCACCCACCAACTTCTCATTCCTCCTGCCAAGCTCCATGAAGCTGGTTATTATAGCATTTCTAGCTACGAGGAACTGAAAAATATAGCCAGAAAGCCTGTTTCCTGCAGACTCAAGAGCTTCAGATAGGCAAGCAAGTTTTGGATGTATACCCAGATTAAACCCAAACATCTTGATATTCCCCATTCACTAAATCCAAACATATCTGATACGCTTAAACTCACATTGTATCCTGTCAGACAGAAAATAGCAATTTGCTGCTCCATATAATCCAACAATTTATGTTGGATGATTAATCGGAATATTGCTCATCCAAAAAAAAATCACATTTTCATTTACCTTTCAAGACTATAAGGACCTGATTCAGAGCCCAATGAAGTCAATGGGAGTTCTTACAATGACTACAATGGACTTTAGACTGGCTCCAAAGGATTTTCCTATAGTGATATGTTCATCCACTGAAGCCTGAGCCTACCATTCATTTGTTCACACTACCGCTTCCAAAACTGATGAGTTAAAATTTACTCTCAAGGCCAGATATCAATAGGTAAACTGAATAATGAGATTTGTTTTCCTTACATTGGTTTTGACCTTTAGTTGAGCCTATAGTTATATACCCATTATAAACAATGCAATTCTTTTTCCTTCTGCCATTATCAGTAAAGCATTGCTCCAGTGTACGTCACTTCATATCCTTCAAAGATCAAACACAAGCTTTAATCTGACATTTATCTAAAGGGACTCTTTGCAAGGTCCAAAATCTAATAGGGTTTTCCTATGTGCCAATATGCTCGCATGGGATTTTCATGCTAGAGTCTTGCAAAGATTCTGCTTCCAAACCAAGGGCCTAATCCTGCCCCACTGAAGTCAATGGTACTTTTGCCATAGACTCCAACATGAGCCGAATTGAGTCCCAAATCCCTTGTAAAGCATTGTGGGGATTTATAGTACTATAGAAGCTAACATGAATAATCAAAGGCCTTGCTGCTGTACACTACACCATTATAGTAAATCATTTTTGGTTTACTTTTGGTTTCACTTATCCTAAATTTCCTAATCAGAACTGAAATTGTGCACAGAAATATTTTTTCCTAAATTTCCAATCTGGGGCGGGAAAGAGAAAGAAAGAAACACACCGCAGAATAGTCACTAGTCTGTGTTTAGGGCACTCACCTAGGATGAGGAAGACCCAGTTCAAGCCCCAGCTCTGCATCAGGCAGAACAGGGACTTGAGCAGGGGTGTTTTACATCCCAGCTCAGAACCCCAACCACCAGGCTATTGATTATTCAGAGGCTGGGCGGGGAGGGGGTGGGGGATAGGGGGTGGTGGTGGTGAAATCTTTCTTGCTCTCTCTTTTTTTTTTTTTGCCAAAAAAAAGTGAGAAAAGGGTCTCATTTTTTTTTCTGTATTGGAATGAAAATAAATTTTGAACCTCAAAAGTTCTCATGAAACCAAATTACTGTTTTCTGACCAGCCCAAGTCATCTCATACCTGCTCCAGACATCTTCATACCATACTATGTTGTGCATTCCTTCTTGTTTTTGATAAATTCAAACCAAACTCGGGCTCATGCCAAAAGTGATTGTGGAACTAACAATATCCAGGCCAATTTTTGTAAAACAAACCTAAATTGCATTTTGACATTATTTACCAAACATACACAATAATTTGCCTTCGCCCGCTCCAGCCCTCCTCCCCCAGCTATAATTTGTCCTACTTCTCAACTGAAATTGAAATCTAGCCAATGACTAGTTATTCTTGTATTACAATAATACTACAATGGCAAAATATTAACTATAAGATGTTATTTACATCTCTTATTGGCTCAGAAATGAGCCTTTCAGTTGCATTATTCACCATTAATCAATACCTAAGATTGAAGTTAGTTCTCCAGCTTCATAGGTAGTATGTTACAAATCTATTTTGCAATCATTCTATCAATTGCCAGTTATATGAACTAATTGAGATTAAACTATTTCTAAACTGCTCCTGTGCTATCCAACATTTCAATTGATTCCAGAGTTCCATTCTAGGAATGTGTATAAAATACCCCAAACCATGGGCTTTAATCAAAACATCTCCCTTTTTAATTGGTCACAGTTATATATTGCATACTGTAGATCCTGATTATATATAAAAATTTAACTGGTTTGCATAGTTTTTCATCAGGGAAATAAAGCCAATTGCATGCACTGCAAGTATTTAAAAGATAATTCATAATCCTACAGAACAACAAGCCCATCTAGAATTATTGCGCTATTTTTGTCCTTACCATTCTTAGTACACTATAGAGTGTATCTACGGCTGAGCAAGTAAAGGGAAAAATTCTTCTTGAATTTTGCAAAGGTCTTTTAATCACAAAATTATTCATCCATCTTTATAAAGTGGGCAATTAATGAAAACAATAGTTAATGAAATTTCTAAAATATTATGAAGTTTGTTGAATAATTTATTCAACAAATAATATTAAAACTTTCTGTGAATGCAAACTTTCACGGTTATCATAGATTCAATGTAGCAAAGCTGGTTGTTAACAGAATCACTACATCAGGATTCTCATCTCTTTAACACTCTAAGGGCCAGATTTTCAAGTGCTCAGCACCTATAAATGGGAGATTTTTCAAAAGTGCTCACCATCCAGCAGGTCCCATTGTGACACATTGCACTGAGAAGTTTTGAAATTCTGGCCAATAATGTTGGTGCTCAAAGAGAAGCTCAAGTCTTTTGTAAGAGAGTTCAGCACCTGCAATTTGGGCCAGATTTCAAATCTGGCCCTTGATTTCACAGGAAGCTAAAATCTGCCCTAAAGACCTAATTCAATGCCCGCTGAAGGCATTGGAAAGGCTCCCAACTTTCTCTGTTCAAAGTAAGTGATTTTACAACAGTCTTGTCTACACTATAATTTTTTTGCTCCCACCATTGGTACCACTAGTGTTGCTCCCTCAGTGCTAGCAGTATGTTTCAAATCCAATATGTGATAGGGAAAATAAATCACCACTCTGATGAAAAATGAAAGGGGGAAAAAACACATCCACAAGGCATGTAGGTTCTAATGTACCATACTATGTGTTTGATCAGTTGATTCAGAGTAGTCCAAGTTAACTAATAAATCCTATTTCAATAAGGGTGCTAAGGTAATGATCCAAAATACTACAGAAACAATGATGAAAGTTGTGATGTATTGGATTATTACCATAGAATATTGTGTATGATTTCTATTTTTAAAAGGGAAATAAATAAACAGGAAAGTTGTGATCATTTCTCTGCAACACATGAAATGCAGGGCAAAATAATCAATGTTTGGCAAACAATCTGGGGTTATCTTTTTGAGTTTCTAATAATTATGAAATAATGAAGAGCTAATAAAATGTCTTGATAGAAGTGAATATCTTTAAAATATTCAATATTTAAACAAGGGCAATGCTAAACATGAAGACAGAAAAATAATGAAAATATTAAAGCACATAAGCCATGTAAGATTGTGATCTCATTGGATATTAAAAAACCAAGCAGGTCTGGGTCTAAGGTCAGTACCTGGTTGAGAGATTCAGGTACTACCGAAAGTTATGTAAATCAGTAGTTGCCACTCTTCCCTGTGAATTAGCATGAAACAATGCCTCAGCATGATGTTAGCAGGCATGGAACTACAGGAGTTAATTCAAGGAAGTCCTGTGGCCCGTGTTATGCATGAGGTCAGACTAAAAGATCACAGTGGTCCCTCTGCTTTATAATCTATGACCGCACATCAGTAGTGGCAAAAGTGATCTCTACGTAGAGTTTATAAATTAGGCATCCGATCTGCAACAAACCCTTTGTTGGTAGATATTTGTACAGAGCTCATTGCAGAATCACAGCCTTACTTTGTAATACATGACCATCACTTTAGCTTCTTTGGATGAATATTGTTACATAAATGAAAAAAATATTGCTATTAGTTTACAAACAGTCACTGTAATAACCAATATATATTTACTATGTTTGGGTCTGAGCCGAAGCCCTGTGAACCCAATAGGAGTCTTGCCAGTCACTTTAATGTGCATTACCATCAGGCACTTTATTTTCATCTAAAGATAAAGATAATCTGGCCATTAGAATTGGAGTAAAAAATACCCACCCCAAACTTTTTCCAAACGCTATTGGGTTGTGAGGATGTGTGTGTAGTCCTCAGTGGCGGCATGGGATTGTACTGGGTTGAAGTTATTCTGATCAACATCTATTACTATGCAGCACTATCATGAGTCAGCTAATGAAAGAGATATGGAGATGAAGAGAAGACTGGGACAGTAGCAAGAAGAGAATGCTTCTTACAGGCCAAATCCTGCTCACCGTATTCACCTGAGTAGTTCCACTGTGTGGGAGAAGATAAAGGGAGAAGGCTGTTACTAATAACAAAAACAACAGGTAGTCTCAGTGCTTCATCCAAGATCATTACTCTCACTTTGTGACAAGGTGATGAATTCTGGAGGTGGCCAAAACATTGTTCATTGCTTTCCCTTTCTTCTAGTCTCTTAGTTAGTAAATACTACCCTAAGTACCTCTTTGAACTTCCTACTGCTGGAGTGACACTGAAAAAGTTAAGTAGCCATTGACTTAGTTCAATTGCATCACATTTTTGTTGATGCTAGTAACAGAGGTTAATGCTATGTTGCTCTTGTTCTTCTCAAAAAGTTTGTTAGCAACACCCGACAGTGACTGCAAATAGTTTGACAAATTTACGTGAATCTCTCTGAAGAGGTTGAAGTTGGTTCCATACATTTTTGCTAAATTGTCTGTGTAATTTTATGACTTTTTTGATAATCAAATTTCACATCCTATAAAAGTCCACTGACAATGGTGACAATAAAAGAGTTATTAGAAGCTTAAAGGCCCATGCGCTGCTTCTATTATTGTTCATTACAGCATCCACAAGTGTTCTCTGTGTTGTGAACTGCCTAGAAAGAGGTGCCCCTGCCTTAAACAATCTCTCAGATTTGGACAAGAACTGAGTGAGAGCAACAAGCAGTGGGGAATGAATGGAGGATTGGAATACAAAAGGTACAAAAATTAAGTACTATACTAGCTTAGCTATGTCATGCGCATATCTTGAACTTTGACAGATGTGCAAGACTAGACTATAAATACCCAGTATTTATATATACAACACACACATCCTTTCATCAAGAAGAAGGTAAACAATTTTAGGAAAACACATGTTTTCAAAATATAGGAGCCGAAGTTGTGATTTAGGTTCCTAAATATGTTGGCTGGTTCTCAAAAGTGCAGAGCACATCCAGTAGCTCCCATTTAAGTCAGCTGGATGAGCTCAGTACTTTTGAAAATCAGCCCACTTATTCAGAATCCTAAATCAGGACTTAGGCTCCCTGTTTTTCAAAAATCTTGGCCAATAGATGTTCATAGCACTATTGCACTTTAATTTGAAGCAAATATTTATTCTTTATCAATGGAAAAAATCCATTGCCCATGAAACAGTATCTGTGTTTCACTCAAGAAGCAATCTGGGTTCATGGACAGTGTTTAATTTGGTATGATACATAGCAGACTAATATTAACTTTTCTTTGTGAACAAGAGTGTGTCTATACTTACCACAACAGAGCAGGGATCAGCTGACATCATCTTCGCGTACACTGGGATATGCAACTTGTAACCAAGAGGACCTTTGAAGAGTTACTTTCACTTGACATTCCTGAGATACAGGGCCTGAAGATTCAACACCCATTGAAACCAATGGAAAGATTGCTATAGACGTCAATGGCTCTGAATTGGCTCATAATGTGTATCCTTTTGTGACACAGTATATACTAATTCTAATATACTAATATGTAGGTTGAAATAGTCTTCCTATTGAATGGATTTACTTTATCAATACTGTACTCAATGAACACAGGAAAACATCTAACACTCTTGTTGTCAGAGTGCCTTAATAGTTATCAGAAACATCTCATTACACAAGATCAGCAATGGAAAGTGTATAATACATTCACCAAACACTCCCATGTTTTTGCTTAATAAAAGAGACTGCTGCTTTTCAGAATGGTTTTGTCTGTATCCCTAGAGTAGCCATTACCAAAGGAACATCCAGGTGTTGCTGAGCTTTAACAGAAGAACAGTCCTGGAATGAGTGGAATTCTACTCCACTACCCACCCCAGCTGCCACTGCCTTTTGTTCCCCTGTATCCTATTTTCTCTCAACTACAGCCATGTCCCATTTCTGAACAAATGACAGACAGCTCCCAAAACTTGACCACCTGGCCTTTATCAATAGGCAAAACCATAAAGCCCCCAGGACCTGGGCCAGATGGAAAGTAAAATTCAGCAACAATCATCAACAAAGGCACTTGAACATTACAAAGTTGTTGTAACTTCTTGGCAAAATTTGGTATTGTTTACTGACAGGTCAGCACTAAGGATAAATCACAAAGTGCAGGAATGTGTGTCAACACTTCTCCATTCAGTGCTAATTGTTATTCTATACTCATGTCACTTACAAATATCATCTTGGCAAAATACAATTTGTAAATTACTTCAGTTTCATACAACAATCTCTTACACACAGCGAACAAAGTACCTGAGGTAAAATGCAATTTCCTCAGTCAATGTCTCATTAATGGATGAAACAGCCTATGTACAATAATCTACCACAAACAATGCCAGTTCCCCCAAAAGCTGAGATCAAGTCAGAGCTAAGTAGACCAGTGCTGCATTCTTATGGTAATCAAAACTTGAAGGTATAGATTTATTGTACACATAATCCATGAATACTGATAAATCTCCAATGTTGATTCAGAAATGTTAACGCATTAAAAATCTCTTGGCAGTTTAAGCATTGATTAATCTTTTATTTGCTGTTCGATGAGTTTCAAAGATTTCCTTATTACTCAAAATACTATTAATATGCTATCAGTTACATTATAAAGCATGTTTAAAAGTTGATTGCAAACATAAGGTATTGCGTTAATATTTACTTTTGCTGAAATTTGATCTCCAACACAAATTTAAGTGTCTAAAAGCTTCTTATATCCTTACTGATATTCAGTAACACCCCAAGTCTCTGAAAGACCAATTGAAGACAATGGGACTACCTATCAAATAGATAACTACTCAACATCCATAAGGACATCAGAATCTGAGGGTAAGCCCCGAATTCTGCAGAGATTTTAAGTGCATGCTTAACTGTAAGCACATAAATAGTACACAAGTGTTTAAAAGTAAGCATATATTAAATTTTTACAGCATCATTCAGGTGGAGTACACGAGTTGACAGGAGAGCAATCTGCAGTTGATTTAGTGGGTCTTCAGTAGACCCACTAAATTGACCACTGATGCATCGATCGCTGCTTATCAATCCCCCGGTAAGTGCAGAAAAGCCCTACATCTGTCCAGCATTCCTCCTTATTATACAAGGTCGCACTAATGCCTCTGGAAGATTAAAAGAGTAAGAGCTGGGAAAGTGTATATTCCCCCACATACCCCACACTCAAAAAGCAGGTAAATTGAGGGGGCTTTTACAAAGTACTACCTAATTCCTTGAGGCCACCATTGAGAAATCTCATTGCTGAGCTATGCTATTTTATATAGGTTTCTATACCGCGCTAACTGTATGATCTGAGTACCTTCCAATAGTGCATTAAGCAACGTGACTACACATTTATCGCGTGTTGTTCTCTCATCCTCTTTTCAGCAGGAGAAGGATATGGACTACGGTGTCTCTCTCTTTTTTTTTTTCAATAAACCTGTTGCTATGTGTTTACAGTACAGAAGGCAAGGTTAAAAATTTGCCTTGAACTTGGAGCAGAAAGTGAAGAGGTTATGCAAGTCCTTATTTCCTGGGGGAATTCATTCCAGTCTCTGACCACTGCCAGAGAAGGTTCTCATGTTATCACTCTGAATGATTTTAAAATAAAATTTTATATCTATGGTTTTAATTTAAAGATTTCTCATGAGTCACAATCACTTTCTTACTCTTGGGTGTCTCACTTTATGTTCTCCTAGGTATGCTCTCTTTCAAAGATCATAGGTGAAATCCTGGTCCCATTGAAGTCAGTGGGAATTTTTCACCCCATAATTTTTTGGGGATTTTCCCTATGTATAGATGAACAACAAAACACCTTTTTATTCCTGGGGAAAATAAATCCCACCCTCTCTGTGGGGAAAAAACACTTCAGTACTTATGTATGAGTATCTTATCATCTAGGGTTTTTCAACGTACTAGATTTTGGTGGCTGAAGATGATCACGTGCAAGGAGTTAGGTTCTTCTCATGCATTTTTACTGAATTCAAGAGAATCTGAACGATGACCATCTAAACTGATATGGTGTTGTAGCTGTGTCTGCAGACAGATTTGGGGACTTGACCCCATGGTCATTTCTCAGGTAAAATACATGTATTTTTGTACTCTATAGAAAATTGCAGAATTAACATATCTATTCAGGGCTTGTCTTCACTACTGAGGAGATCAACGCTACTACAATTGATGCAGTGGGTGTCGATTTAGCAGGTCTAGTGAAGACCTGCTATATTGACGACAGAGCGCTCTCCAGTCAACTCCAGTACTCCAGCTCCGCGAGAAGACTAAGGTAAGTCAACCAGAGAACATCTCCCATTGATGCAGTGCAATGAAGACACTGGGGGTAAGTCAGCCTAAGCTACATCGACTCCAGCTACATTATTCATGTAGCTGAAGTAGCATAACTTACGTCGTGAACCCCGGTAGTGAAGACAAGCCCTCAGAGAAGTGGTTTGCACAATTAATGCTCAAACCAAATAAAACCAGTATTTCCTATCTGCAATACTACTAGGGACACTTACAGCTATCTCAAGGAAATCTAGCAGATCAGTAACTGGCTCTGAGGCACTAGGGATCCCCACAGTTTGCCCACTTAGGAAGTAATCGTACACTGGCTATAAGGGAGCACAAGGTAAGAGGCTTGCTTTCGCTGTTGTAGCATTTCATCCCTGTGTACCAATAAGCAATCTTATAGGGCCTTTGCTTTGGATGGTGTAGTGGGTGTGTGCTAGTTACAACTTCTTAAAGGTTCTGGGCACTAGCTCCTTTGCCTCCTTTGAAAATCCCAGCTCAGTGTGCCTTTCCACAGCATACTTAAACAAGCATAACATCTCCCTCCCTAGCACTTGGGCACTGGAGGTCATACTGCCCTCTCCTTATGCTTCCTTCATTCTTAAAAGCCATAATATAGCCCAACATATTGACTTCACAGGTCCTATGTCTATTTTCTTTCTACTTCCTCATCATGTTAAATATATTTACGAATGGAAATTTTAGATTTTTATCACTAAATGTTGGAAAACATCAATTATACCATACACACACAAGGACAAAATATTTTCATCAATAATAATCAAAATTTACAGCTAGGCAAAGTAAGAAAAATACTGCTTGAGAACTTGGAGAGGGGTAACTAGTGGTGTTCCTCAAGGGTCAGTCCTAGGACCAATCCTATTCAACTTATTCATAAATGATCTGGAGAAAGGGGTAAACAGTGAAGTGGCAAAGTTTGCAGATGATACTAAACTGCTCAAGATAGTTAAGACCAAAGCAGACTGTGAAGAACTTTAAAAAGATCTCACAAAACTAAGTGTTTGGGCAACAAAATGGCAAATGAAATGTAATGTGGATAAATGTAAAGTAATGCACATTGGAAAAAATAACCCCAACTATACATACAATATGATGGGGGCTAATTTAGCTACAACTAATCAGGAAAGAGATTTTGGAGTCATTGTGGATAGTTCTCTGAAGACGTCCACACAGTGTGCAGCAGCAGTCAAAAAAGCAAATGGGATGTTAGGAATCATTAAAAAAGGGATAGCAAATAAGACGGAGAATATCTTATTGCCCTTATATAAATCCATGGTACGCCCACATCTTAAATACTGCATAGAGATGTGGTCTCCTTATCTCAAAAAAGATATACTGGCATTAGAAAAGGTTCAAAAAAGGGTAACTAAATGATTAGGGGTTTGGAACGGGTCCCATATGAGGAGAGATTTTCGTCTCGAAAAAGAGGAGACTAAGGGGGGATATGATAGAGGTATACAAAATCATGAGTGGTGTGGAGAAAGTGAATAAGGAAAAGTTATTTACTTGTTCCCATAATATAAGAACTAGGGGCCACCAAATGAAATTAATGGGCAGCAGGTTTAAAGCCACTAATACTCATTGCTATGCTTCGGAGTGTAGTGCTTGTAATGCTAGGAGGTGATTGTGATTGGTGCGGATGATGCAATATGAAGGTTTAAGATAATTGTCTGTTGCTTTGCAGGACTCTGTTTGCTTTCAATTAATAGAATAAAGATTGCTTTCAAACCCACACAATTCTTTTATTAAAACACAACTACCAGAGGAGAGGTTTCAGAGTGGTAGCCGTGAGGAGAGAGTCAAGCACAAAAACACATCAGCTCTGAGGGGGACGGAGGAAGGAAAGGTCGCAGGTCCCAGGAGGAGGTGGGGACCCTGGACAGCTAAAGATTTGTGTATGTCCAGGGATCATATCCAACCTTCTCCTTTGGAGTACAGTGCAGGGAGTACTGTACTTCAGCAGGGCCAAACTGCAGAGGGATGGGTGTTGAGTGCAGTAGGTATGGGAATATGGGAGCATTTAATGGACAGCAGGTTTAAAACAAATAAAAGGAAGTTCTTCTTCACACAGCGCACAGTCAACCTTTGGAACTCCTTGCCTGAGGAGGTTGTGAAGGCTAGGACTATAACAGGGTTTAAAAGAGAACTGGATAAATTCATGGAGGTTAAGTCCATTAATGGCTATTAGCCAGGTTGGGTAAGGAATTGTGTCCCTAACCTCTGTTTGTCAGAGGGTGGATATGGATGGCAGAAGAGAGATCACTTGATCATTACCTGTTAGGTTCACTCCCTCTGGGGCACCAGGCATTGGCCACTGTTGGCAGACAGGATGCTGGGCTGGATGGAACTTTGGTCTGACCCAGTATGGCCATTCTTATGTTCTGTTCTTATGTCCTTACTAGATCTACCCTTGCCCCAGGATTCTCAGGGAGCAATAAGGGCTTGTTGTGCTCTTCCCCAATGTTTGGTTGCTCAAAAGGCTGAGGATGATATGGACCATGACCCAGATACTTATGTCTTTGTCACCTCCATGCTGTCTGATTACAATGTACTCTATTTGAGGTTATCCTTGAAGACCACCCAGAAGCATCAGCCGGTGCAAAATTCTGCTGCCAACATTTTAAGTGGAGAGAAGCCACTATCACCATATAACAACTGTGCTCAATGTTCTGCTCTGCCTAGCCTTTTGTTTGATGCCAATCAGTGTGCAGGTTGCACTCTATAAAGGCTGAATAGCCTGGCAGCTGATTACTTGAAGATGCCTCTCCCCCATACCCCATCACAGGTTGCTTCTGCCATAACTTCCTTTGATAAAACCTTTAGGAGTGGAGGCAGATTATTTTGAGTAAAAGATCAAATTCATTCCTTCTGGCAGTTTGTCAGACCCAGAACTTGGTAGGGCACAGTGCACATTTGTTATGGCAGGTTTTTAATTACATCTTTTATGCAGACTGATATAGCTCCATGTGTGAGAGTAATGCAGTTTATGCACAATAAAAGAGTAGAGTTTTACAAATTTAGGCCAGATCTCAGCTTGTGTAAATTAACATAGTTTCATTGACTTGAATGGAACTTTGTCTATTTATAACAGCTGAGCATCTGACCCTTCGTGGGATAGTATTAAATGTGTATTTTATAAAAATTGCAAGTTCTATAGCAATAGGTATCCTATAGAAATGTCTTCCTCCCCCCACCCCATCTAGAGCACATGATGTTACTAAACTGCTGGTGAACTTTTAGAAGAAGCAGACCATGTGTTGACCTGTGTTAAACACATGAAACCTTGAAAATATTAGAAGGTTGCAGACTTTGGAACTGTGAACCTCAGCTGGAACTTCCTGCCGACTGCTTTCCTAGTTAGAAGGCATCAGGTCGAGTTTTGTGCTTTGCAGCGTACAGCATGTCTGATCACAATTGACAGACTGCTTTAAAAGCATGCAGCACTGATGAACGCTTAACCTGCTGCATGATATAATTTTAAAAAATAGTTTCTGACCTTGGTCTGTGGACAAAGAAAAGAAAGCTGTGTTTCCACTGCTTTAAGGGAAATCTATTTAGATGATAATTCCATTTGCACAATTTAATATTTATAAATGATAATAGCATTTTTGCTCCAAATCCTTTTGTTTGACTGTGTCAATTCACTGTTTAATTTAAAGTAAAATATAATTGAATACCACCAAACATCCACTAAAAATAGCATAGTTAAGTCTTTAAGATGATCATACAAATTATATCCTGTTCAAATTATGCATTTGTTTTAAATTCAGTAAATACCAATATAATTTCATTTAGATAAAATTAATGTAATCAAATTGTTCTAATGAATCCTGCTTAGTATTCACCTCACAAGCTCCAGCATCACATCACTGCTTTACATTGAGCTGGTGTAAATCAGCAGAGCTCTGCAAAGAGATTGAAATGGAACTACACTGATGTTTACCTGCTGAAGAGATGGCAACTCGTTTTTATGCTGCAGACTGATTTCAGAGAGAGGAATGTTGCGCTGAATAGTTACATTGGATGATCTCAGAAAGTTCTGAACTCCCCCACCCTGCACCAAAGAGCTAAATGCTGATGCCTTTCCTCATGTTGACCTAGACTTTACTCCACTAGTGGCCCCATGGAAGACAATGGGACTCTTCCCTGGGTAAGCTAGTATTCACTGTGGA
Source organism: Natator depressus (assembly GCF_965152275.1). Classification (NCBI taxonomy): domain Eukaryota; kingdom Metazoa; phylum Chordata; order Testudines; family Cheloniidae; genus Natator; species Natator depressus. The sequence goes on along the minus strand of NC_134242.1, from coordinate 41,195,216 downwards.
ACCAGGGTATCAGAATTTGGACCTAAGTTAGAGCCTGATCCATTCTTTCTGTTACTTCCATGGGTCCTAGATTGGTCTGTTAGATATCTTGTGTACACAAAGTAATATCTACTAGAGCCAGTTAGTTTTACGGAAGAAGAGACTTTAAACTTCCTTTGTGTGAATGTGGGTCTCATGAAAATAAGGGAATAATGAACAGCACTGCCAGCTCTGCCCTGATCTGAAACAACCCTTCTACTGCACTCCTGAATCTCTCTTGAGCAGACACAACCAAATTGGGACTCTATTTCCCCAAGCAGAAGGGAGCTAGGGCCCACAGATTTGTGCCAGCGGAAGCACAGACTAAAGAGAGGTGGCTCTGTGGTATGCTCTCCATTTCCCCTTAGCTGTACAGAAGGAATCCTGATCCAAGATTTGGGAGGGCTTGGAGGCTAGCTGCAATTTCATGGGAGAAAGCAATGCCTGCAATAGCTAGCGTTACTTACCATCTCCATTTTGTGGACCTCCCACGCTTGTTGGGGGGCAGTGCCAAAAGCCCTTGAGGGAGTAGTATAGTGGAGAGGCTCAGGGAACTAAAGAAGAATATAGGGTGGAAGTGTGGAGGCAAGCAGCCTCTGTGCAGATGCATTTTGCTTTCAGCAGATTGCCTAAAATCCCTAGAGTAGAGTTAGGGACTGAGCCCCAGCCCCCATATGAGAAGGAAGGAAGAAGACTAAGAGTTGAAACATATGGAGTTTCAACTTCTCTAAGCTGGAACAACCTCCCTATGGGATCAAAGGACAAAGAATTATTTCATAATGAAGCAGGTAGATGGGGTGGGGATGGATGGGATGACTGTATCAAACTTATCCTCTCATTTCACTGACTTGATCTCAGTCCGTAGCTTGGACACAACAGAACACAAGAGACAGTAGCCTGGAGGAAAAAATGCAAGGAGTTGACCCAAAAAGGAAATTTTCAGCTCTTGTGTTTTATTCCTGTTTATCAAACAGAACCCTCAACATTTCCAAACCGAAGATTTCCATTACTTTCTTTTTATATGTACGCATTTGCATAGAGAACAATTGAAAATGTACTAAAAACGTCAACCATTTACCATGCTAGAGAAACAAGTGCCTTTTGTTGCTGCGGTTATTTTGTTTGTTTTTAAACTGTTACCACTATTTGGCCCAAGTTCAGGGCCTTGCAGGAGTGTTTCAATTAGGATGAGAAATTGGTTCTAGGAGTCAGGAATATTCTTGGTGTCATCTTGATTATTTACAGAAATGTACACAAAGTCCTGTCTCCCTGAATGCAGTAGAAACAAACAGCAGCAGAAATCGCCACTCCAATGAGCTTTGGACCCTAACCTGCACCAGAGCAGGGAAATGAAAGGGGTTAGAGGGAGAGAGAAACTGAGTTAATTCAGGAATTTTCACAGTACAATACACTGTTTCCATGTGTGCACACATGGGGGGAGAATGATCCCATTGCAAGGGTTTCTGGTAAATCATATACAATACAATGAGCAAAATGATACAATATACATAAAACTACAATAGATTTATGGCTGAACATAGACCATTAATTCACAACCACATTGTTACAAGATTATTTGGCTCCATATGGCATTATTAAAAGTGTAGGCCCCGATCCTGAAAACACATAGGCATGTGCTTAACTTTATGTTTATTATGAGTAGCTCTGCTGAACTCAATGAGACCACTCACATGCATATTATTAAGGACTTACATCATTATCTTTAGCATCCAGGCCATAATTTCCATCCAAAAAAGACTATACTCTGCACCGTCCCTCAGTATAATGTTAACTTCTACCCAAGGTAATTTCTTTACTAATACTAACCAGCATGTTTACTGTTATGGAAGGATCATGTAGAATATAATGGAAAATGATCATCTTTGAGCCATCCTATAGAATTCAATGGAAATAGCATCCCTGCAATAGAATTACATAGGATAGTTCATAAACCTTTAGAAAGGAATCAATCTCTATTACATTTTATTGCTTTTTAATATAGTTTCTATAGATTCCTATCACATTTTATAGTTTAGTTCCCTATCAAGTTCTACAGGATTTGCCTCATAGGAATACACTGGACCAATTCTTTGCTTTCTCCTTCTCCTTCTGTTATGGGGCATGGGCTTTACCCCTTCATACAAGAGGCCCCTAATTCCACTTAAGAGATTTTAGGGAATCTGCTGAAAGCATCAGCCAAATGATATGCTATTGTTTACAATTGCTGATTAAAGCCCTGATCCTCTAACAAAGTCCACACAAGCAGGTCCCTGCCCTCATACAGAGCCCCTTTGACTTCAGTGTGGTTCTGAATAGGTACAGTGCTCCACCCAGATGGAACCCCTTTCAGGATTGGGTGAAAATCAAGGTACTACATTTTTCTTACGTTTTTAACCCATTTCCCCCCAAACGGTTGTTTGGAACTCTTCTCCTGTTGGAAGTCTGACACTGAAATCAAGCTCTGCTAGATTTTATTTTTGTCAGGTTGTTCTTGCATGCTGGGAAGTTGCAATTTACTCTGTTGTTTTTAACAAACTACTAAAGCATTTTTTGTTTAAGACAGACATGCAAAGATTCAGTGAGCCTGCAAATAAACAAAAGAATATGAGGATAGAAGCCTTTTGGGTTAACATTTTATAAAAACTTTTCAAAGTTAAAACCAAATTAATTTGATGCCGTCCCTTTAAGGAAAAAAACAGAACATTTGCACAAGAGAGATTTAATGCCCCATTTGCAAGAACAGTTTTTACATGATTTGTGTATGATTATTGGAGGAAAAAGCCTCGGGGGGGGGGGTTTCTTCACTGAATCCCCCATAAATTCTGCTGCTTTCCAACAATACTGCACTTGTCTAAAGTTGCTCAACCCCTCTTGATCCACCTGCTTAATGTTCTCCCATCTGAATTTACCACAGATATGCAGCTCCAGCAGGGGTTAGAAGTCAGCTGGAAAAAGGAGCAGTCAATGCATATGCCAAGTGATTAAAGATAGTGCAAGATTCATGTAACATGCATTTAAAAAAAGTGATGACATTTAGGAAGCTATATATTCTAATCTGCAGATTCATCATAACTAAAGAGGGTGCTCATAGTGTTTTTCTATTTGTGCTGTGGGATAAATTTGGGGAGGGGTAGGCTGTGAAATAAGTTTCATACAACAATAAGCAAAGGAGTGTGATTCTGATGATGATACACTTGGAACTTAGGAACTTGAAAGTTATGTAGGACCTGTCAATTTACAAACCTGACAAACTGTGGTCTACTTTTATAAATCTAGACAGCATTTGGCTAGGAAGATGGTAGCAGTTCTAGACAGTACCAAACACATACAGCATTCGTCAGAAAAAGATGTGGAAATAACCACAGCCCTCAAGCAGCATAACACAAATACTAATGATGATGCAAATGTATTTGGCATTGGTTATTTAGCCCTAGCCAGCATGCATAAGAACAACTATTACTTCCTATAGTACTTACATTATCTTCTACACGATGCTCAAAACAGGTGAGATTTTTTTTAATTTTATTTTTTACAAGACACAGTTGTCACCCATTGCCTGAAAATACAGTGGCTGACCCAGCTCCCATTGAAATCAGGTCCTCAATGTATATGAGCAGTTCCATAAGAGGGCAGAAGAGACAGCGGAATATACATCACAGTGTCTTCCATGAATTTTTGCAAACTTTTAGTTGTGAGAGGAGGGGATATAATACAAAAAATATAATACTGACTTAATTTTAGAGTTACAAATAATGTTCCAGTAATGGTTCTGCTTCAGACTAAATAACAAACAGGTAAGTTTTTCCTTTACGTCTTTAAAATAAAACAAAATAAATAATTAAAAATAATCCAGGTGAGAGAAAATAAGTGTTTTATATCCAATAATCTGGTGGATTACATGTTATTCAATAGTTTGATGTTGGAGTAACATTTTAATTAAAGTTCTATTTAAAATGTTGTTCTCTCTTTATCTTTTTATTTAGACAATACCTATCATCCTAGTGCCCAGGCAATGAATATTTACTATTAATTATTAATTATTATTATTATTATTATTATTATTGAAAGGGTTACTATATCTATCCACATTCTTTAATATAGAAGAAAGCACCTTTCAAAATACATTAGTAATACAATACATTTTAAGAGATGATGCTGTTATTAGACATATCCTAATTTAGGTAGCGTTAAAACAAGGCATGTGCTCATTTAGGAACTGATCTAATGTGCCCCAAAGTCAATAAGTGCTTTTTCCATTGATTTCAGTGGCTGTGGACTGGGCCTTTAGTAGGACAAATTCTGCACTCACTTATACTTTGTAAAGGCAGTGGGTTAGCCCTGTCAGAAATAACAAACCCAAAACATCTGTGCATAATTTGGTCCTGAGTAATGTAAGATGAACCTTGAAACACCATCTCATTTGAAATAATTGAATGGCCAAGATAACATCAGAACTGAAATATTGTTACATTCTAGTATAAGTAGTCATTTCATGAAGTGGTGCTAGTTTTTGTGTATAAATATGAGTTTGCTTACACATGCCCTCATGATGATTCTTCTAAGCCAACAGAAGCTTTGGAAACTCAAGGCCCAATTTGTATCTGGTGCAACTCAAATAAAGGCAGTGGGACTGCACAAAGTTTGTCAGGTAAGTATGTATCCCTCTGAGTATATGACTAAGAATAACATCAGTAAATACTCTAGTGATTATAGAAAGTACAAGGGCTACCAACTGTGATAGTTCAGGGCATAACTTGGGAAGGATATTTGCCAGTAGATATGTATACTTTGCAAGGTGTGTATGTGTGTGTGTGGGGGGTTTTTTTTTTGTTTTGGTTTTGGTTTTTTTGCGGGAAGGAGGAGGAGTTAATCTTCCTCTCAAGTATTAGCTAAGGCAGGAACTACTCAAAGAGCAGTTACCAATGTTTTGCTGTCAAACTGGGAAGGTGTATCTAGTGGGGTCTTTCAAGGGTCAGTCTTGGGTCCAGTATGATTCAATATTTTCATGAATGACTCAGATGAGTGCAGAGTATGCTTATAAAATTTGCAGATGACACCACGCTGGGAGGGGTTGCAAGCACCTTGGAGGACAGAATTAGAATTCAAAAGGACCTTAATATATATGAGAGTATTGGTCTGAAATCAACAAGATGAAATTCAGTGAAGACAACTACAGGGTACTTCACTTAGGAAGGAAAAATCAAATGCACAACTATAAAATGGGGAATAACTGGCTAGGTGGTCATACTGCTGAAAAGGCTCTGGGGGCTATAGTGGATCTTTATAGTCTTTAAATATGTTAAGGGTTGTTATAAAGATGTCAGAGATCATTTGTTCTCCATGTCCACAGAAGGTAGGTCAAGAAGTATTGGGTACAATCTGCAGCAAGGCAGATTAAAGTTAGATATTATTTTCAACCAGAAGGGTAATTAAGCTGTGCCATGGGATTCCAAGGGACACTGGAATCTCCATCCCTGTAGGTTTTTAAGAACAAGTTGGATAATCACCTGTCAGGGATGGTCTAGGTTTACTCGGTCCTGCCTCAGCACAGGGAGCAGGACCTTTCAAACGTCCCTTCCAGCCCGACATTTCTATGATTAGATTGTACACAAGGGATTCTGATTAAATTAATATGAAGTTAACCTAATTTAATATGGACAAAAAACTAAAAACGTTTCTGGGCTAGTGGGTTGGTGACAGGGCACTGAGGTGCTGCAGTAAGGACTCTACTCTGAAGCATGGCCTTTGGATTCTGTCCTAAGGAGGGAGTTAAAGGTGCATAACACCTCACAGTAGAGGATGAGTATGTTGCACCTCCCTGTGTAACCTCCCTGCCAGATGATTCACCAAACTGTACTGCAAGATATGGTATGTGGAGACGGCTCATGGTTATCATTCACCTTACTCCCTGCAGTCAGAATTGGGGAGTTACATTTGTAGCTGCCTATGTGTTGTGGGACAAGGTCAATACCAGAAAAGTACTGGTGGCCCAGAAGAAAGAAATAGGGATAGAGGTAACGTGAGAAACTCATTGGGACCATCTTTTTAATCAGAGCCAGATGCAGCAAAGAATAGTTCATGTATGCATGCCTGGAGGCTGGAAGAGCATTGCACATAAAACAACTATAATATTAACGGAATCAAGTAAATTTTCCACATTCTGCAGATAATGAACTATCCTATTCAAATGCCAAATTGTAGGAGATGTTCTTCTAACTTAAGACTGTTGTATGTTTCTCGGGTTGTTATTTGGTTTGGCATGACCACTGAAGTTTTATGTTTGGTATTCACTCAGTTGATCTTTCAGCTCCAAGTACTGGTATCATGTTAAATAGTTGTACAAGACAGGATGCATGGAAAGAAATCCTGGAAAGTCTTCCTACTTCTCCTCCAGATAGCATGATGTCTTCACATTTCCTCTCAAAATACATGGAGATGATGGGGATGTAAATCCCCAAAGATGAGTCCTTCATTGATCACTCCTGGGTCCAAACTCCTTAACGTTTTAAAAATATAAACCTATTGTCATTAAAAAAAAAACCAATGGAAAGTAAATGTAAATGTCCACATTAACGTAATATTAGGGCTGAACAAAAGCCAGAAGTCAATGAGTTCAGAGTCAAGGTTCCCAACTCTTAAATGACAGAGGGCAGTATTATCAGAATTACAATAGAGTCTTTAATTATATTATCATGTAATAGACTAATTTGGCCACTAGGTTTGGTTCAAAGAGGAATTACTGACACTAAATATGACCAACCATAATAAACCCAGATAGGCAACAATAGTGAGCAGCCTGCTCTTGCAGATGGAAACACTAAAGAGTCACAGAATGCACAGAGTTGGAGTGACCTTTCTTCTCTTGCATCATAGCATATTTGGCAAATGCTACTTCCTACATTGGTTCTGGCTCTTGGGAATAGTGGTGCAGTTTAGTCCTTTATTCTTAGCAGTATCGTATGGGAAATCTTCCTGAAAAGCTGAAGCAGATACCTTAAACATGTGTTTGTCCATATGTAAGCTTCTATTTCCGAAAGAGCATTTCCACATAAAGAACTGTAAGGAATGACTGAGGATTCCTATAAATTGTGTAATTGTTTGGGATGATCCTTTTTCTAAGAAAGCTCTCTCTTGGCTCTTACAGAGATGACACATTTTGATTTCCTCACTAGTGAAACTAATTTAAAATGTCACAAAGCTAAAACATTTTTTCAAGGAGTACAGAAAAAATGCATGGGGCCATCCACAGTTTCAAGGCTCAGTTTATACACTTATTTTTATTTAGATACAAGAGAATAAAACACAAAAGGAGCCAACAGAATCCAGAGAGCCAATTCTCCCTTTGAAGATACAACTGAATTAGGGATATTTCTTTAGGACAAAAGCAGGAGGATTGATCTCCCATATAAGAGAAGAGGTGATCTTATCTCTTCCACCCTTTATAGGAGAGCAAGAGAAGCTTTCTGGTATTCTTGGGAGGTCTGGCAGATTTACATTTTTGGCTTAGATGAGTTTGCAACTTCCCAGCATCACACTGATATTGGAGATTCTACAACCACACACACTAATTTTCTTCCTGCAAAATCAGATGGCATGTGAAAGCAAAAAGTAATCATAGTAGTGGATCCAGAAACATATTCACAGTATGTTTGATCTACATAAAATGGGCATTAGCTTAATAATTCTCTGACTTATTAAGCAGTTTTCTTTCAGTGATTTCAAAGCACTTTTCCAGGATTAATTACTGTAAATACAATTCCCAGAGCAGGCTTGTGAGGTACAAAAGCGCTATAGCTACTTTACGATTGAATTAACTATCTGAATAAGTCAATATCAGGAGCTCAAAACCAAACTCCTTCAAATATGGAGAGGTGTGGAGAAGGTAGTTTGGAGTCAAATCACCAGATCGAGACCTATGCCTACTGCTTTGGTTCCCAAGCACATGCACACCAGAAAGGTTTATTTCCTGATTCAGATTTGGGTGTGGCCAAAATCTAGTAAATACAGCTGATCTCTCAAAAGTGCAGCTAAGTAAGATGCTTAAATTCTCACAAGTTCAAGTGGTCTTGCAAGTTTCCCACTATTTCAGGTCAATCTCTTACAAAAATTTCTTTCCCAGACAAATTGTGCAAATTAGACTAATGTTTCTGTGCAGCAGTGTCCTGTGGTCCATTACTACTTGCAGTACTAGGTTTGAACTGAGGGTTCTAGAACCAGCTCAGCTCAGCTCAGAGTTGCTGGGGTCAGGCAAGAAGGAGGAATGACTGGGGCAGCCAGGAAATGGGCTGACAGTATTTCTCAGAGGTAGCCACTGCCTGAAGGTCTTCCAAGGTGGGAAAGGGTGCTACCACCTTCCCTCTAGCTAGGAGTTAAATTCCTCCTCTGGCACTGCTTCCCTTGTGGGCACAGAGGGATGCACTCTCCTCCGCCAGCAATGTGAGGCAAGCCTATTTTCTAATTAGGCCCCACAGCACTCATGTGAGGTAGGTAAATAAGTGTAATTCTTCTGCCAGGTGTTATTGGCAGCAACGAGGGCTAAGTTCAATTAGCTAGGGGTCCCTCTTAAAACTAACACAGTGCGATCACTGGCAACAGCCTCCATCTAGAATTTCTGGGATCACTAGATGCTTTCTCTGGGTACCCCTTACTAGATAATACTTCCCCCTCTCAAGCGCTGAGTGTGCATGTGTGAAACTGCTGCAAAAGAGGTTTGTTGCCCCTTCTTGTCAGCCAAAGATGGGAGAGATGCTGGCAGCAAATGATCTACTGCTCTGATCTCTCTGATGAGCAGGTTGTACAGAGAATTAGTTGCATAAGCAGCAAAAACAGGTTCCTATTCAGTAATTAAATTTGGAATCTTTCACTTCTGGGTCACTGGCTCAGCTCCAGCTCAGCTGGGAAGTGGCTGAATGTTGTTCATACCTGATGAGTGTTTGGTTGCCAATATTAAATGTGTTGATCATTTCAGTCCAGTTGCTAATAGGCAAATAATCACCTCACACAAACTGTCATCCAGCTAAACAATTTCTTTATTATTAATAGTTTATTATTCTTTGACACTGCCAATGGAGATATCAAAAGAGACAACTGCTTCTATTGGTTAGAGCAGGGAACCAGTATTCGCTATTTCTATTGCCAGGTTGGCACAGTCTTCCTGAATGACCTTGGTTAAATCATGTAACCTGTAAATCAAGTTAACCAGCTTCACTCATGTCTGAAATAGTTATATTCAGCTCTTGCATAGTGATCCTGCATGCTGTATGGCAAGGGTTAATAAATTAATGGTTGCAAAATTTTGAAGCTCCTTTTATCAATGGGGCTCGTTAAGCACAAAGCATGATTATTTATTGGCACCATTTGAAAATACAGAGATTTAGATGCTAGTTTATCTTTCAAGTTTCATCCATGACTGAAGTTCTCTCAGTCAATCATTCCTCAGCACGGAGGCTCCTTCTTGTGAATGTGAAACAATAATACACCAAATGTGTTATCAATGGACTATTATACATACCATGATCATTAACTGTAAGATGTCTCTTTCATTATGTTTCACTACTTGCCTGACAGGATAAGGAAAACAGGAACGACAAGGAGATGAAGTTACTGATAAGCGTGGGAAGAAGAGAGGATATCTAACTAAGCTTGAATTTTAGATGTTTCCACATCATGCTGGCATCATCAAGAACCACTGGGGCTATCACACAATTACTGTTGTTTTAGAGCACTGATCTGAATAAAAAACAACAACAAAAGCCACGCTTAAGTAATGTTATGATTGTTACAGATGCCACAAAGTGCTAAGAAATGTGAAGAAAGGGTTGATAATCTGTTGATGGAAAGAATTTAACTTCTACTTACCCAGAACTTGCCTCCATGAATAAAGCACCTTTAAAGATGAGATAGAAAGCAGAGAAGACATACATCAATGGAAAGAGAGCAGGGAGAACTGTCTTGTTATTGTGACACAGAATGAGTCATTTGAATTCTATGCCTCAGTTTCCACATCTTCAAAATGGGGATCTGCCTCACTGGGGTGTTGTAAGGCTACATTCAATAGTGCTTGCACAAGAAGAAAGATGTTCTTGTGGTCAAGATACTCAACTGGGACTCAGGACTTTGCAGTTCACCCTGCTACTTTCTGTGGGATGTTGGGCAAGTGACTTAAGGTAAAATCCTGGCCCCACTAAAGTCAATGGGAATTTTGCCACTGACTTTAATGGGACAAGAATTTCACTTCATCTCTTTGTGCCTCAGTTCCTTATCTCTAATATAGGGACAACAGTACTTCTCTTGTCTGTTTTGTCTATTTGGATTGTAAGCTCTTTGGGGCAGGAGCTGCCTCTCACTATGTGCATATACAATGTTTAGCACACTGAGGCCCCAATCTCAGATGAGGTCTCTGTGGACCACTCTAGCACAAATAACAGGAGTAATTGTAAAGTGCTTTGAAGCCTCCAGAGAAAGTGTTGTATACACAACTCGCTCCACATTTTTCCTTCATGTTGCAAAGGTTTCAGTTGTTCTAATGGACTGCTTCATTCTTCAGTATGGTCAGAAGAAAGATCCTGTGCTCTTGAACGCTGAAGATAGCTGTCAGCACCCACCATATCAGCAAAGATCCTAAAGACCTGATTGAAAGCCCATTGAAATCAGTGGAACCCTCCACTGCTTTCCATGGGCTTGGGATCATGCCAGGAACACCTCTGCTATCTAAGTAAGGTAGTTGTTGGCTCCAGAAAAATGTAATTATTGATAAACTCACACATTGATAGTAATCTTCTGAAGCAGGTTTGTAACAACAAACTCTGAGTCATACACTGAGGTATATACACTGAGTGAAATGAAAAGGAAATTGGGTAAATATTTATGTTAGTTAATTGTGTTTATGTTAAAAAGTTACAGTGTTTGTTTAATGTCTTTGCAAAATCTGTAAACTTGGCTTCTGGATAAAGGCCTTCACAATAATGTTTAGTGTTACTGCCACGCGAACCTGTCATTCACTTGTAACACTTCTGTGGAAAAACCTATGACTATTGCTGTCTCAGGTATCCTCACACAATGGGACAGTACCTTATAGGTGCTTTGCAACAGCCACTGGAGCAGTTCAAATGGTTCCATACAAGCAGGAAGGGGAGTTTTAGTTTTATTCAGCCGACTGTTCTATTATTCTACCCTTACATCCTCATTGCTCCCAAAGGGCTTTTTATATGGAAAGGAAGTGAAAGCCTGACTAGATTTGATTTTCCACAGATTTGCAAATCCTTTCCTTGGGTCCCCTTTAACTCTGGCAAGACAGGCAAGGGTAACAATCATGCTAAAGCAAATTTTCAGCTAGAGATGGGCTGGTCTTCGCCAATTTACACCAGCAGAGAATTTGGCCCAAGGTGTTTGAATCTAGATTAGACTGAGATTAGGATTTGGAATGGAAGCAAGCAAAGGATTTAATGGCACTGAAATTCATGACCTGTTTCTAATGTTCCAAGTTCCATTGAAGTCTATGGGAATCTTTCCATGGATTTTAGTAAGACTGGATCAGGCCTTAAACACTCAGGAGTCAAGAGAAAAGGCATCACAACTTTATTAACTGAATGAGCACCTTGTTCAGTTTGACTCCACTCAATCTTCTGGATGGAGCTAGCGCAGAATTGGCATTGTTTATACATTAGTATAGATACTCCCATATTAAAATCCCTTGCCTAAGCATTCCCATACTAGAAACTTGATAAAACTTATTCTTACACTGTTTTCATGAGATTCTGGAGGAGAATGGTAAAAATCTCATGAGGTCAACTTTTCTCACTACTCATCCACCATCTATCTCTCTCTCCTTCCAGCATATGCTTCTGTTTCTTGACAGTATTCACCATTAAAATATTAAGATTCTGTCTTTGGGAACAGCTAATGCTAACAAAACTTTTACAGGATTCCCTATACTTGGTAATATTATAGTTAATTGCAAAGGCATTTGCAAAAATTGCACTAGCTGTGATCATGTAGCAATAGATTGTTTCCTTAGTAACTTAAAAGACAACTCTCTATTCCTTACTATGTCTTATTACAGTCCAGTTTGCTACTGCACTTGTTCTGTACATAGATCCTGATCCAGCAAAGCATTTAAGCACATGTACACCTTTAAGCATGTGCGTACTCTTCATGAAATTCAATAGGACTGTGTACATGCTTGAAGTTAAATGCATGCTTCAACACTTTCCTGGATTGGAGCCTTGTTCCACTGACATCCAGTGTAAATTGTGAATAAGTAACCAGTGTAGAATACGCCTTGGAAATTCACGAGGATCAAAATGAATTTTGACCTTTCTGTGCACATGAGAATGCTTTATTTATTAAAAAGTCCATCATATTTTCTGTATATTCTTCCACAAGAAGAAGAATTTAATGGTGAGAACAAGCTGACATTGTTGAGGTTTGGCCTTAGAATGCAAGATAAATTTCAAATTCTTTATATCAATTGTTTTTAATAAGAAATGTAAACGAGCTGGATCGTTTTGCAGTGTCCTGGAACAGGGCCTTCCATTAATAATGATACAGCAGTCAGGGATTTACATAGTTGGTAGATCAAAAGTATTTTCTCACACCACCACGTCTCATTTTGAACGAGGACTATCATGGATTATGAAAGACTGATTTAAATTGGGCTTTAAGGTCACCGCCATTTAATCTCACTCTTATCCCATTATAGAAAATCAGGCAATAACAATATTTGAATGATAACTTTTATAGTACAAACTTGAAAAAAGCTGACTGTCCATCACTTTAAATTAAAAGTAAACTTACCAAGATATTAGTACTGAAATTAGTACAGAGAACCTATAACTGAAGGATTGTTTATGAGTAAGGCTGTAGATTGGGGCTCAGGAGATTTGGGATCAAATGTTGACATTGCCACAGACTTTCTTTGTAGCCTGGGCCAAGGCATTTAGAGTGCTTTTTTCAAAAGTACCTAATAGCTAGAATTTTAAAGGTATTGAGGTACCTAAAGATACAGATAGGGCACCTAATGGGATTTTTAAAAGCACCATGGCACCTAACTCCCATGGTTACCTAGGTGCCTTTGAAAATTCTACTAAGAGCCTATCTGCATCTTTAGGCAACTAAATAGCTTAAAAAATCTGCTTCTCAATAACTTAGGAGCCAATGTCCTATTTTCAGAAGTGAGAGGCAGTTAGGAGCCTCATTGAGAGTCAGTTGGATTTAGGTTCCAAAGTACCTAATCATTTTTGAAAGTGGGACCTAGATTTGTTTGAAAATTGTACCCTTGATCTGTCTGTGCCTCAATTCCCTTCTGCAAAATGGGGATCTTATTACTTTGTCTTTTGTATGTAGTTTCTAAGCACTTAAGGGCAAAAATATCTGTTACTATAATAATGTACAGCACCTAGCCCAACGGGACTACAATTAAGTCAATGACTACTTATGTTCTTAAAGTTAGGTACATGCTTAAGTTCTTTCCTGAATCAGGGCCATAGTACTTACTGCTAAGAGGTGCCCTGTTGATCTCTGTGGGACTATGCAGGGTAGTAAATTTGCAGGACTGGGTCCTGAGTGACCAGTGAAAATCAAACGTGTCTACAACCAGCACTTTGCTCTTGCAAACTCCCTCTTCCCCAACAGTACTTTTAAGATTTTAATTGATTAGGACCGAAACAAACTGCAACTAGGCAGTTGAAATAATGGATAATCTCCTAATATATGGCATCAATATTGCTGCCCGCTTTGGGATTAAGAACCACAAAGCACTGAGGGATACAGGAAGATGTAGTCTGTCAAAGCAAGAAGTCAGGTCACACCATAAGGGTGACTAGTGAAGATGCTGGAAGGTGACAGTACATGGAGGCAGCTTCCACAGCATACTTGAGAAAAGTTACAGATCCTGTGGCTTGGTAAATGTCAGCACCAAAGTCAGCATTCTACTAAGAACTAAATATCCACTGAAAGGAATTTCATAGATCTTGCGTTACTGAAGACGCCACAGCTTTCCTTCTTGGATGGTTTTTCTAAAAGTGTTTTTTTTAATCACACATTTGCAGGAATTTAGGGTCACATCTTACAAACACTCACTACCAGGCCTTGTGCTTACTAGTATGAATAGTTCCAGTGACTATCCCATAATGCCAGGATAGTCAATAGGCGGACCATGACCCAAATCCAGACCGCCAGACATTTTTGAACAGATTCCAAAATCTTTTATTTACTTATTATCAGTAGTGTTATTTTTTATTATTTTCTCTGGAGTCTGGACCTTGACTATACCTTGGACAAGAAATTTGGACCCTAACAAACAATAACTGACTACCCCTACCGTTATGAGTCCAATGGAATGTGCATTTCCAGTAGTAATGTAAAAACATGGCAGCCACTAACCATCTGAAGTATTCACAGGTAGATCAGGAATTTTGAGAGGCCACAGCATGAGTGTACAAACAGGAAAATATTAAAGTATCCAGTCTCTAACTTTAGGTTTTAAAAGGTGCTGCATAATTACTCTTGTGCCCACAAGCTCCAGCATTATTTCTCTGCCAGTTTAGGTTGTCCTTAAATTGCCTGATGAGAGAAATGAGAGTAATCTGTCTCAGAGGACACATCTCAGAGGTTGTCTCTAAAGGGATGCTGAAAGAGGCAGATGTTTTCCATCATCCACTGTTGAGACGGTAGTAATATTCCCTCACCATCCACATGTTCTCTATAATAATTACACACTGCCTTCAAATGGGTGCTAGAGCCTATAATGAGTCAAATTCCATCTTGTTGACACAACCAATTCTCCTCTTGAAGCACACAGCCACTGTAATTTCCATTAGAATTAGTGTCTATTGATTGGAGTTTTATGTTACAAGGAAGGAAAGGATGTAAATGAATTACATTTTTAACATGGGAACCATGAGGTTTCTGCATATCATGGGCCACGGTGAACTTCTCTCAACCTGTGTGTGTGCAAGAAAGCGGATGCTCAATGCATGGCTCTCCTCCGGATCCTACAGTGTGTGTGTGTGTGGGGCTATGGTTGTAAGAGGGAGAAGGGGAGGGCTGGAGTGAGCCACATGCAGTACTATCCCACTGGCCTTGGACACTTGTCTCAACAGCCTCCAGGCTCTGTACACTGGGTGAGTTGGGACATGAGTCATCATTTTACCAATCTCAAAGAAAATTTGGCAAAATGTTAAATGCAGTTTAAAGCTACATTAAATTATTCTGAATGTAGAGCCCTCTCTGCCTTGTGAAGAAAGGAGCAAGCACAAGAGTCCCTGGGGAGCTGGCGTATGGTCAGGGAATCCCAGAGCCAAAGCGGAGGTACAAGGAATCTGAGCCGGGCCCTGTGGTGGATCTTCTGGGTTTGGAATCCCTTGCTTATTTTGCTGGTGGAGGGATAACCCCCTTACCCCTCAATTCTACAAAAGAATGGTTTTGGAGAAAACTCACTGTGGGGAACTTTACGAAGGCTTTCTATAGTAGGGGGAATTAAAATAACTACAGGCCCCATTTTCAGACATGCTCAGCACCTACAAATGGAGCAAGATTTTTGGCAGAGCACAGCTCCTATTTAGGCTCCGGAATAAATGGTTAAGAGATTTTAAATGGCTCAGCAGCATATTGGGTGCTCAGCATTGAAAATCTGGCCATAAGTGTCACAAAGCGGGCAGCTGGGTATGGAACACTTTAGAAAAGCTGGCCCCACATGTTAATATAGTATCTACTTGATACTGTAGAAATGCTTCACAGGAACTATTATTTTTACTGATATTTTTTATTTAACATACTGTTTTTATTGATTGAGTGGTTTCATCATCAAAAGGCACCTGAGAAGCCGCAATAGTTTTCAGAAAGTTAAAATAAAGCTTCACCCAGTGGTCCAAGAGCACAGGACTTTTATTTTTTTGAAGACAGCGACAGGTAAACAATGCATGTTGGGTAGGGAGGTAGACACTCCACAGCATGAATTCAGGGAGGCAGTTCTGATAGCAACAGCCATGGTTCAGTAACCAAGGAGTTTCATTATAGGCTAATGATTTCTACATTTCAGCTTAATAAAGCAAAATCATTTTTCAATGAATGAACAAAACCATTTGAAACCACTGCCCTGAATATTTCTTCACTCAAGTAGCCTAAAAAATGACCACATTTCTCACCAGCTATTGGCCAAAGAGTCCCAGATAAATATGAATTAGAGGCCCACCTCTATGCTTTCTCTCAACTCTCATTTGTCTTTTATGCTTAGCAAGCACATGCTATTCTCAGTTTGCCTATTGAAGGAGAGCAGACCATTTGTCAGGGACCTCTGTACCCTGTATGACCTGCAAGTCTATGATAGCATTTACAGGAAGCCTGTAATGGAGGAAAAGGAAGCATCTAATAAGGTACTAAGTTAGTGTCAGTCTCTTTCCTTGGAGAAGGCTAACACCCCAAGGAGACTTAACTTATGCTCAGCAGAGAGGCTCAGTGCATCTATGATCCCACATATGACGATGGGAGTTTTCCCATTGTCTTCACTGTTCCAAAGAAAAGAGGAAACATTTTACAAATGGTGGTGTGCATACATGAATACCAGCTCCATTAACTAATAATTAATGTCTTATCACTCTCCACAGTTAATCCTCATATCCTGTCACATACTCTATATGACAATTGTAAATCAAAACCTGTAAATATTTTTTGTAAATCCCAAAAAAGGTCATTTTCCTTGCTACTTAAATGTCCCAACTAGCAAAGTTCTCCCTTGTACGATGCATTCCCCCAATAAATTGACATAGATTTCTTACAGTTGCACATAAATACAATGCTTTTTCCTTTTTTAATAAAACTAGACAATTATAAAACAGAACCAAAGCAAATCTATGTTAAAAGAATGCTATTGTGGTTGCAAAATCAAACTGTCAACAGTTAGTTTTGCAAATTCACAGTGGCAGAGCTACTGATTTTAATTTTCCCTTTCATCACTCAAATTCTCCTAAATTGGAGAAGTTTCAAAAAGTTAGAGTAGCAAAAGAAAAATGGGGAAATTTTTTTTAAAAAAAAACCCACCCGTAGACATAATTTATTTTATTGTACTCAGTGGTGGAAAGGCTTGGGAGAACAACATTTGAAAGTTCAAAATTCTGAAGATTCAACAAAAACAAAAACAAAAAAAATCACAAAAAATTTGAAAAACCCCCAAACAGATGGTTCAATTTCAAATACTCTGAAACAAACTTTGACATTTTCAAAATTTTCCATAATTTTTTTTCCTTTTTTTTAAACAGTTCTATTACTGAGGCTGCTGGATATAGGACTACTGCTTAATTTGCTCTAAAAGCTGGAAAGAGGATAGTGAATGAAGCAGGGGCCTACAGGAAGAGAAAGTATGGTCTTGTTATTAAGGCAGCTAAATGCCACCCAGAACTGGCTTCTACCTTGCCTCTGCTCCTTTGAGATTCTGGGCAAGTCTCAAACCATGGTTTTCACCTGGATGTAAGAGACTGGGGCATAGGTGGGCTGGCCTAGCAGTGACAGCTTGGCTGGGATCTGCATGTCAGGGACAGTAGTCACTGAGCAGGAGTCAGAGGGATTTCAAGAGCCAGGTTCAGTAAGCAAGAGTCAGGGTCAGAGTCAAGCCAGGGTCAGAGACTAGAGATAGCACCAGGCCAGAGTCAGGCTTAGATCAGAGATCAGGAGACAAGGCAAAGTCTGGAGTCACAGCAGGCCAAAGTCTGTGTGGTTGCCCAGACATCTTCCGGGTGCAACCCCTAGCGTTAAATAGGGCACCTAGACAATCAGAGGGCCACAGGGTACATTTACTCTCAATCTCTTGGGAAGTACTACATGCGGCACCTACTCTCCACAGTGCTTTCTGGGTGTAGCTCTGCATAGCATCCTGTTGGCACTGTAGGAACATCAGCCAATCTAGACTCTGCTGGACCCAGCTTTTAGTCCACAGACTCTTACATGGGGCCACTGAATTACCATTTCAAAAGAAAATTGGGGGCTGGATGGATAAGAAAGCTGATTTCTCAGGGACATATAATCTTCTGGAACACACCTTTTTTTTCCTCCTCCTGTTTCTTTCTTAGCACCTCTTTTAATTTTCAAAAGGTTAATGAGTCCTCTGCATTGCTTACAGCCCCTTTCATGTCTATTTCAATAGGAGGGCAGAATCACTTGGTCGCATTAAAGTTTCTACCTACCTGCACTGAGAGCCCAATTTTCACTAGTCTGACATTTTGTGTGTCAGTGTGATAATGGTGGGGTGTTTATAGACAAATCCCTACTTGACCAAAAATCTTATTTTTTGGTGACGCATGATCCTAATTAAAAAAAAGGAGAGATGGAACTGTCATGTTCACACAGTTCCCTGATCGATCCAACTGGGAAAGGACAAGCATTGCTTTTATTTTAAAAGGGTCATAAGATGTGTTTAATTTGGTTCTGTAGTTATTTGTTCAGTATGCAGTGCAAATTTTCCTGGCTAGAGACATGGGATATGGTAAACCTTTGCCTGGATCAATGTCCAACCTCTTTTAAGTTATTGAGAAAGTCACTCTCTCGTAAAGTTCAGACCTGCCAGACTCAATAACTCTACAAAAATGTTCAGATGAAAATTGCTTCAAGCAATCCTAGTAGAAAGCCAGCACCTCACCCCTAGTTTAAAGTTATGATCCTTATCATAATTAATTCAATAAAGAAGTAATGTACTTCAACCTAGGCATAAAGAATAATTTTCTATCCTGACTGGTATAAACTTTCAGCTAGGGACATTTAAACTCTGGACGTGATCTCTTACTGCAAATAATAAATTACAGACCCAGAGCCGGCAGGTTATAGCTGAAGCTAAACCTTTTTAAATATGTTGCTAAGTATGAGAGGAAAACGTAGATTATGTAGTTGTGATAAATTGCATAGTGCTATTTATAAACATAGCAGAAATTGTTTCACCACTGATAAATTAAACAGTAATAGCTTGTTTTTAAGCTTTGAACAAGTTGAAAAGCAGTTCATATGATACTCATAAGCAGACATACCATCCATCATGAATTTAAAATCAATTTCCCTCTGTCATTGAAACGTAGGATTATTTCAGTGTCAAAACAGACTAACACTTTTTCAGCTAGAAATATTTGTTTGAAAGATCTAGATAACGTTTTTTTTAAGTATCATGTTTTCCAAGTCATCTCACTTTTCTCCCCTTGTTGTTTTGCAGTGTTATTCAGTGGGTTTAACTTTTCCTTTGAAATATGGAGTTGATCCTGCTACGCGCCTGTCCTGCAGGGCACTCAACACTTCCGGGGATCAGGCCATTGACTTTTGGATATGTACATAGCTACACCACTTATCTATGTGAAGATATCAGAATTTTATTTCTGGATAAACTATGTGCACATACAACACTAGGCATGTAAGCAAACACGCAGATGAAAAATTAATGCTATACATTAATACTATACTAGTTGATCATGCATTTAGTGATATTTCTGCACATGTTGTTAGAAACAAAAAGCATTTAGCACTTAGTGAAAAAGATATAATGAGCCTGATTCTACTCTCACTTATATTGTGTTCACAAAGGTATAACTCCATTAATTTTATAGAAAATTCTTGATTTTTATTGGTGTGAGGGGAAAGTAAGCCCAGTGACTGAATGCAGAAATATAAGGTAGATTTCATTTGGACACTTAACTAACTGCTTTTTTTCTGGTCTGTTGGCTTAAATTAAAGCAAATCTCTATGACTTTAAATTGACAGTAAGCATGCAACGGAAAAAAAAGTGTGTATTTCTTTAAAGTTTAGCTTTCTATTTTATCATCTCATCTTACATTCTATCCCACTGCATTAAGTTATTTCTGTGCTGCATTGTGACATAACTTGTTACAGTGTTAACAATTCCAAAACATGCAAATTGCTTTCCAAGACATCTTATCCAAAACAAAAAGCCCATTCTAACTAATTTATTTTGAATATTCCTGGATAATCGCTATCAAATGTACCTGAAACACACTTTATTTACTACTTATAAAAATCTTATTTGTATATTATAATATTCATTATTTGTATTATCTCCATCTATACCTATCCAGATTAATTCTTTCTCTAAAAATATACAGAATAGAATGTCTATATAGAAGCAAAATATGCTAGGTTCTAATTTTAAAATAATTAAATGCAGTGAATCATTTAAGTATCTAAACCTTGTAATAATATTAGGTTACATTTGTGCCTTAATACTTCTATAACAGTCAGGTACAAAGATACCTTAAAATTACTATTATAGATATAGTACATAAGAACACATATGATGCTTGATTCTGCAAACATTTATCCATGTGAAAAATTCCAGTCAGTGGGATAATATGTGTTTAAGGAATTCTTTCATGCACGGGTGCTGGAACAATTTGTGTAGCGGAGGAGCTAAAAGCCATTGAATCAAATTGTAAACGCTGTATATGATGGAAGCCACTTCAAGCCAGAGGGGTGAGGCAGCACCTCCAGCACCCCTATTTCCAGCATCTGTGATTTCCTGAGTAAGAATTTGCTCATATACAATACCGAGAACAGTAATGTTATAAAAGGTATTTTACCAGTTTTTTAATAGGATTTAAATACAATGGCGTTCACTATATTTTATGATTGTTGGCAATTGTTGTCACAGGCTTGGTAGGCTATTTTTAAGGATATTTTGATATAATTTAATTTTAATTTTTTCTCTTAGCAGTTCTGTCAGTCATGTGTTATGGGCAGGTCCATACAATCTTACTCACACAAACAGTCCTTATCCAATCATGTGAATAGTCCACATAACATACAATAGCTATGATTTTTCACGAGTAATTGCTTACAGGATTAGGTTCAGATAATGTAAATATACTATTCAGCGTTGGCAAATATTTTAAAGATAATAATGTTCTGATTTCAGGTTCTTTTACTCTGACATTGGTTCCTGTTGAGAAGTGAAATAAATGTAAGTATATATTTTATTACACACACACACACACTGCAAAATATTATTCAGCAATTAAACATTTAGAAGTCAAAATGAGTGCTCAGTTATTTACAGTACACATATAACAACACAAGACAACAAACTGGAGATTGGTTGCTGTTACAACAAATGCATTTTAGTCAGAATGTTTGACCAACACTTGCAACCCTGCACCCCCAACCCCTTTGAGTCCCCCTTGGATTGATTAAATTGGCTCAAGATGACACCAATAATTGGCTCAAGATGCCGCTTCAACAGACCCAATGATCCATA
This sequence comes from Natator depressus, assembly GCF_965152275.1. Lineage (NCBI taxonomy): Eukaryota > Metazoa > Chordata > Testudines > Cheloniidae > Natator > Natator depressus. Next base: position 41,173,960 of record NC_134242.1, on the reverse strand, counting down.
TCTTTGCATTCCCTAAAATCAGTCCTTTCAGCTCTGTGTTAGATTTAGGATGGTTTACATTGGCTCTGTCACAAACATTTTAATAAAGTCCCAGAGAAACCTCAAACTGGTGACATCATTGGATGGTGTTAAAAAAAAAGTTCCATTTAGTTGGTTAGCTGTTAGAATCTGGTCAGAATCTCTTTTTGCTATATTTTGTCATTCCCTTATAATAATCTGCAAATAAGGACCATAATATTAAAAATGAGAATGTCAGCTAATAAGGAGAAAGCCATTCTAAATGGTTTGACATCAAGTAGCAAAATGAAAAACAAACAGTTATTGTATCCTAAGGCTAAGGGGTGTTAAGTGTTGGGTGTGTTACTTTTTTAGGTATTAGATAGATAAATGGTACTGAAAAACACTGCCTGTTCTCATGAGACTATTCTATAAACTGAGCACAGAGTAACATTACCAGACTCATCAAAAGGGATAATGTTCATTAAACCGTTTTTTGAAAGTAAATTGAAAACCCACTAGTGAGTGCTAAGCCTGTAACCATCTAGACCCAGTTAATACAATTTGGGCCTGACTCTCCTCTGGCTTAACAGACGTGTAAAGTATAGCAGTTCCACTGAAGTCAGTGGAGTAATCCCAGTGAAAATATGTCAGAACCAGATAAGAATCAGGCCCCTAATCTTTTACCATTGTCTCTTCCATCTGTGGCTTTTTAAAAATTAGCGTTTTCTATTGTTAACTTTCAATGGCACAAAGACAGGAGTCATTAAAGAGCACCATGATGCAGGCACTCTTGTTATCTGATATCTAGTCTCCTAGAGCTTTCCAGTTTTTGAGCTTAAACAGATGACAGTCCCTGTGTCATCAGATGTTATTACTTAATTACTTCTTGCAATGGACTTTACATAAAGGTTACTCTGAGTATTTTTTTCCACAACACATTGGAAAATTTGACATGCTTTTCTTTGTCAAACTGCAGGGCTGATTTCACATCCAGTATTGCCTCAGAATCATCCATAAAAATATGGAAATCACTAGTAATTTAGAGACAAAGTCTGCTCTCAGTTAAAGCCAGAGTAACAGCCCAAGTTTGCAAAGTACCCAGTGCATCCTTTGATTAATAATTATTATTTATATCACAGTAGCATCTTGAGGCCCCAACCAAGATCCATTGTGTTCGGTGCTGTACAAACACATCACAAGAGTGGTCCCTGCCTTGGAGAGCTTGCAATCCAGATAAGACATACAAAGAGTAGAAGGAGAACCAGAAGCAAAGGGACTTGCCCAAGGTCACACAGTGACAAAGCCAGTATGAGATCGCCGGTTTCCTGACTCGTAGTCCAGCATCCTATTCACTACACCCCACTGCAGATTTCCTGATTCATTCTATCTATCAGACATTATTACCCCTCCAGAAGTAGCGGGCACTTAACACCTTTCATAGATGCTCAGCTCCTTTCAAGATTGTGCCCTAAATCCATTCAAGTCAATTGAATTACTCTAGACTTGCACTGATGGAACTGTGAGTGTGGCCTTTAGTTTTATTACAGCTGAAGGTCATGATAAAGTCAAACGCAATGTTGGTCTCTATTATGTGTGAGATATTTTAAGCTTATGAGGGTTCTCCCCAACCCCTTTTACAAAATAAATGATTGGGTCTGGATGCTCAGCTAGTGTAAATCAGTGTAGCCCCATTGACATACTAGATTCACACTTGTCACCAAAAAAAACAGGGAGGCCTTCTGATCATTATAGCAAATTTTAGTTTCCCTCAAAATTAAATACAAATAAAGCAGCCTCTCAAAAGAGAGAAATATTTATTGTTAACACTTTAGTTGAAGCATGATACCATTTCTTAACTAGCTGAAAAAATAAACAGACTTTCAAAACTAAATCAACTTTTTCATCAGCTGTAGCATCAACGGTCAATATTAAATGAGCATATTAACAATGCTGTTCAAAAGGACACTAATATATTTTAAAGTAAATACTGTTCATTCTGTTCCTCCTGTTCTGTTCCATTCCTAATAGATTTCACAGCAGGGAGATCAAAATATAGCAGTTGCTTTAAGACAAAAATCTCTTTTTGGAAAGCTATTTCTTTTAAATGTAACCAAAAGTCTTATTTTTTAAAAGATTTTTTAAAACATTAGTCTAATTGCAAACATATTTCCAAAATAAAATAAAAAAGGTGATTTTCAGGTTTCAATATGTAACAACTTTTTAAATTATCCAATACGCTGTCTTGATTCTGTACAAATGTTCCCTTCCTTCAAAGAGACAAAAAAGCATGTACTGCCAGATCTGATTGTATGTAGAGAGTGGATCTGATCCCCTTGTCACTAAGGTTACTAATCAAATTTCCATCCAATATGCTCATGCAGGATTTCCTGATCAAACACTTAAATCTGCCCCCTCTGCACCCCCATTAGCTAACATGTTTTATATGTAGCGGGGTCATCAAAAGTGTAATTCCCTTAAAGAAACCTAATCCTGCACTCTTGTCAACTAGCAGATAGCTAATAATGCTTTCTATCCTATATTTTTCTAACATCAATAGCATACCAGAAATTAAGATCTTATTTTAATCTCACAACAGATGTTTAAAACACAAGGTATCCCATATGTACAGTAAGTGTATTTAAAAACAGCCAGGTGAAGAAATATGGAAGTTTCATCTGAAATTAAATTGTTTTCCCCAGGATAACATAAAATAGATTTAGTTTCAGCTGGCAATGGAAAACATGAATAACTTGTATAGTCTAAAAAGGGGTATAATTTTGTAGACATCAGTATTATTTCACTGTTGAACAAGGTGATAGATGAAGAGAACCTGAGGCAGGTTCCACAAACAGAGTCATTCTGAAATCCTGTTGAAGGTTACACAGTGGAACAGATTTCCTTCAGTTCAACCCTTGCAACACATACATACCCATATGCACACAAACATACATGCATTTATATATGAATGACACATGTGACCTACCTGAATTGTATATTGGATCAATTTTTATGTTACAGCATTCTATCTGCTTCATGCTGATAAATAAAGCATTTAAAGAAAATAAGAAAATTATGACCAATATTTAAAAATAACTCAAATACAAATGCTACCTAATGAAGCTGTTTTTCATTCTTGAAACCACTTCATTTTTTATTTTAAAAAAAGCCTCTGAAGATGTGGCATGAGTTTTCTTGGTTATTGCTTTTCTTTATTAATAAGTTGAATATGGCTTTCATTAAAAAAATTAACTTCTCTGATGATCCTTTTTGAGATCTGTGTGTATTTTTATTTTAAAAAAAACCAAGTAATGGTCACAATCAGACTGGGACAAGTGGGTCAGGAAATTTAACTTGACTTGTCCAACCCTGGTCTGAATCTATAAGGTCTACAAGGCCTGAGTTTGTCAGAATTCAGTGGATTATATGCATCTGAATGGCAAAACAGATTTAAAACACTGTCCATTCTGACTTAACATTTGCCCTGAAAACTGCCAGATTTCAATTAATACAAACTCTTCTGTTGACTTTACTTTTGTATTCAGTGATTCTGGGAACCGAAAGAAATTCTTGCCTATGTATGCTCTGGCTTTAAGAATTTCCCCTAATATACACTGATTTAACTATTGTGTTAATGCATAAAGAGAGTAAAGAAAATTTAATCCTTGTGTTTTCTATCCTGCTTAACAATACTGCATGAAGTCACTATAAAACAGTGACATTCGTATGGATTTCCGTTGAAGAGTTTAAAAATATTTTGAGTACAACTGGATCATTTCAGCTACAGTAGGTGAAAAGAAAAGTAATGATGAGAAAAGGTATTTACGCATACAAGTAACATTTTTAAAATGTTTGATTTCAGGTTTTAATTGATTTTAAGCGACTTTATATTTAACAGAGTTAAAGAGGAAATGTATAAAGGGCTGATTTAATATACATCACTTTTTTGTTCTAAAATATCCTTAATGGAAAACAAGTGCACGTTTTAGCATTTAATGCGAATAAAATTTGATATAATGCTATCTGTGAGGCATACTGTACTGTAAAAACATTTGCAGATACCACGGGAATACCAGATATAACAATACTTTTAAACAGTCTACTTAATGTGCTAAAAATATTTTTTTTCTTTTTTGTCAATGAGGTTTTTCAATGTTCTTCCAAATATATAGGAATGTACGCACTTTAAAAATTGAGATTATAAGTAATACATTTTTAGGTGGAGCTTATAGATATTTAAGTGAATAGATCTGATTTTATTTTTTAAAAAATCTCTTCATAGCACAGTTTAGAGGGGATTCAGGAAAATCAACTATTTCAAACAATTCAGAAGAAGAACATGGACATTATATGTTTTCAATTGTTATGTATAAAGCACAAGTTCTGTTTACTTATAAGGTTGCAAGTTTCTCGGTTTCAATATGAATAATATCTTTTTATATCTAGTAAATATCTTTGTGATCTTTACTTTTTTCTTTAATAGTCATCATTTTCAGTACATTTCTTTCAGGAGTTTTATCAAACCAGCCCAGTCATTTAAAAAGAAAAAAAAAAAAGATGATCTTAAACTTCCAAATTGTAATTTGAGTCTAAAAGAGAGATTTCAAATGAAAACAGCAACGAGTTATGCAAACGCAGCTGATATTGCATCATACTCTCAAATCTTCTTTAAATTAGCTCTCTGTCAAGGGGCTACATTGAAAGAAGGAGATTTTGTGTGTGTGTGTGTCAGATAAAGAAAAAAGTTGGAACAATATCAGTTTACTGCAAGATCCAAAAGATCATTTGGTTTTATTCCAAGAAGCAATGCTTTTTTTTTTAAACTGTAGCTGCACACATGTATTACTTTAATCAATTTTTTCCATACCCTTTGCAATACAACCCATTCTCTACTGATTGCAGTACCTCCAGAAACTAGATGAGTGGATCTTGTCTAAGATAATAAGCGATAGAGATGTAGAGCTCTTGTCTCACAGAAACTGTATCCATTGGATATATAAAAGAGTGCTTTGTTTCAGGAATACTTGAAGTGATTTTACTTTGTGTGGGACATGTAGAGGGGAGGATATGAAGTGGGTATTTGGTATGCACCAAGAATTGTGCCTGTATCATAAAAACATATCAAACAAATATGAATACTGAGCACTGAGAATCATTCCTTTGGTATATCATGACAGACTGCATGCAACTCTTGTAAACATTCTGTGGAGTGCAGTTAAAGAGGAAAAAAGTGAAGTTAACAGAAATGTTAAATCCTAGGATAATTCCTATTAAAACAAGAGACACAAAAATGATCTACTGCCTCTTTAGGCCTCAAAAGATTTCCACATTTGCCAATGCAGCCAGCTACAAAAGACAGCCAGAACCATGAGGCCTTACATAGAGTTCAGCCAGCGTGTAAAATACAGATCAAAATGATGCATAAAGGAAAATTCTTCTGAGATTTATAGCAGCCAACTACTACACCCCTCACATGGCTACAGTGTTGTTGCTAGTTGAATTAAATGCCAGGAACACATATAGGATGCCACAGATCGACAAAAGAAGAAGGAAGTGCATTAATATTAGAATTACAGATGTGTATGCTTGTTTTGTAATGATCTGTTGATTAGATGAGTAATTTATGTCTCAGTATAGCAATATACACGTTTTCCTATGCAGTTAAAGTTCAGTTAATACATAAAGATTTTCTGGTGAAACTCAGAATAAAAAACATAATAATTCATTTTAATTATTTTTAAGAATTTTATTCTTGCACTCAGAGTGCATCTTCCATAAGAGGGGAATGAAAGACTGATGCAGATTTCTATATAATGTCATAACCTCTTTTCTCACTGGGCTTTATCTACCTACCTGTAAGTCCTCCAACATTGTAATATGTGAGCATCCCACAGGTACCAGTGAATGAATCCTCAACACCACTGTGATGCAGAGAAAGATTATCACTCTCATTTTACAGATATTGATCTCAGACATAGAAATTAAGGGACTTCTCAGGTTACACAAGAACCCTTTCACAGAGCTGGAAGCTGAAATCAGGTCTTTTGAGTTCCAGTCTAGCACCTACACCACAAGACCATCCTTCCTTTCTCAAGTTCATTTGCTTTCATTTGTCATCCTTGGAGGAGATTTGCACTGAGCAGCTTTCCATGAACACAGGAAGTCATGGTTGGTGGTACTTTGATTTTTGTGATGATCTTGGTATACCTCAGTCAGAAGTCCAGACTGAAAGGTCATAACTTCAAGAACCTTCTCAGCAGCACACAAAACACTGATGAGGAGATCACCTTTCTCAATCCTTTCTAGCCCTTTTTTAAATTTTTGGGCTTATCTACACAGTGCTTTAGCCCACACAAGGGGAGGGTAAATTTTAGTCCCCACTGGCATGTCACACACTAACTGGACCAGGTGGATACTGCTGGCACACACTATAAGGTTCTCTATGGCATGTTAATGTAGCATTGTTTGAAACAAGACTACATTATTGCATGCTAGGGAGCTTTTTGTCCACGCCAGCAGGGTCCACATGGGCCAGTTAGTACACGACACACTAGTGCAGACTTAAATCTATACCCCTCTGGTGTGGACTAAGCACCATGTAGACAGACCTTTAAAAAACATGGGTGCTTCTGCAAAATTCCTAGGTCTTCAAGGACACTTCATCCATTTAGAGCCTGAGTAATAAGAATCTAAGCAAGAGAAGTTCAAGCAAGGTTGGGTGATGAAACCCATCTTCAACTCCAGGCCAGGGCAAAAATCCAACCCAGCAGCCCCTGCTCCAGTCTATGGACTAGACTAGCAAATTGCAGCCACTTGCATGCATGATCAATGCCACTGGCAGATCTGCGTATATTCAGAACCTATGGTTCATTCTTCATTGAAACCCTTCATGAGTGCATATGCGGAGCTCTTACAGCTATCCTTTCTACAGTGGGTGTATGGAGCACCTGCCCGCCCCTCCACCCCCAGTTTATAGCCACAGCACGAGGTACAAATGATGGGACAGGCCAGCAGAAGGCTCCCTGAATCATAGGTGATTTTTAACCAGTCTTTCAAAGATAGAGGGGGATTTTCAAAGAGGGTTAGGCCCCTACTGCCATTTGTGTGAGGCCCTGGCCTATTGGGGGAAGGGCAGGGGTGGCAAAAAGGGACATTTGCTTCCCCAGTTTTCAAGGGGCCCCAATGGTCAGAAAGATTAAAATATATGCAATATGTGCAGTGTTGTTGTAGCTGTGCTGATCCCAGGATATTAATGACACAAGGTGGGTGAGGTAATATCTTTCATTGGACCAGCTTCTGTACTCGCTGTCCCAGACCTGAAGAAGAGCTTTGTGTAAGCTCGATAGCTTGTCACTTCTACCAACAGCAGATGGTCCAATAAAAGATGTTCCTTAAAAGATGTCTCTACAATAAGTACGGTTATCCTTTATATAAAACCACTGCAAAAATACTCAGAAGCAAAATTTTATTTTTAAAAACTCTTAAAATCCAAGATTTTCCTAGCACTCTATGGACTCCTGAAAGGTGGTTTGTTTTTTAATAGTGACATCCAGGGCCCCCAAAATACCCACTTGCACTCTTATAATGAGATCGTAGAACCGGCCCTGATTTGTGTCTTTGAAAATTTAACACACAGATCTCTGCCTCCCATGCTTCAGAATTAACCATTTACCCTTCTATCTTTCAGACTAAATTCTACCTGTGATCACTGTAATCCCTGCTTATCACAAGAAACATATAGTCCACATCCTGTAATTGTTTCATAAGGCACGGAAATTGTCCTCATTCAGACATGCTATATCGGGATCTGGGTTCTAAAAGGGTTTGAATAAATATTGTAATACCACTTCATCAGAGCAGATGGGGAAATAGAATGATAAATTGCAGAATGCCACAAAACAACAATACCTTTTACATAGGCCTATGGCTGAAAAGCACTCAGATCATTTAAAAAAGGTGGATAAGCATGAAAGTGGAGACCCAGAGAGTGTGCAATTTGTCCAAGGGCACCAAACTAATCAGTGACAGAATTCAGAATAGACCAAATTGAATAGACTTGACATCACAAAAAAAGTCTTTTTAAACAAAAGCTTTGATTCTGACACGTCATTACATGACCCAAGCAGCCAGGCCCAAGGCATTGCCTATTAAGCCTATGCCTTAATCCATCCATAGTGATACCAACTGGTAGAGACTGCCAGGGGAAGGCCTGGCGGGGAGGCCGTGGGGAAGTCTTTCTTGCAATGTTATAAGATATGGGCTTGTGATCCCAGATTGCATGTAGGTCTTTGATGGTTTGGAGGGTTTTTAATGGTATAAGACCTATCTTCATGACTTTTAGGTGATTGACTCTGGCCACATTTTGGCATAAGAGTGTTACCACCAGCTCTGGCTATATTTGGTGGTTTTCTTAAAGCTTCAGGAGTCATGTTATTACAGAAGACTCTTGGCTTTCATTTTAAAAACAAGTTTCTAGCCTTCATAGTGGAAGAGAAAAGCTAAAAAATATGAACTCTAAAGATTCAAACTATGAGGCAAACAAACTTAAAATTAATTATTTTTTGTGATTTTTAAATCAACCTGATGATTTCTTGGGGCCTAACCCATTATTTCTGAACACTTAGGGCTGGCAATACTGTGTAAGAAGAACTATACATTCCCACCAATTGTTTAAATAAATAATTAATAAACAAGTAAAGTTGAAACCATCATATCAAAATTCAGTAGTTCGTTAAATATGGTTTTCTTTGTGGGGGTAGGGAAGGGGGAAGAAGGTAAATAGTTTTAAAACAACGAAAACTGGAGGAGGAGGAGGAGAATACAAAGTGCAAGGACTCTTTAAGAAGACTCAAGAAAATTCATTTTCCATGCACTCTTTCACCTGCAAATTACAGTATGTATAATTCCCTGTTCTGTTTCTGCCTGGTTCACTTCTTGATCACACAACAGCAGTATGGTAAGTAGCTTTCTAACAGGGCAATGTAGGATGAAATCAATCCATTAGAGGGCTTAAAAACAATCCTTTAAAAAAGAATAAACTTCTATTTTATTGCTAATGGTGATTTCTCCTTACATTTATGCAATCACAATTCAAATAAACCTATACTAACATTTCTTCTAGTAACTTAGAAGGGATGAAAGCTGTCAAAAAACAAACATAGAAGTGAATAAAAATAGAAACCAAACCCCAAAATCTCTAATTGAAAAGTAACTCAATTGTCATTTAGTGGCACTTCAGCTTCAGCGAAATAACCGTTCAAATTTGTCAGTTAATGCATGTTCCCCACTTTTGTTTTTACAACGGTTGAAATTACATTAGTCATATTAAACATTATATCTCTCCAAAAGCAACACGCCAAAAATTAGAGAAGCCTAAATTTCAAAACATATAACCAAAAAAAAAAAAAAACCAGCTTGTTCTGCTCAGCATACACACTAATGTCAAAAATATGGCCGTGGGGTACTTATAGTTGATTAATTTGCTGAAATTTAAAAGAAACGCTGTTGCAGAAACACAGAAAAGCACAACATTCTCCAAAAAAGTGAATGCTCACACTGCAAGGAAATTTTGCCTGAGCGATGACTGCAAGTTTGTGCCCTTGATGTATTTTTTAATCTTTTACCTCATATGAAAACAAATAAGAAACTTTGTGTGACAGCTGATGTAAGCTATTAACTTGGATGAAACCAAAATTGCAATTAAAGGGGAAAAAAATAATACAGCCCCAGGCTTTGGCTTTTTTCTGCAGAGTTCTGTTCCCAGTTTACTGAAACTTCAGCTCCCAGGCTATAACAACTGCATCAGGAATTTCTTAGCACTAACCCCCTTACCATTCCACCCCACTAATTTCACAGAAGCTCTGAATGCTCTGATTGAAAACACTGATAAAGACCCCACACAATCTCTCTCTTCAATATAGCACTACAAAATATAAACCCAAATCTTACCAAATAACTGAGAATCTGAACTCAAACAGAGTTTGCTCCAGTTTAGGCCAAATCTATGCAGGGCTTTAAACTGAGTTTTCATCAGTTGTTTTACACACAGTTTAATGCATAAGGAATTAAAATCTAAGCAAAAAAAAAGTACCCTAATCACAAAGTGTTTGAATATGATTATTTTTTTCAAACATGACAGGATTTTGATCACAGTGTGAATGGGACCTTTGTGTTGCTATAACTACTTCAATATAGCCAGCACGGTATGAGAGATTGAACACAGAGCATAAGGGGGTCTTGAATTCTGATCCCAGCTCCACTACTGATTCACTGCATGGCCCTGGGCAAGTCATTTCATCTCTTTGCTTCAGTTTCCTTCCCTGTAAAATGGGGATGATAATATTTACTAGAGCTGGCTGGAGAAAGCTAATTCCATTCCACGACAACTTCCAAGGTTTCAAACTTTGTTTCTGTTCCACATTTGGGTGCAGACAAAACCCTTCAAACATTTTAGCAAAATGGAATTGTGTCAAGGGCTGTTTTGGGATCAAAAAGGTTAGGTTTTGGGTTCAGGTCCGAGAGAGAGAGAGACAGACAGAGAAAGAGAGAGAGTGTTTAAGGCCAGAAGGGAACACTAGATCATAGAGTCTGACCTCTAGTATATGACAAGCCAGCAATATCACCCTGAACCCACACATTAAACCCAACAACCTCTCTCTTTCTCTTCTCAGTCAAAGTAACCAGAGATTCCACGCTAGACCTTGGAAACCTTCCAACTGAAAACTTTATTGAAATTGATAATTTCCACAAATCGTCTCAGCTTCAAAACAGCCTTTTTCAACAAAAACACATTTTGTCAAAAATGTTCCAACTCGTTCTAATGTTTACCTACATCACAGAGGTGTTGAGAGTCAGTTTTTGTGCCATGTAGAACCTTGAATAGGGTAGCACTATTTAAGTGTGGTTAGTAGTACAGATCATATTGACAGAGGGCAACCCACTACAGCTCTACCCTGTCCCCCAATTTGAATGAGATATTCATCACACAACATGCAATTCTGGTGCATAGGTTGAGTGACCATCCAAAAACACAATAAACATTATATAGACAATACCCTGAAGTTAGAAATCATACTTATTAGTCACAGCATTTTCACTCTCTCCTTTATATGAAGATCTGCAGAGGATAGGAAGCAACCAAAGCAACATCAATATAATCCAAAAGAGATGAACATTCCCTTTGTCAATTTTACTGTCTAACAAAGTTTAACCAGCAACCTCACACAAATCAACACCATTCTGCAACAAACAAATTATTTCTGGTCCTTTGCAAAAACGGATCCCAAACTAGGGAAGGAAGAATGTGAACATGTCAGCAAGGAGTCAATATGATATGCAATGAGTACACTTTCAGTCCTAGTTTGTTTCTTCTATGTTATAGTCCTTGTCTAAAGAGCAATGTTTTGGATCGTGTTAAATTACTAGGATGCTGATGTCTAACCCCAGAATGTATATGATTTATGATAAAAAATGACTGAGGTTTGCCAGATAGAAAGTGGAAGCTTCCGCTCCTTTTTTCACAACGTTATTTCTAAAACAGTTTCCCTTCTGTTAGCATGGATGGCTGGACTGAAATATGGGGAGGAAACAGCAGTTGGCCCTTTTGAAGTCTATATAGTTTATCGTGCATGCAGCAAGCAGATTTGCATCACAATCCCTTTGACCAACAATGGTGCTTACTTCATGGGAGTTTTTATGGGCTTTTCCCACAAGAATGAAGTAGACTTCTTCCAAGGAGATAGGATCTTCTTTTTATATCAAGATTCATATCTTTTAGCACATGGTTTTCTGTAAGAAAAAGCAGACCTTGCACTTACATTTCTGGATTGTACTTGGTTTCTTAAGTAGTCTAGCCAACGGTCTCCAGCAATACTGCTCTTAACTAACTTTGTAGTCAGCCCTCATTGTCCAGGCACATAGCTTTCAGTGAATTTGATCTTGTGCTTTTTCCATAATGTTTTTCCATCCTAGCTTCCAGTTTACTAAGTTTAGCAGAGATTTCCTCCATTTTATTTTTCCACAGAGGAGACGGCAGCAGAGAATATCTTGCTCCAGCATTGCTTGGACAGGAATAGCCACTCAATGAACATAAAGAGATGCAGCTGACCATGTGGTGCCATGAGAAGTCTGTGATTCCTGATGATCATTTTTCATTATAGTTTTTAGATTTTACTGAACCTCAGATACACTCCTACCAAGCCCGAGTTTGAGGTGCAATCCATCAGGCTAACCCCACACCAAACTGGTGTGATGACCATCATCTTGGGGAACACATGAGGATTTGAACCAGGGACCTCCAGAGCTAAAAAGCATGAGTTGCAGCAGGTTGAACTAAAGATCCAAAGTGCTGTCTAGCTACCACTGTAATTGCCTCCTATTCTCTGCAGATCAGCCCAGAGGGGGACCCATGACACACATCACTGGATTATATCTACAGACCTCCCCAAACAAATATATTTCCAACTAGCTGACCACCTTCCTTTTCCCCCAACAAATGTTCCCTGTTCTTCCCATCATTTTGTGATTTTCAAACAACTGCTTTCTCTGCTCTATATTGGGTTGAGTGGTTGGGTCTTTGTAGAGGACTGTGCTAATTCCATCTCTTCAGAGGCTGTCTGCAGCTTTCCCATTCCCAGAGGTCTTTGGGAGGCAGTAAGCGTCAATAGCACAACAGGAGTGGGGAAAAACATTCATTGTTGTGATCACGCGACTGAGCTGAGGGCAAAGGTGCTCTGTATCCCTAGTGCAATAAGAACCATTTTGTTTGGCCCTGCCACTTTTGCACTGCCCACTTACGCTCCTCAGAAGCTTCCTATGAATTGGTCAGCAGCTCATCTTATGGGAACCCCAGTGAGCCTGCTTGCAGGACCAACCATTGATGTATCCTTCAACCCTAGGAACAACATGCGGTCAAGGAACTAGCCACAGGGATCCATAAGGCTTTTAGGACTTCCTGGCTAGGGTACTGCAACTCACGCTAGCTGGGTTGAATGTAATTGCTGCACAAAGGCTTCAACTGATTAAGCTCACAGCAGCCTGTATCGTAAGTCACGAAGGACAAGAGAAATACACAGTATCAAAACAGCATTTCACAGATTTCTCTGGTTCTCCCTCCATTTCAGCACTGAATCCAATAACTTGGTCCTACTCTCAGTGTTGCCGACTTTCCTGATGTTGTCCTGACTCTCATCATAATTGGTGTCAAGTATCAGGGGGTAATTGGTATTTTCCTTAAAGTTCCAGCTCCAGAAGGCATATGCTTTTAAGTGAGAAGATGAGCTGCTTTTTTTTTTTTTAAGTAAGTTGCTTGCCCTCATGTTTCTGGAGAAAAACACACCAATGTAACCCTAAAGACTCACAGCCAGAAGGCAAATAAAAAGAATCCAAAATCCATAGGTGCTGGAACTAAGGGTGTGAGAGGTGCTGCTGCACCCCCTGGCTTGAAGTGGTTTCCATTATATACAGGGTTTACAGTTGGGTTCAATTGTTTCAGCACCCCGTCAAAATATATTATTTTTAAGCCTCTTGTGCTTTTTGGGGAGATCTGACTCATGAGTTTTGAATGCTGGAAGTTTGCAATACTGGAATCTAAAAGTTTCATTTTAATGATTTAGGGCTTTGGTTGTTTCAGAGACTGCCTCATCACCCATGACTTTCCAAGACATTTGCCCTCCCTAGGAACAACAATAGAGCTCTAGAGATCCAACGCAAGAGACTTTAAGGTGCAAGCCACAATGGGACCCCAGTTATGCATTTCCTTGCCAGAGGAGATCAAACAGAATCCAAGCATGACTTAGATCAAGATGTAAAACACACTTTCTCAATCATCCTCTTCCTCAGTAGTATCTGCTATTTAAAATAATTCTACACCCTTCTTGGAGTCTCAAAAATCAGAGAAAAATGCCTCCTTAGACTTTTTGTGCTTTCTTCTTAATTATTGTGCCGCACCTAGATCCTCATGAAGATAGATGCCTTAGCAATGCCATAGAAAGGTTAGACAGACAACCTCACAGGTGGATCCTATGGCAAGGGACAACATGCACTCTTCATTTGAAAAAAATTCCACCACAGTCTGAACATTGTTTTAAGGGGGTTGCACCTAGTAGGAAAAGGGAGTGTGTGACACCTACCGAGTAAAGTTGTGGAGCTACACAGGCAGCTAACATAATAGCTGGGCACTGAGGGTGTTAATCACCCTCAGGCTACAAAGCTGACAACGTTTGACCTAGATGAGGCTTCTTGAAGGTTGCTCAAATAACTGAGGCACAACAGCTGATTGTAACCTCTTAGAAATGCATATACCTAGTCCAGGAGGATTTCCAGTTCTTCAGGTACTTTACTTCTACAATACTCCCCAGCACAATCCCACTTGCAATGCTTGCACACCATAGCTGAATGCTTCAATCCAAGTGCAGTAATCATCTGCACTAAAGAGAAGTGTGTTCTGGATGTATGTTTCGAACAGCCTCAAAGAATCATTATTACATTTTCTTAAATTCAGACTATAAGCAGTCAAGTGTCAAACTCTTATATAATGAAGTCCAGGGGTCCCTCTGCAGTCTCTCATTTCACCATCAGGGGGGTCCTTTCAATCTCTCACTTGAGTTCAGTGCCAAGGAGGGGGGGTCAACTGTTTCCTAAAAAATTTGGTTCCGTCATCACCCACAGCCTCTCACACACACAAAAGGAGAAGGGAAGGCAAGAGAAGGGGTGTGGAGGGGGAAAGAACAAAAGAAAAAGGGAAGAAATAGGAAAGCAGGGAGAATAGGATCACTGAACAGGTTTCATAGGAAGGAGTTTCACAGGAGGGAACACTTGCTGTTGCTGACTCAGAAAAACTGAACAAGTTAAGAGTCCTTTTTTAAGCTCAGGGAGGGAAGAGAAGAGGAAGCTGTTGAAAAACTGGCAGTTATGGATTCATTCTGCTTCCTACTCCAAAGTGACTGCAAAATCTTTATGGTGCAAAAACATGGGGTCAGAGCTCTGGATACTTGCTATAAGAATCCTTGAACTTGATCGTCTGGCTTGTAAGCGGCTGGAACCTTTTCCACATCTTCTCTGAGAACCCTAACATAGTATCTCATAGCATAAAGAGAGAGGTGCAGAGGGCAACATTTTCAAGTGACAAATTATCATTCACTCATGTGTGGTATTTAGTATAACACTAGGCATCAGACATTCTTTTATGCTATCAGTTGTAATACAAATTACAACAGTAATTCCATTTAACATTAACTAAGATATATTATTAGCTGTAACCATAAAGAGATAGTACAAGTATTGTCTGTGCACCTACATTAAAAAAATCATTAGCTGTCAGCACACATCTTTTTAAATGTGCCTTGATTATATAAACAATGCTTGCAGCTGTTCTGGGATTAAATAAAATGGACCATTTGGCCATATCTGTTGTTGAAAGATTTAAACAAGATAGTAAAAAAAGAGTAATCTTTAATAGAAGGTATACGAAATTTAGCAAGAGACAAACAGTTTTATCTGCTTTGCAGCATGAATGAGAGGCACTAACACAGAAAAAGCAATGGGAACATTAATAACCACAAGTGGACAGGATTTTGGTTTTATGCCTAAACTGAAAGATAGGGCAGTAGGATTTTGATTTTGTGAAGGTCTTTGCAGGACACTGGAAACCTTAGTGCAATCAGAGGTTCTTACGTCTGAGGGAATATGCAATAATCTACACAGACCAGTAGACACAAGGATATTTCAGACTACATTTTTTTTTTGGTAAATGGGGGTTTGAAAAATCCAAGTTTTGTTGTATTTAGGACCCCTAGGGCTCCCCCTCTGGTGACAGCTGGAGCAGCCACTGGCCTTGTAGGGCTACCCCCTGGCAGCGGGCTCCCTGGGGCTTCCCCCCAGCAGCTGGTGCCACGGACTCCACCCCTGCAGCCCCGCCCCCCGCCCCGATTCAATCAGGGGTATTTATTATATAAGTCATGGACAGGTCATGGGCCATGATTTTTTGTTTCTTGCCCATGACCTGTCCATTTTTTACTAAAAATGTCCATGATTAAATCATAGCCTTAATTATTACCCAGTTCTGAGTGTATGGTTTATTGACATTTACCAATAAAAATATAATCCTTTCAAGCCTACCCATCATTCACCAGAATTTCCCCTCTTGGAGAGGAGATGTGATACATCATGGGAACCCCTGGCTGTGGTGGATCATGGGAGATGTAGTCCAGCTGGGAGCTGGTTTCCAGAGGAGAATGGGGACATCTGAGGCCAGCATATCAGCATTTTCAAGTTGAAATATTTCAGTTTTGGGCCATTCTGTTTTTTGATGCACAATTTAAGTTTTCCATGGAAACCAGATACTTTTTTGTAAAAACATTCATTTTGTCAAAACCCAATATTCCATCAGAAACAGCTTTCATGGAAAGGTTTCAACCAGCTCTACTCAGTAGCCATTTCTCTTCGTCCCCCTAAAAAAAGCTCACAGACCACAGGAGAGGACTAAAACCCTGACAGAGGCTAGTCTAGAAGAAGAGACATCATATTCATTCTCCTTCACTGCAGCCAACTGAGAAGTAGAGGTGGAAGTCCTCTGAGCTGACTGGAAAGCGTAGGGTAAATTGGTAAAATAGCCCACATAAATACCTTTTGTTTGTCCAAACAAGAGTACGCTATTATCTCTCAAAGTCTAGGTTACAAACATTTTCCTGAAGAGTGCAGTACATTAGGCAGCTATGTTAAACACTGCATAATCAGGTTAGAAGGTGGATGAGTTTTTGTGAAGCCTCTAGGCATCAGTTTCACAAAACTGCATTTAGACAACTCAGTTTCTGCGATCAAAAAATTCCTGTGGCATAAGATAGTAATTTGGCCCATTAACCACTCCATTGTGTTAGGTGTCTTGTCACATGAGACACTCTGAGTGAAATCCTGGCCCTATTGAAGTTGCCTCCTGCCTCCAATCTGCCAGTGATGCCAGTCTCTATCACCTACTTGTTACATTTTAAAAATAAGTACCTTTGTGTTCTCCCATGCTACTCCTCATGCTTGGGAACAGCTCCCTGTAAACATCTGTAAAACTAACTCATTATCCACATTCCAATCTCTCCTTAAAACTTTCCTTTGCTGTGCTGCCCACAAAAAAATATGCTGGTGTATTGATGCCACTGCCTTTCATGCTGAGCAACATGGTCTCATTGTTTTCTTGTTCTTCCCCACCTGTGTGCAGTGGTGGGTTAGACACTGGGCCAATGTGGCTCATGCCCAGGGTCCCAGCCAACAGGGGGGCCCCAGAAAAATGGGCGCCCCATGCCCCGCCTCCACTCCCCAGAAGGAGCACTGGCGGGGAGGGACTGCAGGTGGAAGGAGTGGGGATGGGCCCCCACTTGCTCTGGCCCAGGGCCCCACAAACCCCTAATCCGCATCTGTCTGTCTGTATCCATCTGTTATCTCTTGTCTTAAAGTTAGACTGTAAGCGCTCTAGGGCAGGGGCTGTATTTTTGATCTGTGTTTGTACATCACCTACACAGTGGGGTCCTGGTTCACACGTTGGGATCCTAGATGCTATGGTAATACAAATAATAATAATTGAAGTCTACAGGGGTTCTGTCATTGACTTCAGTGAAGAGAAGAGTTCAGCCTCTCTTTGCCAGGTTTTGCAGGTTTCCATTTAATGCTCCAGTTGTTGATGGCACTTGATTCCCCAAACATCCCTGCCCCACTGAAATTTTTGACTGTAGAGGATAAAGAAACATAAATTTCCACAAAAAGGAGATGCAAGAGACAGTTTTGCTTTAATTTTGTCTGGTTTCTTGGGCCTCCCTACTGTGGTGGCCTGTATTTATATTTTTCTGGATACTGTAAAGCTGCAAAACCTCATTGGAGAACTACGGTAATAACAAAATAATGTGGCAAGTGAGATAGAGTTATTAGCAACAATTTCTCCTGCCCTGGTACGTGCAGAATTAAGCCCTTCGAGTTGCAAATGGGACAAGATTTCAGAATGGCAACGCACCAAAATACTTCTTTCCCTGTTTTACAAATTGTTTGCTTATGTGGGTACAAGTTGTTATGCTTGGAGTCCTTTAACTGTAGTGTTAAACTACCTTCAGCTGTTCATCAAAGCCCATGCTAGGCTGAATTCCATATTAGTAAGAAAGAAATATGAAAATTTCAGCTATTTTAAGCATTGATCCTGAAAGGGATCTGCTCACAGAATCCCATTAAAGTCAGGGGGTCTCAGGACAGAAAAGGATCAGATTGTAAGACCAACACTTTAATTTGTAAAATATAAGTCTTACTAGAGGTAGGAAGGATCTCTGCAATACTTTTCTTGCATGTCATTTTCAATAAATAAATATTAACGCATAGTATTTCATATTTATTATAAAGTACTAAAAAGCTGTCCTTGCATAAGGCAAGATAACAAAAGCTTTTATAGGTCTCTGCTTCACCTACGGACCAACAAAACCCTTGGAATGGGATATACATTTCTGCGATCACATACTTAATGAAAATCATAATTATTTATCAGCTTCATTAATTTGTTTTAGTGAGATCTGAAACTCAGAGTATCTATAGCAGTGCTGAAATAGCACCCATGTCAAATACTTTGTATGCTGTTAGTCAAAGGTGAGAACAAAGAGATGTTCCCACAAGCCACATGGTCCTTACATCTGCACCTCGAAAGAGAAGAAAGGAGAGAATTCATTTACAAAATCTAACAGCAACCTATTAGGCCCGCGTCCTAAAAACTAAGGTCCTGTCTATATGATAGAGCAGAGGTTCTCAAACTGTGGTCCATGGTCCACCAGTGGTGTGCAAGCTCCATTCAGGTGGTCCATGGATAGTTCCCTCTGAGGTGCGCGTCTGGGCGGCCACACATGAGAGAATAAATGGCCACCCACCTAATTAGTGGAGCTGCATGGGTGTGGTCCACTAATTAGGTGCCTGGACCCTAGAGAAGACGTACATGTAAGGTGAGGTGGTGGCCTTGGCGGGAAAAGGTGGTAGGTGGGAGGGGCCAGTGGGGTGAGAAGAGGGGGGTGGGGTAATTTGGGATATGCAGGGCAGGGGCAGCCAGAGAAAGGTGACTTTCCCCAGTTCCAGTGCTGTGGCTGATGGGGAGAGATGGCCCTCCTTCCCAGCCTCAGCTCGTGGCTACTGTGGTGGGGGAGAGACCCCTCTCCTTTCCAGCCCCAGTTTGGGGGCTGCTGCGGCAGGGGAGAGAGGAAAAGAGCCCACTCCTTCCCAGTCCCGGCACGGGGGCTTCAGAAGTGGTGGAGAGAGGGCACATCCATCGCATTAGAAAGGTAACACTACTGATATTAAAATATGAATTGTGTGTTTTTATTTGTAGAACAAAAAATGTTAATTATTGTTACTTTTTTTTTTATATAGCGCTTTTATCCAAAGCACTTTACAATAGTTAGCTAACGGTACAAACAACATTTGGAAAGATCATTAACTGGTCCACCGAGACCCTTGGCAATTTTCAAGTGGTACGTGGAAAAAAAAGTTTGAGAACCACTGCTATAGAGCCTTTGCCAGTACAACTATGCTGGCAAAGCCCTAGTGGAGATGCACCATCTCCCAGCAAAAGGAGTTGGTCTACTGGTACAGCGACACCAGGTTCCTAGAACACATTAGGTATGCTGACAAAAGCACTTTGCTGGTAAAGTTGTGTCTATACTGGAGTTTTTGCCAGTATAGCTGTGTGTGTAATTTTTTCCCATATACCTAGCCAACATAACCATGCCAGCAAAACTCTGTAGACTAGGCCAACACTGAGGTATGTGCTTAATTTTAAGAATGTGAATAATCTCACTGACTTCAGTGGGATTACTCCTGGGCTTAAAGTTAAGCATATGCATATTTGCCAAATGTTTACATATTTTACAATTTGTTAATGTGGATTTATTTTTGGCGAGTATTATGACTTGCTAGGATTGTAGCAAGGGAACTCAGATCTCCACTAGAGTTCTGGAGTAGGAGATGGGGAAGGGATATGTGATTTTGTATGTGAATTTCTATCTTGCTTGCTAACAAGTTTTTGTTTGTCCTTTTGTTTTAAGGAGGTAACCTGTGCAATCTTGAGCCATGCAGCTCTCAGACTATGGCAGGAAGCAAGTGGGTGAAACAGTTGTTTTGAGAAACCTTATAATTATGAAAAGTTTGGAGTGTTTCAAGAAAACTCCACTATATTTTACATTTCCTGAGAGGCTAAATGTATATGGTAGTAAGTAACCTAAACACCATGTAGCTTGATTAAAAATTATGCAGCTTTGGTTTCAACACTGATTGAGTGTTTGTTCCATGAAATAATTAGTGAGAGCTGGAACAAGGTTACTCATTCTGGTTATCATCAGCACAGTTCAGCACTCCTTGTTACTGAATTAAGACATGCCTAAATTCTGAAGTTTACATATGGAGGGGAAGTGGCTCCTGACCTTATGCGCCTCAGGAACACTGGGAGCTGTAGGTTAGTAAGCAGGTGGCTGTTTTGTTTGGGTACAATTATCTGTAATTGGCTGAATTGAAGTTTGTGATTTTAAGGGCTTCTAAAAAGTATTTAAAGGGGTTGTAAGTTGTCTGTTTCTGTGTACACTACATGTGAGTAAATGGGGTAATTATAATAAAGAGGTGGTTTTCCATGAACTTTTTTGATGGGTTACTAAGGGTAAAAGCCTCCTCTTAGAAAGAAGGCTGGATTAACAGCCAAAAGTGGTTTTTTTCCCCCTAGCAGTGATCAGACAGAAACCTGATTCGAGTATGGAGTCCTGAGCTGTAAGTTTTATGCCAGAATCAGCTACACCTAATGAAGAACTCCTTAGCTAGTGCTGGTAGTGCCTATACTTTGTAGTTTCACAGTCTTTTCTGTTCATAACCATGCAAAACCAATAATACACAGAGGGCAGGTCTCCATTAGAACTGCTACATCAATGCAGCTGCACCGATGCAGCTGCCCTGCTGTAGCACGGCTGGTGAAGACACGCTATGCCGACTAGAGAGTGCTCTCCTTTCAACATAATTGCTCCACAAAGCTGTGTCAGCAGGAGAGCGTCTCCCACTGACATGGTGCCGGTGTGGACAGCGTTTAGGTTGCGGTAACTTGCATCACTGAGGTGTCTTTTTCCCCGAGCGATGTAAATTACATCAACTCAAGCGGTAATGTAGACTTTCCCAGAGCGAGCCATGTCCAATAAAAATTGTTGTACATTGGAAAAGAAAATCAGAATCTCTGTTTGGTGCCCAATATTGCCAGTGTCACTGTCAAGGTTCCTTCCCCACTCTGAACTCTAGGGTACAGATGTGGAGACCTGCATGAAAGACCCCTAAGCTTATTCTTATCAGCTTAGGTTAAAACTTCCCCAAGGTAAAAACTTACCTTTTGTCCTTGAACCTTTATGCTGCCACCACCAAAGTGTCTAACAAAAATAACAGGGGAAGTGCCCACTTGGAAACGTCTCCCCCCCAAGCACTACACCCCTTTTCCTGGGGAAGGCTTGATAAAAATCCTCACCAATTTGCATAGGTGAACACAGACCCAAACCCTTGGATCTTAAGAACAAGGAAAAAGCAATCAGGTTCTTAAAAGAGAATTTTAATTAAAGAAAAAGTAAAAGAAAAACCTCTGTAAAATCAGGAAGGGAAATACCTTACAGAGTAGTCAGATTCAAAACACAGAGAATCTCTCTAGGCAAAACCTTAAGTTACAAAAAGACACAAAAACAGAAATATACATCCCATTCAGCACAACTTATTTTATCAGCCATTTAAACAAAACAGAATCTAACGCATATCTAACTAGATTGCTTACTAACTCTTTACAGGAGTTCTGACCTGCATTCCTGCTCTGGTCCTGGCAAAAGCATCACACAGACAGAGCCTTTGTTTCCCCCCTCCCCCCTCTCCAGCTTTGAAAGTATCTTGTCTCCTCATTGGTAATTTTGGTCAGGTGCCAGTGAGGTTATCCTAGCTTCTTAAGAATTTTGGTCAGGTGCCAGTGAGGTTATTCCTAGCTTCTTTACAGGTGAAAGGGTTTTTCCTCTGGCCAGGAGGTATTTAAAGGTGTTTACCCTTCCCTTTATATTTATGACAGTCACAAATAATGGCAATTGGCAGAAAGCTATAACCACAAGCACAACAACTTTCAAACCTTTATAGTTTAAAATGTAAATCAGAGAAGCCTGTTGCAGTGCAGAGAGCTGGACCCATGTTTCCCAGGTGCCAACTAGTGCTCTAACCACTGGACCTGCCTTTCTCCCTCAACTTCATGACATCCCTTTGAGGAAGTGGGGTATTTATTTCATTGAGTCTGCATACAAAGGTTATGAAAGAATCATTTGCCCCTTAAAAGAAGAAACTAAACTCCAAAGGGTTTATGGGAGGAAGCTAGTCCAGAAATGTGCATACTCTTTCTGTTCTCACCATCCAAGAAGTAACAGCATATTTTCTGACACAACCCATAGTTGGCATGAGTATCAACATGGGATCTATTTCAAAAAGGTTGTTTGGGTCTAATAAACATGAAAGTGACAATTTACTTCATTCCAGCAATACTGTGCATTACAAATCCTCCTAAATGTTGACATTGCATGAAATTCAGAAAAACATAATAAATGGAGAAGTTCTCTGTGAACTGTTATGAAATGTGAGAATAACAGTTGTGAAGTGTTACATTTTTGTTGTGCAGTGGTTAAATGAATGCTTATAAAATAAAACCTCATGATAACTGATCACATGAGCAGATGCCTTGTGTATTAGCTTGTAATTTTCAGAAGCTGTTCTGCCTCAAGGTGCTGACGAATTATTCCTCTTTCAGATTACTATATTAGTAATTTAGCACTATTGTCATTAAATTGCTTTCATAACTTCCTCCCACATTTGCTTGCTCATTTCCTCATAGTAGCTCATAGTCTCAAAGCTATGATCTACAGTGCTTTTAATTTTTGCAGTTAGTATAACTTTATGGTTTTAGCTGTGTACCTGTGTAACATTCAGGGCTGGATTTAGGCATAGGCCCTAGAGGCCTGTGACTAAGGATCCACCTCCTGGAGTCCTGTGATTAAATCAAAATCTCAACTTTCATTTAAATAAAAAAGAGTAACTTCCAAGCCTCATGGTTGAGAAGAAAACTTTGAAAACATGATCCAAGGGCAACCAATGAAGTAATGTCCACCTTAGTCTGCAGACAGTTTGAAATAATCGAGCTGAGAGGGATTAACTAACTATTCATCTCAGCAGGATATTAACTCTGAATCCTGTTGTTCAAGGGGTGACCTCACTAATACCATCCTAGCAGAGGACTGTGTGCGCAACAGAAAGAGAAGAATACACTGGGCCTTTTCCTTTCACCAAAGCAGATATATTCCAGCTGCTGGAGTCAATAGTAGGGGACACCCTATTGACACCCCTGATTCTCCAGGATGAGAGGATCTCTGCTACTCCCATTTCCATTGACAGCCAGTAGGACATAGGCTCCTAAGCACCTACATGGGACTTAAACTTCCAAGTCACCTAGGCACTTCTGAAATATTTACTCCATGTTTAAAACACTTTACTGCAGAGCTTGGTTTAGACAGCAAGCACTGAGCATCTTCTAAATTGGGGTGGATTCTGATATAATTACTAACATTATTTGCAATGTGCCAATACTGCATTCAGTGCTGTACCAGAGACAAAATACACACAGACACATCCTGCCTCTATGAGTTTACAATTTATTAATCTGATATAACTCCCACTGAAGTCATAGGGAGTCTTTCCATTGATTGCAATGGGAGTTTGTGCAGGCCCTAAGCAAGGACGTCCACAATACCCTCATGAGCAGTTTTCATGCATTAGTGCATGCAGCAGAGAATCCAAGGCAACAATTTCTCTCTAAGTAACTTAAAATATCAGTACAGTCTATAGCCCCTCCGATCTTTCATTTGATCTCTACAAGAATGAAGCAGATTTTTGACAAGCAGTAAAAATAGAAAAGAAAGTCCAGAATGGATTGGGACAGGACAGATTTTATATGGGAACCATTCTATCTTCACAGCCTTTGCTTGTAAGGAAAGGTGTTGTAAGGCCAACGCACTACTCAAGGACACTGAAATATGACATTGGTGTATGTGCTTTTTAAAATATATGCATGAAAGAGAGCCATTCAAATGATTCCCTTTCGTAATAAAAATAGTTTAGCGCTCAGGGGAAAAAAGTATTCATAACCAGTTTTATAGCTGATTGTTAAGTGTTCAGCTGTTTATCTTTATTGCCTTTTGTTTTGGATCTAGTTAGCTGAGTGTCTGTTATACAAAGCAAAAGGGTGGGGTGGACAGAATTAAACCAAATATCGGATTTTTTTAAAAATCTATTGTCAAAGGCCACTGTTAATTTCTTTCTCTCTCTCTCTTTAAATCTGTATCTATTGCCTCTCTCTATTTACTTTGCACAGAACCAGGAAATTCCCCAAATATTCCATAGTAGGAGATTTTGGATTCACTATGCACTATTTCATTGCACATGGTAAGAACAAACATTTTTTTAAAAGGTCAGGCAATTTGAGTTTTACATTCAGCTTCATGAGGCAGTTATGTCTGAGTTAAAAGGAAGTTAATAGCAATGTTATATTTGATATGTCTCCAAGCAAACTTTCACAGCTTTGATAGCTGACACCTAGATGGTCATTTGTAGGTAGATGAATATATTTCCTCCTAAATACACTAGTTATTTTAAAAAAAATTTCACTCTATTTTCTGTAGATTCTAAACAAATAAAATAAATCCCATTAATGACAATAAGCCTTTATTTTATATAAATGTTTGAACATCTCTAATCTCCAACAGACATGGGCACCTTAGTGGTACACTTTATATTATGTCTCATGCCACATGTAAATAAGAACAACAAACTTTCCTCAATGGGACAGTGCTCCAGTGGTCACCTGGCTTCTTATCACTTGCCTTTGGCTCTACAGTTGCCCAACCCACATCTGGCACTGCAGTTATTCTAAGTACTTTCCCATCAATCAAATAGGTAGCAGGGCTCTGGAGAAGTTTCCCACTGAAAAATCATTCCCTTAATTCACAAAAAGAAAAGGAGTACTAGTGGCACCTTAGAGACTAACCAATTTATTTGAGCATAAGCTTTCGTGAGCTACAGCTCACTTCATCGGCCCACCTCTTCCCACAGCGGCGAACCGTGGCCAGTGGGAGCCGCGATCGGCCAAACCTGCGGACGCGGCAGGTAAACAAACCGGCCCGGCCCACCAGGGGCTTTCCTTGAGCAAGCGGCGTCCCAAGTTTGGGAAACACTGCCTTAATTGATGCAAACCACGTAACTACCATTTATTTCAGTGAAATAACATGGCTTTTCAGAAGATCCACTTGGAGGGATCTGTCAGTTATTTAGTTTCAATACCTGAAAGAATTGTAAAACAAAAGTCCAAACATTGGTTCCAGAGAACTTTTTATCAGGATGAAAGTTCATATTGGAATGAACTGTTACATGGATTTGTCTTAATTGCTTCTACTGATCTTCTTTCCCATGCACTTACTGACCTTTCTGATTTTTTGAATAAATCTAATAGTGGAGCTATCTAAAGATATCCTTGGAATCTTGCAGGCCAACGACAGAAGAGGGATACATTTTCAAGTGTTCTGAGCCAGTTATCCCCAAGGATATTTCCTATGGCAGACCTAGCAAGTATGGGAGCTTCTATAGTATTATTTTATGCTCAAAAATGTCAAAAGACTGGAAGGATAGCTGACAAAAAATATGTCCCCAAAGCTCGAGAATGATGCAGCTGGTCATTTCTCTTTACTCAGCATGGTGAAAAATCAGGAAACAGTCTATTGTTAATTGCAGTTGCTAATATGCAGATCGTGTTGATCTGGAGAGAATTTACAGTCTGTTGAGTCCCCCAGCTAATTTTAGGCTAAATATTGCCTAAAAATGTACTGCTATTTGGCTAGTAATAGAACAAAACTTGACCTGCAAAATCTAAAAGTCTCTCATTTTCTGCATAGCTCTAACTTCAAGGGAATTTCACTTCACTTCATTTTAAACATTGATATGTATATAATCATTATAATCCAATTTTTTGCACTCATATCTTCAAGTATCTCAAACTGCTTTACAAATGAGGTTTAGGATTATGACTGTTAATTTCAGGTGAGGAAACCGAGGCACAGAGAGGGCATGTTACTGGCCAAAAATGCCAGAGTGAGTCAGGGAGAGTTAGGAATACAACAAAGATGCCAACTGCTCTAACCACTGGATATTGCTGTCTTCCAACACAGTGGAAAAAACACAAAGTTGAGCTGACTTATTATGAAATGTAATTTTTCAGAGCCAGTGGATGGACTGCATGATTTCTATTGCCAGCAGGGTAAAACATATCAACAAACTTGCAGCAAAAAGGTAAGAGATTAATAATGGCTACTGAAAAGTGGTTTAGTCTAGTTTTTCAGATTTTTTTCACATAACCTTAAGAAACAACCCTGCACTGATATGCAGCCTTCATTTTTGGGTTTCTGCTGATCTAGATGCATTAAATATTTCCTGAAAGAATATCACAGATTACAGAGCTTTTGAAAAGGCAAGTCTTTATAACCTGCAAGTACAGGAAGAAAATGAATCACTGAATAGAATTGATATTGGCGAGTTCTTAGATTTTTATTTCTATGAGAAATGACATGGGCTAGGTGCAGAGTAAACTCCATTTGACTGTCACATGATGCAGTCATACCACTTAAATAGGCTTAGAAAGATTAGATTTTTAGAGGTTTCTGTCAGTATACAAGATTTCAACATACACCCACAAACAACAAAAATCAAAATTTACAAATAGAAAAAGAAAAGTGCTGCTTCAGAACTTTTTAAAGTTTCATTTAAGGATATTTGCTTTGTATAGTTTGACATGTGATATTGACAATTTTTTTTAACAGTTATAAAGCTTTACCTTTTTGAAATCAACATCCACTATCATTAAATTCTGACTCCACCCCCAAAAATTTCCCACAAGTGTAAAATGTCTAATGTCATTAAATAATTATTCTGACACCTCACCATAATTTCCCACAACTGTGAAAGTTTTAGTCAATAAAATTTGAAAAAATGCTTAAAACCCATAATTTTGTGCAACTGTGAAAATTTAAATCAATAAAAATAAAAAAATGCTTCAAAATAAACATTTATACTATCTGTCAAAATTACAAAAAATATAAAAATAAAATTATGCCAATCCTAAATACATTTCACATTTAAAGAAACCAATGACATTGGCAAAGTGCACTCTGCTATGCAACCCAACAAAAGCTGTGTCTTGAAACTAGCTTATTTGTCCAAGCAGACAAAGGTGAAGGGCACTAACAGCAAATAAAAATGTGTATTAGGGCTGCTGATTTGAATGCCAAGATTTGAGCCCAGAACTAGATGCATTTCATATACAGCTGGAATATCTCTCGGATACATTTAGGTCTATCAATTTAAATTTTCACAATTGTGGGAAATTATTGGGGGGGTGGGGTCAGAGTTATTTAATGAGAGTGGATGTTGAGTTAGAAAAGTTAAAGCTTTATAACCATTAAAACACAAATTGCCAACATCACATGTCAAAATATACAAAGTAAATATTCTTAAATCAAACTCTAATGAATTCTGAAGCAGCATTTTTCTTTCTGTGTTTATCTGTAAATTTTGATTATTATCCATGGAAATATTTTTCCATCAGTTTGTGTGTGTACAGTTTACTGACATTTACCAATAAAAATCTAATCCTTTCAAGCCTATATGTAACTGAGAAGGTAGAAAAAGTTTTGGCAGAAATGTATGAAGTCTGCATATATCCAAAGACTACTAAGGAAATAAACACCCCACGGCAATCCTAAATATATCTAAATTATATGTCACTCTTGAAAGTACTTACAAAATCTCTTGCAAAGCCAACCAAGTTCCAATTAGTTCTTTATTATTTAGTTTGCAAAGCAAAGTTTTTAATCTAATTGCACATGAGCAAGAGTTTAAAAAAATATTTCTGATGTAGGAAAAAACTAGCCCATGATTTGATTTGTAGAGAAAAATGTGGCTAATGAATAAATTAGATTTCAATCTTTATGGCTATAATTCCATAAGGAAAGGACAAAGCTGTTGAAAGCAGAGATGTTGTATTGTCCATTATTATGAAACTGATTATGTTACAGGATAATTACACTAGAAACTGATGTAAATGGTAACCCAACAGCATTCACAATTGTAAAACTCCATTTGCTAACGGCTTTGCAGACAAATTTTAAAAAAAAGTTTAGACACAATATGAAGAGATTACATTGGGGTTAGACAAAGCTGTTGTCTGTTGTGGATAATTTAGTAATTCCAATTCTTTGTACAATGAGAAATTGTTCAAAACTCAAATGATAGCTGCATAGAAAGAATCATAAAATTACAACTCAGTTCTCAGAACACAGTCATCAAAGGACACCAGGCAAGGAACATTTCTTTGCTAATATTCAAGTGCAGTGATTGCTAGCTATTCCTGGTGCTAACTTGAAATGAATACTGTCAGCTCTCTAATATGAATAAATTATTTTCAGTACTGAGGTGAAATAATTGCGGTCAGTTCCCACCTCTTCCACTCCCTTTTGACTGCTTCTGCACCACTCCAGTCTGAGCTAGTGAGAACTATGCTTGCATATGCTAGGGTATAATTTGGCCATTGGTGTAGTGTTGGTGACGCTACAATGAAAGAACCCTATTTGGTCCATTGGGACCTGATAAAACCCCTATGAGATCAGTAAGAGGCTTTTCATTGCCTTTAATCAGAGTTGGATTGGGCCCTTGTTACATTTTCCTATTCGTTATCATTAGATGATCACTCCAATGTAGTTATTCCTACTTAGGCAGACTTATGCAAAGGTTCAGGTTCAGTTTTCTATGACATTGAATGTCCTCCATAGTCTATTACACAAGGTTATCCTAGAAGAGTACCACATGTTTTACAGTTAGCAATCAATTCTACTGCAACATCCCTCACCCATTCCATTCCACCAGTAATCTCATCCTTCATCAACTGCTTGCCCACTTCTCCTGCAAGCACTTTCATACTGCTTTCCATGATGCTCCCCTCCCCAAATTAATCTTTAAGGCCAGTACTCAGTCCTTCTCTAAATCTCTCCTCAGGATCTACTTCTACTGTGAAGCCTACAATAAATTACCAACTAATCATGGCTAGGCAACTGGCCAGAAGGGCTTAATAATATTCATACCTCTAGTTTATTTATTTGAAAATAAAGTGTTTTTATTTACTTAATCCTACTAGTAACTCTTAAATTCGGAGTGGTAAAATCCTGGCCTCCCAGAGTCAATGGGAGTTTTGCCATAATTTCAACAGGATCAGGATTTCATCCAACAATTTGTTTAAATCGTTCACTTAGCACGTGGCTTAATTAAAAAGGAAGTACTGAAACTCTCCAAATATGACCAATAGGAATGAGAAAGTAGATTATTCTACAAAAGCTGACCTTTTAAGCGCCATTATCCAATTAAAAACATATAGTTTAAAAATAACCAAATTTCAGCCATAATTTAAGGTTCCATGTATAAATCATCTATAAAGGGTTAAATAGTATGAGGGTGTAAGGATATTACAGTCAAGAATAGCCTCTGTTATAAATGGTTATAAGAGCATGAGCAGATGGTATTATAGATGGTCATAAACCCTGTGTAGTGGGGTGGCTGCCCCAATCCTGGAGAAGAGGGGTTAAAAGCAGCCCTGGAGAGGGCTGTGGCTGGGAAAAGCTAGGCTGATTGGGGAAGCAGCCACAGCTGGGGCCATGCCCAATCAGGCCACAGCAGGCCCTATAAAAGGGCTGTGGGGTCGGGAGACAGAGGAGTCCCTCTCCTGCCCTGGAGTGGGAAGGGCTAGCTGCCTGAGAGGGAGGTACCTGAAGTGGAGCAGTACTGGGGAAAGGGAGGTGGGGAGCTCCAGCCTAGTAAATCCCCAGGCTGAAGGCCTACAAAAAGTACTGGGGCTGCAGAGCGGCAACCTGGGGATAGGCAAAGGCAGTAAGTCCTAACCCCTTGCCAATGATGAGTGGCCATTATAGACTGCAGTCTATGAAAGGGGGCTAGATGATGACTGGCAGTAGCCACTGAGGCAAGGTAGGTTTAGAGGGTAGGGGGTTCCCCGGGGAGGGGAGATCCAGAGCGCAGGTGTACTGCTGGGGCAGAACCCCGAGGTCAAGGGCACCGGGGGACAGGGGCCAGTGGCAGGCGAGACACTGGCCAGCAGAGGGCGCTCCATATCCTGGAAACGAGCTAATTCCCAGACAACCAGCAGGTGGTGCTGCACCAGTGACTCTTCGCTTTGCTACACTCTGGTTATAAGCAATCTATTGATCTGCTGGAGTCTATAACAATTGATTACCCATTTATTAAAACATCTATTAAATCATGCATTAAGAGAGGACAAAGAAAGTTGGCCCATTAGATTGTGGGACACTTTTGGTGGACTCCCAGAGCACAAGTTGAATGGTGCTGTGTCTACACTGAAAAACAACAGGGCTTGAACCCTGGGTCCCAGCTTGACTCAAGCTTCACACATACTGGGTCCTGGTACCCTGCAATTTGTGTGTAGATAGAAGGGGGTTGGGCTTGAACCTGAGTTCAAACCCTGGGCTTACATTGCAGTGTACACATACACTATGTTGACTGGCATAAAGTCTCTTAAAGCATTCTGGGGGTTTATGATCCAGCATAAAGTGTGTTGAAGGGGTTTTGAAATCTCTGACCACCAACTCAAACAACCCCTCAAAATATCAACTGCTTACACTAATAATTAAGAACAAACAATTATCCCATGCAAGGATTAATCTAATTAATCTACACAGCAAGGTACTTAGACACTATTACCAGAGAAAATTCTCCAGTCTCTACTTTGTATTTCTGATCTCCATTCTGAATAAGCAAAAATCACGCCACTCTTGAGATGGATGCTGTGGACCTTGAGCATGCTCAGTAAGAACTTAGGATTTCTTTAAAAAAAAAAAAAAAAGTGCCCTGGCAGAAAGCCCAGAATTTCCAAGATGGCACCTTGGCAAAAAGCCAAGTGTGCATACGGCATAGGCGCTGACTCCATGGAGACCTGGAGTTCAGCTCTGGAGCACCCACAGAAAAAAATTAGTGGGGGCTTAGCACCCACAAGCAGCCAAACTCCCTCCTCTGCCCCAGTGCCTCCAGCCTGCCGGCGGCCCTGCAGATCAACTCCTCCCCCCCTCCCCCAGCGCCTCCTGCCTGCTGCAATCAGCTGTTTCCTGGCATGCAGAAGGCACTGGGAGGAGCGGGGACAGGGCATGCTCAGGGGAGGGGGTGGAATTAGGCGGGAAGAGGCAGGGAAGAGATGGGGTGGGGGCAAGAAGAGGCAGGGTGGGGACTTGAGAGAAGGGGTGGGGCGGGGCCTGGGATGGAGCAAGGGCAGGAAGAGGAAGGACGGGGGTGCGAACTGGGAGAAGGGGGTGGGTGAGGATGGGACCTGGGGCAGAGTGTGGGGTTGAGCACCCACCAAGCCCAGAGGAAGTCAAGCTGGCACCTATGGTGTAGGGGTCGCAGAGTCCTAACTTGAAGTAAGCAACAACAGTGAGCATGTCAAAGAAAGGGAGGTCATTCAGTTAAGCCTCTCACTGGTCAGAACTCAGTCATACCGGTCACAACTTGTGTTAAAGGTCAGACCTGGCAATCAGAATTCGGAGATAATGGTCAAGACTGAGCATGTGCAAGTGAGGTAACTGTAACCAAGAATAGGAAGCTGTATAAAGGTAAACATACAATGTAGCATAAAAGGCCAGCTGCCTGTAACATTTTTAGGAGTCCGGAGGCTGGGTCTGAAGAGGCAAGACCCGTGCAGGAGGAGCCGAAGAACTAGTAAGAAAAGACAAACACAAACTGCTGCAGAGAGAGAGACAGAGAGAGACAGAAAAGCTAAAATGGAACAAAACTGACTGACCAGGAGCAGAACAGCACCAGCAGTGCTTTGATTTTTAAAAGAAAGGAGCAATGGGTTTATAGAGTAAGCTTAATATTCTTTTAATTATAGTTTTACTATTAGTTTAGGATAGTTTTTATAGTATTTAATATGTGTGTGATTGAGGTGTGTATGTTTTAACTGTATTTTATCTATGTAAACTTTAAAGCAATTTAAGATCTGCTGTAGGCAATTTGTTGCAAATTGGCCACTTGCAACAAATTGCTTCACCTAGTATCATTTGAACTATATGATATTATGGTTCAAGTGCTCTTTAACTTGCAATAAGGGATTTGTGTCTCAGGGATTTTGTGCTTTATTTAGGATTTTTAGGATGCACTGTATACGGGATTATTAGATACTTTAATAAAAAGATTAATGTCTGTCTCAATTACTTTATTGAAAGGTTATATCTGTGTCCTTTGAGTATTTCCTTAGAAACCCTGGGAACTTTTACATCAGGAAGAACAAATTAAGGGGCAATAGGAAAGGTAGTATAGCAGCACCCCAAAACTCATTTTTCAGGATAACAGCATGTGGTACTAAAGCTGTCCTACTTCAGAAAGGTACTTAAACATACACCTAATTTTAAGCATATGAATAGTTCTATTGATTTCATGTGATTTCTATGGGACTACTAGGGTTGCCAAGTTTGTAATATTTAAGAACTGGACACTCCAGCAGAAGTGCCAGAATTTCCCTGCCCCGCAATTTCCCCCCAAGGCCCTACCCCTTCCCCAGGTCCCATCCCTGCCCGGCCCTTCACCTGAGGTCACACCCCACCTCTTCCTCCAAGGCCCCATCACCCATTCGCTCCTCTTCCCCCACTTTCACTGTCGCTCTCTGCTTTTCCACTCTTCCTCCACCCGCTGCCACCGCCACTGCCTGGGTTGGGATGGATTCACCAGCGCAGCTGGGGCTGGGACCTGCAGCCACCCCATGAAGGTAAGAGGAGGTCCTGGCTGAGTAGGGGGTGGCGTGAGTGATGACCAAGCACGTCCCCGCCTCTCCTGTCTGCAGTAGCCAGACTTTGGGTCTCCGGTCAGTAGATCTGACCGGACACTGTCAGGTCCCCTTTTCAAACAGACTTTCAAACCAGACACCTGGCAACCCTAGGGACTAACTCCTGTGCTTAAAGTTAGGTGCATGCTTAACAAGGCATTTTTGGTGCATGCTGAATCAGGGCCCTGTAACAATTAGAAAATTGAAACTACCCAGAAAAAGTTTATGAAGAAACAGAAATGGTTTTAACTCTTTGATTCAAGAGAAAAAAATTCATCCCATGAAACTGTCAGTCACTAATATCCAGACATTCAATTTTCTTGTGGAAAAAAAACCACACACACAAATGGCTTTCATTATTTAACTGCAGCTTTAAGAAACCTTAATAAACTTAAACTGTTTAGTCTTTTTCCCTGAGGAAAATCATAAGTCAAATTCAAATTTAAACCAGTTTAAACTGCAGCTCCTGTCAGCACCTTTGTTTATATTGATATTATAGACATGAAATGCACTAAAATAAGAATAATGGTATACTGTGTTGAGAGTACATTGTTAACTTAGGCCTCATATAAAAAAAACTAGGGAAGACAGGCTGAAGGTTATAAATGATTTTTTATATATTTCGTATATTTATGTGAGGGGATTTCTTCTACCTGTTTAACAGTTGCTCTTTGAGTTCCTAAATATCTTTTTATCTAGCTGTTTCTTCAGGATATTCTCTGCCTATCCAGGGCCAGATTTTCAACAGGACTCAGCCAATGGGTGCACCACTGGACATTGAGCATTCTTGAAAATTGGATCCCAAGCTCCTTCAGAAACCTGTCCCTAAATATCTAGAGCCAAGACTTCTCAATTCTAGTCAGTGAACCTCAGACCCCTGTGACTTATTTAACCAACTGAAGAATGTCTTTAGGAAGAAATTTAACCAACTCATAAAAAAAACCAGCTAACAACTGGGGAACAGAGATAGTAGAAAAAGTCTTAGAACTGGTGGATAAGTGACCTTGGACAAACCCCAATATGGAATTTCATTAATCTTTCTGAATAGAAGCCAACCAGTCAAGTGACCAAAAGCTCACCTTGAGAATAAAATTCAGGTTTGTTTCCACACTGATCTTTGAAATTAATGTTTGTTAAGCACTTTAAGATTAAACAAAAATCCACTGTTGGGATTATTTTCCAGAGGCCTGGAGAGATCAAGGGATTAGTAAAGCAACATTCAGTGAAGTATATCACCTCCTGAGTCAGTGGTCCAAATGATGCCCAAAACAAGAAGAGATTAATATGTGATGACCTATGTGAAATAAGTCTGTAACCTTTGTGCAATTTCTGATGGACAGATGTCCATAACGTGGTGCCAGTGCTCAGTACTTGCTGCTTGCTGAAAATCAGGCCTCCATAAAATATCTCAAGTTAGGTATCCAAAATCACTAGTCACTTTTGAAATTTAGGCTAGTCCTTCATAACTGAATGGATCTGTTTCTGCATTCCTGATCCTGATTCATTCAAAACTCCCACCCACTTGGATGAAAGATTTTTGGCAGCAACAATAGTGCAGTGTTAAGACCAGTGTTAGATTTGTAATGAGCTATACAGAAGAAAAATGCAATGTAAGCGTATATTATTTCAGCATATTTCCTGGCATTTATGGCTCTAGGTGCTACTGCAATATAAGTATAATAATAGTTATAGTTTAGTAATAATAAGCATATCCACACATTTTCAAAGATGGGACGACAACCTCAGCTAGCATAAATTGGCATAGCTCCTCTGAAATCGCCTTGAAGTCACTGCAAGTTTTGTCCTTGGTTTCCCTGGTATCGGGATTATAAATTTACAACTATTACACCTGCTGTGTCAACTGAGGACTTTTCACAGATGTGGTTTTGGAAACAGTCTTGCATTATGAGTTAATAGTTCTAGCATTAATCTTTATTGGTTTTCTTCTTTGGTTGTCCTAATACATTCTTTACTGAGATTCTTCTTGATTCACAAATTATAAAAAAGCCTTAAAAGAACTGAAAATATTTAAAAACTAGGTAAGATTGCACATCCTTTTAGGTAAAGTTTGCTGATGAGAACCATTACCGCAACAGATGTAGTTTCCTTCCACTTTTTATCAGTTTGGTTTTGGTCTTAGGACATTATTTCCTCAGTAGAAAGGTATAACAAGAAGGGTAAAACATCAGAATTAATGAGATAAAGTTAATTATTGTTGGATAGTCAATTTGTCGAAGCAAGAGGCAATTAGTTGCTCTATTTCATTTCAAATTAGTCTAATGGTTCTCATGATGAGTTTACTGATGACTGTCTTAACTTGAATGGGGTTCAAGTTTTGTATTTTTTAAACAGAGGGTAAAACAAATTATGCTGTGGGTATCCTAGTATGAAGGGCCTCTGCGATGGAGCTGATAATGTCAAGTAACAATGTTCATAGGAAAACACTTTTCACAAAGACTACTTTCTGGTTTTTGAATTTTGTTTTCAAAGAATGCATTGGAGCAGGTACTCTGAAGCTGAATTTAGCATACTGGTATCCTGTTTTGCTTTGGCAGTCTGAATGTGGGTATTGCAAACACACAATCTGGATGCTCCAAATGCTTACACTTATAGGCCAGTGACTGGTCTCCTCCACTATTGAATTCAATGGGAATTTTGCCAGCATCTACAGTGGAAACAGGATCAGGATAATATAGCATGTTTCATCTGCGGATCTAAAAACACCTTATCAATAGATCTGGATGGAAAACCGTTTTCCTGTTCTCTGAGAAATTTGAGATTTCACAAATATTTTGCTTTAGGAATCATTTTGTTTTGATGACTTCAAAATGTTTAATTTTGGCTTAACTTTAAAAAAATCAGCTTTTTTTAAACTACAAATTAACTTAAAATTTTGAAGCAAAACATAATTTTACATATGTAAAAGTTTTGTGTCAAGGATGTCAAAACAGAATGTTTCAACAATTTGACAACTTTTTTTTCCCAAAAAAGTTTTCAGAAGGGAAATTTGTCAAAAGCAACCCTTTCCCACAAACCATTTTAATGGATTGGTATTATCCAACAAAACAGTTAATAAAAAATTCATAATTATTCATACTTAATATTATTTAAATAAGATTCACACCACTCTTGAGAGATTGTAAGTATTCTATGAACTTTACAGATAGGTTATCTGCCTTTGGTTATTAACACTGAAATTAATCCAGACAAATCTCATGCAAAGATATTTTTAAGCCCAAGAACTTCTCACAGAAACTGAAAGTAAAACGTATTGCTTTCTCTGGATACTGTTCAAGACTCATTTCTGATATTATACATATTTTGCTGAAACTTGTGATAACTTTGTAACAAACACACAGTGCACAAAGGTTAGTGAAACTCCCGTTTTACCTTTGTCACATTGGTTCCAAACGAATCCATCTCTTAAAATTAAACTAACAGGGTGTGAAAACGTGTGACGTGAAACTGATGGGTAAGTTTGAATAACACATGTAATCCAAACCCAGCAATTCTTACAGAACTGTAATTTTGATCTGAAATCAATACATCCGTTTCCTAATTATTTTAACCATGATAACAAATGAGTTATTACTGTTAGAATAAATACATTTTCATTTAGATTCTCTGGATAACCCTCAAAGGGTTAATGAGCTTCTTAAAATACAAATAAGGTGTTACTAAATGTTCATATGATACTAATGAGCTACAATACAGAAAATACAGTACAAATAATAAAGTGGATTTATTGCCATTAGCTCAGGGCCATTAACAAAAATCTATTAAATCAATCACTAGTCAGATTTTCTTAATTGAGCATAACAATGATGCTCTAAATGATCTCATTTTATTTTGTCGTGCTTTATTTATTTATTTTTTTAAAAACTCACTGTGTTCTTCTCAATGGAATTTTTCCCTCTGTGGTAGTTTATTTAGGAAGTAGGCTTTGCCTCCCTGCTCATGCCGTCTTTCAAATCCTCAACAGCATACTCTCTTTGGAACTCCCATCTCTTCACAAAGCTCAGCTAACTATAATCAGTATGACTGGATCTTCTTCCACTGTCTTCCAAAAGTAATTATTGTACATATTAAATTCCCTTCTCTCTGCTACCCAGATCACATTCTTTAATCAACTACTCTTCAGATGTAATAAATTACCCTTCCCAAATTCCTTCTCACTTTCCTCTTTCTCTTCCCTCCATGAAGCTCACATCATTTTCCTACATCCATCAACATCTATGACCTTTACTTTGGAATCATAGGGCAGACTCGCAGCTGGTGTAAGTCACTGGAGCATATAATGGATTTATACCAACTGAGAATCTAGTCATCAGTGTCAAGATTCTATTGCACCATTTACATGGAGGGATCCCTGTGAATCATCATACTAACTACTTTGCAGGGCACAGGAAGAGGATGATCAGATAGAAGTTTATATGTTGATTGTGTGACAGTGTTACAATGTCTTGTAGGCCATTTTATAAGTTTACAAAAATTACAGCAATTCAATGAGGAATGTAAAAGACACACAATACTTAATATGCAAGCTACTTCATTACTTTATTTTTTTACAAATGAATTTAAATTGGAGGAGGTAATTTTATTCTATTCCAAAAAAACCCTGCATAAGCGCTATCAATTCAAATGCCAAATTTCCAACACTGTAGGATCGATTATAGAATTGTTCTCAACTATGCTTTGCTCTCATTTGCCTTCAAAAATAGTAAGATAAAGCTATATCTAAACAGTTAAGCTTTCTGGAAAAGACAAGAAGGCGAGCCCATGCCTCGTCAGTGGGATCTAAATTCCAAACTTGAAGCTTGTGTCCCTTTTTCCTTTGTTATCAGTCATTGGTGCATCCCTATTTAGATTCACATGAGACTGTGGTTCAGTTTTCATGTTGTGAATCTGACCTGCCCCAGCTGCAATTCACTTATCTACATTTAGTTTTTTACAGTGTAATCTTCAGCACTTGCATTTTAATTGCTTGGAAATGCAGAGTTGTTTTGGTTCAGTCAAACCACAGAGGCGACATTTATCACAACCGTTACATTGCGAACTGGTTCAGTTCTCACCAAAAGGAACTGTTATTCCCATCAATGACATTGTGTTCCAAAAACAAGGCTACTGATTTGGCTAAAGTAAACAAAACAGCCTTTCTCACTCCAAGATAGCTACTAGACTCTCATCTCAACTGCAGAATAGAAGGGAGGTGCCAAGGGACCAAGGATATTACAGCTCCTGGAGGACCATGTTACTGATATAGGGCCCAGTTCATAGTGAGCGAAAGAAAGTTGCTTCATTTAGTTCTGTCCTTCTCATGGATAAAAAAGAACCTTAAGGCCTCTTTATAAGAAAACAACATGATCCATATTTATGTTGGGGCTACTGTAAAATGTAAATATGGCTTAATATCACTATTCCTGCTCCAAAATGTATCATGTATAATCGCCAGAGGGGAGGTGGGGCAGAAAGAGAATCATTGTTTAGGCTACAAGTGGCTGAGTATCATGGGGTGGGGGGAATCAAAAATTTCTTTTAAGAGCCTAAAGTTCGGTTCCTAAATCCATGCTTAGGTAACCGCCTGATTTTTAAAGTGTTGATCACCCAGCAAGTGGACACTTTTGAAACTCAGGAAGTTGCCTAGATACCTGCCTACCTTTAGGCTTTTATTTTTGAAAATCTTGGCTTGGTATTATAAATGGTCTTCGCTGGTGGTCTCAGCAGAGAAATCAAGGACCGAATGAACATGGGATAGGAATTTCAAAACGTCAGCACGGGCCTAACTTTGTTCCCACTAAAGCCAGGGGCAAAACTCCCATTGAGTTCAATGGGAATCAGTCAGGCCAGCAATTCTGGAAATCGAACCCGTGGAGACAACTACTGCTCTTCCTAATCAGGGTTGTTACACATTGGTGGAATGCCATAAGGACACTTACACTGCCACTATGTGTGCTGTATCCCCATTCTATTGCTAAACAGGGGACTCTAATGACTAGGGCTTAGATCCTGCAACTTCTTCCTGCATGGGAAAACCCTGGCTCCAGTACACAGCTCTGTTAAAGTTAGCTAGCAGGTACACAGAGTGCTAATTTTTCCAGATCCTGCAAACTGAGGTCCACATTTTTTAAAAGATTTGACAGGGTAGATGCAAAAGTAACACAACATTATCCTGCAAAACTCCATGTTACCTAACAGACTCAGAAAGATGTTTCTCTTGATTTAATTATAGCTCAATTGTTTGTTTTTGACGCTTCCTAAGGTAGAGCCAGCTTCTGACATTGTTACTCACATTGAGTGTACCCGGTTTGCTTTGGTGTCACTGACCAAAGGTGGTGCTCCATGCGAATCAGAATTTGGCCCATTAACATTATCTGAAGTCCAGTCTTTTGAAGATGCTAATGCTTTCAACTCTTCTAAAAATTCTTACTTTACAGATTTTTATGCAGAACATCCTTAGCTACTGAATTTAATAGACTTGTGAAAAACGTTACTGATGAGCAGAAAGCCAGTTCCATTAGAAAAGAATTACAATATCTCTCACTTGCACCACTATGATTGAGTTTCTTGGCATCCAGTTATTTGTAGTCTATCTAGATTTTGTAATAATTTTTATGTTCTCCCCCCCACACACACTTCTTCTGTTGTATTAACTGTAATGTGCCAGCAAATTCTTCATGTGGTGTTTTAAAAACTAAACTAATATATATATAAATACTTGTATAAAAAAGCTTGGATCTCAGAATAACTCCATGACTAAAAGCTGATGAATTTGCCCATTATACTGAAAGCCCATTATACTGAAAATATGGGATTAAATGCAACCTTTACAAGGTGCTACCCAAAACTGGGCTAGAAACTTCTTGAGAACAAGTTTCCTCCTTAGAATGCTATTATATCCTCATTCTGATCCATGGAAACACGTCTTTTGTGTTTTACGTTGGCATTTCTGAATTTTGAGCCTGAACTCAAAACTGAAGAATCAAATCAGAGGGAAAGTAGCAAGGGAAGTGGCAACAGGAGAATGTTCGCCAATCTTTTTCACATCAAAAAGTGATTTGGTTCAGTTTCAGTTATCTGGGCAGGTATAGGGGAATTCATATTTTATGCAGGCCAGTTGGTTAAACTCGACAGCATCCACTAAGCTCATGGGAGGAGGAGGGCAGGAGAGAGAGAGATAGAGAGTAAATAGTAATCCATTGATAATTTGCACTATATTGCAAAAGCTAGGTGCTGTATGTACCTATTTAATAAGGATTCAGTGGCACATACAGCTTGTTTTCTATCAGCTTACTGACCAGAGTTCCATACCACAGAACAGATGTTCTGAACTCAGACTGGATTTCAGTTACCTGAGCTAGTTCTCTTATCTTGCCTAATTCTGCATAAACTTGAATTGACAAATTCTATGTGTTTTCTCCTATTTTTTATATGTCATTACATATCTTGTTTCCCAAAGGTGGGTGAAGCTTCAAACAGTCTCTGAGCCTGGAAGAACAGAGATGTTGCCCCATGACTGCACTAACTGCAGCAGTGCTTAAGTCCTGTGGAAAAAAATCAAGCAGAGCAGAGTTTCAGGTATCTGGTCCCAGA
This sequence comes from Natator depressus, assembly GCF_965152275.1. Lineage (NCBI taxonomy): Eukaryota > Metazoa > Chordata > Testudines > Cheloniidae > Natator > Natator depressus. The sequence goes on along the minus strand of NC_134242.1, from coordinate 41,133,390 downwards.
GCTGTAATCATTATGTATTAGTTCTGATTAGACCAATGTACTAGAATGGAGTAGGGCTACACAACATGACTGCTAAGATGTCCAATCACATTTGTCAAATGTTATGTTGCATTCACATCAGGAACACCATACCAAGCTCATGTTTCTGATTCTGGAAAAGACCTTGGAGAAATCTGTCATCTACCTACATTCAGTCAGGAAATATATATTGTTTTATATAGCTGTGCTTTCAAAAGCAACCAGACTGTTTTGTTTTTAATGTGAAGGAGTTTTTATTTAAGATGGATTTTTCTCTGCCTATGGTTTCTTTTGGCTCAATTGTTTTGGTTCTCATTTAAAATATATATATATATATATATATAAATTGCCAGGACACTGTCTCCTTCAAGAGAGGAAGGATGATCTTGTGGTTAAGGCACAAGACTATAACTCAGAAGATTGAGATCTGCATTCTGGTTCTTGTCTTTGTTTTGGACAAGACTTTTAACCTTTCTGTGCTTTTATTTATCCCTCTCATAGGGACATTGAGAGACTTAATTCACCAATTGATATAAAGCACCTTGAGAGTCTTAGTTACAAATCACTTCAGTGCTAGCAAAATTATTATTCAGAGAAGGTGACACTTTTGTTCGGCTATACTGAAAGAAGGACAAGAGACATTTGATATGGATTTAATCAAGCCGCAACTCTATTATTAGAAGTCTGGGACTACCTGGCAGATAAAAGTGTACAGTGCATGTAACCCCTGGTTTATTCCGTAATTACCTGGGGGGCTTCGACTAGCTCCCCCTCATTTTTCCATCCCAGTTCCTTCAGCAAATCCATTGCTGGGACCTTACCTCCACCCCACCTTGTAGGAGGGTTAAGATGGGCTATAAGAAAAGGGGGTTGGCTCCCTGACATTCCAACCGTAGGAGTCCCAAGCCCTCCACCATTCCATTCCTTTAACCAGCACCTCCTTTTTAAGTCCTTTACCAGGCCATTTATCTGGTCACTGGATGTCTTCCCTGTGCAGTACCAGCACTGGACATCCGCCCACACTTACATATAGCCTACCACCTTTTGTGCTCACCATAATAGGTCTTCCCTGACACCTGCTGTGGGGAAGGTGAAAAACCCCCACTCCACCACGGTATACATTGGGGTAGTGTTCTTGAAATGGACGACAGATACCAAAAGGACGGATACCGGTGACCCGCTGGTACAGTAGTGGTGTCGGCAGGAGGGAACACTTGGGTGGGCCCTGGGTGGGCGGGCAATGATGGGGGAGCCAAGGGGTAAGAGCGATCTGGCTCCAGCCGGCCTTGCGGGGGGGTGGGTGGGAGGATAGACGCTCTGGCCAGGGGCTCCTGGAAAAATGGGAGGGGCTGTAAAAATGTGTGCCCTTGCAACCCCCGTGCTCTCCTCCCGCCCAGCGCTCGAGGCTTGCCCCGCTCCATCCACTTGGCGCTCCTGCTGGGGAGTGGGATTGGGGTGCAGGGGCTCACCCCACTCTGCCTGGCACTCCAGCTAGGGATTGGGGCACGACGACTTGTCCTGCTCCACCTGGCAGGAGAGCGGGATGCAAGGGCTTGCCCCGCTCCGCCCGCCCAGCATACCTGCCGGGGTACAGGGGCTTGCCCCGCTCTGCCTGGTGCTCTTTCTGGGGAGCAGGATTTGGGAGTGGAGGCTTGCCCTGCTCTACCAGGCAGCGGAGTGGGATCTGGGCATGAGGGCTTGCCCCGCTCCGCCTGCTCAGCGCTCCTGCCAGGGAGCGGAGTTGGGGGCTTGCCCTGCTCCGCCTGCTGAGCGCTCCTGCGAGGGAGCGGAGTTGGGGGCTTGCCCCACTCCACCCACCCAGCGCTCCATCCGGGGAGCGGAGTCGGGGTGCGGGGGCTCGCCCCATTCCCCCCGCCCAGCACTCTAGCCAGGGAGCAGGGGTTGGGGGCTTGGAAGCCCCCACACCTCAACCCCACTCCCCAGCAGGAGAGCCGGGCGAGCAGAGCGCAGCAAGCTCCTGACCCCACTCCGCGGCTGGAGAGCTGGAGCTGGGCAAGCGCTGGCCGGGAGCAGTGCCGGGACTGGGAGGGTGGGCCTGGATGTAAAGTGGCTACATGTATCTGTTGCTCATCAATAGGGGAACGTGTTCTGATTGACGTCGGTCCCGATCCTCATATCCCTCGGTTGCAACTTACAGTACAGTACTGCAAATGACGGATATGTGGATCGGGACCGACGTGAATCAGAACACGTTCCCCTATTGATGAGTGATGGATCTGTGACACAATGGATAAGGGGGAGATGTATACCGGGGACCCCCTGTATGGTGCTCGGGGAAAAATTCCTTCCCAGCCCCTTAAAAAGGAGTGACTAGTGCAATGACCACAGCAGATTCAAACCCCACCTCATAATCACACCTCAAGGTGCTGCCTTGCCTGCTGCACAGAGAAAAAGGTTTCCAACTCCAGGGCTTGCACTGTTAAAGCCTTCTGCCCTTACATTCCCAGGGGGTGAGTCAGTGCTGCAAAGCTGACACCACCCCCCACCCTTTTGCAGCAGTTTCTGACCTTGTCTCTCCCCTCCCCCATAAAGCACTACTGCCTTCCTCTGGCAAGCCTGGACAATGTCCATCCCCCTTCCCCCTCCACCCTGCTTTAGGTGCCGTGCAGTCATTCTGAAAACTAAAGAGCTGAACACATAAAGGTAAAGTGACCATATTTTCAAAATAAAAAAACAAGACGTGTATGTCCACATGTTTTTTAGTATTGCAAAATATTTCTACAAAACATAAAAATATACTTCTTAAAAACATGTGTTTGGGTTGTGTTCTTCAAGCTTCTGAAGATCCTCCTTGATCTAGAGGATTTTTCTAGGAATCTAGTTTTCTGAATGAGTTTGCCATGAAATGTTGAACAAGGGTTCGTAACATTCCCAGAGCAAAAGAAGAGCTCTGACAGTACCTACACTTATTTGACATTTCTCTTCACTTCAAACTATACATCATGCTAAACACTTGTTCTATTGGACTGCTTTTTCCTGGTAAACACAGGAAAACACTTACTTGGTATATCAATATATCTTGAACAAACATTTATGAGTTATAAAATATCCAAATGTTTTGACTGATTAAATGAAAAATTGGAATATTGCAGTTGTCTTTAAAAAGGGTCCTGAGACAGTAAGATATTATATGACAAAACAGGACTGTCATTATGTTTCATAAAGGGCTACTCAAGTACAGATAGTTCATGTCCAGTAATAGACATAACTACTGTTCCTTCTAAGCTGTGCGCGTGTGCGCACGCACACAGATCCTAAACCCCGCGCACACAGCGAAACACCGCATGCACAAAAATTTGCACAGAAGCACAACAATTTGCACGGAAGAAATTTTTTGTGCACATGGCCTGTCAAAAATTAGAGGGAACATTGGACAGAACATACCTTATAAATGTTATCAACTTTGTTGATGTGTGTTTTAAAAATCAGTTTATCACCTAGAAGTTATATTTTGAAATGTCACCTTTTGAGAGGTCCATCGAAAGGGATCCTGACAACGTACTAATATGCATTCCCTCTGAGGCTTTTAGCCAGATAGATACCAAAGCAACTTACAAAAAGGACAATTCAAACTACAGTATGGACCAGATTCACCATTGTATGCCTCTAGATTTACACCAATGTAAATCCACTGAAATCAACACTTACTTAACAGTGAGAGAGTCAATTTCCTTATATATTCCCAGACAAGAACTTCATTAAAATGTAGATAAGGTTGAGACTACTACCACAAATCAATAATTTAGGTTAAAATACTGTGATGAGCTGGGTGAAACCGTGTTATGGGTTGAGTTAAAACCTTGTTAAAACTGATGTGTGAATGCACCCTTCACTTAAGATAGTTGTAAGAAACACTTAAGGAGGCCACACCTACAACAAGGTCCAACAGAAACTGCCCAGAAACTAGCACCATGTGGACAGAGGGTTCCACTGAGTATTGTGATCAGGGAGTGTGTGTATATGAGAGTATGTCTACACTGGCAGAGTTACAGCGCCACTCAGAGAGCGCTGAAGGGAAACCACTGTTGTGTGTTCACATTGACAGCTGCCTGCGCAATAGCGTGTTCACATTTGCAGCACTTGCAGCGGTATTCAGAGTGGTGCACTCTGGGCAGCTACCCCATAGAGCATCGCGTCCTCTTCTGCCGCTAAGAGTTGTGGAAACGCGGAGAGGGTCGCAGGGTATCCTGTGTCCTGTTCCAATGCCCTGTGATGCATTGCTTTGCGTCCCAGCAATCCCTGTGCTTCCGTCTGCATTTGGTGCCACCTTTCAATGGTTTGTGTTCTGCACACTCTGCCTCTTCAGTCTGCAGGAATGGATCCCGAATTGTTGACCAATATGCTGCTCGCTCTGACTAACACGTCACCTGTGGCAATGGAATTATTCTTTAAACTACAAAGGCAAAAGGAGTCAGAGTCAGACATTGATCTCATCACGTGTACTAGCTATGACACGAGATTGCTTGTGACATTCACAGAGGTGCTGACCACAGTGGAACGCTGCTTTTGGGCTCAGGAAACAAGCACTGAGTGGTGGCATCACATTGTCAAACACATCTGGAATGATGAGCAGTGGCTGAAGAACTTTCAGATGAGGAAAGCCACATTCATGAGACTATGTGATGAGCTCACCCCAGCCCTGCGGCGCAAGGAAACGAGAATGAGAGCTGCCCTGCCGTTGGAGAAGTGTGTGGAGATTGCACTGTGGAAGCTGGCTATTCCAGACTGCTACCGATCGGTCGCTAACCAATTCGGAGACTTTTGGACTCGTGCTGACGGAAATGTGCAGGGCCATTAATCGCATCCTGCTCCAAAGGACCATGACTCTGGGCAATGTTCATGACATTGTGGATGGCTTTGCAGAAATGAGCTTCCCTAACTGTGGAGGGACCATAGATGGCACACATATTCCAATTCTGGCACCAGACCACCTAGCCACCGAGTACATTAATCAGAAGGGGTATTTCTCAATGGTTCTTCAGGCGCTTGTGGATCACCATGGGCATTTCACAGACATTAACGCAGACTGGTCCGGAAAGGTGCATGACGCGTGCATCTTTCAGAGCACTGGCCTGTTCAGGAAGCTGCAAGCAGGGACTTTTTTCTGGAACCAGAAGATGACCTTAGGGGAAGTCAAAATGCCCACTGTGATCCTGGGAGATCCTGCCTACCCCTTAATGCCGTGGCTTATGAAGCCATACATGGGGCACTTTGATAACAGCAAGGAGCGGTTCAACAACAGGCTGAACAAGTGCAGAATAACTGTTGAGTGTGCTTTTGGCTGTTTAAAGGCCTGCTAGCGTTGCCTATATGGGAAGCTGGGCCTGGCCGATGACAATATTCCTGTGCTTATAGCCGCTCCGTAATTTTTGTGAAGTGAAGGGTGAAAGCTTCACTCAGGGCTGGACTGCTGAGGCTCAGCGCCTGGAGATTCAATTTGAACAGTCAGAGACCAGGGCTATTAGAGGGGTGCAGCGCGGGGCCATAAGGATCAGGGATGCCTTGAGGCAGCAATTAGAAGCTGAAAGCCACTAATATTTGTTGCTATGCTTGGGAGTGTAGTGCTTGTAATGCTAGGAGGTGATTGTGATTGGTGCAGACGATGCAATATGAAGGTTTAAGATAATTGTCTGTTGCTTTGCAGGGTTCTGTTTGCTTTCAATTAATAGAATAAAGATTGCTTTCAAACCCACACAATTCTTTTATTAAAACACAACAACCGGAGGAGAGATTTCAGAGTGGTAGCCATGAGGAGAGAGTCAAGCACAAAAACACCTCAGCTCTGAGGGGGACGGGGGAAGGAAAGGTCCCAGGTCCCAGGAGAAGGTGGGGTCCTGGGACAGCTAAAGATTTGTGTATGTCCAGGGATCATATCCAACGATCTCCTTTGGAGTACAGTGCAGGGAGTACTGTACTTCAGCAGGGCCAAACTGCAGAAGGATGGGTGTTGAGTGCAGTAGGTACGGGAGTACAGGAGCATTTAATGGGCAGCAGGTTTGAAACAAATAAAAGCAAGTTCTTCTTCACACAGCGCACAGTCAACCTGTGGAACTCCTTGCCTGAGGAGGTTGTGAAGGCTAGGACTATAACAGGGTTTAAAAGAGAACTGGATAAATTTATGGAGGTTAAGTCCATTAATGGCTATTAGCCAGGATGGGTAAGGAATGTTTGTCAGAGGGTGGAGATGGATGGCAGGAGAAGGATCACGATCATTACCTGTTACGTTCACTCCCTCTGGGGCACCTGGCATTGGCCACTGTCGATAGACAGGATACTGGGCTGGATAGACCTTTGGTCTGATCCAGTGTGGCCATTCGTATGTTCTTATGAGTCCGCAGTGCTGGACTGTGATGGGGAGGAGTGGAATGCCGCAGGTACAGACTGGAGCCAGGAGATTGATAAGAGTGTGTTGGCAGTGTCTGGGGGGTGCATGGAAAAGAGTTTTGCGACAGTGGCTGCAGGGGAGAGCGGGCGCGGAGCTGCTCGGTTTGCAGTGCTAGTATCGCCTGGAGCGTGTCCACTTGGCGCTCCATAACATTTAAGAGCCACTCCGTGGCTTCATTCTGGAATGCTGCATTCTCCTTTCGGTCCCTCTTCTCCCTGTCCTGGCACTCCGATTCCTGTTTTCAGCTGCGGAGTGCATTATAACATCACGCAGAAAGTCCTCCTTAGTTCTTCGTGGCCACTTTCTAATTCTGCACAGCCGCTCAGCCAGCAATAACAAAGAGGGAGGCTGGGCTCCCAAGGTCATCTCTGTGAAGCAAAAACGCAACATTTTACAGAAGCAGTATTGTTTGCAACACACGGAACACTGATTCAGTGATTTAAAACACAGCCAGTATTCACATACCTGTCACTAACTGGCTGACCCCAGGCAAGTACACATGAGCCACAAGACCCCCAAAATGGTGAGTAGCCACAGAAGCATGGTAAATCAGTGTTCCCGGACCCTACTGTACACTGGGCATGTGGCTCTTGGGGACAGCCAGCACTGTAGGAGGGGCCTGATAATCATTCCTGTCCCCACATTTTCCACAGGCTGTGATCATTATGGAAGATATCTCGCTGCTGAGGGTGAGCAGGGAATCAAGGGAGGGTCTTCTCCAAGACTGCGGCTTCCGCCATGGCCCTTATGCGGCTCGCCTGTGTGCAGCAATGGTGTCTCCCACCCCACCCCGTGATGGCACAGTGGCACGGGAAAGTTACTGTTAATGGGGCAAGAAACAAAGCAGCTCTGCCAAAGAACCTGTGGCAGCGGATTTCCCAGTATCTCCATGAGAGTTTCCTGGAGATCTCTGAGGCAGACTCCCATGAAGTGAGGGAGTCGATCAACAGCCTGTTCCGCCACTCAGACTAGGCATGTGGTGGTACATGCATCATACAGACACAAGCCTGCTTTCTGCAATCCCCTGCCCCAGCAACTCGCAACAGCGATTCCCAAAATCAAATCCACTTACCAGGGACCTCCTCCTGTTTGTGCTTCGCCAAGATCTGACTGCTGTGACTGGCTAGGCTCCTCATGGGTAGAATAGAGCTCCTGGCTGCATGTATCTCTGACCTCCAAGTCATCCTCTGCCACTGGGTCCCACTCCCCCTCCACATCCTTGTCCAAGATTTCCTCTTCCTGGCTCGGTCCAGTCTCAACTGGCATGCGACCCACCGAACTATCCTCAGTGGCCTTCGCAGTGGAGGTGGGGTCACCACCGAGTATCGCGTCCAGCTCTTTGTAGAACGGGCAGCTTGTGGGTGCAGCACCAGAGCGGCAGTTTGCCTCCTGCACCTTGCGGTAAGTGTTCTGCAGCTCCTTCACTTTGACCCTGCACTGCAGTGTGTCCCGGTCATGGCCCCTTTCTGTCATGCATCGTGAAATCTGTCCATAGGTATCATAATTCCTATGGATGGAGCGCAGCTGGGACTGGACAGCCTCCTTTCCACAAATGCTGAGGGGGTCCAGCAGCTCGGCATTGCTCCAAGTGGGGGATCGCCTGGTGAGTGGAGCAGGCATGGCCACCTAAAAAGATGCACTGAGACCACTGCATGCATCACCAAGCAAACAGGAAGGGGACTTTCAAAATTCCAAAGGAATTTACGGGGTGGGGATGACGGTTGTTCACCTAAAGGCAGGGCAGTAGAGTTCAAACTGATGACCAGAGAGGCAAGAATAGGCATTGTGGGACACCTCCCGGAGGCCAATCACAGTGCTGTAATTGACCAGGGTGTCTACACTGGCACCATGGAGCTGTACCCCTGGCACAGAAAGATGTACACCTCTTGTTAGGGTGGTTTTTTTACTGCACTGCAACTGCAGTTTCTGTGCACTAAGTGGCATGGCACTGTGTACATCTTGGGAGTTACAATGCAGAAAGCTGCTTTACTGCGCAGAAACTTGCCAGTGTAGACAGTACCAGACAGACAGACACTAAAGCTGGAAACCGGGAGAGATTGAGAGGCAGAAAGAGAATCAAGCAGCTACCTGTAAGCACAATGTGATCCTGGAAAAAGCTAGAGAGAGCGTTTTTGTGTCTGTTGGCTAAAGGGCCTGGGGCTGTAAACTAAGAAACTACTCCTTCTGTTCTTGTTTCATTCAGAGAAGCAGGGCTTTGTACATTCCTTGTAAATAAACAAGTCTGCATCTTAGAAAATACCAGACTCCATCAATTTCTACTTCCTTCTGGAACATCCCCAGGGCCCCAAACTTTGACTAGCCACTCAGGTCAAAAAGGGGCAACAGTACATTACAATGATGTTGTGGTTATCCCCAAACAAAGCATTATAAATTCATGCAATTCAGAATTAAGGTCAAACGTGTTAAGATATAGCAACGCATAGTTAGGGCACTCAAACAACCCTAACTCTGCCCTGTAGTGACACCATCCAATAAACATATTATTATGATTAGCACATTTTAGTTCTTGACAACCAAGTTAATTTTAAACACAATTTCCCCTCTCATTATGTCACTACATGGCACAGTTATGATTGTTGGGTGCCCTAAATATGCATTTCTATACCTCAACAAAATGGCCACCTAACTATAAGGAAATTATTATTTCAGTTCTGTTGAGAACAATGGGAGATGGCAATCAATCATTCTACATGGAATTCTCTTAGTAGAACATGATCTGTCAGCCTCTGCTGAAGAAAACTTTCAGTTATTAAGAATAACAGGAAAAAATATCTTTAATCCTAAAGTATCTTCAAATGTAATGTATGCACAAGATTTCAGTGGATTTTAACTATCAGGGAAGTTTAATGCCACCTATGTTATTATTAAGATCACACAGGAGAAAGAAATGGTGTATTCTGGGTGCTAAATATCTTAAAAGACCACTTTACTTGTAAAGTCTCAGCAAATGTATTCTTCACTCAGAGAGTAAAGGTGGTAGTTTCAGGGAGGATATGTTGTATTCTTCAGATGAAAGAAAATGACTGAATCCCTACTTCATACTGCAAAGTGCTGAGTACTCTATAGTCTATTCCATATACAACAAAATATTTAAGCATGTGCTTGACTTTAGGCATATGAAGGGTTGCATTGACTTCAATGAGACAACTTCTTGGCCTAAATACTTTGTTGGATTGGTGCCAGAGTGGATAGCACTTAGCAATATTGAGCCTTAAGTACAAAACTCAAACTCAGATATGGAGCTATGACCAGCACTTCCATAATTAAGTCGTGAGTATATGCTAGCAAGCTAAGGATAAAAATATTACAAGAATATTGTAACCATTATTCCAAAAACAAGGTTCCAAACCCTACAGATTCAGAGCTGAAGTTAAACTTAACATGCCTGGATTTCTACTAAGGTGTGGAAATGCACAGTTGAGGAACCCAAACAACCTTAACTCTGCCCTGTTGTGACACCATGAGGGGAACATATGACAATAACCCAATCTATTTTAAGAATGAGTTGCATCCAACCACTGAAGTACATTTTCATAATCACATTGTTAATGTATTTGTATTATGTACTCTTAAATGCAATCTCTAGGAATTTCCTAGAATTATTGTTTAAATTATTAAAAATACACGAATAGTAAACAAAAAAACCAAAGAGGATGTAACTATATGATACCGCCAATTAAACTTAACTGAAAATATTGAGCAGCAACTTTAAACATTTTTGTAAATTTTCATTTTTAAGGCACAGTCCTTGCATCACTGACTATGAAAATTAGTTAGAGGAGAAGGTTTTTAATTGGTTTAGTCACTGTACTTCTAATGTCAAAGTGGCCACATTGAAGAGAGATGTGAGCTATTGACCTGGCCCTGTCTACTAATGATAATCATAACAATTAAATACAATTGTTAATAGCTTAATTTAAAATCTAATCTCTTCAAATATAGTTTATGTACCAGATTTTCAATACATTTTAGAAAGTTTAAAAACTGTTATTCTATTGGAGCAAAAAAGCTTTGTCATCAAGTGATAATTTATTAAAGAGTCCATTTTTATTAGTTTCAGTAAAAATTAATTAACAGATTTACTTGTATATGCTCAGAAAATTAATTATATGCGCAAAAGAGTAAAGGGCTTTACCACTACTGAACGGAACTGCCGACATTTCTGGTGTAAAATACTTCAGCAATTCTATCCATTATTACTTTGAAATAATTGTTAGGGTGAGAAAATGGCCAGTCATTGATATTTTAATTATTTTTAAATTTGTCAGTTTTGGAAACCTTCATCAGACCCTCTCCTTTTCTTCCTCTTTGCAAGTAAAAGCCCACCCAGGTATTTTCCTACACCAATAGCTGTAGCTTCCGAAGGAGAAATGAAGGACTTCTCTGTCAGCATCCCACAGATCTAAGGCCCCACTCCTGCAACAAGCACTGTTCAGGCAGATCCCCGCATCCACATGGAGCTCCAATTAACTCAGTGGGGCTCTACATGGGCACAGAGTACCCTCAAATGGGGTTCACTGCAGACTTGGGGCCTAAGATATATAAGGAAGGGAAAAGTACCTGCTCCTCTCTCCTCCCCACCAAATAATCTGTAGCAGCCAGGGAAATTGGGTTGCTATTTTCAATCAAGGAGACAGAAAGCCAGTTGGGAGTGCCTAAACATCCAAATTCACATTAAAATAATTTTTAAAGAGCCCTAAAATTGTCATTTACTCACCTGCTATTAAAAAAGTGCAGCCACAGTTTAGAACAGGAACCGACAAATATTATATCCAGTTGAAACTACAGGGGGAACTTATATTAGCAGGATATAATTAGCTAAGTTGGAATTTGGCCAGGATACTAGGGTTAACATCCTTATGCTTATAAAAAGTGTCATGGGATCTTTAATGACCACATGTGGTCAGGACCTTAGTTCTCCCTCTCACAAAAAATACAAGTGTTAAATAATTATTTTCTTTGTTATTCTCTCTCATTTTGTCATTAGCCATCAAAACCTCTTCTGGTATCAGGGGCTCACTTTATATATACACCTTTGTCACTTGTAACAAGAAATTCCACTGTGATATTAGTTACCAACTTTTTTTTTTTATGGTAAAGTACTACTGGATCATCTCTGAAATTAAATCCTGGCAACAGGCTATATAGCCTATTATAGATCTTAGTATCTTGAATCTTATTCTGTCCATGGCTATGGAAATCAACAAGTGTCTATAGTCACAAAATAAGATTGATTGCTTTTCTCTCTGCATTTAGTCCTAATTACCTACTGTCAAAAGCTAAGTACAGGGGAATTTCAAAGTTTGATAAATTGTATATAGACAAACATACTTTGCTAAATGTCAGAATTCCAAGGAATCTGCAATGGAATGTTACGGGGAGTAAACGCTAGACATAAACTCACTCTTCCCAGTTATCTCTAACTAGCCAATTCTCAGTACCTTTGGTTCTCCAATTGGCTTCTTTGCATCCACAGAGATAGCTGTTTAATTGCTTTAGCTGATTAGCCTTCACAGCTGCATCTGTAGTGAGGAGGCTCCTTTTAAAATTAACTCATCTATCAATCAGCAGAGTAATTTGCTAAGGTGAAAATGCAACTGCTCAACTATACACTTATTAACGCAGAGAGTTTCTCTGGGAAAATTTCTTTTTATATTTGCTGTAATAATTATAGCCTTTCCCCAAACCCTTATAACATCAGTATAATTACTAGCTGACAGGGCAGAAAAATATTTTAATAGTATTTTGAACTTTCTTTTTCTTGCCTTCTCCCCACATACCATCCTACATTCCACCACAATCACCAAAGAAAACCTTCTTATTTTTATATGTAATTAAAGTCTGTCACGTGTCAAAGGTACTTTGGGCTTATGTCACAGATATGAAACTTAGTGATAGCTAATTTTCTAACCACAAAGTAGCCTCCAGTCCAGTCTCAAGTAATGCCACCATCTGGTCTACCCAGACAAACTTCTCTCCTCACGTAACATTGTCTACTCAGTGCCAGAAGCTCAGTAACCATTCTTTTTGCCAGCCACATTTATATGTGGCCACATTCAAATGTGGAGACTCGAGAACCCCTGCAAAATATCCGGCAGCAAATGTTAGTAGGTTCTACCAGGTGGCCATCCTGCTGAGCTGAGCTGTCCATTGCCAGCCCACTGCTGATTGACAAGCTGCTCATCCTATCAGAGAACAGCTATCCTGCCCTGCCCTACTTCCGAAATCTTCCCAAACTTGAGCAGCAAGGTGTATAGGAAAAGGGTAAGGGAGACAGCCTCCTCTAATACAGTTGTGTTTTTAATGAAAGGGACAGAGGCCCAGATCCTCAAAGGAATTTAAGCACCTAAACTCTCAAATCACTGGGAGCTAAACACATAAATTCTGAAGATCTGGGCTGGAGCTCTTACCCTGTGTGGAACCAACAACTGCATCCACCCATTGTAGTGGGGAAACAGCCACTGCCATACTAACAGAGATACAAGTTGATAGACAGTGTAGAGAGTCTGTTGAGGCGAGAGCTTTTCTCCACATCCACGTTTTATTTCATAGCTCCCTAGCTCTGGCTGCTAAATGCCAGATTCAGTCATTAGCTTGGTGAGACATGTAGATTTTTTGACATAACTGACATATTCTTTTCCACCCATGTACCAGGTGACTTTCTTTGAGGAAGCATCCATTTTGTGATTTCCAGCAGTGGGCACTATTAAATGTTGTATTGGGTTCCTGGTTTTGTTCCCTATTTATTACAGTTTATTGTCCCTGTCTTTGGCACCCTCCTTTTTTTATTGAAGGTGTTTAGAGAGGAATAATTCTCTGATTTTCAATTTACAAAACCACAATTCAACGTGTTGGTCACTTGGTGAGTTCAGAAACACAAGGTATGCCAGGATCTTTTATTTTCTATTCCCAGAGAATGGAAAGCAAGGGTCTAAGTGGGAGCTTGAGCAAAAACTTTATTTCATTTAGGAACCTCTAAAGTGTGACCAAAAGGAAATATTCTGGTGTCCCTAGAACCTCGGTCCCTAATACTGCCTGGAACACCCAACAGTAGGGCACACACATAACAGGCTGAAGAAAATGGTTACATAAGACCAAATGGGACAGGTGGAAAGTAGGAGGACAAACATGTTGGAGTGTGCAGGGATTACTACTACCCATTATTTTGTCCACTGACCTTGCCATTTTGCTTGAATAAAGGTTTTAAGATACAAGTACAGGTCACCCCTGTTGGATCTTAGCTAAAGATCTTGTTGCCTGTATTATTGTACTTCTAATGATCTTCTGGAGGCTTGAAAAAATATCAAAACAGACCAGGACCAGTTGGTGAAAGTTGCCATTATATTTTCTTCATGATAAATCAGAGTGGGAGCAATTCCAGCGAGGAAAGAGATTAGGTTGGGCCTAATGTGTCCTACCATTATGAGCAGTTTTGTATTCAGTTGAGTATCCAAAATGTTGCAGAGGGCTAAGTAGAGGCAGAGCACTTAAAATGGTTCAGTGTAGTACACTTCCCCACAGGGGGCCTGAATCAGCTCCTTAGGAAATACCTGCAAATCTAGAAAATAAATTGTTTCACATTTCCACCAATCTACCTTTTCCAAGTGTTGCAGAAATATGAACATTCTGTCCAGAGTAAAACAGAGATACACTGGTCAGAGCTCTCTCAATCTGGCGGTCAAGCTGTCAGCTTGCTACAGCACAGTACAGCTGGAAACAGCTGCCAGGCGTGTTTATTAGGTCTAGCTTGGCTTGACATGGCTTGGCTTTCCAACTTCAGAAGAAATTGATCAGGATTTAGATATTGTCACATAAAATGACAAAAATTCCAGCCTGTCTGCAATTCTTTGAGGACCTTGTACACTTGTGTCACAGGGATATAATTTATTATTTCTGAGCATATGGGACAATTCTGTAATCTGCACAGTAAAGGAAAAGGCTTGTGTGGCAATTCCTCCTCCTTCCTCCAAGCCAAGGAAGATGATTAAGGTGGACTGCTGCTGCCCTTTTAAAGTTAGGTGAAAATCAAAGTATTCCATGTATATACCACTTATATAATGCACTTCTGCTTTGTGTCTTCTTAGAAGTCAGAATATACCATGCAATTTTGTAGACTATTATACTGGCATATGGTAAACAGAAACTTCAATTTCCATGTGATCACAAGACCAGGATCAAGTTCTCTCTCATGATAAGTGAGACTGCATCATAGCTATGTACGTTTGCTGTAACCATGTAAACAGGTTAGGAATAAAAGAAGTTCTATACTGGATCAAACCAGTGGTTCATCTAATCTGGTATCTTGATGGCCAGTACCAGAAGCTTCAGAGAAAGAATCCTCATGATAGGCAGGTAGGAACAAACTTTCCCTATGCTTTCATGATTGCAAATCTTGCTCTTGGGATTAGAAAGTATGGTCTTTCCACAGCAATGTCCTCTCTGTGAATGTTCCACACTGGAATTTAGGGAAAAGTTTTTGTTTTCTTGTTGTTGTTGTTTTTAAGTACTTGCCAGAATACTTTTAGATGCTAAAGTGCTTACACTTACTATCAGCCCTGTTAAAAAGAAAATAGAGCATATGAAAACAATTTCCTTTTTAATGAAAGATTAGCACATGCATTATTGTGCACATCAACAATTATGCAGTGGGCCATTTTTAGTGCCTCAGATTCCTAATTTAGCCTCTGACATCAGTAATTTACAGCAGTCAAATGGGAATACACTACCCTGATATGAGGTGAATTTCAGCTTCATATTAGGGACGTCAAGAAGTATGACCAAAAAAAAAAAAGGAAAATGTTAGCTAACACAGCTTACTTTAGTTTAAGACAGGTAGAGCTTAGCTTCAGGCTATTAATTCAGTTGAAATAAATCACTAGCTGATGCTGTGACATACAAAGGTAAGTGCCAGGCTGTTTTATTTACCTCTCTAAGTCCTACCTGCTCTTTTGTGCCCTACTATTCTCCTATTGAAGTTAATGGGAGTTTTGTTATTGACTTCAGTGCAAACAAGTTAAGATCTTGTGCCCATGCAGACCTTATTGTAGGACCAGAGCCTTAGTTGTACAGTGATTTTGTAAAGTATTTTGGGGAAAAGTTTGTACAGAGTAAAGTAACATGAAGAGAAGAAATTAACAGGGTCTAATCAGGGGCAATCCAGTAACAAGAGGCAGAATATTTTAGAGGTTACTATTTCAAGTTTATATGCAATATGCTGGTAAATATTACTGCTATAATTCAATGTACTTCAGTATTCCCTCCATATTCATTTAGGGCTATTTCCAGGAGCTAATTGAGAGGAAAGGGGAAACCTTGACAACAGCTGTGAGCTGGCAAAACAAAAATAAATCCAAAATATGCAATGTGTGATGTAATCCACATGATCAGACAGCATGTCAGGCTCATTTTGGGCTTTGCTGTGTTACCGATAAAAATTTTATTCAACCGTACATTTTATAATCAGGGTTTGAACTAAATCATTTTAAAAGAGAAGAGAATAGAACATTAGATGAAAATCCTGCTCCTGTTGCCTATAGCTTTTTCTAGATTTTTATCAGGCTGGAAGCATTTGTTTGGTTTTTAACTCTTTTATGGATCTGATTTGCATTCATTTTATCCTCCAGTTGATTTTAAAAAGGCGGGTTTTAAGCTTTTCTGTATCTATAATCCAGAGTCTCTTTTCTGTATGCAGTACAACTATGCTTCCTGTATGGGCACTGACCCATAACTGTGAACAGATGTGCTTCTTCGGTACAGACGGAGGTTACAGATGTTCTTCTGCCAGAAAAACTGCTGTTATTTCAGTGCAGCAAGAGGAACTTAGAGCACCTTGACCCATCCAAGGAACACCTTACCCTTTGCTTTACTGTGCTGCCAGGTTTTTCTTCTTTTCACATAATGTCATTGATGAAGTTTTAATGTGTGGGAGACAAGGCTATTGCTGTTTATCAAGCCCTTTGAAATGTCCAAAAGCTTTGCCAGAACTGGGAAGCACAAGTTTTATTGAACTGACTCTGCAGTGAACTCTCTACACTAGGGGTGCTTCCCTTGCCCCTCCTCCCACCCACCCGATAGGCTTTATTACAAAGTGGCAGCTCCCTCAGTTGACACACCACTCTTGCTGCTCTTCTGATTGGGGGGCTGCTGCACAGAGAATTTTTTGTTTGGGGAGGGAGACTTTTTTCAAACACAGCTTCTTCATAATTTTGAACTGCTCACTGCATTGCTCCTTTGTATCTGATGCAGTTTCTACATCACACTGAGGAGATGCATGTGATACAGGCATGAAAAATAGGACAGGGAAAGTAGTCCAGCAGCAGACAAACCTGCATTAACAACGGACACTCCCACTCCTTTGGTAGTCTCCCTCATTCAGAAGAGAGGCTCCTGGCCAGGTGCAGGAGACCTTTAACTGTCACTGCTATTGGAGGTTGGTTTCTAATTTCATGCTAACATCCGTCACTAGATTTAGCCCAAAGAATCTATCAAGAGACATTTTTATAAAGAGTCATCTCAGCAACCAGCTGGCCACCTTGCTAGAGCCAACAAACTTTGCCAATGAGAAACATCCAATGGAAGGTGGGGGGAAAAAGTGTCTGTGCTTCAGCAGCACCTGGTCAAGCAATATGTAGAAATTGTTTCTTTTACAGATAATAAAAGAAGTTCAGTTTGGTATTGTTCCAGTTCATACAAGAGATAAAGGATCTTTTTCTTTCTTTAGTATTACAAAAGGTAAAAATAACTTTAGCCAGTGCAGAATTTCTACAAGCAACCTGTTGTTTTTTTGTTAAGTGTATTACCTTTCTAAAGTTTTTTCATAAAGGCAGATTGTATGCTAGATTAAATATATTTAATTTACTTTCATTCTTCACTTCTGCCCCCTCTCTCTTCACTCAACTCCTAGGATAATGTTCTCAGTTGTAAATCTGCAGAACTACAAAATATTCTATGAGGAATTCACTTTATTTTCCTTACCTTACATTACAGCACACATAAGTAATAAATAGATATGGTTTAATGCCAATTCCCTATAAAACACACCATTGACATGATTGTTAGCTCATTTTGTGTGTCACTGCACAAATAGCCAACTCAACACTCTTCACACTCTATTAAGGCCTTTCAGAGTCCTAACCACAAGTTCTGGCATACAAATAAGTTCACAGATTAGCAAACATTGGTAGCTGGTAAAATATCAGACTTTGCAACAGAACACCAGAGCTGCCCATTCTCAAACCCTGCCTCCTTTCATGCAGCAGAAATACATCAGTCCAACTAGCTCAGGCCCTCACAAAGCTACAGAGGAGAGGACAAGACTTGTCCCTTTGCAAATGATCTCTTTCTGAACGTAGAGAAACTTGTACTGACGATACAGCGAACTGTTCATATTGAAAATGAACTCTCCATCCCCTACCGACCCTAGTAGATCTGAAAGATTTTCAAAGTGAATACAAACCTGTATTCAGCTACTTAGGATGAGGGCTCTGATCCTGTGTCTTGTGTGCGGGCAGACCCTTGCTCCTGCACAGAGTCCCATGGAGTCCAGTTCAGTCTCACCTAGCAGAACTGGCTTTGCAGTGCAAGTACGTGTAAGGAAAAAAAAGGGTCAGCCTTTAATTTGGTCACTATAGTAAGCAGCTGTCGGACTCTGAATACACACAGAGTAGGAAGGAGCTGTTTTGCAGAGTAGACCGAAACTTTAAAGGTGCAGCAGACCACATATTCTTCTACAATCTGATGAGAGTGTTTGGGCTTATACATCATGCTTCATCACATTTGGCTGTACTTCTGATTGGGTATAATATCTTCCCCTCTAAGGTCCCAGTCCTGCAACTGGACACAGACTGACTCTTGAACCTGCACAGAGCCCCACTGACTACATCATCATCTTCCTTCTTTACAATAACTTATGATATAAATAAATATTGTTTTGTATGCATTTACTTAGTACTGTACAAATAAAAGTAAAATCACAACCGACTTTCTTGTCTGTGGTTAGCAAAGTGCACATGGCTAAATGTTCACTGTATTCCTGTCCCTAAGCCTCACACGGCATCTTACTCAAGTATCATTTTGGAAATTAATTTTTTTTAAAAGAAAGGGTTTTGTGAGTCTCCGCCAAATCACCTAGGAAGGAAAATAAAAAGATGACAAAACCCAACATTTTTAATGATGTGTCGAAAGAAAATGATGTTATGTGGTTCTCTAGTTACACCCAGCTGTTAAACAGACATACTTCTAATTCTTCAATCTGTATACAGTATCCCCAAACTAAATGCTGTCTAACAGACTGTGGATCTGTGGGTTTTTGTTGATTGTGTCTGAACTAAGATCATCTAATTATACAACAAATATTCTTCAGAAGGAAATCAGAATTATAAAAAACAGCATGAAAAGAACCTAATGGTTTATTGGAGTGACAATATTAAGTACAATTGCACAAAATACACAGAGCCATTTAAATCAATATCCCTAAATGTGGAGTAATATTCCCTGTGAGTAAGGATGACAGAGTCTAGTCCAAACTGTTTTATATGTTCCTTCACTTGTTGTAATTTCAACTTTTTCAAGCAAAACAATGACAGAATCTGATAATCATATTACCTTTGATTTATATAGCATCACACTCTGAAGAACAACAAACCTCTCTCCAAAGATGAGTTAGTATTTTTAATTGCCTCATATAAGAGGAGACAGCTGTTAAGGGGGAGATTTTCAAAGGCCCAAAGGGAAGGTAGATACCCAGCTCTCATTGAAAGTCACTTGGGTATTTGAAAATCTCTCTCTACATGACCTGACCAAGGTCACACAAGGCCAAATTGTGATACCCTTAAACTGAGCAGTACCTTACATCCTAAGTGGTCTCAAAGTCACTGGGTCCACTTGTGCAGTAAGGCACTGCTCAGCCTGAGTAAGGGATCACGTCACACAGCGAGTAAGTGGTAAAGTACTAGCAGACCTCATGAATACTGAGTTCTAGTCACTACAAAACATTGTCTGCAGATGTACAACAAAATCCTGGAACTTCAAACTACACTATCTATCTAAAATAAAGCTGTGTCTTCATTAATGTCTAATACCATAGGATGATAGAAAATACATTTCTATATTCAAAATCTAGGCTAAGGCTTATATGTTACCAGACCAAAAAGAAAATGTATTACTGTATCTCTTCCTATATATTTTTCAATTTTGTATGTAAAAGTACAGGGATGTAGCGAAACTTTTATAATGCTCTCTAGACCCAGATGGGAGGAAGTAGGTGCCTAAATATCTTTCAGGATTGGGGTCATAGATTATCAGAGTTGGAAGGGACCTTAGGAGGTCATCTAGTCCAACCCCCTGCTCAAAGCAGGACCAATCCCCAATTTTTGCCCCAGATCCCTAAATGGCCCCCTCAAGGATTGAACTCACAACCTTGGGTTTAGCAGGCCAATGCTCAAACCACTGAGCTATCCCTCCCCCATAACTGTTGGATTCAATAAAATGAGAGAAAGTGTGGTCAAGAGGAGGAAAGTCTAGTATCTCAGGGCCAAGGAACTTGGTGCAGACATTTGGCTCCACTGGTACTGTCACCTACGCTCTTTGGGGCATGAGACAGCAGCATCAGGAAGCCAAATATTTCCACTTGTATTTATAGACCTGCCACTCCTTCTCCAGCACCCCTCCTTCTCCGGCACCATCACTAATATACCTGCTATGCTACAGTTTCTTAGGAGATCCGTTGAAGACAGCCATAACGCTGTCTTACCCAGTGTCTACATTAGGGGAACACTCCCCAAGCAAGGTATGACACTCTGGCCCTTTTATTTTTGCCTATATAACCTATAAACGTGGTTGGAGATCAAGGTTTGGTTGTTCAGGGTGGGGAAATGTGGTGGTAGAAAGGGAGGTAGTTGAGATTGAGAAGGGCAATAAGTGAGTGGAATGCAGATAGGGTTTTGAATGAATGAATTGCTTATTTCCTTGCCTTTTATACTTTGCATTAATATCTTATGTAGTCTAGGAACCTTAACCCAAAGGTAACAGTGTTTGTTTAGAAACACGCATACATATGTACTCACACATGCACCCTTTGGACTCTGATGTGATTTATTAAAAAATAATTTCTTAATATTTTGATCCTTGAAGAGGACTCATCAGAAGCTGACAGACAGGATCCCTCCCTCATCAACTCTCAAATTAATCAAAACACAATTCTTTATTCAAAAGGACACTCAAATTTAAATTATATCTTTTGTGAGATTACTTTCCCTATTGCTTTGTTGCAGTCTAAATTTGATAACCACCTGGTTTAGGAGCCTTCAACTTTACACTGTTTTAAGCCTGTAGTTCCATATCTGGATCTCTGCCACTTCATTTCCACATTCATCAAAGCTTTGTGTGGGGGAACAAGATACACCATCTCCTCCAACTCTTCAGTCCAGTAAAAAGCAGATGGCTAATTAAGTAGACTGTCATTTTTTAAACATTTATTTTTTATCTTCTGAAGCATTAGGCCCTGATCCTGCACAGGGATCAACCCTATGGAGCTCACTGCAGGTCTGAAGCCTTCATTTTCTTTTTAATCTATAAGCAGGTGAGGATAATCTCTTTCCCATGAGGCATCAGATAGTTCTATTCACTTACTTACATGGAACATATTTAACCCCTAAGAGAATGCATATAGTATAAAATATTTGCTATTCTAACTCTGAGAGAAAGGGTATCATCCTGCCTTCTGTTCACATGGAGAACACTGAAGTCAATGGGAATTCTGGGCACAAAGGGGTTGCAGGTTGGTGCCTACAGATTGCAATAAATGTACTGTAACAGGTGTATTTGGGTTTGTTATGGAGATTGCCAAATTCAGGTATCTCACCTAACATAATAGCAATCGCTGACATTTATGACTGAGTATGTTAATAAGCAACTTAATTGGCCACATTCCCTAGACTTTAAGGCTAGGAGTTTCAAATGTGTCTAACTGCCACTGGAGTTGGTGTCAAATTCCTTTAGGCCCCTTTGAAAAATCCCAGTCTAAATACTGTTTTGTGCCACTTTCTAAAGTCTTTTCACACGTCACTGCAATCTTTATTTAGCTGCAGGTCTGTCTGACATTACAATGAGTACACTGAAAAGATGTATCTTCACTGTCCCATTCAGTTCTGGAATTTAGCAGTCAGGTTACTCTACTCTCAATGCTTCAATACCCTCCCGCTTTCTGAGTTGAGAGTTTTTGCATATCACCACTGCATTCCAATGAGTAAGCTCACAGTACAAGAGATTCAAAACTATGAAAAAAAAACAATTTATTTTTATAAAAAAACATGGTTTGTAAAATAAATTGGTTTTATTAATCTACCGCTATTCTATAGTTCTGTTTGTTTTAGCCCCAGTGGTATCCACTAAACAGTCAACTTTTACCAAAAGTGGTAACACCAAGTGGCTTCTGCAATACTGTACTTAGGTCCTGCTCAGCAAGATACTTAATCACGTGCACAATTTTAAGCATGTGTGTATCTCACAGACTTTCAGGGGACTATACATGTGCTTAAAGTTCCATATATTCCTAACCATCTTGCTAAATCAGAGCCTTACTGATTTGATCCTGCTCCTCTCAAAGGCAATGGCAAAACTATTGTTGACTGCAGTGAGCACACGCAACCCCTAAATTTTTACTTTAGTTATAGAGACAGATATCACTGAGTGGTGACTGCTGGCTTTTTTTGAGAGAGAGAGAGAGAGAGAGAGAGAGAGAGAGAGTCATCCTTGTATCTAGAAAATATTCTGGGTCTCATCTTCACTTCCTTAAATACCTTTAGAACCAAATCTTTCAAACATTCAACCAAGGTTTATGAAGATTTTTCAGGCAAGAAGATTGCAGATTTGGTCCCAGATTTTTGTTTTATATGTGCTTTAAGTATCATCCTTTATGTAGATAAGTGGGTATTTAGCACAGCCCATTTCCTCCCGAGTTACTAGAATTTCTGTTAAGTTATTTGGGAGTAATTTAGAAAACAAAAAGGTAGAATGGAATTCCATAAGCTTCATTGCATTATAAATGCCATCAAGACAGGCTGAAAATTACTGATCCTGCTTCAGTTGGAATTTGTACGAGTAATGTTATCTAAAGAACAAACATATGATGGCAAATTGAGCAGTACAGAACGAAAGCTATGAAAGTTGAAGCTGGAGGCAAAGTACCTAAAAAATATCACACATTCAGCCATATATCTCAATGTCTATCTAGATATCTTTTGAGTACGCTACAGTCTTCTTATTTTCCTATAACAAATCACAATAAATATCCATAAAATGTTACCACTCAATTTTAGCTGCAGAATGACATATGATGAAGAGTGCATCAGTCTTTCATGGTACAAAATGCCACATGTGCACAAGCAGATATATGTTGTATGAATCAAAGAGGCACTGTAGAAGTATATTTATTATTGTAACTTAACTATTTATAAGCTGATTCATACCAAATTTCTCCACAGTATGTTGTTTAGATTAGCAGAAGTATGAGCAACTGTGATGTTGGCAGGGAAATCAGGCAATGAATTTCTGTATATCCAAACTATCCTTGGTTAATTCAAAATATCTGCTTTCATTTAGTACTACATTTGCTCAAAGCATGAACAGTATAGGTATTGAATGGTAACGGTATTTCATACAGTATCTATTGCATGTGTGTTGGACAGCACATCATAAAGTGTTTGTGATGGGGCTAACCTAACACAGAACAATATGATGTAATATTAACTGTAATGAAAGACTATCAGAAAGAGAATATGCTGTGTAATGTCTTCCTCAGCAAACTAAGAGAGGATGGGAAGCCTTGTGGTTAAAGTACAAGCCTGGGAGACAGGAAATCTGGGATTTATTCCTGGCTCTGTCATAGATTTCCTGTATGCCTTTGGGAAAGTCTCTTTGGGGTAAATTTCAGTCAGGTTGCCTGCCTTTGGATGGGGGCAGGAGTGACACCCGCACCTCATTGTGGGCTGAAATATTCGCACTTCAGCAGATACCTACCTGATCTGCACAAGGTGCAAACATTGTGAATGCAGCTTTTGGGCCCATAATCTCTGAAGCTAGCAGAACAAGTCTCACCAGGTATGGCTTTTGAATGATTGTTTATGAGCAGCCAAGTAAAACATTTTGAGCAATGGAAAAAAGGTTAGAAACAATTTTGATTTAGGATTTTAATTGGCCTTGTAAAAAGAAGCATTCATTGAACTTCTGAAGTTAAAAAAATGCTAGTCCTTTTAATACCAGAACTAACTCCTCAGTTTCAAAATAACTATTCAGTCTTTTACTTTTAGACGATGGAGACTGGAATCTTATTCCAGCTTGAATCAACTCTCTTGGTTTCAGCTCAGTGGGATTTGGATCTGGGAGATCTCCCTCTGCTCTAAAGCACTGATAAAGAGGCACATGTGAACTGGAATATCTAGGCACAACCTCTGGCTCCTTCTTTCTGGTCTAAAGCATTTCCATAACTGAAAAATCACATATTTTGTTTAATAAATAATTTTAAATATATTTACAGACTGGGATCAGGTTTTCAGAAGACCTTAGCACTCATTTAGGCATTTCTATGAAGTGTCTAGTTTCTCAAAAGTACTGATCATCACCCAACAGCTCCCGTTGATCTCACTGGGAGCTGCTGGGTATGGTGAGTACTTTTGAAAATATGGACATTTATTTAGGTGCCTAAATGGGAGCTGTTAAGTGCTGAGCTCTTTTGAAAATCTGAACCATAAATGACAGCGCTAAGTAATGGCAGCTGGTTCCAGCAGCAGAGTTCTCCAGAATGTCCATAAAAATATATTCAGCACTCCCACTCTTGGCACATTCCATCTGGCCCCTGGCCCTAATCCTAAAACTTCCCCTGCGCCAGGATTTGAAAAGGGACTGCACATAGTGCCTGTACTGGAGAGATCTTCCCCAGATGGCTAGGGTGGCATACAGGGACCATAGCAAAGGTGACATCATCTATTGAAGTGAGCTGGGAAACATATAGAAGGCCAGAGTTTATGCCAAACAGGTCAATATCTCATGGAATTTGTCATAAATATTTTGCATGATTTTTTTAAAAAGAAATGGACTTTAGCAATAATGTTTTTGTTGAGTGATAATAGGGCTAGTTTAGCTCACTGCTGTAAGGTCAAAAGAAACTATTGCCTACTATGGAGATTTGTAGCAGTACAGCAGAGCACAATGTGCCCCATACAGAGTGGCCAGTCAATGTCGTTCATAGAAAGAGGACATTGTATCTATGAATGGATCATATGAACAATAACTCTACAAATATATGCTAGACATGTACAACTCTTCAAAGTCTTCAAAACAGTTGCACTGGGATGGAGGCATGTAAATCAGCTGATATGTACAGTCCACACTGGTGGGTGTCTTGTGGGCTTGGGGTGGAAATACATCCAGAACAGCATTAATCCATGTAGGGAAGAGAAGCATGGTGGTAAGTAAGTGTGTCCCAGAGAAATTCCAACTTGGGTATTTACATTCTGCCTATCTAAGCTCCCTCCTGCAACTTCCATTGAATAAGGTGGTCCCAACAGTCATGTAGTTTTGCGCTAGGCTACTAGACACTTGCTGCAGTTTTACGCCAAAACTGTCTGCATTTTACCCAAGTGAAGTGATTTCTGCATACTGTCAATACTGCGTAAGCTACTTTGACATCCTTCTAGATAAAATAAAATGTAAGATACTGTTATTACATTGATACTACAAGGACCAGAAGTCTCATCTTGGGTCAGCCTGCTACTTTCTAATAAAAATAGAAAGTGAAAATGAAAAGCATATTGATATAATTTCCCCACGACAGGTACATCAACTATAGGCTCAAGAAATTCTAGGCCTTCATACTAAGACATTGTCAGCTTAATTTGACAACAATAAGCCCTGACATGTAGCAGCAGGCACGTGTGCTAGTGGACGACCCAGCCGCCCAACTGTTTTTTCCACTGCAGCCTGACCACAAAAAGATACTCAGTGTTTGTCTCCAGCAATTCTGCAGGACTTTCTTCAACAATGAAACATGAGGAAATTCCTCATAATCAAAGCTGACTTATGGGAAAATGAAATGCACAAGGACGTGACAGCCTAGCAGATGACTACCCACTTATCTGCCCCAAAGGCTGTTCAATAGCTAACAGCCAACCTAAGACAGGGCGCTGCTGACCCCACATGTATTTACTGAAGAGATGTGACCTGAAGTGTGACATCTAGATTTGGAAGCTGACAAGAGCAAACCACCTGGAATAGGGTGCACACGGGCATAAAACAAATCTTTTTTAATCTTCTGAATGCTTTTAAACTCCCATGACTATTAACAAAAGACCATAGCCTCATTTTGATAAGCATCTGTGTTGTATTTGAAAGGTGGTATGTTCAAATTCTATTAAGGATGAAGTGCTATTGACTTTTCCCCTCAATTAAAAATTAATTCTTATCACTTTTTAAGTGACAAAAAGAAGCAATGAGAGCTGAGAAAAAAACCCTTCATGTTAAAAAAACAAGTTGGAAAATTAATGATTTGATTATGCCATGATGTGGGGCCAGAGACTTGGGTACATTACAGATGCTTTGTGCCACATTTCAGCTGCAATAGCAAAGACAATGGCCCAAAAAGGTTGACCCCATTCATATGCCACTCATCTTCCTTGCTGCTAGTAGAGCAGAGAAGGCAAGGCACAGTTACCAAGCGGGCTTACTC
Source organism: Natator depressus (assembly GCF_965152275.1). Lineage (NCBI taxonomy): Eukaryota > Metazoa > Chordata > Testudines > Cheloniidae > Natator > Natator depressus. The sequence continues at coordinate 41,107,225 of NC_134242.1, read as the reverse complement.
AGGGTGCAATTCCACACCACACTGATCTTGAGCGAGGTGTTTGTCCCCTTATCTGGAACTAGGCACTATTGTCATACAAATCACATTTGTAAATCTGCATCCACAAGCCATCTTTGTATTGCACATTTTGTGAAGGGCATCAGCTACAGACAGAGACCCAGATCCAGAAAGGTATTTAGAATCATAACTTCCACTGAAATCAATGTTTGCAGTGTTGTTGCAGCTGTGTTGGTCCCAGGATATGACAGATAAGGTGGGTGCGCGGAAACATCTTTTATTGGACTGTAACATGGTGTTCCCAGCCTCTGGAGCACCCTCTGCAGGCTGGTGTCCCACTTGCCGCTGGGCCCCAGGTCCCTCCTGGACTGCGGTGCCCCTTTCATGCCAGGGTGCTGCCTCCTGGAAGTGCCCCCACAGATCTGGGTCTCCCCCCACCCAGGGAACCCCCACCCTCTATTCCCACCTTGCCTCAGTCTTTGACTACTGCCAGTCACCATCTAGCTCCTGCTCCCTGGGGCGGACTGCAGTATAATTGCCACTCATCATCGGCAAGGAGGGTCTGGACCTGCTGTTTCTGCCTACCCTTGGGCTGCCCTCTGCAACCTCGGTACCCTTTTCCTAGGCCTTCATCAAGGCCTGCAGCCTGGGGGTTTCCTCAGACCGGAGCTCTCCAGCTCCTCTGGCCTTTCCACAGCCCTGCTCCACTTTAGTTAACTTGCTCAGCTCCCAGCAGTTAGGCCCCTCCCTCTCAACATCTAGAGAAAAGCTGTGTCCTTCTGGCCCACTGCCCTCTTATAAAGGCCAGCTGGGCCCTGATTGCAGCGTGGCCGCACCCGTGGCTGTTTCCCCAATCAGCCAAGGCTTGCTGCTTTCCCTAGCAGCAGCCCTCTTGCAGCCTCAGCCCTCTTCTAGGGCCGATTTCAAGCCCTTCAGGGCAGGAGCAGGTGACCACCCCTCTACATAGACCAACTTCTGTTACTTCAGCAATTGATCCATTAAAAGATATTCCCTCATCCATCTTGTCTCTCTCTATTGAAATCAGTGGATGTTAGGAGCCTAAATACCTTTGTGGATCTGGTCCAAAGTGTCAAATTCACCACTTGCTTATACAGGGGAAAGGTCTTTGACTTGGCCCAGAGTTGGATTTTCTGCTTAATAACTAGCACTACTGTAAAGTGACATACAGTAACTTACTTTATTTAATGTGCCCTTTCCAGCTCCTTTTATCACATGGTATATGGCATAAGCCCTTTTTTATTATTCTTTAGTTCATCTTTGACACTAGTTTTGCTGTTATAAAGGATATGAACAAGATCCTCAGCAGGTGTAAATCAGTCTGTCCCTCAGCTTCAATGAAACTAGGTCAGTTTACACAAGCTGAGGATCTAGCTCTGGTTTTGTATTTAGAAAAGTGCAAATGATCTATCGTTTATTCTGAACAGAGAAGATGACAATTTTCCCTTTCTTTCTAATTACTGAACTTTGACATCCCTAGATGATTCCTTCAGCATCAGGGTTTGTTTATAATGCAGTCACTGTTACATTGGTTTAGTTTATTATTCATTCATTTGAATTTTGTGTTCCAAGGATGTTTCACTGAACATTCACTGTAAGACCTTCAACTATGACCACCCACATCCTGAAATTCTCTCTCACATAATCTGAGGTTCTTCCTTTTGTTGGGACAGAGTAAATAAGTAATAAATTCAAAAACTTTTACAAAAACAGACCACATACATTTTTTCCATCCAAGTGTATTAATCCTACAGAATACCTTACGGTATTCTGAAAGTTTGTAGGCTTTTTTGTACTGTATACCTATATGTGGACCTATTGTTGAGAACTTTAGTTCAATCCACGTAGAGGAAATCCAGCTGCCACAGCTCAGGATGTCCTGTTGCTATGAAGGATGTTGGCCACTGCTTGGTCATTCTGTCATTGAAAATATAGCTATTTATGAGAGACGTTTTTGTCATTTTACCACTACTAAATAACAGCAATTTCTAAAATTCATTTTGAGAGGGGCCTTCTTTTAATAAATTAAGAATTATTGAAGGAGACTCAGGGGAAATTCAGACCTTGAGGGTCTCAGTAGGAGAGCACCCTGCCCTGATTTTGACATTGTATAGGGGAAAAATAAAACAAAAACAATTTAGCTCTGTAAATAGCAAAGGGATGTTTTCAGGTCACCAGTGGTGATCCCAGAAATGTACTGCTGCTCCCAGAGGATCTCTATGGACTAGGTTGCCTTCCAAACCAGATCCTAGCCCAGTCTTGTGCGTTCCTGGTAACAGAATTCCTGTAGAGTGGGTGGGTTGGAGTTCTTACCTCCCCACCCTGGCCGGACTGAGGGGAAGCAGCTGTGTTTCTGACTAATCTACTCAGTCAGAGCAGGTGGACCTCATTACTCTGATAACCCATCAAGGAATATAAAAGGCTGGTCTCCTGTCAGAGGGGAGAAACAGAAGGTCCTCTGGGGAGAGGCTCCTGATGAACAGCTGGCTTGTGAAGGCAATGAGGACATAGCTTTGGGTTTAAGGTCTCCTTAAAACCAGTCTTTTGCTTGTATTAAAAGGTTGCTTGCTACAGAAAGGATGAATGCAGTTCAGTAATTAATCTGGACATTGTTTGTTAAATGACTCAAAATGAAGTCAAATATATACAACTCCTAAAAAGGGAAGATTCTCTTTCATGAGCAAATACTGGGGGGACTGTCTCTTCAGTGCTGCTGTCCCAGGCCTTCTACAGATATTCAATATTAACTTGAGTTGATTTAGGTCTTTACTAATCTTCCTGTAGGAGGGAGCTCTATTGCACTGATGTCTTTACTAACCATGTTCTTGGAAATAACAGCCTACTTCATCAGGTTTAGCCTTGTCTTGCCTGCAGACATCATAGGGTGATGTGATCTGTCACATATGAGCACAAATCTGATGGGTGCCCCAAATAAGTGGCAGGGTTGCAGGCAGTAGTATGCTCTCTGGCCATACCTCCCAAGTTGGTCGTATCTTCAGAATAGAAAAAGTTGGAAAGTGTTCATGTGTGTCACAGGGGAGAGTATTTGGGTGGGGGATAAAGAAAGATGGGGACGTAGAAAGAAAGAGTGTCCTCTCCTACCCCTTCTTTGCAGAGTGAAAGACTAGGATGTGCTAAAGCAAAGGGTAGGGTAGGACAAAGTTGTCTTTGTCCTTCTGTGACCTCTTTACTGTTCTCACCTATTCCCATCCTCTCCTCTACTATGTCACCCTGCTATTTCTCTCTCACACACACACAGTCCCCGAAAGCTTGTATTTCCCAGTTTGTGTTTCCTCCCTCTATTGGCTGAGACAGATCTGAGGCAGGGCCAGAAGTCTCCTGGTGGCAGCTAGATGTACTGTAGCCTGAAGATCATCCACCCCATATGTGCAGCTCTGACACAATACATCCAATATCATGCAGAGATACACATCCAAAGACACACATAAAGTGCTCTTACATAAATGATTTCCATCTACACCTCTTTAAAGCAGGACAATCCTAGCCAGAAGTCAAATAAGTTATAGCAAAATTTTCTGGAGAAACAGGAAAGATATTAAATTTAGCCCATTTGGGAAAAAAAAATGGTGACAGTTCTGCACAAAAAGACATTTTATTTTTTGTGCAAAGTTATAATAGAAATTTCAAATTAAAAAAAAGTGTTAACCACCTCTATAAGCTTGTCAAAATCAGCCAAACTACTTCCAAAAAACTTTCATCATAATTTTAATAAGTTCTAATTAAAATGAATAAAGCAACATGAAGAAGAAGTGATACACATGGTGGAGTGGGAAGATTCATAAGCAAGATGGAGACAAAATATAGATGGGGAAAGGGTTCCGGGGCAGCAGGAGAAGGGTATATGTGAGTGAGAGAGAGGTCCCCGTAATGAACTAAACTTACCTAATTAGGGCCTGATTCTGGATCCAGCCCTTGAGGAACTTTTATGTACTTCTGTATACAAATGAAGTGATTCTGAATACTCTGCTTTCTGTTTTAAGCCATCCAAAATAAAATGCTAATTAAATAGAAGTAATTGCACTCAGTTCTATACAACATATTTCACCACAGAATAATGTTTGTTTTCCAAACAACTTTTGTTTAAAATATTAACATTTTCCCCTCTCTTCAAAGCCTTGCATTGTGTTAAAGGTCATTTGAGGGAAAATGGGAGGTTGGCATGCTGGCCACATTATTTCTTCCTGTTCTACAGTAAGGAACATTCTGATGATATCAGGAACTGAAAATTCCCCTTTTCTGTAGATTTGTCAACGTGATAGGCTACAGTAGATGAAAGGAGAGCAAATGATGTACACACTAGTCTAACAAAGAAATGTTCCCCATTAATCACACTGCAGGAAAAAAGCGTCTGCAATGCATTCGTACTTTTCAGAGTGCAGAAACAGAGCATTTCAATGTTTTAATTGTTTTCATAATAAAGACACAATATTACAAATATTTTTGGAGGATGGAGATTCTTTCATGTCTGAAAGTTCTGCTACTGTAGTTTTTGTGAGACAAAGCCGGACACTGCCATCTAGCGTTCCTTTGTTGATAAAGGGAATTGTATTTGTGTTGAGGATTTAGCTTTAAGACTGTAGCAATGAATGATGACCCAATTTGAATTTTCTGGTATATAGCACTACCAGTTACTACAATCCCAGCTATTAACAATAAGACCACGTACTATCAGAAACTGGTATTCTCATTTGAGAAACATGGGAGAAAATACCAGGTTTTATTCTTTAGAAGAGAAACTGAATGTGAACTCAGCATGATTTAACTATAATCCAACCAACAGCACAGCTGGTATAAGATGAACAAGACAGCTGTATCTACAGTACACAGTGCAGTACGTATGATTAAGTATTCTGAAAGAAGTCAGTGTTTAGAAGAGGCTTGCATAAATGTGTAGGGAAAGAGCATGAAACAGGGACCGAAGAACTGCTACTCCCGGGGGGAGGCTGCATGACTGCGTGCCGCAGAGAACGCCTCCTCCCCCACCGCCCAACTCCTGTGCTTCCCTGCAGAAATCGGCAGGGAAGCAGAGGGAAGCCGCACGGGGCGGGACGACCATGGGTGCAGGTTTTTGAGGGGGAAAGCCCCCCTCCAAACGGAGGTGAGACGGGGGGGTGGGCACATGGGGTTATGTGTAACTGCCCCCACCCCTCATTTCTGCCCGTGCAGAACTTCCCAGCTGAAGGAAGCTGTCTGGGCTCCGCGGACTCTGCAGCCGAACGCCGCCTCCTGGGTCCTAGTGCCACTTGTGCGCCCCTTCTGTGTGCTGGGAGTATGTGTGAGGGAAGGGGGGGGAAGAGGTGTGGAGGAGGAAGGGGGGTGGAATAGGGCAGAGGAGGGGAATGTGAGAGTGAGGGGAGGGGTGGGGGATGGAGCAGAAAAGAGGATAGGGGAATTGCAAGGGGAAGCGGGAGCCTGGCATGAGGCATCCCCTCAGCAGCAGCTGGGGCTCCCCCATTAAGCAGGCCCATGGAACCCTCACCCTGACAAGCCCTACCTCCCTACACATGGGCCCCTCTGACAAGCCCCACCCACACCCCACTGATCCCCAACCAGCTGCACCTGGACCTCGTCCCCATCAAGCCCCACTCCCCCAGCACCACACACACCCAGCCAGACTCCCCTGTCGAGCCACAACTCCCCACACCCAGACCCCGCTGAGCCCCAACCACTTACACCTGGATCCCCTGCAGAGTCCCATTGTCTCTGCAGCCAGAACCCCTCAAAGAGTCTCTGTGCATTCAGATCTCCCACTGAGCTGCCCGCACCCAGATTGCCCCACACAGAAACTTCACACCCCACACCTGGATCTCCCCACACAAGCCCCTCCACACTTGGATCCTGCTGGGCTGAGCCCACTGCACCACACTTGGTGCACCTGGCACAGAGGGGCAGGACCCCCAGGTGTTTCTGGGGCAGGCCTGGCCCTTGCACCGTGTCAGGGTCAGGTACAGCCTCACTGCCGAGTGAGGAGGTAGGGGCTTTAGGGTGATCTCCCACCTCTGTGCAGCCAGTGGCCTGTGCTCCACACTGCCATACTGGAGCCACATTTATTTATTAACAAATACAATTTGCAGAATTTTCAAATATTGTGCACATTTTTAATTTTTTGACATAGAATTCCCTCAGGAGTAAACTGCTGAGCAATACCAATACTAAGTAATAGGGGGAAGTGGAGGGAGGGAAGTAAAAAACTGGTTTTGATAAGATAGTCACTTTAGACCAGATTCTCATCTGTGATGTCCCCTTTGTGCTGCTGTGGTGCTTCAAAGGGAATGGAATTTGGCTTTCTCCCTCTTGCTGGGGATTAAAGTTATTTAAACTTTAAGTCTTTGTAGGATCAGGGCCTGAGTTTATAGATGGTACTATCATGCTTTTACTGCAAATTGAGAGAGGAAATTTTGAGCTCTATTTAATGGCTGTCATGGGAACATACTGTTCCAGTTGTAGAAAAAGTTATCTAAACTAGACAGCATGTGAAACATTAAAACTGTATCCAGGCAGAGTCCAGCACTTCCAACTTCGAAATTTAACTTAAGTCTACCAGCTACAGCATATGAAATATCTCAGGTTCAGCACATCTCCAGAATTATGCTTGCATTAGGGATGCCTTCCATCCCCTAAATAAATATATCCCAGACTTGGACTCCTCATCTTGTACATTCATCTCTGACAAGTGGGGGCAGCCAGCATGGAGTGTGTGAGGCAGACCTGGGCCTGCAATTTTTACATTCCTGTGAGTGATATTTCTTCTGGAGTACTGGCAGGGGCTTTGTTTGTTTGGCTTTTTTATTATACTTTTTTTTTTTTTAGAAACTCACTGCCACATCTCCCCAACTGCTCCAGCTGTGTTATTTATTTGATTTAAATGTGTAGAATGTGTATACTGAGCACTAGGCATTTATGCTAGTCCAAGTTTAAAAACAGACATGTTAATGATCATATTGTGCACTGTATAGCAGAATGTTTAAGCAATAGAAAAAAAAATCAGATATACTGAATGAGACAATAGATTAGCTAACAGATTGACTAGTTTGATTACAGATGTCTAGCTACACACTTGCTTTCACAGAATTAAAGCCACCTATGATTCTTTAATAGCCAGTTTAAAAAATGGGCTTTGCAGTATACCTATAGATCAGATTCTCACCAGTATAAGCTGAAGTAGTTTTCCTCCTGATATGGCTCTCCTGGAATCAGCTACTGACCTCTTATCTCTGTACTATGTGAAATTCTGCTTTCAGGGTTTGATCCAAAGATAATTGGAAAGAAAGACGTCTATCTGGCTTTGGATCAGGTCACTAGCTACACCTAGCAATTCACCTGATATCAAGAGAGTTACATGGCTGTAACTGTAAGCAAAAAACTCTGTCCAATAATTATGTTTGGTTAAAACAATTATATGTTTATTGTATTTTTTAATTTCTAATATTTTGACTTGCTGGGTTGGAATAAAATAAGCGCAGTGAACATAGCCAGGGACTGTTATTGTAAGATGAAGACTGAAACAAGTAGCTGACTACTTCATTTAATTTTGGGAGTAAAGGCAACCTTTAGTTCTGAGTAGTAGACTCAAAAATACATTCTGCTTAAAAGAAAATGGAAACAAGTTATACAATCACTCTTTAAAACAAAAAACACAAAGTTGGCTGAGAATTTAAACTGATGCTGTATCTTCTGCTTCTATGTGATAAAAATATCTGACTGCATGAGCGGTTTCTTTCATTTGAGTATGGAGGGAAGATAGTGTAGATTTATTTGTTGTTTGTACTGGAGAGCGCAGCTGGTTTAACTTCCCTGGCAGCACCCAGAATCCTGACTTCATAATGACTATTTTGAATTTGGATTGTATTAAGTTTTGGATCATACCAAGACACTAGCACTGGGATTCTTTTTAATAAAAGGAGATACTCAAAATTGGGGGCAAAGAAGTATCCTTTAGCCTCATCATGGAGGCTATTTAAGCATACATTAACAGTCACAAAATACTCTTATAGCCCTGAACAAAATACAAAAAACAAAACAAAAAAAAGGCTCCAGAAGGCAAGGGAAAAAAATTCACTGAGGTTAAATGGCAAAATACAAAAGTTCATTTGAGCCAAAGAAGGTAGGAGGGGAGAGGGGGAAAAAGGAACAAAATTCCAGACCAACGGAAGCCAATATAAAATGGAAATTAGGAAGGCTAAGAGGGAATGTGAAGAACAATTAATCAAAGACATTGGAAAAATGCATCAAGGATATTAGAAGCAAGAAGTCTGTGAAAGAATTACTGTTTGATGGAGCATCAGAAGGTAAAGGGAGCAATTGAGAAGGATAGTGCAGAGAATCTAAGTTTCTTTGCATCAGTCTACCAAGGAGGATGTTGGAGAGGTACTTGCTCTTTTCAAGTGAAAAAAGGGAAGTACTGTCAGAGACACAGGTGGGTTTGGAAGAAATTGGTAAACTCAGCAGCAACAAGTCACCAGGAGCCGAGGGTATTCCTCTGAGTTCTAAAGGAATTGAAGAATGAAGTGATTGAGCTTGCTAACAAGATTACACAATCTCTTATTAAATTCAGCGAACTTCAGGATAACAAATATTGTACCTAACAAAGAGGTGGTAGTGTGATTCTGGGAGTTCCTGACTAGTAAGTTATAGTCTAATATTGGGTGAACTGGTTGAAACAATTATAAAACATCTAGATGAACTGGGACAAACCAGCACAGCTTCTTTAAAATAAAATCATACCTCTCCAGTCCACCAGAGTACTTTGAGTGTGTCAACAAAATAATGGCTAAAGGAGAACAAGTAGATACAATTGATTTGGGTTTTCACAAGACCTTTGGCAGAGTCCTTCACAAGAGGTTCATAGTTCGAGAGGGTAAGGTCAGAAAATGGGCTATGAGAGAAGACAAAAAGTAGGGTTAAATAGCTAATATATATTGTAGTAAAGTTACTCTGCGACTGAGCTCCAGCTTATTTTGAATGATACAGAATCATACAGGGACCTCGAGAGGTCATCTAGTCCAGTCCCATGCCTCCTAGCACGACTAAGTATTATCTAGACCAATCCTGACAGGTCTTTGTCTAACTTGCTCTTAAAAATCTCCAATGGCAAAGATTCCACAACTTCCCTACACAATTTATTCCAGTGCTTAACCATCCTGACAGTTAGGAATTTTTTCCTAATGTCCAACCTAAACCGCCCTAGCTGCAATTTAAATCCATTGCTTCTTGTCCTATGCTCGGAGGTTAACAAGAACATTTTTTCTCCCTCCTCCTTATAATAACCTTTTATGTAGTAGAGAAGTGTTATGCCCCCTCCCCCATCTTCTCTTCTTCAGACTAAACAAACCCAATTTTTTTCAATCTTCCTTCAAAGGTCATATTTTCTAAACCTTGAATCATTTTTGTTGCTTTTCTCTGGACTTTCTCCAGTTTGTCCACATCTTTCCTGAAATGTGCTGCCCAGAACTGGACACAATACTCCAGCTGACACCTAATCAGTGAAGAGTAGAGCAGAAGAATTACTTCTCATGTCTTGCTTATAACAGTCCTGCTAATACATCCCAGAATGATGTTCACTTACTCTTTTTACACCAGTGTTACCCTGTTGATTCATATTTAACTTGTGATTCTTTCCGCAGTACTCCTTCCTAGGCAGTCATTTCCCATTTTGTATGGAAACTGATTGGTCCTTCCTAAGTGGAGTACTTTGCATTTGTCCTTACTGAATTTCATCCTAATTTACCACTATTTGTTCTTAATATAAATTTTACATACAATTAGTGTAAGAGACCCAAAAAGAATGAATAACCTTTATTTGAACACTATAGACCTAATCCAAAATCCACTGAAGACAACACAAAGGCTTCCAGTGGTTTCAATGGGCTTTGGAACAGCCCTAACAGAACGACAAAGCAAGTAATATGAATTTGAGTGGGATTAATTTATCTAGTACAGGGGTGGGCAAACTACAGTCCAGGGGCCACATCTGGCCCTTCAGACATTTTAATCTGGCCCTTGAGCTCCTGCCGAGGAGCTGGGTCCAGAGCTTGCCCCGCTCCGTGTGTGCCGTGGCTCCGTGCGGCTGCTGGAAACAGCAGCATGTCCCCACTCTGGCTCCAATGTGTAGGGGCAGCCAGGGGGCTATGCATGCTGCCCCTTCCCCAAGCGCATCCCCCACCGCTCCCATGGGCTGGGAACCTCAGCCAATAGGAGCTGCAGGGGTGGAGCCTGTGGACAGGGAAGCGTGCAGAGCCACCTAGCTGCGCAGGAGCTGGAAAGGGAACATGCCGTTGCTTCCAGGAGCTGCTTGAGGTAATCACTACCCACAGCCTGCACCCCTGACCTCCTCCCCTAGCCCTGATCCCCCTCCTGCCCTCTGAGCCCCTTGGTCCCAGCCCAGAACACCCTCCTGCACCCCCAACCCTTCATCCCCAGCCCTACCCCAGAGCTCACATCCCCAGCTGGAGCCCTCCCCCTCCCCAAACCCCAAGCCCCTGCCCCAGTCTGGAGCCCCCTCCCATACTCTGAATTCCTAACTTCTGGCCACACCCCAAAACCCACACCCCAACCCCCAATTTCGTGAGCATTCATGGCCCACCATACAATTTCCATACTCAGATGTGGCCCTCAGGCCAAAAGGTTTGCCCACCCCGATCTAGTACAAACATTTTACATTATTTCAGTTGTTGGAGTCAATATTTGTATATAAATTTATAATTATTAATGTGAGATAATGGAAGCTTTGTGAGGGATAAAGGCAAATTTGAGGTCATTAATGTTAATAGTTAATAAATTTACATTAACATCCATTAATTAACTTGAATTCTCAATAGAGCTTTGAAAACTCAATCATGCCCTCTTGTGGCCCAGACATATAATAAAAGAGCCAAATGTTTTTAAATCAAAGAGTGCATATATTTTTTCTTAATGTGTTTTGCTTTTCTTTCAGCTTTCAGTGTAAATTACAAACAAGTCATATAATTTAGGCACAAGTAAAATACTAACGCATATTTTCTCTTCTATGTTTACTAATAATCCTTGTCAGAGAGCAGCAGATAAGGAAAACTTAGGAAACCATTTTGTGTATTTCACCCTTTTTCAGCACTAAGAGTGTATACATAGATTACAGGAGACAGATGAGAGAGACTTGTTAGATCACTGATGCCATTCACATGACAGAGCGATGCACTTGACATCAGGGTCATTTAATTTCTTCAGACATCTCCATCACTCCTGCCGTCTAACACTGGCGAATAATCTCTAGTCTGGCATGAGTGAAGCAGTAGTGAAATGGTTGTTTGTCCCGCTGTTGGGATAGTCACAGTTCAGTTTGGCAATGTAAAGAGAGAATTCCACATTTGCCTTGGTCTCTGTTTCAGGTTACATCTGAGCAGGCTCTGGGTGCAGATAGCATTTCTTCCCTTCTGTATCCAGGCTGTCAAGTGCCAAAATTCAGAAGCTGGACCATGGAAGTCAGTGCCAGTGAAGTCTCCAGGATGCAAAATGGCCACTGTGACTCCCCAAAACAGGAGATTATGGGGTTTTTTCGCTTAAAAAAAAGTCTATAATCCTCAGTGGAAGTGGGGACAAAAATTGCCTTTGGCACAGTCATCTGCTGCTGTGTGACTGTGGGACAGCTGCCTAGAATGTTTCCAAGGGCAATTCTAAAAGATGGTTAGGCAGAGTGAGAGGTGAATTTTGGGCAAATCAGCAATAATTTTTCTTTAAACTGAAGTGACAGATATGTAGTAGTTTATTTGGTACTATTTCCACTTTCAAATACTGCTCCAGTTAGCTCAGTAAGTAAAATAAAATTCAGCAATCAAACCTGTACCATAGATGTACCATACAGGGGGAAAAATGCAGGCAATTAAATGTACTATTTTACCACTGAACTATATTATTTCATTCAAGACATTTTTCACAAGATTATTAACCTTTGTAAATGCCATCTCCATCACACTTGAGTACTCTGTCTCCTTAATAAGAAATAACTTCTCATCAGACTAATGTATGCAGATCTGATGGAAACAACTTCCAACCCAGTCCAATGTGTCCCTTAGAAAAATGTTCCACACAACTGCCAGATTCTCTCTTATCAGGAACAAGCAAAACAAATTAATTTTTCAAAAGTTATGCCATCAAACGCAGACACACAGCACACTTACATTGGGCCCAGTCTGTTTCCTCTTCAAGAGCAGCTGGAAATACAGCTATAAAGCATTACATTTTGCATTTTCCAGTGTTTATGCCAGAGAAGAATCCTTCCTTTCCTGAAGTTATTTCTCGTGGTGATTTTAGTGTTCACAAAAGATGTCAGATTGAAGCCTTGTAAATTGAAGACCTCAGTTTATCTATCTACCAAGCAGGGGGTTGGACTAGATGACCTCCTGAGGTCCCTTCCAACCCTGATATTCTATGATTCTATAACAATAAAGAGAGCAGCAATGCAGATTTTTTGCCCACACTCTTCCTCCATGAGACTCCAACCAACCCAGGAGAGACAGTTCAGTCTCCATAGACATTTAATCCATTCCCCTCCTGAAACTGCCAACAAAAAGGCCAATTAACACGAACTGTTGAGGTAATTTTATGTTGTTGACACTTCAAGAGAATCCAAACTTTGACCACTAATGTGTTTCACATGGCACACCAAGCAGCCATCAGTTGGTTATAACTTTTTGTCAGCAACTGTCCTGGGCAGAATTCAGACCACCAACAGACAACAAAACAATCCATATCCCATTACTAATTGTTAGACTATTCAGTATCCCATCCTGGTGAAATACCTTAAGTGTATAACTATAAACCAACACTGGCTACTACACACATTGTCTCAAAATCATTGCCTTACTCTGCCTCTGAACTAAACAAAAATCCAATCCACCAACCTGGTATAAAGAAAAGGAGTACTTGTGGCACCTTAGAGACTAACCACTTTATTTGAGCATAAGCTTTCGTGAGCTACAGCTCACTTCATCGGATGCATACTGTGGAAAATACAGAAGACGTTTTTATACACACAAACCATGAAAAAATGGGTGATCATCACTACAAAAGGTTTTCTCTCCCCCCACCCCACTCTCCTGCTGGTAATAGCTTATGTAAAGTGATCACTCTCCTTACAATGGATAACCTGGTATAATCACTTATAAAAAAAAACCATAAGGTATAGTAACTAGCTATACCTCCATCTATAGTATTTGGTATTTTCTTTATCCGACTGGCCAAAAGGCTAATCCTCACAGCAGCTGTTACAACTCCAGAATGAATACAGAATGATTGTGAATTTAACTTCTCATGGATCTAGTCTAATAAATTCTGTTGTTGTTTCAAGCACTTCTGTGACTTAAAATGAACGTTGGGTTGCCATCCAAATGCATGAACAGGTCTGAAGTGGCTTTTATGCATGTAGCCAAATAACTTCCCAATTCCCTTATAGGGTATAGCTGTCACTCCAGAGATCTTCCTAGCAAAAGTTGAAAGACAACCTCTTTTCCATTTCCTCAAAATTATTTTTTAATTTTCTTAGCATCATTCAAATAAATTAAACACAATAATTACATTATAACAACAGTAAAGACCAAGTTCTCCACTGTTACACTCTCCTAACCCGAGTGACTTCACTAGATTTGTACCAGTGTAACAGAAGAGAATGTGTTCTTTTGGGTCTGTCTTGCAATGAAAAAAAAGCCATGATAGACAAGTCTAAGGTTGAAACTCAAACATATTGTGTCCAAGTATTGAACAGGGCTGTGCAAACCAACCTGAATAAAATAATAACATCCCAATACAATTACAACCCATTATTACAACCAAAATATATTTTACGATGTTGCTTAACTTCAGCCTAACTACAATCAAGACATGCTTTAAAACTTTTTCTCCCAAAATTTTAATTCCCATTTTTCAGGAGGCAAACAACAGAATTTAGGCAGAATTAACAAAGCACTTAAGCATATGCTAATTTTAAACCACTTGGAAATTAATGGGAATTAAGCATATGCTTAATTTTAATCATGCGCTTGGATATTTTGCTGAATTGTGGCTTTAATCTGTGACTGAAAGAAAGAAAGAGGAGGAATTTGGAAGACTGGCTGTCACATTTGGGGGCATGCAGTTTGTCTATTTCCATCTTTAGTCTGGCTGAGTGTGCAGTGATTATCAGCAGAGAACAGGAGTGCGAACCCACATACCTTAGGAAAAAGCTTGTGCAGTGCTTTAAGATCTACAGATGAAGAGCACTATGTAAGAGAAGTTAGTAATGCTATAGTAGTTTAGCTAATAGGGAGTTCTCTTCAGTTCAGGTGATAGAGGCCTATAATTTTGGAGCAGTTCATATTTCTATTATAGTGTAAATTGACCATACTAAGTAAGGAGTCCATAGCGACATTGGTAGAAGTAGGCAATGAAATGTGCTGTCCCTTTAAAATGGACTGCAAAGGTTGGATGGCAGGTCATTGGCTTCTTACTGATATTCCGGCAAGGAGAAACCTAGCAACAAGTGGAAGGGTACTACAGTAAATCTAGTGTGAGATGGAAGTTGAAGAGAAAAATAATGGGATAGCAAGGAAAACCAAGATAGATAGAAAAAGGACATGGAGATTGAGAGAAGCAGATATAAAGATCCAGAGTTCAGGGCATTTAGAAGTAAAGGTAGAAACAACAACAACATTTTATCAAGAAGTGGTTTTAATCAAAGCACAGCGGGAGGAGTTGAAATATAAAATTGCTTCTCACAACAAATGTTTTGGTGGCCTCAGAACGTGGCCACCAACTTTGCTGGTGGCTACTCTGACAATTTTTTCTAAAATACTTAATTAACTTTAGGAAAAACAAATAAACATGCTGTCATAAATAGAAAGGGAAGGGTAAACCCCTTTAAAATCCCTCCTGGCCAGAGGAAATCTCCTGTCACCTGTAAAGGGTTAAGAAGCTAAAGGTAACCTCGCTGGCACCTGACCAAAATGACCAATGAGGAGACAAGATACTTTCAAAAGCTGGTAGGAGGGAGAGAAACAAAGGGTTTGTGGGTCTGTCTACATTTTGTCTTTGCCGGGGATAGACCAGGAATGAAGCCTTAGAACTTTTAGTAAGTAATCTAGCTAGGTATGTGTTAGATTATGATTTCTTTAGATGGCTGAGAAAAGAATTGTGCTGAATAGAATAACTATTTCTGTCTGTGTATCTTTTTTTAACTTAAGGTTTTGCCTAGAGGGGTTCTCTATGTTTTGAATCTAATTACCCTGTAAGGTATTTACCATCCTGATTTTACAGGGGGGATTTCTTATTTCTAATTACTTCTATTTTTATTAAAAGTCTTCTTGTAAGAAAACTGAATGCTTTTTCATTGTTCTCAGATCCAGGGGTTTGGGTCTGTGGTCACCTATGCAAATTGGTGAGGCTTTTTATCCAACATTTCCCAGGAAAGGGAGGGTGCAAGTGTTGGGAGGATTGTTCATTGTTCTTAAGATCCAAGGGTCTGGGTCTGTAGTCACCTAGGCAAATTGGTGAGGCTTTTTACCAAACCTTGTCCAGGAAGTAGGGTGCAAGGTTTTTGGGAAGTATTTTGGGGGGAAAGACGTGTCCAAACAGCTCTTCCCCAGTAACCAGTATTTGTTTGGTGGTGGTAGCGGCCAATCCAAGGACAAAAGGGTGGAATATTTTGTACCTTGGGGAAGTTTTGACCTAAGCTGGTAAAGATAAGCTTAGGAGGTTTTTCATGCAGGTCCCCACATCTGTACCCTAGAGTTCAGAGTGGGGGAGGAACCTTGACACATGCACATATACGTGTCCAAGGGCCGACCCGTCTCTCTGTCCCTGCCTCCCGCGGCCCTTCAGCCAAAGCCCGCCCCGGAGAAGGTGGGTCGGGAACTCACCAGAGGCCTGCAGAGTCCCAGGCTCCCTGTGCCGCAGCCAGGTGGGAGCAGGGGAGCGTCCCGGCGACCGAATGCCACCTCCACTCACAAGAGCCACCTATGCCGCCATGCACATCGGCCCCATGTGTCTCCAGAGGTGCTGTCCGGAGCTCCTGAGGAGGCTGCATGGTTCAGGGCACCAATCCCTGCTGGCGGCACCAGCACAAACACCATGGTGGCGCATCTTATTGCTCTTGGTAACAGCTATTCAGGAGCAACAGCTGGATGATACAGGGAGGGGCTGCTGCTTTTCGGGAGGGGGCTGTGACTCGAGCTGTTCATGGGTGGCCGAACTTTTCAATTGTGCCCCTCCACTATCAATGTATGCAGATTAGGGGAGCCAATGCCCACCCATGTTCCTCCCCAATCTCTACCCATGCTTTGGAGGCTGTTGTGGCCACAAAAAAGTCCACTGGTGGCCTCATTTGTTTTATGTCCATGTGTATTTTTAACTGCTCTAGTGTAGCAGTGTTTTGGGGGACATGTCGGGTGGAAGCGGACATGGACACAGTGCAGTGCACTCTGATGATCACAAGCTGGTGAAATGTAGAGAAACTCTGAGGCTCCATAAGAAAAACAGTAGAAAAAAATCAGAGCAACCAGCTCTACTCCCTAAGAAGGAAACCAGTGCTGCAGAACTTTTAAAGTTGTCAATAATTATATTTTAAAGGAAATAATTTTAAGACCTATTAACATACATATTTTGATTTTTTTCTACTAGATCATAATATTTGATATGCTAGACAAAGAACCTACCATCTAGTAGAGAGACTGCACCCCTGACATATCATGTAAAGAGGGAAATAAAGTGGTTAAAGCAATAGTGCCTTCTTAATTTTATGAATACCACCTCAAATTTTCTTCTCTGATACACGGTCAAACTCAGAAGCCAATGAGGAAGGCATCAAACCAGCTAGTCAGATGGAAATTGTACCATATTACACGGTTCCACAAATACGATGTATAGTAGAATATAAATTAATAACAGAAACCTGTAAATTTCCTCTCCTATTTTCATTTTTCCTTTAAGACACTCCACTACATAAGCCAGAAAAGTAGACAGACAGTGGCTCTAGCCTGGTCATTTAAGTATGAAATTAAGAAAGAAGACGGTACTTCTATATATTTATAATTTTTATGGATACTTACGTTCTTCTTTGTCACACATAGTTAAGAAGCCAGGCTAACAAGAGGCCACAGCATAAAATGACCAAGCAGCTACACAAGGTAAAAACTATGCCAAGTCCTATTCTTTAGAAATAAGGTAGGATGTGTAGAAGATGGATTATTTTGTGACAATAAAATCCATGTTTTGTCTTCTCTCTCCTTTTCTTTTACCTATCTAAACTCATTAACCTGCCAACCATGAAACAGATTCTGCCATCACACTAAGCATACTACCAAAAACATAATGCTTCCTTTCCCCCCCCCCCCGAGATGATGTAATTCCTGCTGTGACATGATGCCAACAAGAGACAGCAACCCATCAAACCAGTAGTAAAATACCCAAGCCAGCTGATGAAAATAGAACCTATTCAAATAACATTTTGTGTAAGTCACAGGATGCTGGTTGTGTTAAAATGAAAACAACACACATGTTTTAACAGTTTTTCACTGTTTCGCATCTTTTAATCCTCCAGTCAATTATCCCTCTAGGAGACAGGATCTGCCACATAAAGAGTTCTGATATTTGATATTATTGAGGGATACAATTTTATTTGTTTTTAAATATGCTTGGCATTTATTTTATTACTTTAGCTTTCTAAAGGCTAAATACCACAGGCTTTATGGAGAGCATGAGACTAAAACCATCACAAGTCAGATAGCTACTCCTTCCAGAAAAGGGAAGGAAACTGGTATCTCAACTTAAGAGACATTCTTTCCTTAGGAAATTGATTTTTAAGTCATTAAAATGAATGATTAATTTGTCCATTTTTTTGGAATTATCCCTTCTTATGTGCCAGACAGAGAGCTTGCCATTTAGGATATGGATTTATCCCCTGATAGGTCATGCAAGTCTCAAATTCATAAAGAAAACAATAGCATCTTAATATTATGCAAAATTACTATAGAATTTCCCCCTCTCAGGCAGATTGTCAAGCTCAGAACAAGATAAATACCCATACCAGAAGCTGATTATAAGGGAACCAGATGAAATAGCCAGCAAGAAAATTATGCCACATCATATTTTCTGTATATATGATAGTAGTTATGGAATACAGATTAGTTAGTAACAGCAGCATTCAAGTTTTAGTCACCTTCTCTTTTCCCTTTTAACCATTCCACTGCACCCGCTAGCAAACCTACCAAGTAGGAGACACCCTCCATCCCTTTAATAGGATATGTCATGTGATTAGGAAAGAAAATAGCCAGGCACATCATTCATTAACTTTTAGACAAAGTCCCTATTGAAGGATATGTGGCACTTTGCTTAAAAAGAAATGGGGCATGATGTTATTAATATTTCTTAATTTTATGTGGATTTTAGGTTTTTCCCTGCCTCTCACAGTCATGCTCCCAATTTAGGAAACTCAGCTTCTCAAACCAGTTGCACAGGATCTCAACCAGATAGCCAGCAAGAGAAACACTTCAACGTTTCCAAAGCAAAAGGAGTATTTTTGAAATTTGTGTTCTGTGAAAAGTTCTGATATTGTGGCTTTTTTGTCTGGATGAAAACAAATTTCAAAATATTGGAGTTTCCCAGAGTGTGGAAATTCTGTTTGTTGATCAGCTCTGTAAGGTATGATTTGTAGAATGCCGATTATTTTCAAGAAAATAATTGATGTTTTAACTGACTCTTTTTTTCTTATTTTTTTCCATCCTAGTTTATCAAACAAGCAAGTCTGCTATCCATATGAGACTGCCATATCAGATTTGGTAAGTATGTTATTACTGTAAACACAATCCATCTACAATTTCTGTTGTAACATTTTCTTTGAATTTTTTAAAACAAATTCAGTTGAAGCATTTTCCTTTTTTCCTAGTGTAACCCATGTGCCTAATAGGGAGATATCTCTTTAAGAGACCCATTGGGGGAGGTAGAAGTGAGTTGCGTCTGGGTCATTGTTGCTAGGCCGATTAAGCATGCCACATCCAGAAGCTTCTGGAACTGGGTATGGTAGTTTTGGGTATGCTCCAATGGTTCCCTGTTGCTGGGTTCAGACTCCATGAGGGCAAGCAGTCAGGGCAGGTGCTTTGTAGAAGGCTATGTGCCCTGTGTGAGTTGGGAGAAGCTGAGCCCAGGAGCAGAAAGCAGGCTGTTGTTCCTAACTCTTAAGTATTTTACAGCAAGTTCGTGACATTGTTAACCCTCTAACAGGGAACTATGGAGAATGCTAATTATAGTAAGGGGAAATTGGGAGGGGAAAGTAACTTATTTTTTAATTGTATGCTTTGAATGTTGTTTTGATTTTAACTGAACTGTTCTAGTTAAATTGTCTCAACTAGTTTGAGTCACCAACTTTTCTTTAAATGTAGTAATGGGAAAAGAGTCATTTATATTTTGCTATTCTCAGTTTTGTATTTTCTTGTAACCGGGTTTTCTTTAAATCTGTACACTTAACTGAGTGTTTGGTTAATTAGTTAGCTGACTAGGTAGCAGTGATTTCAGCAGAGGAAGAATATGTATGGATTCCAACTGCAGATTCTGACAAGCAAGTGGAGAAAAGGTGTTGTTTTAGACTCAGCAAACTGTAGATTTGATGATCAAAGCCTTTTAACTGAGACATAGGTGAACAAAACCTAAGCTTTTTGGAACTTTCAGTTTCTTCTCACTGAATTTCTGTGGGGACTGAACTGTTCAGATTTTAATTTTTTTCTTTATGTTTGACTGACGGTAATGTCTGTGGATTATAAAATAGCCATGTCATGCTGTAAAAATTAGGTTTCTTTATCATAAGATTTTACAAAGTTATTTAATTACATTAATTTCTTTAGTTCCTTTTGGGACTCAAATGTGGGGAGGTTGACCCTGTGCAATCTTTGCTGAAAATTCTTAGAGATGAAGTCTGGATCTCCGGCTACTTTCTATGGGAGTTGGGGTTTTTTTTTAAGGCACTGGAGATGGGAATTGAAGTGAACTGTAGCCCATCCCTAAAGGTTATACTAGCACTACTGTAATTCCTGCTTTGACAATAAATTATCAATCCATTTAGCCAGTGGTCCATACCAGCTAATCAAAAGAGAACCTGTGCTAAATAACATTCCCTGTAAGACCAAACCCCAGGGTGCTGGTTAGTGTGTTGGTGAAAACATGCACATTTTATTAGTTACTTTTTCTTTTCTGTATCTGATGAGTCTACAGGCTCTGCCACAAACAAGTTTCTGTAAGTATGACATTATTGGGGATACAAGGTGTAGAAGTGTGACTCACTGGCCAGCACAACCCATCATGGCTGGGGATAGTATAGCAGGGTCTTCTCTTCCAGCACACTCTGCAAACAGTTGCTGCAGCCCTGCAGTGGTGTACTACTACTTCTGATTCAGTCCTCCAGCTAGGTCACGAACAGTCCCACCCCTTCAGGGGCAACAGAGAGTCCTACAGAACAAAAGTCCACCAGTCTCACATTAAGTCTTCAGCCTGAGCTCAGACTTGCAAAAGGATCTTCAGACCACCTTCCTTGGGGCACTTGTGGGGGAAACAAAGCCCTCCCTTTACTCTAGGTTTCAGCCCTAGAGGTCTGTCTAGTCAAGCCCCCTGGGTTACCTCTTACTCTAGTCTGTCTCTATGTTTTTCCCATAGCCCCTTCCCAGGTTCATATCTCCATAGATACCAGAGAAAAAACAGACTAATCGAGAACAAAGCAAGCATAAAAGTCCTGCACCAGGCCTATCTACCAGCCCCCCACCCCCAGAAGATTCTGGACTCCAAGAGCAGTTGGAAAGAGCCTGGCCCCAGCCAGGCTTTCTTTCAAGTAGTCTCTGAACGTCTATTGAGACCTAGCTAATTGAATCTAGTTGAATAACACAAAAGGTTCATTCCTTTTCTAAACCAACCATCACTGCACAGAGCTTTCCTGCTTTCAGTCCCCTCTTTCCAGGCTTATCATCTCTCACAGATGTAACAGAGCAGGTCTGATTGAGCCCACACTTTCTCATTAACCCCTTTCTGGCTAGCGTGGTGTCTGTATACCCTAACACACAAGGGATTGGGGGCTTTTTGTTGTTTTCAGAAAATATATTTTACATACATACTTTTGATACTAGTTTATATAGCAAACCCAGCTCCCAAAACTGCAGAGAAAAGCATGGGGAGAAACAACCAGCAGTGGTCAGCTAATGAATGACCATAGCAGACAGAAATAAACTGCTGCTTAGAGCTGGTCAAAAATTTTCTGACAAAACATTTTTCCATTGGACAACATCAATTCGTCAAAATGAAAACACTCCATAGGAATGGGTCTGTTTGACCAAATTTTGTTTGGATAACAACATTTAAAAAATAAGCATTTCAATAAGAGTCAACTCAAGACTCAATAAGAGTCGGAACAGCATATTTTGATTTTTTTTTTCATTTAGAAATCTATTTATTTGTTGTGTCTATATTATTTGTCTATTGCAGTTCAGCCACTGCTCTGACCTGGAATCCACTTTTTATTTTTTCTTTTGAAATTTTTTTCTCAGGAAACTTCCAAAGTTTTGACTTTTTGTTCCAATCCAGAGGTCCCCGGCCCCCCAAACATTGCATTTCCAGTGGAACAGATATTCCTACTTTATCTCGGTTCTAGGCCTGCCTCCACCCTCCTGATGACACCTGTCTGGCCTTAGGAAACTGACCTCAATGAATATTAATATTCTCAATGGCTCCGCCTCTGGCAGTCTCCCATGGCAGACACTGACCCGCCCCCTCTCAGGCTCTTCCCCTCCCGCCACCCCTCGGGGCCCAGTGCTGGCGGTGTGTCCCAGGGACTACACGTCCCAGCGTGCCTAGCGCGGCCTCCCGGAAGTCGCATTGTGAGAGCGCGGCGGACTGAGTAGCGCACCGGCATGGCGGCCCTCGGAGGGCCCCGGTGGCAGCGCTTGTGGCGCCGAGCGGCAGCTCCCCTCGGGGTGCAGCGCCCAGGGCGCGCCCTGCTGGGGAGCCGCAGGTACGGCCAGGACGCGGGCTCAGAGGCTGGTAGGTTGCCGGGCGCGCCTCAGCCGATGGCCTGCGGAAGGGACAGGGAGCGAGGCGGGAGGCGAGCTGGTGGGTGTGTTGGCGCAGCCCCGCGTCGTGCGCCGGGGTGCGGGCTGCGCTGCTCGCCGGATCTCTCCTCCGTCCGCGTCCGCTTGGGCTCTTGGCCCTCGGGCAACAGCCAAGTCCCCGCCCCCTGCGCGCCCGCTCCCCGCCCTGGCTAGGAAAGCCCTGGCTCGCTAGTGCAGGCTGGCTCTGGAAAGCCTTGGAGAGCCTGCAGGGACAGAGCTGTGCCACCCCTTCAAGGGTGCTGAGAGCCATTGAACTAAACGGTAAACCCTGTACATGCTGGAAACCACTTCAAGCCCGGGGGTGCGGCAGCACTAGTTCCAGCACCTATACACCCCTTTATCTTCTGAACGCTTGGAGACATGGGCTGGAACAGGATACTCTAAACACAAACTCAGTATGTTTTAGACCTGAAAATGCTCAAAAGTGGTTCTTTCCTGAGCACTGCCTAACTTGCGAACAGTCAGTATGTTCTGGAGTTTTACCCTCCAGACTAATGCCTTGAATTTTGAAAGTATTGAAGGAACTTGTCACTTGCACATTTCACTTCTTGGTCTGTTTCATTCTTGACTGGCATGTGCCTAAACTACACAGCCGTGTTAGTCTGTATTCGCAAAAAGAAAAGGAGTACTTGTGGCACCTTAGAGACTATTTTCCACTCCGTACGGCTAAATGCAGTGCCTTGCATAATGACAGGTTTCAGAGTAACAGCCGTGTTAGTCTGTATTCACAAAAAGAAAAGGAGTACTTGTGGCACCTTAGAGACTAACCAATTTATTTGAGCATAAGCTTTCGTGAGCTACAGCCGATGAAGTGAGCTGTAGCTCACGAAAGCTTATGCTCAAATAAATTGGTTAGTCTCTAAGGTGCCACAAGTACTCCTTTTCTTTTTACACAGGTCTGGTATTCAGAACTTTGAGCCTATTGGGTGTTAGTCTAAGCCAAAGAAAAGAATCTAATTTTTATAAAATCTCTTTCAGACAAAAAGAAGTCAGATGTCACAAAGCCTTGTTTTACGGATGAACTTGTTCAGAGTTTACTCTCTAAGATGACGGGGTTGGATTTGCAGAAGATTTTTAGACCCATTAAACAGGAGCTTAAACCACCCACTTACAAATTAATGACAGAAAAACAGCTAGCAGAGGTATGATGCCATTCTTTTAAAAAATATATATATTTGTTTAATCAAAACGTTTACGACAGATAAAGCTCTTGTATACTTTCGTGAATACAGCTGTCCTGTTGACAGACCTATATTAAGCATTATATAAAATATATTTGAAATTCTGTCCTCTACTACAACATTCCATCCCATTTTGTAAATAACATATATTTTACTGGTACTCTAAGTGATGGTCAATTTCCTTTGATTACTTTTTTCTGTGTGAGGAGTTGAATGTCAGTAGGCATACATTTTTCAAAAGATTAATGGGAAATGTTACCAGGAAAACACAATTTAAAAACAAAATTGTTTTAAATCTGTTCAATGTCTTTGAAATTCAATACCAACTCTACTCAAGCAGTGTGAATCAAACTCCTGATTTCTTTGTCCTTAGCAGTCTGTCTTTGTTTAGTAAAAGGCTGTAGTAGGTTGATGACTTCACAATCATTAAGGCCTGTGCAAAAGTTGAGATTCAGCATAACTGCAGGGGTGGAATACATTTTTTTTTAAAAGGAAAATGAAACCTACAGTAAACTAACAAAAAGGCAGGGCAACTTGGGCACAGATGTATTATAGTACCAAAGATGCTTTTAACTCTTTTAAGTGACTAGATTTCAATGTAGTGATATCCTTCTAAGTATCTCAGAAGATATTCTACCCTGAAGTCTTTCTTTCTCCTTTTCTCTTGGGTTTTGGTTTATTGTATATGGAAGAGAGTAAACTGCATATAGTTCTGTCTCTCTAGAATGATGACTTTTTTTTTATTAAACTTCATTTTTTTTCTTTGCTCTTCTGTGTGTGTGTTTTCTATGTATATTTGTTTCATGTCCAAACTACCTAAAATCCTGGAAGTCTTTTTTCTGCAGTGTCTTCTCTGTTCCCTGGCTGAACCTCTGGATGGTTGAGATTCCTAACTTAAGCCAGTTTTGTTACTACCACAATCCTGGGTCTCTCCTAAGCAGGTGGTGGTGTTTTAATGCACCTAGGGACTAGCTGAAATAAATTAGGTGACTTCAGCACCTTCAGTATTCTCTTTGAATCTATTGTCCACCTTTCCTAATTTCCAGTCTTCCTTCAGGAGAAGTACTCAAGAGTATGACAAAGCAGTGTTTTTAAGTCAGGACTAGTGGTATATCATTTATATAAGAATCACCTGCATAGTATTTTAGCCAGCCCGTGTCTCTCTCCGGAATATATTTCAGTGTAGTAAAAGTTGAGGGAAGTTTATTTTTTAACATCCCGGTACCGAATTGACTCTTCAATCCAGTGTGATATTTCACTGTACTGTTATTGGATTTTCTCTTTTTAGGCCACAAGAAAAGCCATTGGGGAAGCTAAAGAACTATTAAAAATGCCCCCTGTTCTGAGTGAGCGAGAGCCAATTGATGATGTGTTGGCAGAAGACAGGATCCTGGAAGGAACTGAAACTGTCAAATATGTGTTTACTGATATAACTTATAGCACTCCACACCGTGTGAGTAACTTACTAATATATTCTGCAAGAGAACTTCTTGACTATTACCTGATTTTTACTTGTAACTTCAAAGGAACAATCTTGGGTTTCACTAAAATATGTTATCACAGTTCAACCTCAGGTAAGTACAATATAAAATTGAGGAAACGTTTATTGCCAGCAGAACTAAAAATTACATTCTGATGCTGTAATGCAGGAATTTCTCTTGAAAGGAAAGGAGGGGAGTCAGATCTCATTTTTGGGTGTTCAGAAGAAAGCCAGATATTTGCAATTATTCAGTAAGTGTTCAGTGAATTTCCCTTGTTGTAACTAGTTTTTTTCCATCTCTAGAACATGAGTAACAAGCATAAATATGAACGACATTGGACAAGTTTACAGTTAAGTGATTAGGAAAGCCCGTTTCTAGAATTTCTGCTTATCCTGAGCTGCTGCACAGTAGGATTTTTCCAGCCAGATTTCTCCCACCTCACCTCAGAATACTAAGGGAAAAATATGGTGATAAAATGTGCAAAATTTTTTTTTCCCCCATTGATTTCAGGAGCGTTTCATTGTAATTAGAGAACCAAGTGGTGTATTACGTAAGGCCACCTGGGAAGAACGGGACAGGATGATTCAGGTGTACTTCCCGAGAGAGGGACGCAAACTCGTTCCACCACCAATATTCAAGGATGAAAACCTTACGGTAATTTTGTTTTTGGCTTTGTGGAGATTCATCACTAGTGTTGCTCTTCTGGTACAGTGCGTTACTGAAATTGAAAGTTTTTAAAAGTGTGTTGTAAAGGCCTTGTTTTTGTTCCACTTCAGTGATATTGGTTTAGAAACCTATAGTGTGCACGCAGTTAGTCTTGTGTAAAGGTACTTATCAGCATAGCTCATTTTCATAAATTTACAGGTCTGGTAGTCAGGAACAAACAAATTTTGTGCAGATGAATGAGATGGATTGAGTTGTCTGTTACAGGTCCACACTTAACTACTGTGTGTATTGATAAGACTACGTGCCTGACCTGAATATGCAGTGTGGCTTCCAGCAAACAAATTGTTTGTTTTTTTCTTTACTTTTATATATTTCATTTCATTATTGCAGTAAGGAATCTAAAGGCAATTATTGCACTCAGGTGGCTTGTCATTCTTGGCCTTGTGCCTGTTGACGTTTCCTGAAAGGTGTCATTACTTAAAATAGAAAAGTACTGACTGTTTAATTTCTTCATTTTAGAATAAGGGGTAATATAAAATTCATTCCTGAATTACAACTGTCATTTTAGACCGTGTTTCGTGAGGACCGTCATGAAGATGTACTTAACCTGTGCATTGCACAGTTTGAGCCAGATTCAGCTAACTATATCAGAGTAAGTCCATTTTATTATTTCTAATAGGAAAGTTAATGCCAATGACAACTTGTAGGTTTTTGTTTGTATGGAAATACGAGTTCTCTGTAGACCACAGTGATTGAAAAATCATATTGCCTTTTAGTGGCTGCATAGATATAAAAATGCAGCTGAAAATTTAGTGAAAATGTATGTACGGTTCTTTTAATATGCATTTTTCTATGAGATCAGCATGTTATAAAAACAAAAAAATCACTGTCCAATTGTATCTACCTCTGATTCTCTATTTTCACTTAATAAATTATCTATGCAACTGTTGCTTTTTTGTAACACTATCAACATGTTTACCATTTCAAAACAAATTCAACTTTAGTGAACACCACATACAAAACTGTATAATATGTACAAAATTCTGGTAAGTTAAAGGGATGCTACCAACTTGATATCTAGTGAATGTAATGCGTTAAATGGCTTCTGCTACTACACTTACCCCAGCTGTAGGCTCTTTGTCAATATTTTTCTCTCCGTTGTGGTGTGTGAAAGACCCACACAAACAGATTGTGTACACTGCTATCAATTGGACAAAGTAAGCAAGCTAAAAATCTCAGCTTGTTGTTGTGAAAAGAGTAGCTACAAAAATGTTCTGGGAAAGTATAAGTTTGTCAAAGATAAGCTTTGAAATATGAATGTTTTTAATTTTAACTGTTAACATTAAGAAATACTCTCCTACATACAGTTAGGCATGTGTGTAATTTTACTTATTTAGATAGTCCCATTGACTTCAGTAAGACTACTCAAATCAGTTATTTGTTTACAAAATATGACTGGAGCAGACACAAATAGACCTTAAGATTCCAAGTGAAAAAAGTAAATAGTACTTTTTGTTAGTACTAGCTACTTGAAATTATTTAGGGGCACTAGCTAAGATTTATAAAGATTGGCTCCTAACTTTAAGTCATGCCGGTGGCCTGATTTTCAAAAGTGCCAAGTGCTCCTAATTGGAATAAAGAAGAATTTAATGGTTTACATATCCATTTTGTTTAACTCTTGGAACCTGTATTCTTAATTCAAGTGCACGATATAGTTGTAAAACTTTAGTGTTAATTGAAAATGTATGAGAACATAGTTCCATATTTAGCAGAATTTGTTTCCCTTAACTTCTTAATAACCTTTCCTATACTCTACCATAAGATGTCATTTTGAGCCCGATTGTGACTCTTACTCATGCTGAATAGCATCTTACTACAGTAGTTCCTTGAAATCAACGTTAAACCATTCCCATAACCCAAACACTGAAGCTTCCTGCTATGTCAGAACTTGAAAGTGAAACTGATTTACAAACCAAAGAGCAATTGTGTTTTTATTATTCAAACTGGGATATAGTGTGAAAAATAAGTTTAAGTAGATATTGTTGAAAAGGCAAATTTAGACTTTTAAAAAAATTTTTCATAAACTATTAACACATTTTACCTCACAGCATCTATTGAAACTGAGGTCTGAGACTGCAGGTGCTCTTGCTGGTTCCTTGCATGGATATACACCAAGCATACATCTTCTGCTTCCTCCCTGCTTTGGGTGTAGATCCTGTCACTTGAGCATAGTGAAGGAGTAGATTGAAGGCTTCAGACTAACATTTTCCCAAAATAATGAAAGTATGTTAGCTGTGACTGTCAGTATTTCCCTCTAATTTACCCCCTAGAATTGGGATATCCCAATGTGATGTGCTGTTATCTAAAATTAAGATTTTTACGTACAGCCATCTAGGTTTGACAATGTTTTGAGGCCATCTGTGTGCTGTCAGCACTATTTTAGACCTTTTGCAGGTGTTGCAAAGGTAAATCTTTGTCACTCTTCTGGCAGTTTCAGGATTGTAAACTAAAATCTCATTTTGGGTAGGTTCATCATCAGACATATGAGGACATTGATAAACATGCCAAATATGATCTTCTACGTTCAACAAGACACTTTGGAGGAATGGTGTGGTATTTGGTAAATAGAAAGAAGACAGATGGCTTATTAATCGATATGATCCAGAGAAATTTGTAAGTGCTGTTTGGACACTAGCTTTGCTTTGTTTTCCTAGCATATAAACACAGTTAATATCAAATCTGATTTCAAATAGTCCTGAAAATACCTACTGCAAAATTTCTCCTATAAGATGCTGTGATTTTTGGCTTATGCAAAGGGATATACATGCAAAAAAGTTATGGGTTGTATTGAGGCAATACTGACCTGTACCTCTTAGTTCCTGCAGAATTTAACTTAAAATAAAAATAATCATAATTGCAGTTTATAACTTTTGGCACATTTTAACTCAGTGGAGTGTTGAGACTCAATCTTAAATTACGTGTATACTTTGTAAACTGATCATTTCATGATTAAGTGGAATTTTAGGATTGGCCTTATCCTTTAGGAGGACAGGGTGTAAATGAAGTATCATTAGTCCTTATTGTATACATACTAAAATTGGGGAAATGACTGCATTTTTGGGCAGTTCATGGTTTTTGCCCTGGACTTTCCAGGGCCTCAGTGAGGTACTTTACTTGCTTAAGAGCACCTGCACTAAAAATGTCTCATTCCAGCCACTTTGAGACTTCACTTTCTTGAACACCAGCAAAAGAACAGAAATTATTCCAGCAGAGCTGTTTCAGCTACCACTAGACTACAGTATGCATTTTAAGTAGCTAATAAATATACTATTAATTTACAAATCAATCTTTAGTAGCTCCAAAACAACCTTGATGGAAGTGTTAGTGCAAGACCAGGGATAGCTGATACATGTTCTTAAATGACATGTCATGACTGATACTTGATTTTAACTGACAAGTGAAACAGTGGGAACTGTTTGTACCCTATAAAATCTTAAATCCTTGTTTTAAAGGGGAGATGGGATTCTTGTAATAGTGGCTACCACATTCACTGAAATTCATCTTGGGGAAAAAATATGAAATTTTTTTAAAAAGGTTCAGTAGAGGGTGAGGCTTAAAATCAAATATTATGTAGGACTGGAAAATATTTAAAGGGAATTTATTTGAGGAACTCCAGTTACTGAAAAACTCTTTCCTTTCTGCTGCTTTTTTGTGAGGTGATAAGTAACCATGTCATCTACATTTAGGAGTAATTCTCATTTGCCTTTCAGTTAAATTTTGGGAGATGTGATTCAATGCTTTTAGTAGGGAAAATAACATTAGATCAGAGAAAGCTCTAGAAACTGGCTGGATTGTTAACAATTTTACGCTCCAGGATTGGTGAAGATAAATATTCCCATTTGGCAGAATAAAGAGCCATTGTGTATTTTGAAATGTATGCTAGGGAGGGATTAATAGCACAGGTCTTAAGACATAGCTTCTCTACACCCTTAGCCAGTGCCCCTTAGCATTCTTATTCTGCATATAGCATAAAGAGTACCACGATGTGACACCTTTGGAGATGTGTTCAAAGTGTTGCTTGGATCTTAGTTATGGGCTGGTGTACCTTCATACTTTCATATCCTTTTACTAACAATGCTATAGTATTTCCAAAAAACTGTAAGAAATGAGTCTTAACTTGTTTTTAGAATGGATGATGCTACATGCTTAATCAACCTCTATCATATGCTCCACCCTGACTGTCAATCAGCAAAAGAAGCAAAAGAACAGGAAGTTCATGGAGTAGATTTAATCAAGGTATAGTACACTTTCCTGCTTTGGATAGAATAATGGAAAGGTGAGGTTCACACTGATACCTGCTTTCTTTATATGTAGCCACACAGCCTCTTAGTTTCTTAAGAAACCCTCTATCAAATGACTGTACAAACATTAGGAGGTATGTGTAAGAAACCACTACACCCAACTTAACAAAGTAAGGGGTATGCTGAGATGCCACAAGAAATAGTCATTCTGTAAATCAGAAATTGTACAATAAATTCTGTACTGTATCACCATTTTAATAGCTGTTATCTTTAACAGGTGTTCATGAAAACAGAATCAAAGAAGATAGGATATATAGAGCTGGCTCTTCAGGCTTATCAAGAAGCACTGGCTAGTTCAGCAGCTTTGTGAAATAAAAGGCTCATTTAATCAAGTGTTAAATTTCAGGCTATCATCATTTTAACTTGTGGGAAGTACAAAATGTGGCTAGTGCTGTATAGAACTCTAAAATAAACACAAGTGACTGAGGTATGTGGTTCAGACTTTTCATAAAACAGCAAACTGTAGATACCAAGAAATCAGTAGGGTAATGCAAATCAGTTTTTACAAGAATTCTGCAACTAGAAAACAGGAAGATGTCACCCTTGCTAAACAGATCAGTACTAAAAACAAGCAGTCTGTTTTTATACATGAAAAACTAGCCTTTAGAGAAGAGCACTAGAACACAAGTGGAAGAGGTGACTGTAGTCACTAAGTAGGAGAGGATGACTACTATACAATGCATTTATATAGTTGAAAAGTTTATACAGTTCTGTATGCAACTTCATGTTAAATTAAATTTATTTCAAGATAAGAGGAGCACCAGAACAGCAGTTTTAATTCTTTGCAGTTTAAGTAGTGAGGTGGGGGACAACTAACCTGAATTAGGTGTCAGCCCCTTATGTCTAAGCCTTAATGCAGTGAAGCTACACATGACCTCTGATGTAAGTTGAAAGTTTATTTAACTAAACCTTCATAGGAAGTTGCCTGGTAGTAGTTAGAGTATTAAGTCACTTAGGGGCAGCTGGGGTAACTAATCCAGTTCTACCAGATACCTGTCACTTTAGAAAGTGTGCTACTGCTGTCTAACACCATAGCTGCCCATCTGAAGATAAGCAGGGCCTAAATTTTAGGCATATGTGCTGTAGTTAGAGATGCTCAGCTCCCCTGAAAAAGTAGCATCTTGCAGACCTGATAGATGTAAGCTAAACTGCATTACAAGGAAATGGGATCCTGGCTTTGCCTTTCATTCCACTCAGACTGTAGGGCCACGGTTGCTTTACTACCTCACGTAGTTAAATGGTTATAGTGAACATTGTATATATTTCCCTAGAATGGGGTAAGCAAAAATAAAAGTGAAATTCTTTAGTGTCTCTTTTAAACACTTTATTTTGAGTTTCTCTTGATAAATGTGACAGCTTATGGAGAGCTGCTTAGTTGCTACACTCAATGAATTTCAAAATGTTGCAATCTGAAAATTCTCTTTTGTGCAACAGAGGCCCTGTTACTATACCTATGTGGTCCAGATTCAGTATAAAAATCAAGCTAGTTTCCAATCCGTGTAGTCCATATAAATGTAATTCCTCTGTGTTGCAATTATGAATTAATGGATTTAGTCACAAATAAGAATCAAGTCATCTAAGATCTCTTCGTCCAGATTGATATCTGTAGTATCGATATCTTCCACCTCCAAGTTATCCAAATCATCCAAGTCTAGTAGTGCCTAAGAGAAGGAAAACATTTAGGGTTAGGTGCCAGGAAGAAAATTTTTACACTTGCTATATATGTTAATCTTTTAGTTGGTTATGTTTGCAAACAAACTTTGATGCAGCTCTTTAGACCTAGCCACAAACAGTGCTTCAATTTAAAACTACAAATATGAACTACTTCGCTCTTGGGAGTAGATGTCTTCAGTTAAACATACTCTACTATTACATGTGCAGCTGTTCCATAAGGAACTGGCCTCTAGTCATATAAACAAGCAAAGGCCAGCTGCTGGACTAGGTGGGACCTAGTTCTGACTGAGGATATATACACACATCCTTTTCTTAGCTGGGTATTTTATAAATATCAACCCTGACTAGTGGTAAGTTAGTATCCTCACAAAGTAAAGTGAAACTTCACAGTACTTAGTCCAGATATGTTAATCTATATCACTTTTTCCCCAGTGGAAATACAATATCGAAACTTGTAGATTTCAGATTAGCTTTCCTTCCCATCTCAGAGCTATACTTTTGAAACTGAAGTATACCTTTTCATCTTTTGTCATTGGAAGATGATCAGAGTTTCCTGGAACTGGAGGCGCCACTACTGGTTTAGGAGATGGAACTAGTTCTCTCTCTTCAGATTCCTTAAGAGATGAAAATGAGATTTCATGTTCACAGGTCTTAATATTGACTTAAAGCTCTGCCTAAAAGTCCAAATTAAGGATGCTAGCAGATCATACTTTCTTGCAAGGGCTTGTTTCTTCCACTTAAAGTCTAAGGTTTCCCCAAGTAGCTTTTGAACAGCACTTTCCAGTTGCTAACATTTGGATTTAGGTTTCTCTTGTTACAGTGGAAGTCACAACTGAGACCACACAGTAATGCAACTTCTCTTATGCAACAGCAGCATGGAAGGTTCTCAGATTTTCAATTTAACAACTTCAGTTCACTTAGAAAATATATATGGAGAACAAAGTGAGTTTTTTAGGGTTTACTAAATAGGGCCCTTTGTTTTCAGTTTTTATTTTATTTAATTTTTCCTGGGACTTTCAGTGTTTATTACTACAACAAAAACAGCTGAAAAATCAGTGCAAAAATCTTAATTTTTCTGGGTAAATATCAGGGTTTATTTTGGTGTACAGCAGGATGGGAAAAAAGTATTCAGTAGATTAATGCTTTGAACAGAATTCAATGTCATTTGCTGTAGAACTAAAAACAGAACTCAAAACACGTCACCTCTGAGTTTAAGAAAATACCTCTCTAATCCCTAAATAAAAACTTTTAATTTCAATAAAGTTTACTGTTGTAAACTGAGTTATAAACCATTAGCTGCTAACCACTTGAAATGTGTACATGGTGGGCATGAGATTCATCAGTACATTCAGATGCATGTGCACTTCAGAGCTTGCATGCGTGCCTGTTCGTTTATTGTGTGCATCTTCTAGATTAACGCAAAACCTTACTTCAACAGGCAGTTCTGCATATACAGATTAATGTATTATCATAATACATGTATTGTGCAGTGTATTGTATTTTCCTATATTTGAAATATTTGATATAAAAGTAGGGTGAAAATCAGAACAAACATTTTGTAAAACTGGCGATTTTTAAAGTAAAAAATCGGTTTAAACTGAAAATGAAGGGGCTTAAAGATAAAGAATGTGCCTATAGGAGCAGGTTCAATTTACTCCCTGGTCCTTCTACAAGATGTTTGAAAGAGGGAATATTTAATGGCCTACATCTGAAGAACAAAGCAGGACTAGGTCAGCATTTTCCCTCTCATTAGAGTTCAGGGACAGGTTTGGTTGGCTGGTTGCTTTAAAGCTCTAAGGTACTACATGCTTAAAAGGCAGGTCTTCCAATTATTGCAGGAGAAATGGAAACTGATTTCCCCATCTGGCAATTTGTGCCATTTTATAGTAGTACACTGGCTATTAGAAGTTAACTTATTTAGTCATGATTAAAAATGTGTTTATCACTTCTTAGACCACTTAAGTTTTAGAATGTTGGAAACAGCTGAAGCTATTTGTATTAAATAGCACCACAAAGAAAGACCTAGCTCTGAGTGATTCATCCAGCTGACAATTTAGATATTTGTACTTGTACTCACAGCAACCATACAAGATATACCACTAAGAATTTCTCACCCATCTTTTAGAAATCAAAGAACCATAGTTTAGCTCAGTACCAAAACTTGACATCAAAAATAGACTATGTACTTACGTTTAGTGCCCCAACTGAAGTACAGCAACTCATGCTAGTGGAACAATCTGTCAGTAATAGCTCAAGAGGTCAATAAAACTTGCGAAAGTATATTTTGATGGGACAAGAGAAGTGACCCCAAGTAGCAACAAAAGCAAACTAAAGCAATAATCTGTCCACTAAAGGTGGGTGTAGTGTCCCCAGAACAGCTGCTATTGCACAATACCAGATCCTCCTCA
Organism: Natator depressus; assembly: GCF_965152275.1. NCBI lineage: Eukaryota > Metazoa > Chordata > Testudines > Cheloniidae > Natator > Natator depressus. The sequence continues at coordinate 41,073,333 of NC_134242.1, read as the reverse complement.
TCCTGTAACTTTCTTGTATGGTTGTATTACTGACCTGGGATACTACTACTCCTGAAGGTTCAAAACCTTTCGCTTCTTCCAGTAAGTTTCTTTCTTCATTTGGCTAACAAAACAGCAGAGAAAAATACACTTACATGAAAGGTCCTGGCAGTAAAAATTGTAAAATCAAAACTCCAAGCATGGAATCATTTATATTAATGAAAACAAAATATTTTACTTACAGTGACAAGTGGGTATTCCTTAGCTGGCCGCAAGTCAGTATGAGTTTCCTTTACATAGTCTTCAACAACAAAAGCTTCTTTTAATCCAGGGAACAGGTTTTCATACTCTGTGGGATCAGCCAGGGACTCTGCAGCTTTCTGATTGACTTTAGAGAGATTCTCTCGCCACATTTTTACAACCCTGTTAATCGCACAGATATATGCTGTAAACAAAAGTTTTTAAAAGGAACATATTTCTACTTTAAATACGTTAAAAAGTTACCTTGAAACTTGGCTTGGCAAATATGTACGTGCTAAGAAGGCAGCTTCTGGCAAACGTCCAGTTTTAATCAAGAGTTCCAAACAACAGTCAACCCTGGAAGGTTAAATATTGAAGTTGTCAACACAGTAATGTTATTTCTTCTTTTAAAATACAGAAAAGTATTGCATTTAATTTATACTTTATGATAAAGTTGCTGAAGTAATGAAAACCAAATGTTAAGTCTTTCTGCTCAAACCTGAAGTACCACATTTTATTGTGAGAGATACAGGATCAGTCGTCTTTCTGAGAGGCCACATGCAGTAACTGTTAGGCACCCCAGAGTAAGCAAAATGTAGCATGGAACTTTAATCCTGAATTTCATTTTGAGAGAGAAAGTTTTATGGTCAAATACAATCCTAGTATAACATTATAACCAATAGATCTGCCAGGGATTAATTTGGCATTAATCTAATTTATTGGTTTTTAGTCTCTCAAATATGACTAAGAAAAATACTAGGTAAACCTTCTATCAACTCAGTATTACTTTGAATATAACAAAAATAAGGTACCAATCCACTTGCCAAAAATTTTATATACATGCTTTATGACCCATTGGAACTTGAAGTCAATGGGTTTTGCCATTGGCTGCAATGACAGACATCTTTCCTTTTCTCATTGGAAGAGGAATTCTGTGTGATCTAACATCTCTGCACCATGAATTAAGATTTATAATCTTCTTGTTCTGGGGGTACAGGGATTTGAGTGAAGTGTTCTGACAAGGCCAAAAATTTCAAATGTCTTCATAATTTTACCAAAACAAAATAGCTCTTTGTAAGACTCAAAGTTTTAGCAGACAGCAGAACTGTCAAAAAGATTTTTCTTCTAATACAAGTGTGGTTGGCAGGCTGCCCCACCCCATGAGAAAAAGGGCTGGAACAGGCCAGAGAGGCTGTGCAGACCAGCAGCCAATCAGGGTCCTATATAAAGGCTACCTAGCAGAGGAGAGGGTAGTCTCTCCCTGGCTGGCTAGGGAGAAGGACTGGCTCCTGAGGGAAGGATCTAGCACCTTGGACAGAAGAGGCTGCCGCTAGACCGTCCCTGGGTTGGGACCCAGAGTAGCAGGTGGGCCTAGGTCTCCCCCTTTATACTGCACCTGGCCACCGAGGAGTGTGGCGAGACAGACTGCAACTTGCCCCTGAACTGAGGGGCTAGACTTTGGGATTGTGGTTGGTCACTGAGGCAGGTGCAAACCGAAAGACTGCTACTAACCCTCCCCTTCCCCAAGAAGAGGGTGAGACTGGAGTAGGGTGCACTGCCGGAGGGGCCGCCGAGCGATGAGCAACGCAAGTCCCAAGGCAGCAGAGCAGACGGGCGAGACACCACGCGCCGAGTGCACTCTGCAGCTGACAGGAGCTAATTCCCAGAGCAACCAGTGGGAGGCGCCTGCGGTGGTGAGTCATGACCCCGTGACAAGCAGTTATTTCAAAATATCAAGCTTGTCACATTAAACATTGAGCACTTTTGAATTTGTTTAAAATAAAGCAATTGAAAGCTCCAGAGCTCAGCAAATTGTTTAGAGCAACCAGTCTCTTGCCATTCTTTAACTGAGATGCTGCCCTACCTGCTCTCCCCCCTCTTACATTTTTGGGCAAACAGTTTATATCAAGGCTTCCATACCTGTATTACCACGAGAGATTTCAATCTTGCTTAGAAAAAAGGAAAAGGGCGGGTGGGTAGGTGTCACTTGTTAAACTTCTCCCTAAAATGGAAGGGGCAGATCCTCCACTGTAGCCATGCTGGTGAGCACTAATACAGCATGTCCAATTACAACACAACTCCTCCTCCCAATTCAAAACTGTCCATTGGTCACAAGGTGCTGGCTTTCTTTTCCATCTCATAAGGGATAGCTAAACAGGAAAATATTCTGTTTCTTCATAAGCAATTGTCGTAGCATACCTCTGGCAGCTATCTGACTGGGAATTTGAGGTGTGGTCCACCTCAGTCTGAGTATTATAAAAATAGTGAAAATGAACACAATTGAAGCCTTTGTTTGCTACTTACTTTCCCTGCAAAAAGTAGCTCATAAAAGCTACATTGTTCTTGCCATCTTTTTCTGCTCCTTCTGCTAGCTTGTTCACCATGTTAGCATTTCCTGAAGCAGTGGCCAATAGCAATAAACCTCCATAGTCCTGTGCATGGTGCAGACACTCCTGGGCTAAGCCAAACTGGCATTTACTGATGGCAAGCTCAGCAAGTTGCTTCCACTTCTGTTCTGACTGTAAGAGATTTTCCAATTTTAAATGGTTTTAAAATTAAAGAACAGCACATTTTTCACACTTTTTTTTTTAAGAAAGACTTTGAAAACTGCAGATTAGGAGTATAAATTCAGTCAAGTTCAGGTCTCCTATCCCAACTTCACTTATATGTAAGGCTAAGATTTTGTCATAGTTATTTTAATAAAAGTCACGGTAAAATCACAGGCAGTTAAATTCACAGAAGTCTGTGCCCTGTCCATGACTTTTACTTAAAAAAACTGACAAAACAGAGAGTGGGGGAGTCCAGCACCCACCACTACTGTGGCTCACAGTGGCTGGGAGAGAGGTGGACCTGCTGCCTGTGGAGCTACAGAGTTCGCCAGCTGCCCGCAGCAGCTGAGAGCTCTGGGGCCCACAGCTGAAGTAGCAAATGTCATGGAGATCTCTGGAAGTCACAGATTCCATGACCTCCATAACATAATCGTAGCTTACTTATATGTATTTTCCCCTGCACTCAGGATGTTGGAGTCAGATACCCTCAGGATGCCAATGTAACAGCTATAGAGTAACAAGGTTGTAGCATTACACAGACTACATTTTATACACAAAGTTTCAGTGACTTTCATGTGGCAACTGGTAGGATCTTCCATTTAGTAAGGGGAGGAAAGCAAGATGAAGGCACATTAGTATTCCTGGTGTTCAGGAATTATTTGTTTTAAAAATAAGACTTTCAAAATGTTTTTAATAATAAAAAAGCATATTGTAACTCTCTGTCCATCCTTAACTTTAAGATGGACACTTTGTTCCTATTACAAAATAACACGACTAACAAAGCAGTTGATAGAATATCAGGATTGGAAGGGACCTCAGGAGGTCATCTAGTGAGTCCAACCCCTGGCTCAAAGCAGGACCAATCCCCAATTTTTGCCCTAGATCCCTAAATGGCCCCCTCAAGGATTGAACTCACAACCCTGGGTTTAGCAGGCCAATGCTCACACTACTGAGGGACAAACTTTTAAGCTTACACAAAACTCCTCTTCAGGTCTCGGAAAGATAACCAGAATGTCGAAGATCAAAACTGATGCAGATTGCAAAGCATAAGAGGTTCACACATACTGTAGGAGACCACTTGAAGTGGGCAACTAACGAGACTATCCTCAAAGTTAGTTATGGGCCAGATCATCTATGTTGGGCACTAGAAGTGGAGTTTGGGTCTTGGTGTTCGGCACCTGAAACTGGCAGGTCTTTGGAGTCAGCGTCCATCCATGCAGAAGTCCTATTCCCCTGCACAAATTCTTGGCTTTGTTTCCTTTCCCCCTAGTCTCCACTGTAGCTCCAATAACAGTGCACAAAGTTGGAAGGTAAGGTTATGACCCTGATCCAGTATGTATTCTCAGGGAATTCAGGTAGGTTTCCAGAGGGATAGCAACAGAACATCCTCTCTCCCTCCCCACCCACAGAGATCAATTCCCTATAGAGCACCTCCGGGAAAGTTTTCTCTGGTTGCTGGGGACAGCAGTGCAGGTAGGGGAGCAGGCTCAAGGATCTGATCTCCATCCCCAGATCCCCTTCCTTCACGTGAGGCCTAGCCCTCTGTTAAATTCATCCCAAGATGTGCAGGTTTTGCAGTATGAGCTTGACTTTCTGTTTAAATTAATCTTGTTTACCTCTGCTTCCACTGCAAGCTGGTATGCAATCTTTAATTCTCCAAGCTGAAGAGCAAGCTCGAAGCGATGTTCAGGATCTGTGGATACTGCAAGAGCTTGTTGTTTGAAGCCCTAAACAGATTTTTCAAGAGTCAAACTGTAGTCTACCAAGTTCATCGGCAATCCTTGAAATTTAATTCTGAACACCAAATCATTTCCCTTTACCCAAGCCAAATTGACTGTTGTATAAACAGAAAAGACTGCTTTATTCTTAAATGTGAACATATGTTTAGCAACAATTTTTTTTTTTTTTAAATAAGCGTTTGGTTTATGTATGCAGTAATGTGAGAATTCCCTATTGAGTAAACTGAAAACGGTTAAACTGGAATTACAACTTTACATGGTCACTGTTTACAGTTGGAAAAATAGTTCTCTTGCCTGTTTTTCAAGAAAATGTGCAACTCTAGTCCTCTGTTCCTTTGGAATTGTAGGAAGAACTTTGTCAGCCATACCAAAGTCTCTCCTCATTACCGCTGTCTGGTACTCGAGCACTGAGACCAACAAGGAGTAACTGACTATGTTTAGCTCTTTATCACCCAGATAAAGCCTGTTGTCCTTGGGGATGTACCCTAATAGATACATTGTCCTATAACAAAAACAATGAATTTTAATCTATTTATAGGTATCCAACTGAAGATGCAGTAGGTTTTATGATAGCAAGACAGTACTTACTATCTAAAAGCTTATTTCAATTTTACTAGTGATATACATACTATTAGACCATTATTATTATTCTGTGTGATATTGCAGTAACAATGTTACTCAATATACATTAAACTAATGTGGTTAGAAAAAGTAGTGCATGCTAAGAAGTCAAACAACTTCGTGACAAGTTGAAATGTTTCATAACATGTTTTAAAAAGCCTTACAAAATATATTAACAGATGAATATAAACTAGATACTCACCTATCCAAATGGGCAATAGTAACAATTTCTCCTCCAACGTAATAGTTCAGTCTGTTCACAGAACTGGTGTAAATAAAACAGTCGCCTACCCACAACCCTGTTTTCACAATCTCCTGAATCTCACCAAGAACCTGCCCAAAAAAAAAAAAAAAAAAAAAAAAAAAGTGCTTTTCATGATAAAAAACCTCAACTACATGTAAACATTAGGACTGGGACAGCCATGAAAAACTACCCCCAAGTTGAGTTTAAACACTTCATCCTCCACAATAGGGCAAGTTAAAGATGGAATTCTAGATACAAACTGGAAACATGCACATTTGTTTTAACATTTACAAATATATTCAGTAAAAAGCCTTCATGGAGGATTATTAAAATCCAGGTTAATGATTCCATTTTTGACCTGGACTGTGTACATCTATAGCTAGAAAAAAGACTCTTATTAATACGACTGTCTGATTTACTTGTTAGATAAGGGCCCAGCATTTTCTTCTGAAGTGCTTGTTAAGAACATTATTCAGCATATGCCCACTAACCAAGTCTTGAACTTTAAGTAAATTTCAACATTTGAAAATTGAAGGAGAATTTACACTATTATTTTACCCAGTTTTATGTTCTCTTTTTAGACATCTTTACGTTTGTTATAAGGACAAGATCTTTTATCCCAAGTTTCAACCGGAAGCATTTTTTCCTCCATTAGCTCCCAACACCTCAAAATACAATTTCTAACAGATGTTAGGGCAAGTTTATAGTAGTAAGGTTATAGGAATCATTATTCTGCATCATAGCTAACTTTTAGTCTGTAAAAGGGGAGTGTGTTACGGTACTCAAGGCTTGATCCAAAGCCTACTGAAGTCACTGACCTAACTGCATTCCCACTTTTAACAGCAATTACCTCAAAAGCATCTTCAATACCATCTTCAGTGACTCCCTCATGTGTTTCCTGCGCCGCTGCAACTTTTTCAGACAGATACTTCAGAATAAAGAATGATTCCTCGGTGGCAATACAGACCAGCTCACCAGAGTCAGACCAGAAAATCTAAATAAAAACAAGAAATAGCATTTAGGTTTTAGGGTGCTGTGATAAGAAAGGAGGACACACACGTTTTATCAAAATATTTGTTCATTTGCACATCCAGTGTAGGGGTTTAGAAGAGTGTCTAAGTAAGAGTCTACTACAAAAAAGTATAAAAAATTAAAAATATAATTTTTATCTTTAACAGCTTCATGAGATTGACAAATTCAAAAAAGCCTGTAGTATATTCTAAATACCCCTGATATGACAAGTTATATACATATACTCAAAGAGTGCCACCTGACAAAACTCACATGTTTGGGCTGAATTTCAATTCTACGTATCAATTCTGTGTTATCCCAGTCATAAAATGCCAAGCCATTAACAGATCTGACACCCAGTAAGAAACCTCCATAGATACCTGCAAAGAACAGCAAATGTCAAAGAAATTATTATTTCACTAGCAAACAATTTTTTCCAGCAAGAAAGTTAAGATCTGTAATCTAGCAGATTTAGGAAACACAAATAAAACCCACCCTCTGCACCAAAATCAGGTTTAAAGGACTTCTTCTCTTTGAAGTTCTTAAATATCTTTACAACGCTGTTGCTCTCCCTGATTGCATACCTAAATACACAGAGAAAAATACACCATTACAAAACAATTATCCAGACAACAAGATAGCAAAATGTTATACCGTACAGCCATAAAGAACTCTATAAAATACTAGACATGTAGGCTACTATATTTGATATTTCTTCAAAATTAAAAGTGCATTCAATATATAAGTTTCATGTAATCCGAACTACAGAATGCTTGTTACCCAATCCAGCTTTTAACTTTCAGACCAGTTTAGAGTTTAGGTAGTCTGGAAATCAGCAGAAATACGTTTAATACATCACAAAATAAAAAACTACACTTACTCTGAAGAATCATGTGCCCATACAAACTCCTGTGCAGAACCAAAACTCTTGTTCCTCAAAGCCATAGCTGTGTAAATGATGTATTCACCATCCCCACATACTACTACAAACCTAAAGATTGAGAAAAAAAGTGTTGGCATGGAAATTGTGTGCACAGACTATTGGGCATCACTAGAAGTAGATCAGCCATCTAGAAGGTATATTTTTCTGGTATGGCATATTTCTAAATTTTAAAGTGTCAAGAATTCTGTTCTGAAATTAAAAATTATTACCGTCCATTAGGGTTGTGCTGAATGGTCTGGGGATAGATTTCGCAGCTCCCCATATCCTTTACAGCCAGTGGCAATCTTTCTCCATCTTTAATTTCAGCATCTCCCATAGCTTTCAAATTAGCCTGTTGCACTTCCGAGTGTTTAGCCCAAATAATTTTTCCATTCGAATCCATAGACATAGCAGGTTCTTCACGGCCAAGCTAATAAAAGCAGCATATAAAGATAAGCATCCTCAGCCCATTACGTTCAAATTTCATTTCATTCACTTTAAATACTTACGTATGGCTCTTTTGGAATATGCCAATAAACTGAAGTGCCCATTTTTTTAAATCACTTCAGAGGCTGTCTCAGTATTAAAGAATAGTTTAGTAACAGAAGTTTGTGGCAATGGATCACCATTTTCATGTATGCTTTCCAATTTAATATTAAGATACCTTAACAATAATGCTGCCCTCATCATAACCCAAAGCTACATTATTGGATCCTCTCAGACTGGCCACGCACCACACCCTCTCCATGCCGTAGTTGAGAGTACTTTCCAAGCGATACGTGCTCGAATGCCAAATGCGGACAGTTCCTGGAGAAAAAGATATATGCAATTTCAGTCTTCTCTCTCAGTAGTAGAGCTATTAAACATTATGGCATTCAACAACAAGAATCCAAAGACCACATATGAAACTAACACCTGTAATTTAAACATTAGTGAAATAGAACTGTAACCCTTCAATCCCAGCAGTCTCACTGATGTTTGGAGGGATATTTGGTATCTACCACAAGTGTCACACAGGCCAAAGGAGGGAAATCAGCACAGAAGAATCTCTTGGTGGGAGCTTGAGGGATCACGGGGAGGAGAAATTAGGACCTCCGAGCTGGCAGGCAGCTCTCAATGGCTGTGCAGAGATAGTGAGATGGAGTTGAACTGACTGGGGCCTCACTGCTTGCAGATGCCCTAGGCTTCTCAGCAGCAGTACTCCAGCCTTCCTCTCAGCTATGTCCTTCCACCCCTAGGTGAGTTAGATTCACCTTTATTTGGGGTTTCCAAATTAAATATTCATGGTAAATAGGCCCAATGGCCTGTGATGGGATATTACATGGTGTGGGATCCGAGTTACCCAAGAAAAAATTTTCTGTAGTATCTGGCTGATGAATCTTGCCCATATGCTCAGGGTTTAGCTGATCGCCATTATTTGGGGTCGGGAAAGAATTTTCCTCCAGGGCAGACTGGAAGAGGCCCTGGAGGTTTTTCGCCTTCCTCTGTAGCATGGGGCATGGGTCACTTGCTGGAGGATTCTCTGCTCCTTGAAGTCTTTAAACTACGATTTGAGAACTTCAATAGCACAGATATAGCTGTGAGGTTTTTTGCAGAAGTGGTAGGTGAAATTCTGTGGCCTGCGTTGTGCAGGAGGTCAGACTAGATGATCATAATGGTCCCTTCTGACCTAAATATCTATGAATCTATGACTGCTCAAGAATATGAATGTGGAGGAAGATTGGAATTATTTTAAGTCAAAGCTGCAGAAACTATCTGAAGCCTGCATCTCAAGCAAGGGGAAAAATTCATAGGGAAGGGCTGCAGACCAACCTGGATGAACAAGCATCTCAAACAAGTGATTCAGAGAAAGCAGAAAGCCTACCTACATGGGATGGATCAAGGAAAGCCAGCTCTTGGAGGTCAGAAAGTGTAGGGATGAAGTGAACTACTAAAAGCCAAGCAAAACTGGACCTTGCAAAGGGAATTAAAACCAACAGTAACTAGTTCTATAGCCATATAAATAAAAAAGAAACAAGGAGGCTTCCAAACCTACAAAAGGATATGTAACCCACCCTACTGTTAATATACATGAAGTGTCAGAAAACTCAAAGTTACCATCTTCTGAGCCTGTGATTATGATTGGCAGCTCAGGGTGGAAGCTGACACAGGATACATTCTGAGCATGTCCCTCCAGTGTTTGCACACAGGTTTTATTCTGTAAGAAGAGTTAAGATACAAGAAAACAAAACATTAACACTAATTTTCTCAGATCATTATCTTCAAAGAAATTTAATGTAAGAATTATGTAAGCATGTCTCTAGTCTTCTTTCTGTAACCTTTACTTCTACTTCAATTTGTAGAAAGAATAGCATACCCTAGAGTCTTTGTCTTAAGACAAAACCCCCAACTGCCAGAAATGAATTTGTTCCCATTAGTGTAGCTGCTTCTTTGTTTCCTAAGCTAACTGGGTTCCTATCTACAAAACACTTTGTTGAGAGCAAGGTGGCTCAATGTATTAATACAAGACTCATTAGTGCCTGTACTTTTTGCTTCAAATCCTGAAAGCCAAACATAGAGCTGCACAGAATCACAAGGGAAAACCAAGCCTGGTGCTATCTTTGTCCCACAGGCCCAACCTTTTCTTCTCTGCTCCTACAGCATCCAGCTCAGGCCACAGGCTTAGGAATGGATAACTCCCCCATCAATACCCAAGCAACACATACCTAGCTAGTGGGGGGAGAGGGAGAAGGAAATCACAGATGCATAGGACAAGGAACATAAGCAAGAACAGAAAGCAACAAGGAGGAAGAAGAAAACAGACAAAACGATTGGAGAGTACAAGTGGACAAAGGAGACAATTATTCTCTGGACATACAGTAAAGGGATACAGAGAGCAGGTGGGTGCCCAATCCATTGCAAGGTGATTGGTCACAAAATAAAAAAATAGGACGCACTACTCTACAAGAAAATAAGCCACTGTTATTCAAGACAAAGTTAACTTTTAACATTTAGATTTAAGGTGATTTCTATATTTCACAGCCGGTAAATTCGAATGTTACTCATAATTTTTAACGTACTAGTTTTAGTTCAGTTTTTCCGGAAAATACATCACAAAACTCTCTATTTTCTATTCAAAGTCATGAAAACTCCAGAATATTTTTCTCCTTCATCCCTTTCCCTTGATTTCCATGCCTTTGCTGCTGATGGTGCCCAACAAAATTAATCTACTGAAGTGTTCACGAAGAGGTGAACACACTGTACCTGGTAATCCCAAATCTTGACAAGGCGATCATCTGCTCCTGAAATGAGGTAAGGCTTGTCTCCTCCACTATAATAATCGATGCAGTTCACTCCTTTTTCATGGCCTTCCAAAGTGAAGTTGGGTGAAGAAGAACCAAGCTGCCACACCTTGCAAAGAACAAGATCAGCCATACCTAAGTATTGATCTTACCCTCATGGGCCAGCACCACCAGATAGAATGAGCTCTGAGTGGTGCATTTTTAAAATTCTAGAGACAGGAAAGATACAGCTAATAAGTCTGTACCACTGCATCCTGATTTCTTAAATGTAGTGGGGAAAAAAAAAAAAAATCAAATTACCACTTTGGGCCAATATTTCAAAGCAATAAAATAGCTTTATCCTTCAATGGTCTCTCTTACATGTTAAACCCCTCTGCATGTATGTAGACTGAAAAACCTGCACAGGTATATATCACGTTTACACATGCCATACATCATCTTATATGTACTAAGCTTACTATTGTTTCAGAAATCTGCAGTTCGAGTCAGAAATATACATATATCCTTTAGTTGTTAGTGTGGATTTTAGAATCACAAATCTAAAATACTAAATGACTGTCTGTTAAATGGATCAGGGCAGGGTTTAGGTACATTGAGGCCCTAGGTGAAAACTTTGCCTCCTCACTACCATACCAAATCCCACTCACACATACCCATTAATCATAACAGCTGAAGGAGTCTTGAAGTATAGGTGGCCTTTTCTACAGTCCTAACACATAACGAAGGTTCCAAGGGAACATGGGGAAATCTCAGTGCCCAGATGGCCCCATGAACCCAGTAATGGCTCCACTGTGCATGAGAATCTTCAGGGTCTATCGCAGGAAAGGGAAGTAAGACTCTCAATGTAGGTACTCTGCTATCTTGCATTTCCCTAAAACAGACTCTGAAAGTGGACGATTATAAAAGTAAAGTTACACCCCCCAACACTTATTGGTAATCCAAATAGAATCACAAGAGTCCATAAATTTCTGCCAGTGATTCACATTTCAAAGATCATATACAATAATTAATCTTGACATTTCACAGATATATAAAGTCTTTATCCAGGTTCTGATAATTGTTCAACTATAACTTGACTGAGGTCATTCCAATTTATATATGTCCTTGTATGTAGTACACAGTCTATTACTGCACATATACTTGTTTTATGAATTTAAATTTTTCCATTGTCTGTATTGCTACATTGTTGTATTTCTTATGTCTGGTAATTATTTAATGAAGTTTTTAAAAGGTATATTTACTGTACCTTAATCGTCCTATCCAAAGAGGCACTGGCAAACTGGTTATTATCCTTTGGGTTTATGACAATCTGCATAACATAATGAGTGTGTCCTTCAAATACCTGAGAACAAGACCATTTTTTATCCCAGTCCCAGAGTTTAATAAGCATGTCATCTGGAAAAAAAAAATTCAAATTAGGCATTATGGATATTTAAAACTATCTTTTTAAAATAAAATCCTCAGTAACCCAATTTTCAAGGCTTGTCCATCCTAAAGGGAAGCGTTGCTACTATCAAAATAATTTATTGACTTTACTCAGAAGACTGTTTACCCTGAGAGGCGGGGGATGACCACAGGGAATGCAACGGTTTGTTTTTGTTCCCTCCCCTCATGCCCCAAAAAAAGAAATAGTTCATCTGCATTAAACTGAAGCCTGGGTATCTACCTTGCCAGAAGTAAGAACCTAGTAATAGTCTAGACTGCTTAGCACAGCTAAACATTTGGTTCTCATTTCAGGGCCATTCGGTGTTCTCTTAAAGAGGACATTGGTGTTGAGAAATTGGACTTCTACTTTCTGTTTTATGAAAGTCTGAAAGATTTCTTTAAAAAAAGGTAGCAGTGGTGTGAAAATACTTTGGCAATTTAGTGAGACATCACAAAAATCAGAGTGAAAGCTGAGCAATTGACAGGAAAGTGATTTTAAATGTTGGGATTTTTGTTAACACCTCTAACTTCAGGGACTTAATATTTTGGAGAAAGGAATGTGTGTTAAAACCTCAACACACTATCCCTTCAATTAGGAGGGTGTACATTATCAGCTGTCAAATCCAAGACTTTCCCCAGGACTGCCAACCATTGTTTTTAAACAGTTTGCTTTATATGTTTTGAGAAAGTGAAATTTAAAGGGAATTTGTGAGTAACATATCCCATAGCTCCTGTACAGCTCCAGAGACCTACAAACATCTTGGAGGAACCTAGTCTGAAACTCTGAAAAGTAAGTAGTTGTGGAAAGGGTCAAGTTTCAAAGACAAGCATCAAAACAAACATTGGAATCCTGAAGAGAATTTCTTCTGTTGTTAGTATAAGGATTTAGGGCTTGTTTACATGACCAGTTAGTCTGCAGAAAACTGGGATGTGAATCTACCCCCACTAGTCTGCCACAAACTAACTGTCCACGTCAACTTTAAGCAGACTAACAGTTCCTTACTGTGGTTTGATCTAGTCCCCACATGGACAGTTAGTGCATGGCAGGCTAGTATGGAGTAGATTCACACCCCAGCTTGCCGCAGACTAATTGTTCATGCAGACAAGCCCTTACATTGCCAGTTTTGTTTCTCTCACTGTTTTCTGCTGCTTTCTATGTGATTTAGTTTCTTGCTTTATTGTTATGGACTTCCTTGAAAACAAAGAGGTATAAAAGGGATGAACTGCTTAATTTGGCACACACTGAATTAAGCAAAAACTGCTTGTAGGCAGATCCTTGACTCTGCATGAAGCCTCCATTCCATCTAGAGTGTAATCCAGCTATTCTTCTCACTGTTCTTGCAACACAGTCAGTTCAGCCATACCGTTGATTGTTTTCAGGAGACACTGCACCTCGGTTTGTTCTCTTAAGCCCTGGTTCTGTAATGCACGCAGCATTTCTTCTTTTTCCTTCTAGGCATCTGGAAAACTAGCTCTTCCCTTTAACTTCCTAAAGAAAAGCTGACAGGCCAGTGCCTACTTTTTTTCCCTTTACAGAAGATGAGTCTCAGGCTCAGTCAGAGCACTAATTCATCTCAGACACTTCTAAGGACTGCACATCAATACTAAAGGATTAAGATAACAGTTAAATTTGCTTACTAGGGAATCTAGATTGAATGTTGTGGGCACAACATGAAGCCAACAATTCTGTTTCATGAAAGGACATTATATTTAAACTCCAATATCACTCATGTTACAAATCTTACTATGAAAACACTACAATGCTTCTAGTTTTAACCAGCAAAATGAAATTAATCTTGATATACATCAAACCCAAGTATGGCATGTCAGTATGCCAAACAGCAGATTAGCATGTAAATGAACTTCTTGTTTGGCAGACATTAAGCAACTAGACCTTCAGGTCTTCTTTGACAAGAGCTTAACCTATTACATTTCAGATCCGAAGTAAAGTTGAGATTCCATTAAAAACATGAAACTAGCTTGGAAAGAAGTAATTTGAGATGACAAAGGAGAAGTAGGCTACTTGCTCAAGAATTCTTATTTCAGCAACAGTACAGGCCATGTAGTTTCTCATTGTTCTGACTGTTATCTTATAAACAGAGTTATGTGAGAAAAATCAAATTATACCGAAAATATCTCTTACCACTGCTAGTTAGAATGAAAGGCTGAGTAGGATGTACAGCAATGCAACGAATATAATCGGAGTGTGCTTCAAACATGTGAACTCTTTCCAAGGTATTGTAATTGAAAACTCTAATTTGCATGTCATCCTACGGATGAGAAGAAAATAAAGACACTAAGATCAGCTTCTCTATAAAAGTATTTCACATTAAATAAAGACTAATATTCCATCTTCAAAGATTCTTCATCCATAAAAGTTCTTTAAGAACCGCATTAGAAGTCTGAAGAAAGGAAACAATGCCAGCTGGCATAATTATTCTGACACAGTTTTGGTTCAGAAATTTACATTACATGATCCTATTTTAAGGCATTTATAACTACGAAGAATTCATCTATGATCAAAGTTTCTCAAAGATGGTCTTAGCCCAAAAGGTCACTTATTTTAATTTAAGGCAAGTTTAAAGTTCCCTTAGACATTTTCACATTATAGGAGCATGAAAAAGTGTTTTCCATGCATTAAGGGCTTTGTTCTCCTCCCATTGACGTCAATGGGGAAACTTACATTGATATCAATGATGCAACATCATGCTATAAGAAAAACAGATGCTATGTTGCACTCAAATAACTGAAAAAAGCACTGCCAACTTGGATTTCTTTTTAACTGACTATTTAGGAAATAATGGCCCCAAAAAACACCACAAAGTCCTCCCTGCCCCAAAAAACAACCACCACCACCACCTTAAAGCTTTCAAATATGATGTCCTAAAATCTTTACTTTTTTTAATCCATTTTTAAACTGTGTTAACTTGGGAGCATAAAAATATGTACAGTAAAGTTTTCAAAAGAGGTTTAGATGCAAAAGGCAGGGCAGCAAGCCTCCCATCCCAGGTCAACAGACTTGGGCTTGTGCTACCAGGCTAAAAATACCTGTGTAGAGAGCACTGCAAAGTTGCAGTTCGGGCTCTGAAACCCAATCTCCTTCCTAGACTTCAAAGCACAAGTTCCAGTCTGAGCCAAACCTGTACACAGCAATTTTTGACATGGTAGCACAAACCCTGCAAACCTGAGTGTCAACCCAGGATGGAAGGCTTGCAGCTGCAGGCTCTGTAGACATACCCTTATGGACTGAATGGCTTAACATAAGAATGGCCATACTGGGTCAGACCAAAGGTCCATCCAGCCCACTATCCTGTCTACTGACAGTGGCCAATGCCAGGTGTCCCAGAGGGAGTGAACCTAACAGGTTAACAGTGACAAACAGAAGCTAGGGACACCATTCCTTACCCATCCTGGCTAATAGCCATTAATAAACTTCACCTCCATGAATTTATCCAGTTCTCTTTCAAACCCTGTTATAGTCCTAGCCTTCACAACCTCCTCAGGTTGACTGCGCTGAGTGAAGAAGAACTTCCTTTTATTTGTTTTAAACCTGCTGCCATTAATTTCATTTGGTGGCCCCTAGTTCTTATATTATGGGAACAAGTAAACAACTTTTCCTTATTCACTTTCTCTACACCACTCATGATTTTATATACCTCTATCATTTCCCCCCTTAGTCTCCTCTTTTCCGAGATGAGAAGTCCAAGCCTCTTTAATCTCTCCTTATATGGGACTCATTCCAAACCCCTAATCATTTTAGTTGCCCTTTTTTGAACCTTTTCTAATGCCAGTATATCTTTTTTGAGATGAGGAGACCACATCTCTATGCAGTATTCAAGATGTGGGGGTACCATGGATTTATAAGGGCAATAAGATATTCTCCATCTTATTCTCTATTCCTTTTTTAGTGATTCCTAACATCCCGTTTGCTTTTTTGACTGCCGCTGCGTGGACGTCTTCAGAGAACTATCGACGATGACTCCAAGATCTCTTTCCTGATCAGTTGTAGCTAAATTAGCCCCCATCATATTGTATGTGTAGTTGGGGTTATTTTTTTCCAATGTGCATTACTTTACATTTATCCACATTACATTTCATTTGCCATTTTGTTGCCCAATCACTTAATTTTGTGAGATCTTTTTGAAGTTCTTCACAGTCTGCTTTGGTCTTAACTATCTTGAGCAGTTTAGTATCATCTGCAAATTTTGCCACCTCACTGTTTACCCCTTTCTCCAGATCATTTATGAATAAGTTGAATAGGATTGGTCCTAGGACTGACCCTTGGGGAACACCACTAGTTACCCCTCTCCATTCTGAAAATTTACCATTTATTCCTGCCCTTTATTCCGTGCCTTTTAACCAGTTCTCAATCCATGAAAGGATCTTCCCTCTTATTCCATGAAAACTTAATTTACGTAAGAGCCTTTGGTGAGGGACCTTGTCAAAGGCTTTCTGGAAAAAAGCCATCCACTGGATCCCCTTTGTCCACATGTTTGTTGACCCGTTCAAAGAACTCTTAATAGATTAGTAAGACATGATTTCCCTTTACAGAAACCACGTTGACTTTTGCCCAACAGTTTATGTTCTTCTATGTGTCTGACAATTTTATTCTTTACTATTGTTTCAACTAATTTGCCCTGTACTGACATTGACTTACAAGTCTGTAATTGCCGGGATCACTTCCAGAGCCTTTTTTAAGTATTGGTGTTACATTAGCTATCTTCTAGTCACTGGGTACAGAAGCTGATTTAAAGGACAGGTTACAAACCATAGTTAATAGTTCCACAATTTCACATTTGAGTTCTTTCAGAACTCTTGGGTGAATGCCATCTAGTCCTGGTGACTTGTTACTGTTAAATTTAACAATTAATTCCAAAACCTCCTCTAGGGACACTTCAATCTGTCACAATTCCTCAGATTTGTCACCTACAAAAGACGGCTCAGGTTTGGGAATCTCCCTAACATCCTCAGCCGTGAAGACTGATGCAAATAATTCATTTAGTTTCTCCACAATTACTTTATTGTCTTTAAGTACTCCTTCTGTATCTCGATTGTCCGGGGCCCCACTGGTTGTTTAGCAGGCTTCCTGCTTCTGATGTACTTAAACATTTTGTTATTACCTTTTGAGTTTTTGGCTAGCTGTTCTTCAAACTCCTTTTTGGCTTTTCTTATTATATTTTTACACTTAATTTGGTAGTGTTTATGCTCCTTTCTATTTACCTCACTAGGATTTGACTTCCACTTTTTAAAAGATGCCTTTTTATCTCTCACTGCTTCTTTTACATGGTTAAGCCACAGTGGCTCTTTAGTTCTTTTAATTTGGGATATACATTTAAGTTGGGCCTCTATTATAGTGTCTTTGAAAAGTGTCCATTCAGCTTGCAGGGATTTCACTCTTGTCACTGTACCTTTTAATTTCTGTTTAACTAACCACCTCTTTTTTGCATAATTCCCCTTTCTGAAATTAAATGCCACAGCATTGGGCCACTGAGGTGTTCTTCCCACCACAGGAATCTTAAATGTTGTTATATTATGGTCACTATTTCCAACTGGTCCTGTTATAGTTACCTCTTGGACCAGATCCTGTGCTCCACTCAGGACTAAATCGAGAGTTGCCTCTCCCCTTGTGGATTCTTGTACCAGCTGCTCCAAGAAGCAGTCATTTAAAGTATCGAGAAATTTTGTCTCTGCATTTCGTCCTGAGGTGAAATGTACCCAGTCAATATGGAGATAACTGAAATCCCCCACTATTATTGAGTTCTTTATTTTGATAGCCTCTCTAATCTCCCTTAGCATTTCATTGTCACTATCACTGTCCTGGTCAGGTAGTCAATAACAGATCCCTACTGTTATATTCTAGAGGGATTTCTAAAGTGCACTGGCTTGCATAGACTCTGCTGGCAAAAACTAAGAGTCTGCATGGGCTGGTTAGCGTGCAACACATTGGTGCAGTTCAGAAATCACACCCCTCTATTGTATATTGTTGCTCTATATAGACAAGTCCTAAATCTCACTGAGTCACTGGGACTAGGTACTTTTGAAAATTTTATCCTAAATGTTTTGAAGGAAGCAACATGATATATGCTGGCTTGGGCCTACTCCCTTCTCCTTCCATACACATGCCTATTTGCTACCTCTTCAGTATCAGCTTTCTAACTTCTGTCACTAGCAGGCAACATCTTTCAGATCTAGAAAAAAGCTTGCAAGTGAGCTTCCCCCAGAGATGTGTATAAGAGTCATTATGCCAATGCATGGAACAGAGAGCGTAGACGATGAACAAGACAACAAAGTAACAAGTAACTAAGTATTTGATAGCAAAGTAAGAGTACTAATTTTTCCACTAAATTTTCTTTCATAGAAATCTTAGCTTTTACTTGTTTCTATAGTAGATACAAAATTTTCAGACAAAAAAAGTGATTTTCAAGTTGACTGCCCATTTAATAAATTTACTTAAAAAATAGAAATGCATCATGGACAATTTTCCATGAGGTCAAATGCCTTTGACCCACTTAAAAACTTATTCAGAAATTGTAACAGATTGGAAACATGTTGGGTATACACTATATCTACTTTAATTACCAATTCAGACACACACTGCATGCACATCTGGATGCATATTAAAACAACTTCATTTCAGTGATTGATATGAGGGCAATATGATTTAAAGGACAGATTAAAAATGTAACAGGAAAAATGTTTATTTCAGTGGTTACAAATAGAGATAAGTACACTGACACATGCTTGTACCTGCAAGTCTGCTTCTATAAATATTAAAAAGGCTGACAGAAATATGCACGCAAAATTAATTCAGACTTTCTTCCTTAGTAATGCAATGTTAAGGTTGAAAATGTAAAAACAAACGATGATTATATACGAGATATATATACATATTTTACAGCCTGTAAGGTGTATACTTTGTGACGTCAACTGTTACACTTTGCTGACTTTTCCTAACTGCAAGAGTAGGATGGATTTATTAAGCACATTTTAGTATGAAGTACATTCAATGGATAAAAGTGGCTTTAGTGTTCTAAAAGTGAACAAAAATTTCTCTAAAGATTCTGTATTAAAAATAATTGAGGAAAAGCATAGAAAACAACAGGTAAACTTTTAAAATCGTATTACCTTGAATAGCTGAAGTCCTTTAGCCTAATTACAGGGACATGGTTAAGGTACTGTGCATACTACATCTTTTAAACAAATTGAAAGGAAGTGCCAGAAGTTATTCGAGTTGGTAATATAGATTGGGCCTAAATGTAAAGTTAACTACCACTTTGTATTTTTCGGTTTTTAAAATGAAAGTTTGAGCTTTAAAGTGCCCTTCTATTCAGATTTTAGGAGAATGTTTTGGGGAAACAAACAGCTATAATCTGTTATCTTCTTCCAGTGTACAAGTTAATATAGAACCACACTTCTGGATGGTGTGTAAGGGTGCAACGAAGTAAAGAGAAAAGCGGGGGAATGTATATGAAACAGACAAACAAAAAATGACAACTTACAGCTCCTGTCACAACCCAGTTTTTTCTTGCCACAAATTTTGCAGCTCTGACTGGCAGGTCACATACTTCAAAGGTCTTCACTAGAGTCTAAAATTAGAAATATTGGGGTATATTACAGAGAAAATGTCAGTTTCAAAATCTGTTCAGCTTTTCTTAAAACAGCCCACTTTTAAATAGTTGCAAGTTTAAGAATTGTCAAGGAGCTCCTAGAGAAAGGGATCTGTACTCCTTTTTAACAGATGTGAGTATAAACAAAGTCAGGTAAGGGGAGGTATTTGCAGTATGGTGCTAAGTCTAAAAACATTTAATACCTTCTGGAATAAACAAAAATGAAAATTTGCAAAAAATAAATCTCACTGTATATAGTCAACAAATCCTGGGATTTATGTGATCTCCACAGACCTCTATATCTTTCTTTAGACTGTTTCTTAATGTTTGTGATATCGCCTGAACAACATATGCTGAGGCATCACACAGATTGCAAACAAATAAGCCTCAAGTTCAGGGAGATTAAACAGAAAAAAATAAGTTTAAGATCAATTTTGTGCATCACATCCCTACTACTCTTAATATTCAAAGCATTTAGCATATAAACAGAAAGCTCAGTGCTGGGTTAACATCCTAATCTATCTGCTTTATATCACGGTACTTATTTGTCTCTGAGGCTACAATTTGAAAATGCACCGCCCTTAGTTACGTTGCTCTTTAATGGCACTAAACTATAAGTGGCATGAAACATGAGTTTCTTGAGGACACTCTGCTGATTCTGCAAATTATAGGTTTTTTGTTTTGCTTTTTAAACAAAAAACAGTGATTTTATTATATTATTTAAAGTTCTTTCCATATGTTTGCTGCAGAAGAATGCACTTCATATATAACTATGATCAGGATACACATATCAATGAATTACCATATTGCTACATTGAACACACTCCTGTTTCTAATTAGAAACAGAATACAGCACAAAAAGTTTACCTGTGTTTCATGATTCCAAACACAGACACTGCCATTGTACAGGCTAGCTAACATCCATGGCTCGGTAGGGTGCAAGTCCACACTCTTTACTCGGTCAGACCGAGCTGTTAGTTTTCGCTTAATATCGAGTCGGAGAGGCTAGAGATCAGAAAAATTAAGAATGCTATGTTATGTTCTTCAACGTAAAAATGGCATAGAACCATTTTAACATATCTGTAGTGTAAATAACAAAAAACTGAAGGTTAAACCTAAAGTAAAACCAGGCAGCTCTGTTTTGAGGGCACACATCCCACACACTCCTTATCTTAGCTACCTGTTTGCTTCGTTCTTCTAAGAGAGTCTTTGGAATATAAACAAATACTGGTTCTCAGTGGCATCATTCTCACTGAGTTCTCTGGAGCAGGACAGGGTCCCAGTAGAGCACAGAGGATTGTTCTTGTGCATTTTTTCTTTAATCCACATGAATATATTGCTTGTAAAGAGGTTTTGAACTGCACAACTGGAAAAATCTATCTACAAAATAAGCTCAAGAAAAGGAAGGGCAGTGCATGCTTCCACACAACATCCTGCCCAGTATGCCCATAAACCATTTTCTCCTTTGTACTTCTGTTGTGAATGAAATGAGGGAGCCAGTTATCACAAACTATGATGTGTAACGGAGACACCTGTCCATTAGAAATTGATGCAAGTCTAACAACTCCTTTAAAAATCAGACAAACACAGAAGCCAATGATATTTTTAAAAGAAGCACTACAAAGTAAAAAAGAACTTTAAACCTTCCATTATACCCCGATTTTGACTTCACCTATAACTCTGGCAATACAAAACAAAACTACCTAAAATTTCACGGGTTGAATTCATGCCAAGGTAAGTTTTCTAGAATGAGGCATTTCAAAATGCGAAGGTTCTAAAAACGATGACCTTATTTACTGCTCAACACCACCTACTTCTGCTGGTGAGAGACACAAGCTTTCAAGTCACACAGAGCAGAGCTGAAGTTGGTCCTATAAGAGCTATTACCTCACAAACTTTGTGTCTCTAATACCAATGAGCTTTAACTGTCAGACTACTGTGCCCCTTTCAGGAAACTGATTGGGCTTGCATACCTCAAATTTCACCTCACTTTGTTTGCTTACAAAATTACACAAAAATACAAATGTCACAGCCACATTATTACTGAAAAACTGATTTCATTTTTACCATATAATTACGAAATAAATCACACACACACCCCCCATCAAGGTTCCCTCCCCACTCTGAACTCTAGGGTACAGATGTGGGGACCTGCATGAAAAAACCCCTAAGCTTATTTTTACCAGCTTAGGTTAAAACTTCCCCAAGGTACAAACTATTTTATCTTTTGTCCCTGGACTTTATTGCTGCCACCACCAGGCATCTAATATAACAGGGAAAGAGCCCGCTTGGAAACGCCTTTCCCCCCAAAATCCCCGCAAAACCCCCTTTCCTGGTGAATGCTTGATAAAAATCCTCACCAATTTGTACAGGTGAACACAGACCCAAACCCTTGGATCTTAAGAACAATGAAAAAGCAATCAGGTTCTTAAAAGAAGAATTTTAATGAAAGAGAAAATAAAAATCACCTCTGTAAAATCAGGATGGTAAATACCTTACAGGGTAATCAGATTCAAAACATAGAGAATCTCTCTAGGCTAAGCCTTAAGTTACAAAAAGACACAAAAACAGGAATATACATTCCATTCAGCACAACTTATTTTATCAGCCATTCAAACAAAACAGAATCTAACGCACATCTAGCTAGATTGCTTACTGACTTTTTACAGGAGTTCTGACCTGCATTCCTGCTCTGGTCCCGGCAAAAACATCCCACAGATAGAGCCAACCCTTTGTTTTCCCCCCTCCAGCTTTGACAGTATCTCATCTCCTCATTGGTCATTTTGGTCAGGTGCCAGCAAGGTTACCTTTAGCTTCTTAACCCTTTACAGGTAAAAGGGTTTTTCCTCTGGCCAGGAGAGATTTAAAGGTGTTTACCCTTCCCTTTATATTTATGACACCCCCATTGAGAAACACTGATATAGTATGTAGAGCAGTATAAACAAGTCTTCATTTGTATGAAATTTTAATATGCAGCTGTCATAAATAGCTGTAAAGGAACCAGACTCCCCACCCCCAGGCAAATAGGTAGGTGGTTACATCAACTCACTGGTCTGACACCCTGACCTGGTCCCCTCAGCACATCCCCTCCCAGCATCTCACCAGGGATTAATTCCTGCCACGCACCGCCCGCACAGCCTCAGGGATAGCGCTGGCCTGCGGAAGCGGGGAGCGGCTGAGGGATGGGGGCTCTGGTTCCTTTACAGCCCCCAGGAGAAGGGAACCCTGCACGCCCCTCACCACCTGTATGTCCCGGCCCACTCACCCTCCCCGCCCCCAGCCCGGCGGGCAGCGCCTCTGTCCGCCCCCGCGCCAGCCAGCCAGCCGCGAGGAGACAAGGCCCGGCCCCAGCTGGCCCCGCGGCCGGACTCACCATGGCTCCGCAGCCCCAACGCAGCAGCAGCGGAGACGTCGCTCTCTGAGCCCAACTGACCGACGTGGAGCTTCCGGCCCCGCCGCTCTCGCGACATGTAGGGTGAAAACGAGAACCCCGTACACAAGCGCTTCTGCATCTCAAACATCGCGGGAACGAGACTCCTCGCTCCTGTGGCGTCTGAGGGGGCCGGACGCACCTTCCTACTGAAACCAATGTACGACGCAATATCCGCTTCCCCCTGAGGGAGGGGGTGTGGCTATCAAACCTAGTAGCGGGGCCTGATGGGAATTATAGTCCGTTTGTGCCGTAAAGCATGCTGGGACATGTAGTCTTTGCCGCGCTGCATGCTGGGAACTATAGTTTCCATATGGGAGGAAAAAGGGGGGTTGTCATGGCCGCGGCCGCCTGCCTGATAAGGATTAGGGCCTTCCTTCAGCCGTGGCCTGTTTGTTCACATCGTGAGCGCGACCCTCTGCCCCACCCCGGCGCAGGAGATAGGCCTATGGCAGGCAAGGTCTGTCCCTGTGTTCCCACAGGCCTTGGCTTGCCAGCTTTCTGATCGCACAAACCGAACACCTTAGCCCCGCCCCCTGCTCGCGACATTCCCCTCCCTCCGTGGCTCGCTGCCCCGGCTGGGGCAGGGGGGTGGGGGCTGGGGAGGGCTCTACTGAGGGTACGTGCTCTGGGGTGGGGCCATAAATGAGGGGTTCAGGGTGTGGGAGGTGGCTCTGAGCTGGGGCAGGGAGGTCGGGTGTGGGAGGGGGTGCAGGCTCTGAGGTGGGGCTGGGGATGAGGGGTTTGGAGTGCAGGAGAAGGCTCCAAGCTGGGGAGTGGGGCTGAGGGATTTTGGAGGGGGCTATGGGTTGAGGCATAGGAGGGGGTGAGGGCTTTGGGCTGCGGGTGCAGGCTCCAGGGTGGGGCTAAGGATGAGGTGTGTGGGTTTTAGGAGGGGGCACCAGGCTGCAGGTTGAGGCAGGGGATTGGAGTGCGGGGGGTATGGGTTCTGGGCTGGGGATGAGAGGTTTGGGGTGCAGGAGGGGGCTCCAGGTTTGGAGGGCTCAGGGCTAGGGCAGAGGGTGGGAGCGCAAGGCTTACCTTGGGCAGCTGCTGATAAGCAGGGCTAAGGAAGGCTCCCTGCCTGTCCTGACTCTGCATTGCACCCCGTAAGGGGTCTGGCTCCTAAGCAGGGGGTGGGGGGGGGCAGGAGGCTCCACATGCTGCTCTCACCTAGGGGCACCCACCCCCCCCTTCCCAGCCAATGGGAGTGCAGAGCTGGTGCTCAGGGCAGGGGCAGCATGCGGAGCTCCATGGCCCCCCTGCCTAGGAACTGGACCTGCTCACTGCTTTCGGGGTACAACACAGAGCCAGGACAGGTAGGGACTAGCCTGCCTTAGACCCACAGCACCGCCGACCAGACTTTTAACAACCTGACCGGATCCGCCAGGATCCCTTTTCAACCAGGCATTGCAGTCAAAAACCAAACACCTGGCAACCCTACACAGGCCACGATGCCTCAGGTTGCCCCCAAGAACAAAGTCGTGCAAGCTCCCTCACCTTTGCTCCTTGTTGGGGTGCCTCTGAGATCTTGTCCACCCACTTCCCCAAAGAACTTAGTTGGGGTCTAGTCTCATCACTCAAGTTCCTTTATTTGGCATACAGCATAGCAATGCGGAGCTGATCAGACCCAAGCATAATGGGTGGCTATAGGGTGTAACATGCACTCAAAGTCACACAGTAAATCTCTTCCTTTATAACAGTGGTTCCCAAACTTTAACAACTGATGAACCCCTTTCACTGAAATGTCAAGTCTTGTGAACCCCCTCCTAAAAATTAATATTTCTAGGGATTTTCTCTCTTACCTCAGCATAAATTATAAAAGCAGTGATCTTGGACATACAAAATTTGTTTTTATGACATGCTTATTACACGCTATTTATTAATTTTTATTTACCATTACAGTATTTTTATTACATGATGAAAATGACAACACTCTTCCAAGATCTCACTTTTGTAGCTTGTATCACTTTTGATTAAGTCTGTTATAAGACAAGGCTCCTATCAGAGGCGCCAGTAGAAAAAAGGGGTGCGGGGGCAAAGCCCCTGGGACCAGGGCGGCACCGCCAGAAAAGCTGGGGGGGGGGCGCCAAGGGGACCACCGGAAAAAAAGGGGAGGGACCCACGGGGGAAGGGGCACGCTGACATACTGGCACCCCCCCCCCCCGCCCCGAGCTGGTGGCTCTGGCTCCTATGTTTCATCAAAGAGTATCAGATGTGAAACAGCATGAAGGTATTTAAGAAGCCAACTCAAAGAGTTCCTCCTACACAAGGATTCAGGTCTTTAGCAGTCCAGGCAAACAATGCACATTACAACAAAGCTTAAACTTGTTCATAATAATAATTTTAAAACAACACTAGCAGCCTGTTTAATTTTAAAAACAGCAAAAAAATCCACCTCCCTTTCTATTTCGTATAAGGAGTCTTGAAGTTTAAATCTTCTCAGTGCGATAGATACGTTTGCTTTGATCTGCTTAGCTCTTAGAAGTCCCCAAGGCTCCGGGCTGCTAGCCCCATGCTGCCCAGGGTCCCTATAGACAGCCCTGTCTGCCATTAGGGAATTCTCCCCACCCCCCCGAGAGCCCCCTGTAACATTTCGTGAACCCCAGCTTGGGAACTACTACTTTATAACATTACATTAGCTTCACTTCGTAGGAACCAATCTCAGTACAGAATGCACTGTCCATGCATATCTTGTATCTCATCTTATGTTCCAGGCTTATTTTATCCATTGTTATCTTGTCCACTATAAATGGTTCCCTGAGCGTTCACCCGTATCTTAGCTCGTATAAATATTATGTTTCCAGCCTGTTGATCCATTTATCTCCCTAATCTAGTCTCCCAAGAAATGGGGCCTCATTCAGGTCCATTTATTCATCTCAAGCCAGGTCTACACCTGTGAAGTAGTGCCACTATGAAACAGGCTTAGAATAGCAATGCCATGCTACACCTCTCGTGCCTCCATTCACAACCCTGAGAGGGTAGATGGGTGAGCTAATTGTGATGGTGGTTTATGTGCTGTAAGGAACTGTCCACTTGCACTGCACTGAAAGGCTAAAAACCCGTTTCACGAAAGTCTTGCATAGATACTTCAATATTCTTGTACTTTAAATTGCTACAGAGCTGGGCCAAATTCAAATTAGCAACCAAAATGCTAAAGGCTGTTGTGTCATCTTGTGGCTTAATACTATGCACATGGCAATCCAGAACAAAATTAAACAGAAACAGTATAATCAGTGTCAGATTTCTACTCAAACACCACCACCGTGTGATAAACCATCACTTCATTTCCACTCGCACTGTTGCCAGAGGACTTACAACCCTGTCTCTAGTAAATTACAAAGATCATTTAAGTCTAGCAATGAAGGAAATAATTACAAGAATGATAATTGTGAAATTGGAGATAAAAATTATTTCTATTATGGATACAGCTCAAATACGCAAATCAGGACTGGAATCCCATTGTACCGGACACTGTAAAAACACAGAAGAAAAACAGTACCTGCCTTAGAGCATTTACTGTCTGAAAGCCACAAGAATGCTTGGGATTGTGTCTAGGCTGGGTTGGCTGGCTTTTCCCCAGCCTGCTTTTTACCCAAAAATAAGGGAAAACAAAACATTCTTGTGTTTTTACTGGTTAGGATATAATCCTGATGAAAGAGAAAGAGAAAACGAGCATGGGCAGGAGCATAAAAAGAAGTCAGTGTTGCCATCCTGCATGATATTTGGTGTTTCTTAAACATCAAGCTCCTGGACGCACGTGATGATGCGAATCTCAGCTTTCATTAAGAAGAACACACTTTCTAGACCTCATAGTTGAGACACATGCTTGAAAACATGACCTGAGTGTTCACCACAAGTCCACTCAAGCACCCTCTCTTGGCCATTCACTAGACTGTTGTGAAGGAATCCAGCCCCTGGAGTTTGAACAGAGCCCAGGCACTGTCCCTAGCTTGGGGGTCCTAGGTATGCTCTCAGGGTGCAGAGCCTCTGCCTAGCATCCCAGCCTGAGATCTTAGCCCATGCAGTCCCTCTGCCAAATCCTTGGAACCAGTGCTAACTCCTCAGACTCCTCATTTAGCATCAACACCCCCCTCCCAGAGCTTCAGCTGAAGGTGTGAGCTCTCTGGTTTACCTCTTCAAGGGACCACACAATGTGTAGCACATAACCCCCATAGATGTTGCACAGGACTTGAATAAAACATTTCTCTTTAATAGCAGGAGAAATACACAGACCTATACAAAATAATAAACCACTCATTTTCCGGCCTCAGTTTCCTCACTGCTCCACAGCATTCTTGGGACTCGGGTCAGAGTCCTTGGTTAAGCCACAAGTCCGGCTCCAGTGTATGGCCTGTGTCCTGAAACATGGAGCCTTCTCTCCTCAGCTTGCCTTTCATTATGGGAGCTGCCAATCTCCTTCCCCTCCTGTCTGCATGGCTCCTCGCTCTCCCCCAACTCCTCTGCAGTCCTTTTTATAACCTTCTTAATCACTTGTCCCTTTGGCCTGCTTGGTAACTTTCCACTGCTCCAAACACCATCCTCTGTTGAGGGAAGTTGGAGAGAACTGGTTCCCCAACTCTCTCACCCTCCTTAGCATAACCATTGTGGTTAGAGTTGTCAAGTTGTCATGACCCATCATTGTCCCTGCTCTGGCAGAGATCTGACAACCCTGTCAGCTCATAGTGGGTACACATAGAGGGGCATTACTGATGCAGCAATTTTCATAGTAGTATGTCAGATAGAATTAATGAGTTGTACATATGTTCCCTGAATCACCAAATGTACCCTAATATCTCAAACTAAAAAGGCCAATAAAAAAAACCAGGTAAAGTCACAATTTTGGGGACCTGACATTTAAACACTTCAATGTTTGTAATACTATAGGTCAGGGTAGGCAACCTATGGCATGCGTGCCAAAGTCTGCACACGAGCTGATTTTCAGTGGCACTCACACTGCCCGGGTCCTGGCCACTGGTCTAGGGGGCTCTGCATTTTAGTTTAATTTTAAATGAAGCTTCTTAAACATTTTAAAAACGTTATTTACTTTACATTCAACAATAGTTTAGTTATATATTAAAGACTTATAGAAAGAGACCTTCTAAAAATGTTAAAATGTATTACTGGCACGTGAAACCTTAAATTAGAATGAATAAATGAAGACTTGGCCCACCACTTCTAAAAGGTTGCTGACCCCTGCTATAGGTCATGGGAGCAGAAGGAGAGATTGAAGGAAAAGAGCTAGCAGAAGACATCAGTGTTGGAGAAAGAAGAGAAGGAGTGTGCTAAGAAACCTGGGGGAAGGGGGTAGAGGGGAAGACCTATTGGATTTTTTTTCTTTGGGGAAACTTAAGATCCTGCATAGAGAGGGAAGAGGGTTTAAAGAGGGAGTCAGAGGCAGCTGGTGGTTGTTGGGTTCTCCAACCCCCGCCCTCTGGGGAAAGTCTAGACACAGTTCCCCTCGCCACCACCACAGTTCATTCATTCAAGTTTCCTGCAAGTGGGGATATAGAGGGGTCACCACACTTGGAGTGCAATGGATAAACCTCACCCTGGGAAAACCACCTTGTAATCTGCCAGGTGAGTGAGTGAGTGAGTGTAGGATTCCATGGAATGCTTCTGGGGGAATTCTGTACCAAAAAATTAAAAATTCTGCACCCAGTATTTTAAAATTCTGCATATTTTATTTGTCAAAATAAACAATATAATCATGCCAGTTTCAATTATTTCAAAATACCTGTCAGCAAGTATTTCTGTAGCAATACAGAGAACAAAAAGGTTTAGGAAATATTTGACAAATGGATTAGTTACTAGGCAAATTAATACAGAACTTGGGGTAATTCATTTAAACAACAATACAGAAGTGTATTTCCTGCATATCTCAGAAGCAGTGCAAAGGCTTGGGGGAGTAGGGGTAACGGAGGAGCTGAATGAGAGGGAAGTAATTGCTGGGAAGGAGTCTGGGTGTGAAGTTGGACAGTTGTTGGGTGTGGGAGGGAGAAGTATGGAACAGGGCTTTTTGGGTAGGGAGAGATTGTTAGGGAGTTAGAGAGCCTCCCCCTCCCATGCAGACCCCTAGCCTTTTCCATTTAGTCAGGCACATCTGTTTCCCTACACCTACATGTGCACCCCTGGCTTAATACTGTCACGCCACTAGTTTCTGTACCCTCACTCCTGTCAGTCCCCCCACTAGCCCTTCTGAACCCCAGTCTATGACCCCCAGCAACCCTGTGCCTCGCTCTGTCTGTCCTTCCCCATCCTGTGCCTCCTCACCTGGCCCCGTGTGCATGGCACTGTGAGGAAAGCAGCCTCTGCCTCTCCACAGCTGGCAGCCCTCTCTTCTGGCACCATAGCAGGCCCCTGTGGGCAAAAGGTGTAATTGCAGAGCCTTTCCATGTATGTATTTTCTGTGGTGGTGGGCAGGAGGGAATTCTGCACCGGTGGAGTGGCATAGAATTCCCCCAGGAGTAATGGAATGGGGGAGAGGTAGAGCTTTTCAGCAAAGAAGATAAAAGAACTGAAGGAATGAAGAGTAAATGCGTAATAGGGGAAATTAATGTGGTCACTAGCCTTCTGCCAAAGAGACTTCATGGTCGGAGAACAAAAGTGAGGCAAGTGCACATTAGGGATAAGCCAGAAGGAGTACTAGCAGGGCAGAGCGCGCAGTAAGAGAGAGGGGCACCAAAGTCAAGAAAGAAATAATATGCATAACTGCTTGCTTATTTGTTACAGGATGTTTGTCTCATTAAAAATGCACAGAAATGCATTTACCTGGCAGTATCAAGTTGGCATTCCATAGCATCTTAAATGAAGCAAAAAACAGATTAACTGCACGATATAAACCTGTCTGGGTTTTCTGGTCAGCTTACTTTTTCTTAAATACTTGACGGCACACCTGGGCAGTGTTTTCCCCAGGAATTGAAATGGGGGGGGGGGGTAATCAAATTTACGGGGCGGGAGGAGGGGGAGGTCAGGGCTGATGAGGGGTGAGACCGTGAAGGTGGGCTTTATGGCACCATACTGAAAACTGAAAAATGTTGTTTCATGACCATTAGATTTTAAAATCATCACACAAAATTAAAGTTGGCTACTCAAGCCTTCTATGAAGCACTACATCTACATCCTTCTTGGTTTCTTGTTATAAATTTGCACAACTCTGTTAATGAACTTCTTGAATGCAATACATTCATCTTTGGTGGCTTCTCGTGTGTCCAGTATTTCCATTCCTTCAACTGATATGCTCATTAGTTCATTCACATGATCAAGCAGAAGGCGACTTCTTTCAAAAACACAAAATTATTTTCAATGATGAAAAGGAACGCTCAACTGTAGCTGTTGTGACTGGGAGTAGCAAGAGATGAATTCCTACTTCTTTCAGCCCAGGAAACATAGCATAAAGATCGGGTCGAGCCACTAGTGATGATAAAAAAGAAGTTGAAGCCAATTGTCATTCATTCATCATATGATATTTCACTCTGTGTTCAAATTCTCTATTCTGTCCTGAGCACATGGCAACCCCATTGCTGGTAGTGCCTCACTCCACTCAACTGTCGGTGTTTTATAAGACAGGGATCTGTAAAAGCTATGTAGAGGTTGAGTAGAATCTAGAAGTCGCTGTTGTAGATTTTTAAGAATCAAGTCTTTGTACTTTTTCAGTTGTCTTAAACATTTCTTGTCCTCTTCATTTAAGGATTCAGTATAAACGCCTTTATTAATCAACTTCTGGACTGAAGTCTTTGCTTCTTCCAGTACTTTTGCAATGGATAGCTCTCTGATTGATCCAAATGTAGCTTCTATTGCTGGACAAAGATCTACTACTGTTGAAGCAGATGCCTGGATGGCATTATTTAATGACCCAAGTGGTTTCAACGGTAGACTTACAAGACAGAGAATGGCAATAGTCTTCTCTGACCATAGTAGCAAAAGTAATACATCAGCCTCACTATTTAGATCCAT
Organism: Natator depressus; assembly: GCF_965152275.1. Classification (NCBI taxonomy): domain Eukaryota; kingdom Metazoa; phylum Chordata; order Testudines; family Cheloniidae; genus Natator; species Natator depressus. The sequence goes on along the minus strand of NC_134242.1, from coordinate 41,042,329 downwards.
CCCATCTTGGTAGATACTTTCCAAAGCCAGTAATAATGGCTGGAGTAATTTTAAGACAACAGCCAAGGATCGTTCATGAGAAAGCCAGAGGGTTTTTCCAGGGACTTCAGTCCCAGTGTATCTTCTATATTTTTCAAGATATTCAGTCTTTCCGGACTCTACCTGAAAAAAGAATATAATGAAGACATAAAATGTATAGCTTTTTAAAATGTCTTTTAAAGAGTCTGCAGCTTGTACTAGCGCTAGTTGGAGTAGATGGTCTCGGTAGTGTGTATAGGAGAGACTAGGGTTACACTTTTCTCTGAGCAAAGCTTGTGCTCAATCATGTCTTCCAGAGAAGTTTGCAGCTCCATCAAATGCACAAGCAGCCATCTGTTTGGGGGCCAAATGACAAACATTTAACTCTTCTAAGATGTGGGTTGTCACAAATGCAGCCTATGTGTCTTCTATGACTTGAACATCTAGAAATGCATGTACTGGCCTACCACTGACATCAAGATAATGTACACAATGACTTAATACTTGATGACCATTTGCATTGGTGCATTCGTCAGCCATGTATGCAAATTTTTTGCACGTGGTGAGAGAGTTCTTCACTTTTTCAACTGTTGAGTCTTTCACTGTTGCATCACATGCATCTAGCTAGTCAGTTGAGTTTCTTACAGAAAGATAGTGAGCAATTGCTGGTCTTGTTCGGAAACAGTGTTCAACTTCAGGATGAACAAGTGACAATGCACTTAACATTGGCCTCCAGTTTGTAGTGTGTGGTATCTCTTGCTTAACTAGAAAGTATGATGCCACGGCCATGTTTGTTCACATGAACTGTGTTGTGTAACAGCCTCATTAACATTCACTGGTGTTGTCCTTGGTCAGTGGAGACTCCTAGTTCAGAGGTGCTTTCACATAAGTACATCTCCTAGGTGGGGGGCAAGAAGGCACCTTGCTCGTTCCTCCAGCTGCTCACTGTTTGCTCTGGCCGCTGTTGTTCATTGTGCCACCATTCACTCCATCGCTCTGTTGCCAGTGGCCCTGCACCATCACTTTCTGCTGCCACCGTGACCTCTGCGAGTTGGTCTCTTGAGGCTCCATCAGCTCTCAGTGATTTCAGCTGAGCTCTCAGTGGGGGAACCTCGCTGCTAGTGCATTCAAATGATTTGTAACCCAACCCCAGCCAAAATCTATCACTTGGGCAACACAGCTCTATTTGCTAGATACTTAGGTAGATTAGGTGTGAATGTAAATACAATCTGGTCCTGAAGCCTTTCCTGCCAGCTCATCACTAGCTGTCAGGGAGAGTTCATTTAGACTTTGTTTACAAATCATAATTTGAAATTGTTAGGTTGGCCAAAATAACCAAAATGAATGCACTGTCACTGACGTAAAAAATAGCAGCTGGATAAGGAAGCTAGTCTATGTTCATACTTTTCAAATCTATTATACCGTTTCAGATACAGTGTATCATAACATATGTGTATATGCTTTTAAAGTGTGTATTAATGTTTCAATTTCAATTCAAATTTCCAAACAATCACTAAATTGGCAACACTGCATGTAACTAGTTCACAAAACTGCAGGGGGGAGGTGGGAGGGAAATCCCTGTCTGGTCTTCACACATTCAAATCCTACAGTATTAAAACAATTGGTAAGTATATAGTGTTGCAAGCTACATTTCCTATATTTAGCTGCTACCCTCAAAAAAAACCCAACCAACCAACCAAACAACAAAACACTGAAAGACCAGCTAAGCCACCACATTAAAAAAGCATTTTGCTTCCCGCAGGTTTCAGTAATTAGATTTTGACACTTGCATTAAACTTTAAAAAGTAATGTATGAAAATATAAATGCATTGAAATTTCTCTGTAGTGGTGGAATTTCGAACACTTTATTATTAAAACATCCTATTGTTGATTAGAGGCACTGAAACAACAAGGGAATTGCAAAAAAGAGGTTATAACTAAAACCAGTAATTATTAGGAAACAATTACAGTAGTGTTTCAGCAGCTGATGGCTTTCCCCCTCCCAAGCTGTTGCCTCCCAGGACAGCATGTCCATTAGGTCCTCCAAGGGGTTTCAACTTGAAGCCTGGTGCCAATAATTAGAATTTGTCAGTGTAATTAATATTGTAATAGTGTAATAAGAGTCTGCCTGTCAGCTGATTGGGATGTTGTATATTATATATACACACACAGGTTATTGACCTTCTAATTATACCAGGTTAAGGCAGTGTAGGATGCCTATCACAAGCTTCTACAGTGTAAACATATAGCTTCTGGTAAGTTTATGTAATTGCATAGAATTAATTCTAACAAGACAAAGTGAAAAAGGGGAAATGCTAAATAAGAGAATATCAATGCACTTTAATCAAGTAAGGATTAGTTAATTTAGATGTCTGTATTATAGCCAACACTCCAGTTCCAGTGTGGAGAAATTCATATTGTACAAATTATCTATCTAGACCCAAATCTGGCGACATAAATATACAGTGTGCTGCTGCTTATTTCAGAAGGTATCAAAAGTCCTGAGGGCCCAATGTTTCCCTGCCTAGGACTGTCCTTTCAGGAGTCCAGTGTTATGTAAACTCATTTATTTTTCTAAACGTCACTGACTCCCTTATTTTCTTTACAGGCCTATATGGCCTCTCAGCCTCACTGCACATTCCTCTTTGGATCCCACTTTATTAAGTCAGCTGTTCAGTCGTGTTTGGTTTTTTTTAAATAGCTATATTGCCATTAGCTTGTTGAGTGTTTGCTAGGTTCCCCTGAGAAATCTTGCAATTATTTTGTGATGTGGATTATTGCATAATTCTAGCTAGAGTTTTGTTTTGTGGAATAAGCAAACATTTTCCTATAGAAGCTTTTTCCATCAGGTGAATACTGTGGTTTATTGTTAAGTGTTAATTTCAGAACCTGAATTAATTTGAGGTACTATTAAATGGGAAGAGTTAATGGCTGCAGTGCAGTGGACTGAAGCAAAATCCACTGAAGATGTGTGGCTTACCAGGGAGGAAGGTGGAGATAAATTAAGCCCAGTGAGTGTAATGAAAGGGGTTATTAGCATTTAGCAGCTATGCAAGAAAGATGATGGTAAACCTGGAACAAAAACCCCATCAAACCTTGTAACTGTATGCTATGCTGTATCCCTGCAAATCAACTGTTACCACATGCCTTTGTCTCCTTCAATCTAAAATGTTTCCAACTTGGTTTTTCTTCTCACCCTTCAGGACATATACTTGTTTATTACCATCCCAACTCACTAGTATCTGCAAGAACCAAATGATTAAATCCAATTCGATAACTAAGATTTTTAGACGACATTGCACAAACTAAAACTAATGATGGAGGTGACATGTTTGGGGGGAAAACAAAACAAAAAACCCCAAGTCCTTGTGTGTTGACAGTCGTGGTCCAACTGTCCCAAGGTGTAAAGTGCTTTTGTGTTGTCAGTCTTCTTCAGATGTATTAGCAAGGCTAATTCCCCACTCTGGCACTTCGAGTGCAGAAAGTGGGGGCCCCGCAAGGACTCTAAAAATTAATACTTGCCACTCCAGGCTTATTCCCAAGGTTATAACTTTTCTCTGACCTTGGATTGGTAGATGCTGCCACCACCCAAGCGCAAAACCCCTTTAAGAGCCCAGGAAGGCGCACTTGGGAATTCCTTCCTGTGGGGTATCCTCAAGTGCTTTCACTGCCTGCCCCTCGCCTCTGGGGAAAAGCTGAAAGAAAATAAAAAAAGGCAATCCGCTATTGCCACCAGCTAATTAAACAACATCTGCACAAACCTCTTAACACAAAAATCTAATTCTGTTCTTAAAAAAGGTAAAATTTTATTAAAAAAAAAGACAATACATCTGCGAACTCAGGCTTTTGCTAGATTTTAAAAGAGCAGCTACAAGGATTAAGCACCAAGAAGAGCTTTCTTAAGGTCCAGCTTAAAGGTTACAAGCAAAACAAAAGCACCTGGGGTTAGCATAGAGGAATCCACAAACCATAAAGAAATAAAAGGGATAAACCTAGTTGCATCTTCCTAGACATTTTCTGATCTACTTACATATCTGGGGTTTTAATGAGTAGTTTCTAGGTATGATACTGATGATTTTTTGCATACCTGGCCTAAGCTTTTTGCAGCATAGCTGCTGCCCTGTCCACCTCTCCCCCAGAGAGCAACAGACAGACAAAAAGGGAATCTTTTCTCAATTTAAAAAAGTTCTAGCCCTCCCATTGTCTCTATTGGCCAGGTGCCCACTCACTTCCTTTTACCTATGCATAGCAGGTTTCAGAGTAACAGCCGTGTTAGTCTGTATTCGCAAAAAGAAAAGGAGTACTTGTGGCACCTTAGTCTCTAAGGTGCCACAAGTACTCCTTTACTTTATGCATAGCAGTGAGACTTAACACTTTACAGGTAGAGCAATTAGAGAACAGCTACTAAGAGAGATTTTATAGCTACTGGCTGGCTGGGTGTCCATAAAAGGGAGCTATCCCTCCCCCCATTCATCACATGTATTAATATGTATTGGACATACAAAGAAGGGGAAGTCTTTACATGCTGCAGTAAAGAATTAGTGATGTGTATCAGTGAAGCGCTGCCTACAGATAACATTGCCTAACATTTTCCCTTATAAGTCCACGTTTTCAGTTTTTTAGAATTTTGCCAAAAACTGTAACCTTTTGGGTTGATATTTTTCATGCCAGCTGGCTGCTTCAATCTTTTTAAGAAGCAGCAAAAGGGTTTAATCAGTTTATTATTTTTCCTTAATGTCATTCTTGGAATCTTCCCTGTGTTAATATTTTTTCCAAACAATTTTTTGTTTGTTCGGGTTTTTTTGGAAGAGCTCTAGTGCCTCCATGCTTTGGAGCAAGGGGGTAATTTTGCACATCCATCTACATTTGCTCAGGGTCTGCGAAGTTGCTCTTCACACATGCTCAGTAGAACTTGTTAGAGGTTTGCAGTTAAAGATCTGCAAATATGCCAACTCAATTGAGCATGCATTAACTCCCTGCAGAGAACTGCTGCAGCCATCATATCCTTTGGAATAAGGAAAATTGTGTTGGACTTGAGCCAGGATACCATGAATTCTAGTCTCAGCAATTCCACTGTCTTGTGTGGATAAGTTTGTTCACTTCACAGCTCTTACAGAGCCTCACACCATGGCCTTAGAAGGCAGGCATAAAACCCAGAAATACAAATTCCCAAACTTCTTGCTAGGCAGAAGCAGCAATAGTTGTGTACTTAGTAAATTCCTTGTTGCATCACCTTTAGTGGCTGGTCCACACAGAGGATAACTGCTGCTAGCTGCTATCAGTTATTCTGTTAGCTCAAGCAGCAGAAGTCTTTTCTGTGATTCTAGAGGCTCTGGGTTTAAACCCTGCTGATGACTGATGTGGGGGGGTCAATATAGTGTCTCATACTGGAGATGGGCACAGGACATTGTGACATTCTATCATCAGCACAAGCGTTGACATGAATGGAAGCAGCAAATGATGACAACTTCCTGAAACATAGCTGATTGTGGTCCAGCTGTTTTAGGGGATAATAAGAGAATAAAACAGAGGGTAGTTTAAGCAATGAATAGCTGAATTCAATAATTGAATGCATAAAACATGTAATTCAAAACCTCATTGTGTAAGCACTGTGTCTGTGTAACTCCCACAGTCATCCATAGGATTCTTGAAGCTGGTAATTTTAAAATAATCTGGAAGGGGAAAAAAAGGTCACGGTAGTGCAGATGAAGGCCCTGATTCTTCATGCTGTTTTCTTACAGCATACAAATCTATAACACTCTTTAAAAATAAAGATTTCTCAGACTAATTAATAGCTTTCCGTAAGTTTTTAAATCCGGATATTTTGTGGAATGCCTGGTAATAACCATTGTGTAAATTCAGTGACACAAAGCTTAGTTAATACAGAGGTAAGGTTGCCCTTTTGTATATTATACCCTTCTAGAATATAAAGTTCAGCTAAATGCAAGCCTCTGAAAACCAGGAAATACACAGTTAAGGTACATGCCAATGCAGCCTTTACTGTGCCCTCCTGGAGCTGCAATAGCTATGGGATATTATCTGCATGCACTTCAGTTGCATTCTCTGTGTTAGGTGTAGCTATACTGAATGGAAGAATTAGCTGGAACAACCTGACAGAGGTGTGATTATGATAGGAGATCTGAGCAGTCCTGAGCCCTGCTCCCTGTCCTCCCCCACCCCAATATGCATAATCAAGGGAAGGTGGTGCACGTGTACCTTAGGTTGTGTCAGTAAGTGCACTGGGATCTTCTTGCCCGAGGATTGTCAGCTGAGAGAGGATATGAGAGTAGGTTTAACAATGGGTAAGTGAAAGTATACTATTAGGTAGCATCCTGTGCATAAGGCTGGAGGGGTTATAAAGTTCAGCAGGTGTGGTTTTGTTTCTATGGAGTAGATTAAGTGTTTGAGCATAGGTAGCTTCCGTTCACTACAGCTCACCTAAACAACAGTTTATACTCTGACCTAGGGTGGTCATTTGTCCTAAGTGATGTACATGAACTGCAAGGGCAGAGTCAGAGTATGTGTTTGTGTGTATTAGGACATGGCTTAAAGAGGGAATAATTAAGGTTGTGTGGGCATGTACCTTAACTATGTATTTCCTAGCTGTCAGAGGTTTGAGTTCAACTGAATTTGACATTCTGGAAGTGCATGATATAGTGCCAGGCAACCGTAATTCTGTATTAAAGGTTTTTGTCTGTTGATTTCCTAGTTTTTTTTTAAAAAACAACAAATAGTTGTAGGTACAGTATTTGTATTAATTTAGGCAGTTTAATTACCACATAGGTTTCAGTTCTGGGTTAAAGGACTGGTCTACACTGAAAAGTTAGATTCACCCAGCTATGTTTTTCACCCTCCTGTCACGATGAGTGTATACACTGAAGTGCTACATCTATGCTGCTGTAGCATTAAGTGTAGACATAGACTCCATCTGGTGTCTGGTTCCTACCAGGGCAGAAGCTCTGGGTTTTGTTTAAGAATAAAGAGACTGAAAAAAAAAAATACAGGATATCACAACCCCAACTCCCACATGGAGACACTGGCATTTCTTTTTTCCAAATATAAAACTGACCATTATTGCATTTACCTGGCATGCTCTTTTCAAATCTTGTCTTCTTCCTAGGATCTGGGCTAAAAACTGAAGAAAATGCAGAAGAAAAGTTGAAGACAGTTGAGGCCAAAAGGCAATGCATTTAATAACATTTTTTCTACACAGAAAATGTGCGCAACTCAGTACTAGAGTTTTTTACTGAGGTTTGTAGTTAAATTAGGTTAAACAACCAAGAGATTTGACAATTATTTGAATACTAGTACCTGCATTCATAATATCTGATTCAACATTACAAGAATTATCAGTCCTCATATTTAGGTGATGAGGAGGGTGGAGATTCTGATCAACTAGAGAAAGGGACAACTTTTCCCAAGAATTAAGTGCATTATACATTTTTTTCATCTTTCCTTGAAATACGTGCAGGTATAAAACTATTGTGCATGAAAGCAGCCTGTTGGCCTCTTATTCAGTATGGCATTTTCAATGTTTCTTCATTAGTTAAGAAAGAATATATGATTATACAGCTCTTAAGCAGATCACATACAGCCAACTGAGTTAAGCAGTATCTCTAACAGTTCTGTAAGAATTCAACTGTTGCCTTCTAACACTCCCTTATCTCTTGTTCCAGGCTCCTCACATTATACTGACTATTCACCAACCACAGAACAACTCAGTCAAATTGCTTAAGTATCTTGCAACTCTCCAGTTCCATTTGGAAGGTCATCATTTGGGGTCCTCAAAGGCAGCAGCCGTGGTTTAATATCAATGGTCATCTCAGCTTTTGGTTAAAAAGAGTATGTTTCTAGCCCTTTTCCTCATAGATGTGGCCTTGAAAATCTAAACTGATTGTTAGAATCAAAAGCTTGTCAAAAGTTTTCCAAAGTAGTAACAGGTTATTCACATTCCCTGCCACAAACCACCCAAGGCTGCAGACTCTGACAAAGTATGTAGAAATATTGTAAATTCTGTTCCCTGAAAGAAACATTTCTTACCAATGGTTGTATTCACTGTAAAGCAAGTCAAGGCCTCTGGCTTTGTAGTGAAAGAAAGTGAGCTGTGTGAATGACATTTACACTTAAATACCTAATTGCACATCCTTTGAGGCTGGGTCCAGCTGCAATGTACAGACCCTCTGAACATTTTGCATTCCCCAGCTGAATCCTGGGCACTCTGACTCTGCCTTCTACATCTGTTGTTTTCAAGTGACCATTATCTTAGAGACAACATTCAAAGGGAATGTTATTTAATTGAAAGTTTAAATTTTTCATGCTTAGGATCATGCACAGTTACTTCTGTTGTCAATATTCCTTATAATGGTCGACTATTCTTTGCAAGTAAGGTTACTGAGTTGTGTTTCCAATCACAATTTGTCTATGAGCAGTTTATATTTAAATTCCTGATATGCTAAGTGTGCGATTCCTTTGTCATCACAGAAAGAAAAAAAAAAAACTGTATTCACTTATTTAACTGGGTGGGGAAAAAATGGTTTACACATGGAAAATTGACTCAACTCAGTTTGAGAATTGTTGAGTTCCTTGTAACAGTGTTAGCTCCAATCATTTTTTAATACACGTTTGCCAAAGCATTCCTGTATTATTCACTTCATATCAGACTAGACTCAGCACATCTCCTGCTCCCCTCTTGCTCTGGAAAGAGGTGTAAGTTACTAGTTCTCTCCTTTTTGTGAAGCAGTTCATTCCCCCTTGTGTGCAGTCAGCTACCCTGGCTGGTGAGTTAGGGGTGGGGAGCAGAGCAAGAGGACTCCTCTCACTCCTAACAGCCCCTCTCAATTCACTTCTTGCCCACTTAGTTTCACGGGGGGAGTGCCTCAAAATAGCCAGTCACAGTCTCCCAACAGTTGGCAAGAAGGGGTGAGTATCAACAGAGGGTGTTGGGAATGGGCAACATCCACCCTGATTGAATTGGCCTTATTAGCACTACAAAAAAGTAACTTCCTCTCTGTTGATATTCACCCCTTCTTGTCAACTGTTGGGACTAGGCCTCTTCCACCTTGATTGAATTGGCCCTGTTAGCACTGACCCCCCCCACCCACCCACCCACCCACTTGGTAAGGCAACTCGCATCTTTTCGTGTGTGTGTGTGTGTCTACCTACTGTATATTTCACTCCATGCATCTGATGAAGTGGGTTTTAGCCCACGAAAGCTTATGCCCAAATAAATTTGTTAGTCTCTAAGGTGCCACAAGGCTCCTCATTGTTTTTGCTGATACAGAACAACATGGCTACCCCTCTGAAACCTGTCACCACAGCAGAGAAATGAGTTCCACGGAAAGTCATTTACACCTAGGAGTATGTGGAGAGTCATATCAGCTAGGTCAGTGGTTGTCAAAACTAGAGAGTAGTCTTGATGGAGAGAGTAAATCCTGATTGGGGAGAAAGCAATGAAACATGTTAAAATCTTTACTACTGACAGTCTCTATTAGGCAAATACTGAATTACACTGCATGTATAAATGTACAATTATTCTCAAATTATACTAACTAAAATATGCATATTGGCGTTGAATCTCAAACAGTATGACTTGCATCTCGCTGCTTCTCACAATACATCCATTTTGCTGCATATTTTAGTGCTATTATCAGAAATTAGCTCAAGGCTACCACTGTATGTGAATGGCTTGTAAAAAGTGTCACAGAAGTGCTGGCAAGAACCTTTTTACTACCTGTTCCCATCATATAATGTGTTTCAAGGTACCAAACATAAATAGGAAGTCTCTCGTAGGTTTCTTTTACTCTTTGCATCATACAAAGATGTGAAAGCTGCAGAGCGTCATTAGATCAGATGTTCATAGTTTTACAGAAATGCTCAGTATTGTGAACTGTATCAAAAGCACAACTTTTAAAATCTCATTTGGTCTTAGCTCTCTCCGAGGAAACCATCTGACCATGATTCTCTTTTCATACATAAGTTTGTTGGCTGTCCTGAGGGAAAAACTACTCCAATGTTTAACAGAGTTGAAGGATGAATTTAGATATTTTCATCCTTCAACTCTGTTAATGCTGATATGCTGATAATGCCAAATGCTGATAACCACTTAACTGAAGTTTTTTTAAAAAAAAAAGAAAAATTCTGACTATTCACACATACTTGGCAGTTATATTCTATAATCTGAATAGATCAGTTTTCTTTAAGGTTCCAATACAAACATATTGAAGCTTGAGGATAAGTTTTCTGCACTAGTGGGGAAAAAGAATGCTCAGGCTTTGAAAAAAAAAAATCTGTAGTAGCTGGCAGCATAGAGCTGTGTTCAAATGAACAATTCAAACTTTAATTTGAAGAGAGAGAAACAGTAAATCTTGATTCATCTAGCTAATCTTGAACCACATTTTCAATGTGAAACCTATTGAACAAGTCTACTAGCTTTGCTTATCTTTCAGTGTCAACTCAATTTAACCTAGAAGTAAAAAGTATAATTTGTAGCAGTTTTTCAACCACATAATTTTCTGGCCAAAGTGATTGGTCAGAAATTTTTAAAGTGAGAAAATGGTTAACAAGCTTTTGTGGTAAAATTTCAAAATAAAACAATTTGACATTTAACACTGAACATTTTGTTTAGGATTGTGTACTCCATAATGGGGTACATGTAATGTAAGATAGCAGAATCTTGCAGAAAAAGGCATAAGAGCCAATGATTGGAGGGAAGCTGAAGCCAGGCAAATTCAGAAAAACATGTAGCTTGTTTTTTAAAAAGTGAGGGTAATTAAATCATTGGCACAGCTTACCTAGGGACAGATTTGGTTCACCAACTGCAGTTTAAATCAAGACTAGATGTCTTTTTAAAAACAAAAACAAACATGCTCTCTCTCAAATAGAAGTCCTGGGCTTGATGCAGGTGAGGTTCTTTGGCCTGCATTATACAGGTGATCAGACTAGATGACTATAATGGTCCCTTCTGCCTTTAAAATCTAGTCAGAGAATGGAAAGTGAGAAGAGCAGTGTTATCTGTAATGGCTGAGAAACATCCAGGTGAAAATTCCCAAAAACTAAATTAAGAGAAACTATTGTAGTATGGGAAACTATAGCCAAGAAAAAAAAAATTCAGATATCTGCATCTCATGCAAGTTTTTGACTGAAAAGTCCTTAGTGCTGGTGAAAGCTACCAGCTTATTGGATAACGAATATTAGTGGGTGGAGCCCACCAAAGCAAAATAAGGCCCACTCCCTCAGATGAGGGAAGAGCCACTGAATTTAGAAATCAGTGGATTACACAGGACAAAGAATGAAGGGGAAAAAAAAACCTGACAGAAGTGCAGGTCACAGGCATCCAGTGGTGTCCTGTTCATGAGTAAAGACAAAATATTGTTCTAGTATATCTAGGGGTACAAGAAAACACACAGAATCCTTCACCTAGGAGGCATCTGACAGTGTGCTTGTCTCATGAATGGAGGGTCACAGTTTACCTGGCTGTGAAGCACTGCAGGGAATTTGCGATTCAGAAATATCTTGTTCATTAAGTCTAGGCTCTAGAATTCATGTAATGATTTTGTTTTATCTATAACCATTTCCAGTACTTCTACTTGCATCTGTTTTATTAACTTGCACTTGATTTCACAACAAAAATATCTAAGTGCTGTGTGTTAAGCAGAGCAGTGAACTGGTAAGCTAGTGGAACTGGTAAACTGGCCGGTGCTGTTTCTTTGGAAGCAGCAAATCTGTGAGTACTGCAAGTGTCCAGTGGATGAGGGGCAGGAGGCTCCAAGGAGACACTCGGAGGGCTCAAGGGTTGGGGTATGTCAATTGCTAATGCATAAGGTAAAAGCAGGGCTGCGAGGTTGAGAGGGGAGTACTTGTGTTGCCCATGGCTGGTAGAGTTGGGAAATTGACCTAAGCAGCCACAGACCTGGCTTCCTCCTGCTAAGGGCAGGTGGTAGCGAGCTGCTTCACAACTCTGGGCACCACCAGGCAGGGGTGTGCACAGGAATAAAAATTGGCTGCTTTTGGAGGGGCACTTTCTGTGCCCCCCACAGCTGGAGAAGCTCCCTGCCCTGGAGGAGTTTGTGCTCTCACTAATTGGGAGGGCCCAGGCCCCTGCTTGTTCCCCCTCACACATGCCCCTGCCACCAGGAAGCATCCCAGGGGTTGAGTAGGAAGTCTCTGGATTTAGCCACCAGTCTGACAATGCTAAAGACCAACAGGAATCAGGGCCTTCAGGAGAGGTAGTCTCCAGGTAGCTCCATCAGTACAGGCAGCCTGATTAGCCATACCACCTGACTGGATATCCGATGAAGTGAGCTGTAGCTCACGAAAGCTTATGCTCAAATAAATTGGTTAGTCTCTAAGGTGCCACAAGTACTCCTTTTCTTTTTGCGAATACAGACTAACATGGCTGTTACTCTGAAATAGGCCAGCTCATAAGCTAGCAGCAGCTTGCTGTCTTCTCAGTGCTCATGCCCCCCACAGTGACTACCCCTACCTTGAACTCCTCCTTGTCTGCTCCCTTGCTTGTTCCAGTTCCTGTCCTCTAATTTGACCTCTGGCTTCTGACTACAGTGTTCAGCATGACTATCTGCTCTAGCATCTAGTTCCTGCCCTCCGGCAGGATCCTTGGCTCTAGACTGATGCCTGCTCTGACCAGCAGGCCCACTCTGGCCACTCGGCTAGATTGGCCATGTCCTAGTCAGCTCACAGTGCAGGTTTCATCACACTGTTTCTACTGTACTAATTCTGAGCCTCAAGGCCTTCAATGAGCCTCTGAATTCTTGCCTGAGGCTGCCGATTGCACTAGGTATACAAACTACCTACAAGATGGCCTCAACACCAGCTCAGTTTAAATAGGCCACATAGCAGCCATTAGATAATGAAACACTTAGTCACAATCATCTTTGCTTGGATTTGAACTGGAATTATATGTGCAGTAGGGTTAACTACATGCTAGTAAGAAGGCAGGTGTATATAAGTAAGGAGCAGTGGGAACTGGAGTACTGTAAAGTTACACTAGAACCTCAGAGTTATGTATTGACTAGTCAATCACACCCCTCATTTAGAACTGGAAGCATACAATCAAGCAACAGAAAAGACAAAACAAATACAGTACTGTGTTAAACGTTAACTACTAATAAAATAAAGGGAAAGTTGAAAAGATGTGACATGGTAAAGAAACAATTTCTGTACTTGTTTCATTTAAATTAAGATGGTTGAAAGCAGCATTTTTCTTCCGCATTGTAAAGTTTCAGAGCTGTATTAAATCAATGTTCCATTGTAGACTTTTGAAAGAACTGTAATGTTTTGTTCAGTTACAAACATTGAGTTACATTCCTGAGGTGTTTCTAACTGAGGTTCTACTATACTAAAATTTTAGTCATTTGTGCTGCAATCTCTTTAGTTTCATTTGATCCATTGGCTAACGGGATAGCTTTATACCATTTATGTAATGCTATTAAGATGAATAGGAATTATCTTGATTTACCCCATAATACTCATTTTAAGCCTTGATTTTTGAAATTTTCTGGAGTATGTGGGCCTAATCCCACCCCTATTAAAGCCAATGGCAAAATAGCAGGCCCTTAAACTCAGGTACAGCAAATTCAGAATGCCGTAGTGTGCATCCTCCAGGTTCACAGCATATTCTATTTTTATGAACTTCACAATGGCTTCCAGTACAGTTCCATGTTGATTTAAATGTTTTTATTGACTCTTAAGGCTTCAAATGGACTTGTTCTAGCATAGTTAGGTACTCTTAAAGGATGGTTTGGCACATAGTTTAAGATCTGAAATCAGTTTGTTTAGTTTGAAATCAATTTGTTTAGTTTGCTCAGAATATAATCTTGGTATGTGACCTAGAGTTTTCTATATCAGTGCTTCTTGGCTGAGCAGTATCCTCTCTTCAACTACTGGAAAGTGTTAGTCCATATTGACATGCATAATCAGAGAGAAAAAAAATGTTATTTTGAACTATCCTTCATTAAAGTCAGCTGTCTCATGGAACTGTAGAGTGCTCTAGCTTGTTTTTGCCTAAGGTTCTTTATAAATTTTATAAAGCTTGAATTGTCTCATCAATACTGAGTCATCAGTTGCTTCAACTTTGTAAAATGTTAAGTCACATGTAGTGGATAAATATTGTTTTTGGGTTGTAAGTTAAACTTGAGGGTGGATTCTCCATTGCCTTCTCCATAGTGTAGTTATGTACACATGTATAAAGTGGTTACTAGAGTACACGATAGCATTTCATACCCATTAAGCATGTGTTCCCTACATATGGTTTGAATCTGCCCCTCCCCCCCAGTGTGTGGAATTGAGACAGCTTCCACCTTTGAGCTAAGATAAGGGGGTCTTAGCTCCAATCATATTGACCCATGCTTTCAGATCCAAAAGGTCAAGTTCAATGCTCTCTGCACCACCAGGCACATTGTGTTACATGTGAACCCTCCACAAAGGTGCAAATCAATGGAGAATCAGACCCTTAGTGTGCATTTTTGTCTACTTAAAGTGAGATGGACAATCTCTACCTTATTTTACATTGTAACAGCAACAGTGGAATAATAGAGAAAGGTCCAGTCCATTCCTGCTCTGAGAGCCAGATCCCCTGCTAGTGCAGCATTGACTTTAAGGTGGCTGGGCTGACTTACAGCAGAGGATCTGATCTTCAGTAGTTTTTCATACTGCACCACGCTCCCCCCCCCCCCCCAAAAAAAAACACACCCCACCAAATGAAGTAGTTTTGAAGAATTGCCAGCACATTTATTACCATAATTCTGCTGCTCAGCTACTATTGTGCATAGTATGCTCTGCTAGGAATAGTTCTATTTTAGTTTTTGCTTCCCCTACAGTCAAAGCCACAAAACATACATGGGGCTTCATATGTGCCATGATAATGTGAAAACTTGTTAAGGTCAAGCCGTCAGGAAGAGATTTTTTAGAAACACAGAATGTGACTAATCCATAACTACTCTTCTTAGAGCGGCCTGATATTAAGCACTGGTTTTGGCACACAATTTCTTCAGTTAGAAAGTGGCTCTGGCGATAAATGGTGGTTGGTTTATTTATTTAAAAAGCAGTGTTCTCCCCCCCTCCCAACTACAATAGTTGTAAGATCTGTTTAACAGTTTTGGGAAAAGTTTAAAAAACAGTTATCACAGTTTAGAGCTTCATAGCTAGATGATATTTCAACTTTCATTGTTTGAACTACAATTAGTAATCACCTACAATTGTTGGGCATTTTCATAGCCGTGTGTGTGTGTGTGTGTGTGCGCGCACGTGCTCGCTCGCGCGCGCATGTGGCCACCTTCGTAATGGAGGCATTCCTCACCATAGCGCAACAATATGTAATTTACTCACTACAGTAAGTGATTACAAAAAAGCTATATAAAGTTACTCTTTTATGATAGTGTATTATATACACATTGCTAGAGGCCTCCATGGCTCTTGCCATTTAAAATTATGTTGAGCTATTTTCCTGTTCAGCCTGCACTGTTAAGTCTTTCACAAAGAAAGTACAGAGGCATATGCCACTGATTATGATCCATCCATACAACAGGACAGTGGGGAAAGAAATCTGTATATGGCTAACAGTGAGTTCCCTAACATATTACTTGCTTCTTATACACCTTGTGCGTGCACTTAAGTGTTTAGCCAAGGGCAAAATTGTATGAAGGAGTATAACCCTCCCATATGTGGGCATAGCTTAGTCCACATCGATGGCGGGGGGAGGGGGGGGAAGATTGGCATGGAAACTAAACAGGATTGAGGTTGGCCTAGACACTGGTAATAGTGCAAGGAGATGAGGAAAGGCCAGGAGCCTAAGGAAGGGTAGTAGGCTGGTATTGCTGTACCTGAGAGGGGGAATCAGGAGTCTGATTGGATGCTCGGTGGCAGGGAAAGACGCACACTTAAGGTTTCCATAAAGCCAGTTGTTAAATCTAAAAGCTGCTTCCTAGCCTATCAGCTAATGTTCTGCACTGTGGTTGGCTGTCAGTTCTGCCTGTTCAGTCCTTGACATCAAGGGGAATGACTAGGCAAAAATGACTGAATAATCCTCGGCCGTCTAACAAACTTATTTTTAGGCTTACAGCATCCCTCTCAAAGGCTACATCTGCATTAGACTAGGTTGGTCAGTCTAGCTTATAACCAGTTTGGCAAGTGAAAAATTATAGCAGAAAAGCACTCATGTTGGTATACACAGTGTTGTTGTAGCCAAGTCAGTTCCAGGATACTAGAGAAGGTGGGTGAGATACTCTTATTGGACCAACTTCTGCTGGAGAGAGAGACAAGCTTTCAAGCTATGCAGAGTTCTCCCTCAGACCATCCTTGCCACCAAGATGGTCACCTCCCTATAGACCAGCATCCCTCACATTGACAGCATAGCTACCTGCCTCAAATATTTATAAGACAATGGACAACCCTCAGATATCCACCCCAAACACATCTATTTCATCCTTACCCATAACAATTTTACATTCAAGAAACAGACTTTGTCCAAACCCTGGAGACATCTTAGTACCCAGGGCTGTTCCCACAATATGCCAGCCTCTTCACAGGCCACCTCGAAGAAGAATTTCTTAACAAATGCACCGACAAACCAACTATTTTCATCCTTTGGACAGATGACAAAATTCCCTCAGATTGCTACCACCACCCTCATCTATTAAACTCTCTGAAATACTCCTCCACCAACATCAACTTTCTGGACATCACGATCCACTTCAACAATAAACCTTGCAGACAATTAATGTAGAAGAAACCCACAGATCATCACACCTACCTTCATAGATCTAGTAACCACCCCAAACACACCAAGAAATCTATTATCTACAACCAGACACTCAGATACCACAGAAATCCACTCCAAGGAGAAAGTCTGGGATATACCTAAAACTCACAACTGCCTTCCCCAAATAAGGCCACTTCACCAGAGAAGTAGATCATGACATGGAATGAGCCACCCAAATACCTCAAGAGAATCTGCTGCTATACAGAACCAAGACCTGCTCTGACTACATACCCCTAGTTGTCACCTATCACCCTACATTGGAATCCATATGGGGTAACAACTACAACCCATTCTTGATGGAAACCTCTTCCTGAAAGAAGTTTTTCCAGAGCCCTCTCTTTTGGGCCTTCAAACAGCCCCCAGTGTCTCCAAATCAGAAGCAAGCTACCCACAGACCAGGGCACACCACTTCAAAGACCCTGCCAGAACAGATGCAAAACCTGAAGATCTATCTCCACCACTACAATGATTGACACCTCCCACAATACATTTTTCAAGGTTCATGGATCCTACACATGCCTATCACAACATGCCTATCTACCTCATCCAGTGCATTAAATTCACCCCTACAGTTGCTGGGGCTACAAGACAACCACTACACTCTCAAGTGAACTCTCAGGAAAATGAAAAGGAGTACTTGTGGCACCTTAGAGACTAACCAATTTATTTGAGCATGAGCTTTCGTGAGCTACAGCTCACTTCATCGGATGCATACTGTCTTCTGCAAGTTCCACAGTATGCATCCGATGAAGTGAGCTGTAGCTCACGAAAGCTCATGCTCAAATAAATTGGTTAGTCTCTAAGGTGCCACAAGTACTCCTTTTCTTTTTGCAAATACAGACTAACATGGCTGTTACTCTGAAACCTCTCAGGAAAATAGAGACACCATTTCACCTGGGGATGAACACTTTCGCAAAGCAATCGCTGTATATCTTACCTATCAGTCCTCATCCTCAGAGGAAGCCTACACAAAACGCTTTCAAAAACGTGACCCTGGGAACTTAAAATTCATAACTTTGCTAGATTCTAAAAACTATGGTCTCAGGCAAAGCAGCATTTTACATGTAATCATCAGTGCAGCTGGGCCAGTGTAATGTTTTAATGAAGACTGTCTCCCCAAGAGATGGTAACTACGTTCACAAGAGTAGCTTCCCTGCTGACATACTGCTTATTCACAGGGCGTTATATTGGTATAACTACATTGCTCAGGGGTGTGGATTTTTCACACCTCTGAGCGACATAGGTAGATCTAGTGCCTGGGTTAGGGCTGGTCTACACTATGGATAGACTAGAACAATCTACCTTTTTGTCCTAGGACTACATGGGTTTTAAACAGGCCACTTCATGTTGAACAGTCACTTAGTTTAGCATAAGTAGTTAGCACATGTTCTATCTGTTTTGATCTTGTATTTAGCTGCGACACTGAGAACCTTCCCCAGACCTGAAGAAGTGTGTTGTGCATCTCAAAAGCTTGTTTCTCACCAGCAGAAGTTAGCCCAATATGAGATTCTCACCCATCTTGTCTTTGTCTTGTCTGGTATAACAGCTTGTACACTTCAGCTTTTGCCAGTATAGAAAGAAAATCCACCCCCACCCCCCACACTCCTCTCCCAGTGCCATAACTAGAGTGGCAAGAATTTCTAGTGTGGACCTGGCCTGAGTCATAGCTGACGCTTATTGGGAGCAGTGGTTAGGTGGCTGCTGATTGCCTGGGGTCAGGGCAGACATTTTGATTGATCAAGGCTCAGTATAGTCTTTGCTCACGCTGGACTTGACTGCAAATTAAGGTTTTACAAACAAGTCTTTGTTCCTAAGGGGTTCTTTTTTTCTGGTAAATTTAAGTGTCAAATTCACTGGTACATGTCTTAGAAAGTTTTGTTAAATACCTATGTAACTACTGAATCCCAAAACACCCTGTGATTGTTCCTTGAATAATTTATCCTGAATATTGCATATGAAATATAGCTTGTACTGTAAGTTTTCAGTAAAAGTGTGTATTAAAGTAACTAAGTAGGTGGAACATTTAACACAACAGAATGATAAATTGGTTTTATGCAACTTGTTCGTTACTTGCCCCCTGGCAGCCAGATACTATATATGAAATTGTTTCTAGAGGTCCACGACATTTTTCCTAATTTTGGTCCCCAGTGTTCAGATACCACCACACTCCCTGAACTGAATTTTAAGTTTTCCAGAACAATTCTCTTGGACTAAGTTTATTTTCCATCTTCACCTTAATTTGTATTACAAGACAGACCCCCTTGTGCCAGGCACTATACAAATGCCTAGAGACAATCCTTGCCCCAGACAGTTGGCAGGCAAGAGAGCAAGAGGAGAAACAGGCGATACCAAGAGGTGGAATGATTTCCCCCAGATCATACAGCAGGTCAGTGAGCAACAGGACTAGAACCCACATGGCCCAACACCCTGTCTAGTGCCCTATTCACTGGGATGGGCTATAATGCATTTGGCCCAAAACGTTTTTTTTAACTGCAGGTTGTCATGAGTTATCAGAGAGATAAGGTGGGTATTTTAATATTTTGTATAGGACCAAGTTCTGTGGGTGAAAGAGCGAGAAGCATTTGAGCTTACCCAGAGCTCTTCTTCAGGTCACTTGAGTTATCCTGGGACCAACATGGCTACAACAAACATTGAATACATACAAAAGTTATCAGACATACTGGACCAGATTCTTTCTATAGGCCTACTCATGGGGTAAAAGGGAGTTAGTCTACAGAGACAGATGGTAACCAATTTGGGAGGTTTTTCTTAATGTGTGCCTACCTACATTAACAGGTAAGGGGCTGAGATAATGGGATTACTTCCACTTTTCTGCATTTTAATCTATTCTTCTACTGAAGCACAGGCCCAGGTTTAATCCTCAGGACAAAGATTTATTACACAGAGTTACACTTCAGAGACATTTGAGAGAGAACATCTACAAGCAATACTTAAACTAGTTGTGAATATTTCTCATAAGCAAGTCACTAGTATAGGATAGCCTTTTGGTGTTTCTCACCCAACCTGCCAAACTTGTTGCTACTACAAGAGGAACTGTAAACAACATACCCATACATAGACCCCACACACTTCCTTCCAGCTGTCTCATGGTGTATGTGTGTGTGGCCTCAGCCCTTCTTGCAAGACGTGCATTTCAAAATATATACGTCCCTTGAGCATCTTACAGCTAGACTAGGGTGGCAGGTCCACGGTCTCCTACCAACCTCTCTTCATCAGAAAAAGGAACGCTCACCACTGGAAATAAGTTTGTCTTCTTCTCTTGGTCCCAGTAGGATAGGCAGTACCAATAGATTTGGATAGGGATAGCATACACTCCTTGAGACCTAGCCCTTGCAGTGGATACCTTTTATCTGTAGATGGTTCAGCTACTGATTTCATCCAGGCAGTCTCCAAGGTTTCCTATTTATAGTCTTCCTCTACTGCAAAACACACACACACCACACTTCATAAGTATTTCTATGACAGTTTGCTGCAACTTAAGGTGGAGGCAGAGAAAAGGTATTTGTTTCATGACAGCACATGTTGCTTGTATTAAAATTATAATCAGGACCCTAACTCAGAAAATTAAATGTATTGTACTGCTTCCAAGTCACTTTTCTGTACACAAGTTTGGCCAGCAGGCGGTGTCTAAATTCTGTCCATAAGAAGTTCTTTTTCTACTGTCTGGGGCTGCCTAGCTTCTCCTGTAATCTTTAGTGTATAAATTAGTTTCTTCAATCAGTTCACTGAAGACAAAGAATTTATAAAGTGTTTGCATTGGCTTTTGTAATATTGAAGCCTTTATATGAGAGAAAAAGGTTATTTAACTACAGTAAAAGCACAGGATCTTAACTTCACTTTGTTCTGTGTCACATTTTCTTTACAGCTACAAGTTCATTTTCATGGATTAAAATAAAGAGTGAATTTACTGCATGCAAAGTGTGCCAGATAGGTAGTATGGGGCTGCCCTCCCCCTTTTGTTCCTTATTACCATTGCACAGCTTTAACGTCACTGGTAGTAGAGTGGTAAAACACCCCTAGCATGAGTGCTGTTGTACCAGAATAAGGGTGCCTACACTGGTAGAGATTTCTACATGCAAAGGGAAATGAGCTATACTTGGGTAAGGCACCTTTATACTGGTAAAACTGCATCCACAGTACAACCTCTATTGTATTATTGGTAAAAAGAGTCACCTTCTCCTCCAACTGACAATTATACCAGTACAAGATCTGATAATGAAGACCAGCCTTAGAGAGCTGAAGGCAACTGTTTAGCCACAGAGTAAACACAGCTAAGGCAGTAGCAATGCAAACCTCTTCATTTCTCTCCTTCACCCAACCACTGCCACTAAAACTTTAAGCTTGAATTCAAGTGATAGTCAAAGCCTAGGAAGATAATTTGATTAAAAAAAAGTCTGCATCAATTGTTAATATTTAATAGTTTGGGATACAAGTTCAGTCCTCTTATGAAAAGGAATCTAAAATAGTTTGTCCTTATCACCTTCCTGGTAGCATAGCTGTATGTTACCTTGTGAGGATACCAAACCGTGTAATTTAAGTGTTTGCACTAGTTATTCTGAATAGAATATGATTACTAGTAAATTATAAAAATCCAAATAAGAGTGTCATGCACTATGTGAGGGTTTGGGCTGTTTATATTGGTCCAGAGGGCCAAAATATGCTCACTGTTGCACCCATGTAGCCTCAGTGTGTTCAAAGTTCCTGTTATTTAAATTAAATGACAGATTTATCTTGGATTTATGGATGACTTGAGATGAAGGACTCTGACATGCACATTATGGCAAAGTTTCAGAGTAACAGCCGTGTTAGTCTATTCGCAAAAAGAAAAGGAGTACTTGTGGCACCTTAGAGACTAACCAATTTATTTGAGCATAAGCTTTCGTGAGCTACAGCTCACTTCATCGGATGTATGCAGTAGACAATACAGTGGGGAGATTTTATATATACAGAATATGAAACAATGGGCGTTACCATACACACTGGAACGAGAGTGATCAGGTACGGTGAGCTATTACCAGCAGGAGAGTGGGAAACAATCAAGGTGTGCCATTTCCAGCAGTTCACAAGAACGTGTGAGGAACAGTAGGGGAAAATAAACAAACATGGGGAAATAGTTTTACTTTGTGTAATGACACATCGTCAAGAATCTACAACCTATCTTGAAGGATGAGCCATCACTCTCACAGATCTTGGGAGACAGGCCAGGCCTTGCTTACAGACAGCCCCCCCAACCTGAAGCAAATACTCACCAGCAACCACACACACCACACAACAAAAACACTAACCCAGGAACCTATCCTTGCAACAAAGCCCGTTGCCAACTGTGTCCACATATCTATTCAGGGGACACCATCATGTCAGCCACACTATCAGAGGCTCGTTCACCTGCACATCTACCAATGTGATATATGCCAACATGTGCCAGCAATACCCCACTGCCATGTACATTGGCCAAACTGGAGAGTCTATGTAAAAGACTAAATGGACACAAATCAGACATCAAGAATTATAACATTCAAAAACCAGTCCGAGAACACTTCAAATCTCTTTGGTCATTCGATTACAGACCTAAAAAAAGTGGCAATTCTTCAACAACTTCAAAAAACAGACTCCAACGAGCGACTGCTGAATTGGAATTAATTTGTAAACTGGACACAATTAACTTAGGCTTGAATAAAGACTGGGAGTGGATGGGTCATTACACACATTTAAACTATTTCCCCATGTTTATTTCCCTCCCCCCACACACACTGTTCCTCTCATGTTCTTGTCAACTGCTGGAAATGGCCCACCTTGATCATCACTACAAAAGGTTTCCTCCCTCTCCTGCTGGTAATAGCTCACCTTACCTGATCACTCTCGTTCCTGTGTGTATGGTAACACCCATTGTTTCGTGTTCTGTGTATACAAAGTCTCCCCACTGTATTTTCCACTGCAAGTATCTGATGAAGTGAGCTGTAGCTCACAAAAGCTTATGCTCAAATAAATTGGTTAGTCTCTAAGGTGCCACAAGTACTCCTTTTCTTATTATGGCAAAGTGTTGTCTTAACACATAGCAGATCTCAGAGAAGTGAATATATTATGTTCATGCATAGCCTTATGTCTGGATACTATAAAGCCCTGGAGTAAGTGATATTTTTGAGGTTTGACTATTTTTTGACCATTGAAGGGATTGATTTTTTTTATTAGAAGAAGCCTCCTCAAACACCAGCTTTATCAACAGAATCAAGGCATTAATTCCAGCAAGAAAATAAATTTATAAAGTCAGAACTTGAGCCCAAGGGCTTGATTCACTCACCTTGTGTAGTCATTTACACATGTGCTAAGTGAGTTTAAGCCGCTACAGGCCATATTAACAGTTTGTTCCACAGCCTCTTTATGCCAGCTACTGCTTTTCAAAGGGGCCACAAGCAGAGGTAAGACCACCTCTTTGGTCAGTAGCACTCGTGCATGAGGCATCTAGGTCAGGCACAGAGCTGGCTCCCATAGGTCTACACTGCCCTGAAGAACTTCAGTGCAGAGAGTTCATTACTGTAAAATGGGGCAGGTTAGGGTGGGCCAGAGAAGAGAGGTGGTGTGGCAGGACCAGGCATGACATATTGAGAGAAATGTGGGGACCCAGTAGACCATAGTCCACCCCATTTACACAGGCAGAGGTTTTGGAGGCCCTGGAACAACTGTCTCCCCTCACTGTCCAGGCTAAAATAATCCTGCATCCTGTTGCTACAAGCAGAGGCTATGGCAATGAGTAACCCGAGTGAAGGGTGCCTGTAAGGCTGCCCTAGCCTGCATTAGGGGCTAAACCGACTCAAGGATGAATTTGCTCCTACAGGTCTGCCTTGGTAGCATTTTATAGTCCTTTTGCACAATTGTAGAGATTACCACACAACAAGCAAGGCATTGGACAATCAGGTCTTGTATCCCGTTTTTAATGGCTTGAGTTCACTAAAGGGGAAGCCGTTCAATTATGATCATACAAAGCCTGTCTCTGGAAGACAGTTGCTTTGCTTTAGTGACTTTTGATATATTATCATTTTAATTAAGTGTTCAGGTTTTCTGTATATTCAGTTCATGTCGTCAAGGAAAGCAATTTGCTGTAATACTGCTCAGGGCACCCATTAGTAGCAAATAGCAATCTGTGTTTTCAGAGAACTAAGGCCATTATTTCAGAAAGGGAGTCCTTCAACTCTGCTTTAATCCTCTAACCAATAAAGCTCATCTTCCAGGTACATTTCTGGAATAGGTTACTGGCACTCACCTCAAAAGTGTTTAGAGAATAAGAATCTAATTAGATTAGCCTTGTCGTTTATTTCTAAAAATTTAAATCCACATGTCACTTTTTGGAGGCAACTAGAAAACTTGCCTTATGATCTTATTTTCGGTGATGTATTGTAGCCAGCTAAATGAGAAGGAGTCCATAATGAAGTCCTTCGCCTGCCCCCCCGAATTTTTCATGTAATGTGGTAGTTATATTTGTTATATGGTTGAAACAGAAACAAAAATGAATGCTACTACACATGTAGTGACAGTGACAAGGATAATTTGTACTGTAAATGCATGTAACTCTAGTTTCTAAACTCCAGTTTGTATCAGTAGAAATCCATGTGACTTATTGTGCTAATATCTTCAAAATTAGTGTAATAATAATTTTTTAAAACTGCTCTATAACTCATGTGTCTCTTAACTGGAAGGGAATTTTAAGCCAGAGCTAGATTTTCAAGTAGCAATACTCCATAATAAATTGTGTGGATATTAATTATTAATTCAAAACCAGTTACTTGTTCTATTTACAGAATATCCAAACTGAGCTGCTTTCATTCAAAACAAGGTCCCTCCCGATCTTGCTATACTTACTCACTAAAGTAGTGCTATTGAAAGTAAATGAGGCTACTTGATGAGCAAGGGCTACAAGATCAGACCCCAAGTCTACAATTAAATTTGTACTCACAATTCTAACGAACGCTGATGTTAAACCAAGAGAAAGGGAAAAGATAAAGTTACGCATTTTGAAAGTGTGCTTTTTGTCCTGTTGTCACGCCAACAGACTAACAAAGGCTTCCCCTGCTTTCAGGACTAAAGCACAATAGTCCTTCTCAGACCAAGTTAGGGTGTGTTTCCAGATTCATAAACAAGGCTACAAGAGGAAAAAGTATTTTTGAAGTAATGTGTTGAAGAGGCATATTTAAATTATTCAGACAGGCATTAGGACCACTCCACTGGAAGCCACAGTGAAGCACTACTGCATTAGAAAAACCCTCCAATTACATTTTATTGGCTAGTAATTTTTATCTTCAGTGCCCCTCCAAGAAGGATATATACTTTTAGTAACTGAAGCACACGTGACTCAAATTCTCTTTTCCAAGCAGTATATGAACTTGGGAAAAGAGGAGTGACTGCTGAGAAAAACATCAGGGAAATTTAAGATTTATAAAGATTTATATTTTAAAGCTTCCCAAAATGCAAGAGGAAGAGGATAAACAATGAACTATTATAATTTTAGAAGTTCACAAATTACCCACTGTAGACATTTTTTTAAATCCTCTTTTTGGAGGGTGAAGGTTAAAGAGGAAACAGGCAGCAAATACAATTGAGAAATTATAGGGCATGGAAGGCATAAAGAATGCCAGTCCTTGACTGTGGTGACAAGAAGCAACACTGGACACTGCTCGCTGAATTGTTAAAGTAGGATGGAAGAGACACCCCACACAGCAATAGTATGGAGTTATCAGGGAAATATTCCAAGTAACTTTCATACCTGACTTTTTCTGAAGTCACAAATAGGGCTCACGGGGATAGCGTCTATGATGGGGTTTGCCTAGATTTTCAGTAAGGCTTTAATAAGCAACTCTATGACAGACGATTACCCGAACTAAAAAAACAGCAGGGATCCAAAGCATAATATGGAAATGGCTAAAGAAGAGAGAATAGGATTCCCAGGGTACCTAAGGCTCTCTTGTTTTTTTACAATAGGTGTGTTAACAATTGGGAGAAAGACTGTTTAAGATTGGCTGATGATACAAAAGTGGACGCTGTAATGGGCCCATGATAACTCAAGAAAGTCCCCCCAAAAACAAGACAAACTTCACAGGCAGTTGGTCTAATTGTTTAACAAAATAGAGTGCTGACAAATTAAGTGCAATACAAGCTAGTCATAGGAGAGTACAAACTACACCCCCTTCCCAACTGATTTTGCACTGAACACCATGAAGGCACTGGAAAGCAGCACTGTGAAAGTACTCCTACACCATATGGAGAAGTCATTCGCAGTGAATGGAGTTCAAAGAGTCAGCATTCTGCTCAGAGCCTGCCAGCATTACCGATATCATTTTAATTGGTGTTCAACAGCAGCGTCTCAAAACCTTGCAAGCCTCTCACCCTGAAGTAATCATACCATGAATTTGCTCAGATTGCAATACAGTTTCTGATGTCCTTCTCCCGTCCTTTGTTTTACCTGTATTTCAGAATGCCAACGTCAGAGTGGCCCCACTTGGAGCACCTTCTTCCAGCAGGCAGAGGCCAAATGTCCCTCCCAAGTTTTCCCTGTAAAGGAGTCCACTTCAGGCTCTCTTACTTCAATAATAGCCTTCCTTGGAACTAGTTCATTACAAAAACATTGTGTAAATAGTCCAAAATACAGGTCACAAGCCAGTGCATTTATCACGCAGCATAGAGAGCCCTTAAAATACCAATACATGATACCCAACATACCACACACTGGCATCTTCCAGCATAGCAGGCACCCCAGCTGTCTTGTATCCCTCTGCCAGAAGAGGGACACCAGCTTTTCCAGCTGTAATGTAACCCCCCCCTTCACAGCCAGAGGCCTCAGTCTCCCTGCTGAAAGCTCATCTTCACCAAGAGAGCGTCCCTCATTCCCCCTGGCCCTCTCACCAATCCCCAGCATTCAACTCTCCAGTGCAGAGACCACAGCAGTCAAGTCCCTCCATTACTCCCTTGCCTTCAGCCCTTAGCTCTCCACTTTACAAAGCAGCAGGCAACACAATCCTATAATACTAGTTTGGGATGTCAGCTTAAAAAACAACAACACCCTCCTACTACCTTCCTTCAGGGAGTACTTCACTCTGGTTGTTCACCTCTCCTACCAACCTTTTTCTAGACAGCTCTAATTCACTAGATCATGCACTCCCTGGTCCTTTATAGGCTTCAGGTGCTGCCCTGCCCTCTTATTTGAGCAAATGGAAGCACCTGTTCTGACACAGTGGCATTGAATCTACTTCATGTGCAGGGTCAGTCACCCCACACAATGTGATAATATGGAAGGGAATTTTTTTTAAGCAACACATAGGGGGAAAAGGCAGAAAATTTTAGGTTTAGTGTTGGTAGCCTAGTGGCAGAGTAGGTAGGGTTGGATAAGTGTATAGGCACTACAGGCCTGTGCCTATGTCCCCCACTCCAGGAGTCACATGAAGACATTAGAATTTAAGCTTCCATTAAAAAAATGTTGCCAGTCATCATACTTGTAAAGAAAATCTTGAAGACATGACTCGTGTAACTGATGCAGTTATGACTGCCTAAGTGTGCAAACTGCCTGACCCAATAGCCCTGGAAGGCATAGACTGCCGATATACTGCTCAGAGTGTTGATGTTGAAATCTGCTAGTTTGGGACCTTTCCCCACCAGCAACACCACCACAGCAGAGGGCTGCATATGAAGAGGGTTGACTGTTATTGCTGCTTCTTGGCTCTGCTTGGGTGCAATCAGAGGTCTCCGCCGAGATCTCTCTGGGCTGCCAGTCTTTACCAGGACCTCCTCAAGACTTGGAAGCTAGTTTACATGCCCTGGTCCATGGTGGCTGCTGTTCGTGAGACCTCCTTGCAGAACCCCTGCTATGCAACCCCATCTCTAGGTGCAGGTGATGCAGTCCCCCTGGGTGTGCCAGAGGATGGTCCTGGCTGGTGCCACCTTATGATCAGTGGTACTGGGTGGACCCCATGGAGTCTGGCCAGCGCATGGGACTGCCCACCCTGCATGCCCCCTGTCATGTGCTCCAGGAGATGAGGGCAGCTGTGCTTCCTGCTTCTCATGCTTTTCCTCAAGCGGGTCCTGTGGGTGGGTGCTCCCTGCCCACCTCTCACCTCAGGAACTTGTCTTTGAGCATGGGTCCTGCAAGCCTCTCTGGGCACCCCTGACATGCCACCTGAGCTGGCTGCATAACATCCAGATGGTCTGCCTGTGAACCTCACCCAGAGAACATCTGTACATGCTCGTGTTTCACACCATCCACTTTCTCACGTCCCACCCCAACACCATGTGGCAGAACCTGTTGCCAGCTGAGTGGGGGGAGGAACCCCAGTGCACCAGTCTGTACTCCACTCAGGTTCCACAGCCTGCCTGGGATATTGGCTGGTGGCTTCTCCATGGAGCCGTAAGCACTGGGGTATACCTGGGCAGTTCACGAATCCCCTGGCACATGTCCCTTTTATTTGCACATCTATGCAGTGTGAATAAGGTTGCAGCCCCTTTTCTGGCTCCTCCAGAACCTCATCCTGAGTTTCTGGCTACACTTTTCCTTACAGCTCCCATCTGTGCCCCCACAAAGTCACAGGACCTCCTCATTCACCTCATACTGGTGTTGGCCAAGAGAGCTATCCATCATCTTGGGGAGGCAGATGGATGGGTCGGTGCCCTGCCACTGCGAATCCTATTTCCAATCCCTTGTACAATCATGTCCTCAGGCAAAGTTCCTCTGGGCAGGGTCCGCTGACTCCCTGGAAACCTTTGGGGACAGTTGGATGTTTTTTGTGAGGTCTCCTCCTCCAGGTCCCTGATTTTCTACCTTTGACCCTCACACCTGCTCCTGGGCTTTTTTCATTTGTTGTCCCTCATAATAAATTGTTGCCTGGGATCAATAGTTCCTCACAATTAACCGAGGGGGGCACTTTCATTTTGGGTGGGCCCAGACCCACCTGTCACCAGTACTTCAAACAGTACAGCACTCACCTCAGGTTTGTTAGGCCAGACTTTTGCAGTAATTTTTAGGAACCTAAGGGTCATAGGCTTCTGCTATATGTTCCAAAATCCCACTGGTGTCAGGAGATCTGCAGATAATTCATAAGCACTATTATTACATAGTTAAATGCCAGTAAAGGGTTTTAGGTCATTGTGTTCTCAGGTGGCGTGAGTCCAGTGAGATGACTTATTGGAAGTACTGCTTCTTAGGGAAGGGTGGGTCTCTCAGCAATGCCTGTGCTTGGGGAAAGGCTTTAAAAGCTTTACATTGTCCTCAGGAGCCCCACTGAAGTAATCCCTAGCAAAGGTGATTTAGCAGCATCCAGCTAGATTGACTCCATCAGAGGCAGATACAAACAACCCAACTCTCTCCCTCGCATTTGGTGGCAGAATTTCCACAAGTAGCATTCCAGAGCCCCCCTCCTGGATATCACTGCATGTACCTGTTGTACAGGGCTCACTGATTTAAATCCTGTCAAGGCACAGGCATGCTCTGTAAGGGTCTGGGGTAGACAGAAAACATGTTGACCACCAGCTTTGATAGCTCCCACCTGAGTCACAAGAGAGCAGCCTGAGGGGGTATTTGTAGCCACACAGGCTTTAGAAAAGGTTGGCCTGAGGCCAGGTCTACACTTGCTTGTTAGCAGTTGGTCTGTTAGGGGTATCAGAGTAACAGCCGTGTTAGTCTGTATTCGCAAAAAGAAAAGGAGTACTTGTGGCACCTTAGAGACTACCCAATTTATTTGAGCATAAGCTTTCGTGAGCTACAGCTCACTTCATCGGATGCATACTGTGGAAAATACAGAAGATGTTTTTATACACACAGACCATGAAAAAAATGGGTGTTTACCACTACAAAAGGTTTTCTTTCCCCCCACCCCACTCTCCTGCTGGGAATAGCTTATCTAAAGTGATCACTCTCCTTACAATGTGTATGATAATCAAGTTGGGCCATTTCCAGCACAAATCCAGGTTTCCCCCCCCACACACAAACCCACTCTCCTGTTGGTAATAGCTTATCTAAAGTGATCACTATCACTTCCTCAGCTCTCGTCCCCTAACACCCCTACTGTACTTGCGCTATATTGATGACAGCTTCATCATCTGGACCCATGGAAAAGAAGCCCTTGAGGAATTCCACCATGATTTCAACAATTTCCATCCCACCATCAACCTCAGCCTGGTCCAGTCCACACAAGAGATCCACTTCCTGGACACTACAGTGCTAATAAACAATGGTCACATAAACACCACCCTATACCGGAAACCTACTGACCGCTATTCCTACCTACATGCCTCCAGCTTTCACCCTGACCACACCACGTGATCCATTGTCTACAGCCAAGCTCTGCGATACAACCGCATTTGCTCCAACCCCTCAGACAGAGACAAACACCTACAATATCTCTATCAAGCATTCTTACAACTACAATACCCACCTGCGGAAGTGAAGAAACAGATTGATAGAGCCAGAAGAGTTCCCAGAAGTCACCTACTACAGGACAGGCCTAACAAAGAAAATAACAGAAAGCCACTAGCCGTCACCTTCAGCCCCCAACTAAAACCCCTCCAACGCATTATTAAGGATCTACAACCTATCCTGAAGGATGACCCAACACTCTCACAAATCTTGGGAGACAGGCCAGTCCTTGCCTACAGACAGCCCCCCAACCTGAAGCAAATACTCACCAGCAACCACATACCACACAACAGAACCACTAACCCAGGAACCTATCCTTGCAACAAAGCCTGTTGCAACTGTGCCCACATATCTATTCAGGGGACACCATCACAGGGCCTAATAACATCAGCCACACTATCAGAGGCTCGTTCACCTGCTCATCCACAAATGTGATATATGCCATCATGTGCCAGCAATGCCCTTCTGCCATGTACATTGGTCAAACTGGACAGTCTCTACGTAAAGAATAAATGGACACAAATCAGATGTCAAGAATTATAACATTCATAAACCAGTCGGAGAACACTTCAATCTCTCTGGTCACGCGATTACAGACATGAAAGTTGCGATATTACAACAAAAAAACTTCAAAACCAGACTCCAGCGAGAGACTGTTGAATTGGAATTCATTTTCAAATTGGATACAATTAACTTAGGCTTGAATAGAGACTGGGAGTGGCTAAGTCATTATGCAAGGTAACCTATTTCCCCTTGTTTTTTCCTACCCCCCCCCCCCCCGACGTTCTTGTTTAACCCTGGATTTGTGCTGGAAATGGCCCACCTTGATTATCATACACATTGTAAGGATAGTGATCACTTTAGATAAGCTATTCCCAGCAGGAGAGTGGGGTGGGGGGAGAGAAAACCTTTTGTAGTGGTAAACACCCATTTTTTTCATGCTTTGTGTGTATAAAAAGATCTTCTATACTTTCCACAGTATGCATCCGATGAAGTGAGCTGTAGCTCACGAAAGCTTATGCTCAAATAAATTGGTTAGTCTCTAAGGTGCCACAAGTACTCCTTTTCTTTTTGTTAGGGGTATGATATTTTTTTAAACCATCCCTAGTGTGGATGCAATTATATTGGTATGAAGGGATCATATGGTAGCATATTCCTCTGTCTGTAGCTATCTTGGTAGAAAGTACTGTTATTCCAGTATAACTGTATCCACACTAAGGTATTTGTACAGTATTGTTAAATGGTACATCTTTATAGTGTAGACAAGGCCTTAGCTCCTGACTCAGGCCTCAGGGTCTGATTTGCCTCTGACTTGCACCTTCTGTAAACACGTACCCCTGTGCAGTGAGTAGTAATTAAGCATGGGCCTGATCCTCCTCTCACTTACACTAGTTTTACACCCATGACATTTCAGTGCAGTTATTGCTGACAGCATAAATTAGAGGAGTATCAAGCTCTACCACTCTGATCTGGTAGAGACTGACACTTACTTTGCACAGGTGTGAATAGCACAAGCATTCAAGGCAGAGGAGTCTCAGGCCCTGGCTCAAAGCCCGGCTCCTTTTCTCCAACTTGTTCTGCTGTTTGGGTGTAAGCAGCTGTAGAGTGTAGCGAGGAGTTTACCTCTTGGTGTATGTATGCTGAGGCAGGGCCCTACATCCAGTCGCAGAGGGCTTTCTTGCTAATGAGGCCATAGGTTCATGGTCCGCTAGCTCTGCAATATGCACTGTCATTTGTTGCCCTCTTTCCCTTACTTAGTGATGACTGAATCACTGCAGCACAAGTTATAATTAGCAAAAGTGTGAAACTCAGAAAATAATTGACAAAATCCTTGCGGCTCTCAAAAAGCTTGGCTTGTTATTATTATTTTTAAATCTCATTTTCACAAAATGATTCCAGCTAATCTTCACCATCTGCATAACAAGTATAATCAGCAAGCCAAAATTAAAACATCTGCAACCCCTGCCCTTGGAATCAATCACAAATTAAAACTGAAAAGAGCCTGTTCTAGTGGGGGGAAAAATCTGCATTAAAAATCTGAAGGCATCTGTTGCTTCTATTAATCTCCCTCCACCAAGGCTAACTATATGCTCACCAGTTAGAAAGAGCACAGACAAATGTTGTAATTAAATGACTTTGTCAGTGCCTCTTTATTTGTCTTCATCAAGCCTTCATCAAGTAAATGCTTGTTTAACAGCCCTAGGGCCCTTTTCCAGTGTGGTGCGAGGGGTTTATGAAATTATGGTGGGGCAGAAATGCTCCACAAGCAGGAAAGTCAGAGATAGTGGTTGTTCTGCAGTATGATCATGGAAGCCACACTGTGCAAATACCACGTGGCTGGATCACCATGGATCTGGGGGAGGAAACCTGGGAAGCAGCCATTGTGCATTAAGGGTATGTCTACACTGCAAAAACAAACAAACAAACAAACAAAACAAACTGACCCCAACCAAACCCAAAACTCACAGCCGCAAGTCTCAGAGTCTGGGTCAACTAAATGGGCTCACAGGGCTCATGCTATGGGGCTAAAAATAGCAATACAGATGTTTCTGCTTGGGCTGGTGCCCAGGGTCTGAAACCTGGAAAGGCAGGAAAGGTGGCAGAGCCTAGGCTCCAGTCAGAGTGGGAATGTCTACACTGCTATTTTTAGCCCCATAGCCCCATGAGCCTGAGTCAGTTGACCTGGACTTGAGACTTGCTACCCCCATTATTAATAGTATTTTTTTTTGGAGCGTAGATGTACCCTAAAGGTGGGATTTTCTACAGCCCTCAGCATTATCTAACGCTGCTCTCATTAAAATCAATAGTAAAATGCCCATTGACTTTAACAGGCTCAAAGCAGGGAGGGATAGCTCAGTGGTTTGAGCATTGGCCTGCTCAACCCACGGTTGTGAGTTCAATCGTTGAGGGGGCCGTTTAGGGATCTGGGGCAAAAATTGGGGATTGGTCCTGCTTTGAGCAGGGGGTTGGACTAGATGATCTCCTGAGGTCCCTTCCAACCCGGATATTCTATGATTACTATGAAAGTTAGGCAAAGGCTGAGCACATTTGAAAATCCCACCCTAAACACTTCCCTCACACACGGGTGTTATTTCCAGTGGCAGGTAATGCTGCTGATGCGCAGACCTGTGCTCTAACTCCTAGGCAATGAGTTAACTACAGTGTTTGTAGCCAACCTCATTGGTTTCCTGGGCCAATTGGTGGCTTGTAGCTGGTCCTCCTTCTGAACAATTCTTAAATGACATTCATTCTGTGGGAAGGACAGTTTTTCAAAACAGTTGAGACAGTACCGCATTACCAGGTAGCTGAGAAATTCTGAATGAGTTTTATATTTATATGTGAGGTCCTTTTCTTTAATGCAAATAGTTCACCTGCTGAGCGGGAAATGGGGGTTTTACACAGCTTGGAGACCAACCTGCCCTAACGTGTATTGTATAAATTAGTCTGTATTTCTTCAAATAAGTATATCACAACACAATGGATCACCCCACATCTATCTCCACTGCAGAGCATACAGTTCTAAAGCTCATTAAAAGTTCTTGCATAGCATAAAGTACATGGGGGGCCCAGAAATAGCAGAAAGAAGAGGATGGTTTTTCAGCATGGATCACCTTGAGGCACATCTTCCTTTCCCATTTGCAAAAGCCTGAAATTATTTACTCCAGAATGTGTGTAGGAAAGTGATATTACCCAAATAGGGTAATGGGGAACTTTAAACTTTTGAGACCGGACAGATCAGAAAGAAGACAGGATCCGGTCTCAAAAGTTTAAAGTTCCCCATCTATAATCAGTGATTTACATGCCACCCACTTCCATCCCATAAACCCACCTAGTACCAAGAGAACTCTGGTACGTAACATAACAAGAATTCAGCTGAACAATGCCCACCTGTTTCTGGTGGAAGTTCCAGAGGTGGGTTTAACAAGTAGTAAGGAACTGCCTCATCTTTGTGGACAACCCTCGACAAACAGATGCGTTACCGCTATGTTAGACCAGAAAACCATCAGTCTTTAATCACACAAAGAATGCCATAACAGCATCAGTTTCAACCAGTGGAGGCTCAGATCAGTTAATAATAAAATAAATAATAATAAAAGTTCATGCACATATATTTGCCCAGCACTTATAAGTATCTGGGTGTCCAAATATGTATCATGTTAATACTGATACATATATGGTGCACATTTGGCACCATGATTTCAGGCTCCATCTACTGAAAACATGGGTCCTTTATCATCCATGGTTGATTTAAACTTGTCCCCAGCAAACAGCACAAAGTCCTTTGGAAAACCCTAAACAGTCAGGTAATTAAACTGTAGATACCCAAAGAGAGAGCTGGAAACTACAGACTAACAACAAACCGTAAAAGATACAAGGTTCAAGACTGAGAGCACAGGAGACTGTTTACACACAGAATAGGTGCAGCATGCATAATTGTTGTGCAGGCTTCCACATGCAGCCCCTGTCAATGTGCTTCAAGCTTAACTATAGAGACCAGCTCTTGAGTTGAGAGATTAGTTCAGTCTCTGTTCTCTCCACTGAGATTACTAAATAAATAGCCAATTATGATGGTTGGTTTGGGGTTGTGGGCATCTGTCTATTAGGATTGGACTAAGAAAACA
Organism: Natator depressus; assembly: GCF_965152275.1. Lineage (NCBI taxonomy): Eukaryota > Metazoa > Chordata > Testudines > Cheloniidae > Natator > Natator depressus. The sequence goes on along the minus strand of NC_134242.1, from coordinate 41,007,504 downwards.
CCAACACTTTTCACATCAAACAGTTGTCAGCTGGTAAGAATTTTCAGTAGCTATGGACCTGGGCTGAATTCAAATTAGTGACCTAGATGTGAAAGGCTGTGTATCCTATTACAAATCTGTTGAGCCACCCTGTTGCCTGAAACTATGGATTTAGTGACCCAGAACTAAATTAAATAGAAGCAGTACAATGAATGTCAGATTTGCACTCACTCATCCAAACATATTATGATATTACAGCACCACAGAAAGATGTTCTGTTGTTGAGATAACTGTGACTGTTTAGTTACTGGATTGTTCTTAGAGGACTTACTGTCCTACTTCTGGAAAAATTACCAGGATTTTAGAAGTGAAAGAAGTAATTACAAGAATGAGAATTATTTTTATTTAACTCTGGATTGAAAGGCAAGAGACCTTAAAACATGCAGAAGTGTTTCAATGTTAGTGTTAAAGGATGTGTTTGCCTTAGTTAACAGTGCACAGAAACGCACTTACATGGCAGTGTCAAGCAGTCATTACATAGCTTTTAAAAAACCCAAATAGCATAATAGCACAGTGTGGAACCGGTTGGACTTTCTGGTTAGCTTACTTTTTCTTCTTAAATACTTGATGGCACACCTGGTCTTCACATGTCAGCTCCTACAGCATTAAAACAATTGGTAAGTATATATTATTCTGAGCTATATTTCCCATCTACAGCACCCCCCTTGAAAAATCACTGTAAGACCAGCTGAACCACAACATCAAGAAGAGTGTTGCTTATTTTAAAAAAAGCAGTATGTTCTATGGAGCCCTAATTAGCTGACATGCATTGCAGGTTGTGATAATTAGATTTTGACACTTGAGTTTTAAAAAGTATAAAAATGAAAAATGCATTGAAATGGCTCTGTAATGGTGTGGCTTTGCATACTCTATTATTAAAACAACATACTATAATTTATTAGAAGCACTGAAGCAACAAGGGAATTACAAAAAGAGGGTGGAGGGAAGTCTCAGAAAGGATGGGTACAAGGCCAATAGTGTTTCAAGAGACTCATACACCAGCCCACTAGGTCCTCCTGTTTCCAGAGATCTCAGTTTGAATCCTGGTGCCAATAATGAGAACTTTCATTAATGGAATTATTGGCAAATTTTGAATTTATATTGTAATAGGGTAGTAGAAGTCTGTCTGTCAGCTGGGTGACAGTGGTTTCTGCTTAGATTGAAGAAAACAATAGTATTTTTTTTATTAATCTGATTGACCTTCCAGTGGTAGTTAGATGGCCATCACAACCATCCAGAGTGTAAAATGTGGCTTATATAACTGCACAAAATTAATTCTAACAAGAAAAGACTTCAAGGCAGATCCTCAGCTGGTGCAAGTTTTCATTGCTTCACTTCAGTCAATGGAGCGATGCCAATTTCCACCAGCTGAGGATCTGGCTCTTCATGTGATAAATAGAGGAGACATGCTAAAAAGAAAATATTAATACATACTGTCCATCAAATAGATAACTTTGAGCTCTGTATTATAGCCAGCAATCCAGTTCTAGGGTGAAGAAATTCATATTCTGATAGGCAAAATAATTCCTAACTATCTATACAGATCCAAATCTGGTGAAGTTAGTATTAAACTACTCACTAAAAGCTGTGTGATTCTGCCTGTTACTGTCTCTTTCTGAGCCCATAACATCCAGCATTACCATGCACAATTTACCAATTGTTCTTCTTGGGACTCCAGTGTTCCTCCGTATGCTCTCATTTCTTTTTCCAGATGTCATTGACTGCTTATTTTCTTTACAGGCCCATATGGCATCTCTCCGGCTTGCTGCATTTCTCTTTGCATCCCCGTTTACTAACTCAACTGTTTGACTTTTTTTTTTGTGGGGCGGGAGCGGGAGCAGTAGCACAAGATAACTACACTATAGATTGCTCACTAGGTTTCCCTGTGTATTCTGGGAGAGTTTTTTCTCATCTGGATAACTGCATAGTTCTTGCTAGAACTCATTTTTTGGAATGACAAAAAATATTTTTCTTACAGGTTTTATTCAGCATATAAATGCTGTGGTTTATTTTTAGTATTTACTCAAAATGCGGAAGGAATTGGATGTGCTATGTAACTGGAAGGGTTAAGGGCTGTAGTGCAGTGAACTGGACCAAAAGTCACTGTAGGTTTGTGGTTTATTTAGGAAGTAGGTGGAGACAAATTAAACAGCCGGGGTTCTGGTAGAGAGGGGTTTTTAGAGTTTAGGTATCAGAGCTGTGTGAGTAAAATGAATAAGAAAAATCCTTGGAACTATAGTAACTATACTATTCCACAGTCTCTGTTACATTCTATAGTCATGAAAGTCAGCTCTTACCAAATGCAGTCTATCTCCTTCAATCCAGTGTGTCCAGCCTCTGTTTTTCTTCTCTCCCTTCTGGACACATACTAATTTATCACCATCCCAAATCACGAGAGTCTGCAGCGATCAAAGGATTAAATCCAGTAAGTTAACTAGGGATTTTGGAAAACATCGAAACACACCAGAACTAACAATGAGGTAGCATAACTGCAGTGTGTGATCAGAAAATCCCACCTGCTTGTCTGAAGACACTAGTGGCCCAAAAGCCCCTTAGTATAAAGTGCTTTATGTTGTCACCTTGTAATTATTTCTTCAGATACCATGATACAGACCATATGTGTGCAAAGGAGGGGGAATGAGTTAATTGAATTTCTGATGCTGTTTATAATCTTTTTTTATTAATGCTTTCATATAGTGAGAAAAGAAAAATACAGTTTTCATATGCAGTGCTATTCTATAAAGTGCAATAACTGGAATGCTATGGATCATAGTGACTAGTGCAGCATTAACACCGCCTCTGTCTGTACATAAAACAGACAGACAGAGAAAAAATATGTAAATGACACTTGGTACAACACAGTTATAATTTATTTTATAGCATCCTTCAGGCACTGTAACCAAGAGCTTTAAAGCCAGAGCAGTCATATGTTTTCACAATGAAATTTAAACTGAGTATTTTGTTAAAGGGCGAGAATGGAGGCATGGCTTGGCTGCTGGTACCACTCCCTATCATGCTGACAAATATTGTCTCATTGATGGGGGTGTATAAGGAAACAATCTATTGTCTTGTTTTATATTTAGAGCATAGGCTCTTTGGGGCAGGAACAGTCTTGTTGTTCTGTACGTCACCTAGCACAATGGGGTCCTGGTCCAGGCCTGGGGCTCCTAGGTACTATGATGATACAAAAAAATAATAAATGAGTTCCAGGTAGAATGGGCACCAGAGGCAGGGGTGAATGAATGACCTAAGCCCCCTCCACCTCCCACAGTGCAGAAGGGATAGAGACAAGCCAAAACTGGAGAAGTGGAAAGTGTTGTGGCTGTAGGTGCATGTAGTTGGAGAGAGAAGAGGAAATGAATCCAGAGGCAGAGTTCTGGAAACCTCAAGGGCAATTTTAAATTAGAACTGGAGACTAATAGGAAACCAGTGAACGTGACTCTCCACAATCTCTAGATTTAGGGAAAGAGAGAAAATGGCATATCCACAGCATTCTGGACTCTCTAAAGTTGAGAGAGGGATTTAGGGAGACTGTGAAGATGGAACATCATTCGTCAAAACAGGAAATGATTAAGACATGACTAAAATTACAGCACAGTACAGTCAGAATCAAGATAAGGATAATGTCGCCTAAGACTAGCAATAAAGTTTTCTCCACTACACAACAATTTATACAGGGGAAATGATATCAGGTAGCAATCATTTAGATAAGAGATCAGGTGGAATTATAATGTTGCAACAAGGAAGTCCAACTTGTCCCAAAATAAGGGTTGTGAGATAAGAGGAGAAAAATAAGGTTACAGAGAGTTCAGTGAAGACAATTTTGTTCACAGATGAGATTGCTGATGGCTTTGACACAGGGGAAGGAGAGTGGGGAAGGTTATAGATGGACCAGGTTGTAGATGGATCAGTGGAGACTTGTGTGAATTGTTTTAAAGCAGTAAAGCTGTTTAGTACCTCACCATGCTCACTGTAGAAAGGGCTGGGGAGAAGTGATAAAGGTTAAAGCAGGGGATTTGGAAGCCTAGAAAGGACATTATAAGCCTGATTATTCTCTGACTTACACTGTTGTGAATCAGAAGTAACTCCAGAAGAGCTACCTCACGTGAAACTGGGGCAAGTGAGAACAAAAGCATGCCTATGGGTCAAACAATGCCTTCAGTTAAACCCATGCAGCTCCTCTGGGGGATTCCATGAGCGCAGATAAGGACAGGATTTATCTCTATATGCTGCCTACTTCCTCTGTGAGGACTAATGAGACAAAGTGGGTCTTGCTGTCAGTAAGCTTTGAGCTGTGCGACCATCTCTCCAGAGGCTGACAGCAGGATCTGAGTTCAGAGATTAAAGCTGTTTACTGGGATAAGTTGATGATGCAGAAGTAGGTGTAAGGTCAGAGAGGAGCAAGTTAGCCAAGAGCTGAGGAAGAGGGTAGAACTGGTTACCAGCTGAAGAGCTGGCATGGATAGGATCAACAAATGATAACAGAAAGAGAGGTGAGTGGCTGTTTGGGGCAGGTTTTCAAAGGCCCTTTGCATTGTTGAAAGTCTCTGTTACATGTTTTCAGGGGATGTTAGGGGAATAAAACTGATGGCAGTATTGGTAGAGGAAAGCAAGGGTGTGTTCAGTAAATGAATACACCAAATGGTTCAGGCCATGATCCCTTAAGAGGTCTTTTTGCAGAACTCCCACTAACTTCCATGGGAATTCCACATGTAGAGGGCTTACAGGAACAGACTCAGATAGAACTGGCAATTTTAAAATAATGTGGAGGGGAAAAAAGCCTTAGTAGTTTTAAAGTGCAACTTCAGCAGCAGCTAAATTATATGTGACAAAATATACTTCCTCTCTTTACTTTTAAATATAGAACACTACAAAGAGGTTTATCATAGAATGACAGGAAAGATTCCTTGCTAGAAAAAATGTAATTAGTTATTGCCCTCACAAATCTGGGAAACCTTCCTGATTTGCCTATAAAATAAATATTTGCAATGTGAAAGAAAAATGCAAATTACCTGCACTTTAGAGACAAACATTCTCTAATATCTGTAAATTGCTTTCCATTATTTTTAGTCAGGAAATTTACAGAACTCCTTGCCCTGTTTTTAACTGCAGTGTACATGGAAATCAAATACTAAGTGTATACCTGCACAACTCGGTTGTCAAGCCCCTTGGTGTATTCTTCAAATGCCACTCCCACAGTGTAATTCAGTTCATAGTTTCTGAGAGTGCTCAGTGTTTTTGTCTTAAAATTGACTCCATCTTGAATAATTTCCTTCGTTTGTTTCAAGTGTCCTGCAATCTTACGAGTGGCAAAATCAATGCCTATCAACAAACAAAACATAAGTACCTAGCCAAATTCCAACTTCTGGTACAAAGATGCAAAAGATAGATACTTTTATATATACACCAAAACTATGAAAACTACAGTATGAAAAGCATTTGCACATATAATCCTCTCAATTACAGGTAAAACAAGGTGGAGTTTTCTAGAATTGGCTGACATTTCTCACTTGAAACTTTTTTTTAATGACAAAAAAGGTCTTTTTTTTTTTAATGAAAAATTGAGGAAAGTTTGTGTTTTTTCAAAAAGTGTTCTAATTTTTTGATGAAAAGCCTGTTTTTTTTTTTTCAGTTTTGGGTATTTTTCCACCTTCATATACCCCTCTCCTTTTTTCCAGTGACAAAATGAAGGGCAAGGGGAGGCACAAAGTGGGAGAAAAACTGAAAATCTCCAAGATTTTCAGTATTCGTGTTTTTGGAAAAAATAAAATTTCCATTGCTTTCGGTGAAAATTTTCAAGAAAACAGTACCGCTCCAATACTGCTCTTTGACCAGGTTTCCTCATATCTATAGAAGGATCTCAGAATGAGTGCAGTAGATATGCAGTAGATATGCAGTGAATTTTGGCATGTATCTTTTATTTTACCATAATCATAGATTATTGTTTGGGACTGTGTGTAATCTGTGGAACTGATTGCATTTATATTGACCCTGGGACTATACTGCATGTGATTTAACAGCCATCTGTAAAAGCCATTATCCCCCTTATTGTAAAGTAGTTTGAATCAGAATCATATTCATTAGGAAACCCTTTGCAGAAATGATGCTTGCATATAAATGAGTAAACAAATAAGAGCTATATTCACTAATTGTCCCTAGGAAAGAATGTTAGAAACAAAAATCAAAGTTGGTCAGACTTTAAAGGACAAAAATGGATAGAAAAAGATTATTTTGCAGCTTCCATATGGGTAAAGGATGGAAAGTTAAAAACAAAAAGGCAAATAGCCAAAGAATACTGCATTTGACGCCCTCTTTAATATTCAGTCAGCATTTTGTGCCTGATCCCCTTTACCATTCCGTACTCTGTTCATGCTGAAAACTAACATAATATAAACAACTACTTGCAACTGAATGCCCTGAAAGATATGTCAAATATATTACCATCATGACACAGTTTACCCTAGACAATACACTTAATGCCAGCTGCATTGCCAGGTACAATAAATATCTGACCATTTGGCAGTGAATCTTGTTATGGTGCTATATGCAAATGAAATAATCTAACATGTTTCTCTCAGAGACTGAAAAATAGTGTGGCTTGTTAACCATCCTTGAGCTTTTTCACATACAAATTAATCATTTTCGTCTCGGCACAACCTTGTACAAATGGAGCCCATTTTCTTTTGGTGGATTCATTATGCTACTGCTAAGGCAGTAATTGAATTGAGTGAAAGGATTGGCTGGAAAACAAAACAAAAAATGTTACTTTAACATAGGAAATAACGTTCATATTCAAGTATTTATACTCAAGGGTTCTCAAGTATATTTCTTTTGTTGCTGTGGATTAAAGGTATCTCTGGGTCTGATTTATAGCCAGGTAACAAAGTTTAGGTCTCTCGGAGGAACGAAGTCTAATTTTCCAAAGGAATGCTATTTCTGACTAATCTATTAATCTTGCACTACTGCAGAAAATCAGGGGAGGTTTTATTAAACACATAACACATTTTGAACAATACAAGCAATAAAGATGAAATATGGTTCTATTAGATTAGATTGAAATACTTCGTAACATGCTTATGAAAAAGTTAAAGTTTCTGGCTTAAAGGGCAAAATGATTTGTTAATTAAGGTATAGGAATGCATATGTAGCAATTATAAGGATGAATGAACCTCAAAAAGTTCAGCTTCATTGTGCTTTGGACCTGAACTCCTTAATTCTTAGAATACCAACCAAATGTAAAATCGGGAGAAACAGAGCAGAAAAATCTCTTTTCACTATTTCCATATAATTTCTTTTTCATTGATAACATAGTAAGTGAGGGACAAATTCTCAGTACCACACACAGAAATACACATCTAGATACTGCTTTGTGGCAAATTAGGTAAGGCACTTTTCACTAGCACTGAAGTGCAGTGCATAAAACCTGGCCAAAAAACCCACAGAACAAAGGGCCTGATCCAAAGCCAATTGGTGTAAACATGGCTCTCACTCTGTAACCTCACACCAAGTTTCTTAGGGGGAGGCTATCTTTAAACTCCATCAGGAGGTTCAGTAGGCACATCTCCAGTGGAGGCAGTACAGGAGATGTAATGAATCAGCCTGTCTCCCAGGCAAAAAGTCCCTGTCCCAACCTAGTCTGGGCCTGCCCATTCACTGTACTGCACCAACCGCTTCTGAGCCACCCAGCAGATCAGGAATTGTGGGTGGCTTAAATTTCTGCGAATCCTTCTTCAAGTGGACTTCTCAGTGCTGGGTTCCTGTGGTCCTATTTCCACCTGAGGGGCCCAGGGGCTGAATCAAGCCCTTTATTTTATAGTCTAATGTGTCAAACACCCCAGAGAAATCCAGTAAGATAATTTTAGGATGGTTTCAGTCAGGTATCCTGTTCTCATCACTAACTGAAATAGTCCTGAGGATGGAACGGAGATGTGACTAAAGCACTGCTATTAGTTATGATACAAAAGGAAGCAGAGAATTGGGAAGCCCATTGCTTATTGTAGCAGGATCGGGATTAGAATGTTTAAAGATGAAATAATACACATCCTATGGGAGTGAGGCACCAAGCGCCTATTTAATTTCAATGAATATCTCAGTCTCAATTTCAGAGGGGAAGTACCAATCTAAAGAGAGATATTAATAATATTATTACCAATTGCTGGCCTTCTTGGTAAAAGTTTTTAAGAAGAGTAGATATGAGCAGTTATGACCCAACTGACAGAATCAATACAACAATATTAGCAGATGATACCCAAGGGAGAGTCTAGGAGAGGAGAAGGGAACTGAGTGTTGAGTGACATTACAACCAGATTAAAAGACTTCGTAAAACTCTCAGTCCTGTTGGAAGAGAGACTCATACTCTTCAAGTGCATGCCTAGACTAGCCTATAAGGAAGAAGGACACTTAAACAATGAAGAGAATTTGTCAGTCACCAAGAATGACAACAATATTAGAGCTCTTTTAGCTGCTTTTCCCAACAGTACATTTGTTCAGAGATCACTTTTGAGTTGAGTAGAAAGGATTTTCCATCCCTCGTGTAGTCTTGCCAGCATCAAGCACTCAAAAGTCATGAGTCCACCCACTCCAAATAATGAGATTGGCTTATAATCATGATTTTAAAATAATAATAAATGTTGGGCTCTTTTTATCAGCCTCCTGGTTCTGAGCCTCTAGGGTGCTCTCATTTCACATTTTCAGGCTGTCCTCTGCAAAAATGAGGGCTATTTTTCCCTACCCCCAAAAAATGAAAGCTGAGATTCTCAGATCCAGTAGGTAAGACTTTAAGAAAAATACTAAATATCATGAAACTCGCATGAGTCAGACCCCTTAGGTATCCATAATGTCCTATAGGGTTAAGATAGTTTTATCTGCATGCAAACTAAAACATCTGAAATTACATTTGTATTGAAAAGATCAAATATAAAATGGTCCTCAAGCTAACAGAAGACAATTATCCCTTGTAAAACTTTTACACTGTCATTATAATAATTGAAGACACTAATGTGGGGAAAACACAGAGTGACACTGGCATTACTAGGAGCTTGGTCTCCATTCACATTTCCAGCTCTCTTAATGTGCTGCTTGCACTAAATTAACTTTCTTTCAGTGTTCTTTTAACATCTAAATAAGGATTCTATTTGTTAATAACTTTAATTTTCTTGCTGTGGAAATATGCTCCCATAAAAATTGTTAGAAGGTTCATTACTATGTAAACTTTTTACTATACCTGTTAGTTCAGTTACAGTTTTTGCTCCACTGCTATGGAGTATCCTGTTACTTGCTTGGGAAGTCACTCAATTTTATCTAGACATATTATAGCAAGTGTATGATTTTTTAATATTACTGCCAGAAACTCTTATCCCCAAAACATATCAAAGGAGTAAGACTGCTCTACTATTAATTTTTTTTAAATAGGCATGATTGATAAATAAAAGCTCTTGTCCCAATATCGTATTTTTTTCATTTACCTAAGGCAACCATGTAACCGTTGAAGTTTTCATTGGATTCCATTTCCCATGTTCCATTGTAATCGGCAGGCATGCTGGCTAAGAAGGGCAGATCAAATGCTGAGCCTGGAAGCAAGTTCTGCAGAGAGAATGTGTTATAACTGTCCTTTTTATATCTTCCTTGGATAAAGTTTATGATTTTCCATATAATAAAGTCTGAAGGTCGGAGATATAACCCGACAGAACTTTGCTTCATTAACAAAGTTCAGGAGGACAGCAGACAGGCCAGGAATGGGTTTCTGAAGCAAGAACTAACAGAGAAAGGTATTTTACAGTGACCTTTGTAAAGAACAGCAATCTCATATAGACATTCCTTTGAAACATGTGCACCACAATGTCAAACTGTGCAACCCAATGTAAGTTCTCTTTTTCAATTCACTTCTCCTACATACAATAAGCCCCAATTAAGAGCCTGGCCTTGCATATTTCATGTGCCCTAACTCCCATGTGAAGTTGGTGGAAGTTTTGGATGTATAATGAATGCAAGATTGGGCCATTAAAGAGGAAATCCCTATTTTTAAAAGAGAGAATATTTATGATTTTATTTTATTTTACTTCTCAACTTTATATTCCAATGTATTAAAATAGAGTTCAAAGATATTCCTGTTTTCCCTCCCCAAATGTCCCTTTTTATAGATGTCAGATGTTGGCAAATATGCATCAGGCATAAATTCACTTGAATACATTTCATTTAACTGATTGTACAAGTCACAGGGCGCCTCTCAAGCTACCCTGGGAGCAGCACTGTCTAGCCCATTTTTAAGCCTGTTTCTTTTTCATCAAGTGCATCTTTAATCCTGGATTTCCAACTGGGGCAGGATTACAGCACAGGTGTACAGCAGGAGGGGCTTTTCACAGAATTTTTCTCTCTCCCCCACATTCTCCCTCTTTGTTTACCTCATCTTCATAGTTATATATCATCCCCATTACTAAGCCAATTACCTCATTAACCCAGTAGTTGCTTCCAAGTGTTAGTAATCTCCTCCAGTAACAAGTTGGTTGATTCCAGTTAAGCCTTCAGCCTTCTCTGTGCTGCAGCAACCTCAGTGACCAGGGTACAACAACTCACACTCTGCTACAGTGAAGATATTGAGATAATCTGCAGAAAGTCCCACAAATGCAGGAAAAGGCCAAACTAATGCAGCTAGGGTGCATTTTAGGCAGTCACTTCAATTAGCCTGATTTTGGGCTTTGGGTTAGACTCTTTCAGAGTCAGATCAAAAGTCTGTGTTTCAATTTTGAACCTCACAAGATGCACCTACTCAGAACTGAAGACAGACTGTACAATTTTTACTCCATAGCAGGGGCAAGGAGGAGCACAATGAGTCATGGAACTGTGTAGCTGATGGTACCTCAGCAGACCTCGCAGCTGTACTCTGAAGGCACCTTTTCTTTCCAGTGAGGCCCTGTCAAGGTTCCTCCCCCACTCTGAACTCTAGGGTACAGATTTGGGGACCTGCATGAAAAACCTCCTAAGCTTATCTTTACCAGCTTAGGTCAAAACTTCCCCAAGGTACAAAATATTCCACCCTTTTGTCCTTGGATTGGCCGCTACCACCACCAAACAAATACTGGTTACTGGGGAAGAGCTGTTTGGACATGTCTTTCCCCCCAAAATACTTCCCAAAACCTTGCACCCCACTTCCTGGACAAGGTTTGGTAAAAAGCCTCACCAATTTGCCTAGGTGACTACAGACCCAGACCCTTGGATCTTAAGAACAATGAACAATCCTCCCAACACTTGCACCCCCCCTTTCCAGGGAAATGTTGGATAAAAAGCCTCACCAATTTGCATAGGTGACCACAGACCCAAACCCTTGGATCTGAGAACAATGAAAAAGCATTCAGTTTTCTTACAAAAAGACTTTTAATAGAAATAGAAGTAAATAGAAATAAAAAAAAAAATCCCCCCTGTAAAGTCAGGATGGTAGATACCTTACAGGGTAATTAGATTCAAAACATAGAGAACCCCTCTAGGCAAAAACCTTAAGTTACAAGATACACAGACAGAAATAGTTATTCTATTCAGCACAATTCTTTTCTCAGCCATTTAAAGAAATCATAATCTAACACGTACCTAGCTAGATTACTTACTAAAAGTTCTAAGGCTTCATTCCTGGTCTATCCCCGGCAAAGACAAAATATAGACAGACACACATACCCTTTGTTTCTCTCTCCCTCCTCCCAGCTTTTGAAAGTATCTTGTCTCCTCATTGGTCATTTTGGTCAGGTGCCAGCGAGGTTACCTTTAGCTTCTTAACCCTTTACAGGTGAGAGGAGATTTCCTCTGGCCAGGAGGGATTTTAAAGGGGTTTACCCTTCCCTTTATATTTATGACAGGCCCACTGAAGGGGAGTCACAGTCTGGTGGACAACAACAGGGCTGTCAAATCAGGACTACTGCACAGGACAGTAAAGACCTCCCTGGAGTCTGGGGAGGATGGACATAAGGAACGTGGTGTCATGCTGTCTGGAACGGCTCATGACCATGAGTGTCTACCTCAAGGCAGACTGTCAAAAGCAAGTCAGACACCCCAGTTACTATTATTAGATTTCACCAAGCCAGTAACAAATGTGAACTCCTGGATCACTAGAACAGTCTCACCATGGAAATCACAGACAGTCCCCTTAGACTCTCTAGTCTATCTTGCCACCCAGACAAACTGGACTTAGTGATACATGGTCACTAACACGAAAAATCCCACAATATTCAGGTTGCTTCCAGTCCCAAGAGACCAGTCACTTACGCCAGATCAGTTGGTGCCCTAGATCTTACACCAAAGACAATGCCTGTAGCCAATCCTGTAATAAGCTATCTACAGATTTATTAACTAGGAAAAAAGAAATAAGAGAGTTATTTACAGGTTAAAGCGAGCAAACATATACACACAAATGAGTTATTATCTAAATCCTACAAGTGACAGAGTTGCCGTGATCTGTCAATTCAAAGTGTCTTTCAGGGTGGACCCAAGAAATAACCCCTGGGGAGCTTTGGCTTCAGTTTGGTGTCTCTAGCCCTGTGAGAGTTCAAAGAGTGAAGAGAGATGGAAAATTTTCCTGTGTCTTTATTTCCTTCATTCAGCTTCCAAGTCTGCAGAACAAGATTCCTTGGATCTAGTATTTCCCAGGTGTGATAGGGCCATTAATCAGTCCTCTGTATAGCAATGTTCCTTGATGGCCCATCTGACTTTGATAGTCCTTCTGGACAGGCAGGGGGATGATTCCTGTGCCTGGGTTCACAAGTTCAGACCAAACATTTTCAAAGTTATAAAGCAAAATTTACATATTTTCTTATAGCCTGAAATACTGACATGACAAGTGAAATTAATGCCTGCAGCAACTTACAAGCATTCCATAGCATCTACACACTAAATACAGGCATGACTAAAACCTATTTTGAGCAAAACTAATATACAAGTCAACTGGTCTGGTTTCCAGCTACGAGTTGTCAGTTCCTAGTTAATGCCTGCAGCCTGGGCAAGAGCTGGCATCTGGCCTGATGTTGTCACATATGGATTCTTCCGCCCTCCACATCCCTAATAGTTTGTGCCCTGCCACATCTCTGTTCATTCCTAGCATCTCCCTTGGGCCATCTCACTTCCATGTCTCTCCACCAATCTGTTCGTTCTCCATATCTCCTACTCCATGGCAGTCCGCTCCCTTAGTGGATGGGTGACATGAGGTTGCGAGGGGATCACAGATATGCCGATGGCCTGGGGCAGAGGGAGTTCAATGCTTCCGTGCTGAGGCATCACTGATGGAAGGACTGTCCTAGTGCTGGTGTCTTCTGTCTATTAAGCTGCAGAGCTGTGGGGAGCCGTTGGTACACAAAGCCTCAGTGCAGAGACAGTTGCTCCCATAGCAGTGCTACCCCAGTATGGCAGGGAGCCTAGGCAGCAGTTGTTGGAGCTGAGTGTTTCCACATAAAGACAGGGCCTCACCAAGGGCTCTACATGGTGTTGCTGCCTCCAGGAGCCAAGGTAGCAGCAATGACGGAGCCCTTCAAGAGCTAATGCCTCAGTGCAGATTGATGTTCCCCCAATAGGCCTTTTGTACAATTCACTTCTTTCCAACCTGGCTTCCCATCCACACAACTTTCCACCGGGCTCACTACATCTCCCCTATTCAGCTCTCCTCACTGCATCACTCAGTTGCTGTGATTTTAGTTAACAATTAGATTTACAAACATCAATTTTCCTTTAACAAATCTCTTTGCATATAATTTCAAAACATTTCTCTGTTTTTTTTTAGTTTTATTCCTTAGTTTTCATTGTGTTTATCATTTCCAGAGATGAAGCTAGTTATCAGGCAGTGGTTTAAAGGGTTTGGGCTAAACATCAAATCCTATTGGTTTTCCTCCTTCGGTAAGGGAGGACTTCCTGTTAGGGGTCAGGGGCTGGAAGGGTTAGTCCACAAGCCTGAAGGGCAAGGGTTTAGATCATAACAATTTCTGTTATACTGTCATTTCCTGTGACATCATAGCTAGTATTGCCACTTCCTGTGATATCACAATCCCATATTTTATGTCTCTATGATTCTCTTATCTCATCCATCAATCTCCCTGACATTTGCTAGGGTCAGTATGCTACTCAGGGGAATGCAGTGCCTGTGGGAACACAGTAACTCAGGGATGGATTTACAATGTGGCTTCTCCCACCTGGGCTAGACTAATCTGGGCACTCATCACCTGAGTTAACTCAGCAGTGAAGACATATCCTTTATGACACTACCACCTGTTGGATTTTGGAATTAAGAAAGCCATACTCAGCAGCTCCACCTTGCCATGTTATCCGGGGTTCTTGTGGTTGTGTGTGCTGCAGAGGACAAGAAGCCTTGCAGTCATCAAAGAGCAATGAAAAGCAATCCAAGTTTGAAGAGACATGTGAAGTCATGAAAGTTTTAAAAATAACTGCGTATGCAATACTTTCTGAGAACTTTCTGAGAACTTAAAGTGCTTTAGTATGGACATAAGACAATTCCCTGTAATTAAAGTTTTAAATGCTTAAGGAGCTTAACACAGCTAAGGCAACTTAATTGACCTAAGGTCCTAAAGACTGATCAGTTAAGGCAACTGAAGAGGACTCAACACTCACAACTTTCTCTCCTCTCTTCTTTTACTCCCTTTATTTTAAAACAGGGAACTGTGAATGATTTCCTCTTGTCACTTGGCACCAAACACCGTGGTTACTGTCCCACTTGCCCTCTCAGGCTCCGCAGGATTCTATGACAGGGTCTCTTGCCTCAGTAGTACCCTCCTGGGGGGCTGATTTATTACAAACATAGTGCAAATAATCCATAACAAAGGTCCATCATCCCCTGTGCACGTAGTCCTTAAAATTCTACACCATCTAGTCTGTCAACACACCACATACCACACTCTGGCATCTTTCACCGTACCTGGGCTCTTCTTCAGTCCTCTCCAGCCCTTTGGCCACGACAGCCATCCCAGCTCATCCAGATGAAGTCCATCACCATTCTTGCCGACACAAACTCCCCCAGCCTTTCTGCTGTCAGGTTATCATCACTAGGGGAACATCCATCTTCCCCTGTTCGATTATCCTCTCACATCCCAGACAGGCCAGCAGCTAGGTCCTTACTGTGGTCTCCTGGCTCTCAGCTCTCTCCTGCCCTCTGGCTCTCACACTCCAGCACTCCACTACTCACCGGCCTTCAGCCTTCTTTGGCCCATCTCTCCAGTACAGAAGTCAGTTAAACCCCTCTGCTGCTTCCCTGCTTTCAGCCCTCCCCGGCCCTCAATTCAGCTCTCCATTTGGAAGTCATCAGAAACTCCCTTGCTGCCTTCAGCTCTTGTTAGCTTGGGAAGCAGAGCTGGCAAGCCTCTTCAGCTTTCCCCAGGAATCTCCTACATCTTCCTTCTCTCTGGTCCTTTACAGACTCATGTGCTGTCCTGGCCAAATTGGGAGCACCTGTTCTGGAACAGGGGTTTTGGTCCAGATTCATTTAAAGGGGTCAGCCACCGTGTGACAGGTACTTAAATACAAAAACTAACATTAATCCAATATTACGATCGAGAAATCAAGCACACAGAGAAGGAAGTTTGAAAGCAAAGATATTCACCATGTTGTGCATGTGTAATACTTTCTCATCCTATTTTACTTTGTTGAGAGGCAATCTTAATCTCCACAAAGGATGCTGAAAAATTGCAGATGGTTCAGACAAGAAGCACCAGTTATGTGAGACCTTACAATGGGAGACTTAAGGAACTCAATTTATTTAGCATAATAAAGAGAAGGACAAGAGGGATCTTGATCATGGTTTAAGTATCTTTCTGGTGAGAAGATTCCTGACACTAGGGGGCCTTTTAATCTAGCAGACAAAGGCCTGAAAAGATCCAACGGCTGGAAGCTGAGGTTAGATAAATTCAAATTGAAATATTAGACATAGATTCTTAACTGTGAGTGTAATTAATCACTGGAACAGCTTATCAAGGAAATTGGTAAATTCATCATTGCTTGAAGCCTTTAAGTGGAGATTGGATATATTTCTAAAAAATATGTTCTAATTCATAGACAGGATATTGCACTTAAGTAGTAGGGAAGAATAATTTCTTCCAGTGCAGAAATTATTGGGTGAAATTTGATAGCCTGTGTTATGCAGGAGGTCAGACTAGATAATGGTCTCTCTGGCCTTAAGCTCTGATTCTCTGTTGATATTTTAAAATAAATTTAATGAAATATACAGGGTGTTTAACAAGGACAAGTTTTATGCTGCAGGATAAGTTTTAAACTGAATTTCTTTCCTGTGTCTACTCCCTTTCTCAGCCTCCACACTGTATTAATGAATATATACATTTTACTTATATAATACACACAAAAAGTAGGTTAAAAGAACAGGTTGCAAAGTCAAGCACTCAGAAGTTAGTCTGAATTCTGGCATTTCCTATCTGTACAACCTAAATTCATCCCCCTGATGCATATGCACTAGGGTACGATACAATCTTTAATTACATGATCACATACAATTCCCCCCCCCCCCCCGGGCTCCCATTCCCAGTCTCTTCCCCCCTCACCCCACATACACGTTCACATTCCCATGCTCCTTGCCCAGCCAGTACCACTTCCCCATCCTGGCTCCTCATCCAACCTGTCTCCCCTCCCCCTGGCATCCAGTCATTCTCCCCACATCCCCAGCTCCTAGTCTCCCTCTGTTAGGTACAAGAAATAAAAAAAAATGGAATGGCAGCAGGGAGCCCCCTAACAATATATGAGCTCACAGTCCTCTATTGCAACACCAGCATCTGTCAGCTGGTTGGCAGCCACCCTCTATTATGTAACCTCCCTTCCTACCTTATGATGGAATAATGCACATGGAAGCAGACGTATATAAACCAAACAAGGTGTGTTTATTTAGGGGAAACTGAGGTACATAAATGGGAATGGAAAGATGCATAAACATTAACTAAAACTTATTTGCTTTACAGGTACAGTAACTCAGTGAATGTGTGGCCTGAAGCCAAGGCCCAAACTAGTCCCACGTGGAGTATAAGGTAAGTATAACATAAAATATCACCCTTCTGATGGTTACTCAGGACCTCTATCCTTTGGCTTGTACAGAGCCTCAGGAGAGGAACACTGAGGTGATCCTTCGCTGACTTGTCCTCACCGGCTCCTGATGACACAGAGGCAGGTTCCCAAAATGGCAGCTGGGCGCTCACAGGCGGATAACAATGACGGATGGTGACTGTTGTAGATGGTAATGGCTGTGGATGAGCACTGTCCAGAGTCTCGACGCCCTGTGGAAGCAAAACCTGCACACCTGCCTCTCGGATGAGCAGCCCCTAACTGAGGTAACTGCCGGCCTTATATAGATTCTATGGCACCAAACCGCTTAGGGAAGCCCCGTAGAACCCCCGGTTAAATCCAGTCCAGACTGGTACTTGTTTACCGCTTGCGCCGCTACTGACCGTTAAAAAGGGCGGGAAACACTCCAACTGCCCTTCTAATCACATGACCAAATTCTCCATGTTGGGTCACAAAATGGATTTCATAATGGTATGAACAATACAAACACAAACTTTAGGAATTTGCCCCTAACACCTCCTCGGGCTGTTCATCCAATCTCATTCTCCTACCTCTACCCCTACACTGACCTTGGCGCCCATTCTCCTTGCTCAACCAGTCACTGTGTGTATAATGTATGTGCAGTCTGGTCAGCGGTAAGAGCTGTGAGGGGATGCAGCATGCTCAGTGAGGATGGAATCTTTGGAGATTTTTAACTGCTAAATTCTAAATTACTACTGAGCATGTGTGAGCTGAGATTTTTCAAAGGTTTATAGCTTGGCCAAGTTTGGGCAGATTTTCACAGGGGCAGCAAAAGGCACGTCCCTGAACAAACACCGTCCTTCTGCCAAATTCCAAGTCATGGATCCAAACATGAGTGTGCTACAGCTTTCCAAAGAAAAAGTTTCCAGAATTTTTTTAAATGGCAAAACAACATAAATTTCCCTAGTCTTGTTCTTGGAAATGGGTGAAACTTTCCAGAAACCTTCAGCTTGAGGCAAACAGCTGGCATAGAAAATTTCAACCCAAACTGTTAGCATTTCGCAAAGTTATAAGCAACTTACAACAGGGCCTTATAATGGAAAGTGTTGGGCAGTCTTAGCAATAGGCGGTGCTACCATCCCTGCCTATAATATATTTACCTCTCTATAGGGAAAAGGGTATATTCATGGGTGAACAGGATGCTTTGCAATTCATTGTCTAATGGCTAGTTTTTCAGGTCAGACCTGCAGGATTCCTGTGCAATATTCTTTTCAAACCATTCTGGGGACTCACTGTGTTTTAGTGCAGAGAGAAGGCAACTGTCGGAAAGAAACTTCCACCTCCTTTGTGCCTCTGCACAAGTGTCAGGGACAATCACAATTCCTGTGGTTGGGAAGCATGGGGACTGCGCACACACCATGCTTGCCCAGAGATACACATCACCCCAAAGTGGGAAGGACGGAGGCAAGGCCTTGGCCCTGTTGTCTCTACACCAACCCATGGTGTGCCAGGGGAATAGACTGAACCATCCAATATAATGGTGCAAAATGCACAAGTCATTTGCCCTAGGGAGCTTTAGGGATGGATTCCTGGCAGGGGATGATTCAGCAGAGCTCCTTGAGGAACAATCCTTCGCTGAGCCCCTCCGGGATGGCATGGTTGTGCATGGCTCCCTATTTAAGGCAGTGCTAAATGGCACAATCCTGTGTATTAATGTACTTCCTAACAAAGTATCTTTTCTTATGACTACAACACCAGCAAGAACAGTTTTGCACCTTTGTGCTTTGAAATGAAAGAAAGACTTTGTACCTTTTCATTCAGAGCAGCTAGTGGGAGTGCTGAGTAAAGACAGCTCCAGATTCATTTAAAAACCCCTAATGATCTCTAGCTTTTGGAGGTCTCCAAATGTAATATTACCTTCTTTTAGTGCAGCACAGGCACATACAAAAAGAAAGCATTGGCACAAAATGTAGATGTCAGAAGATCTCTGATGATTAATATTAAAATAGCACAACCAAAGTGAAGAGCTTCATTTTGTCTGCAAGATAGGAGCTTGTTAAGAGAGTGATTGATAATTAGAGCAAAATTGCTTTGTAACTTTTGACCAGTTGCTTATTTGTTATCTGTCTATATCTGTTTGTGTTGCCTTTCAAATTGTAAAGCTTCAGGGCAGGAAACTGTCTTCCACTCTGTACAGTGTCTAGCACAATGGGCCCTGATCTTGGTTGGAGTCCTGAGACACTACTGTGATAAACATAATATTAATATCATTTTATAAAAAGATGAGGGCAGAAAATGTCTTTAAGCTCTGGATCCATTTTCACTGACAGATGTGTAAATCTGGAGAAACTACTTTGAAGTCAATGGAGTTACAAAGGTTTGACCCAGAGAAGAATTTGGCTCTGCACCTTCACATGGGGAATGGTGAGCATTTAAGAAACATATAAGGTTAAGTGTCTACAGTCACCTTCTAAAATCAGAGCACATTCCACAAGACAGAGAGACCAGCTTCATGGACAGAGAATTGAAATAATTTACTACATCTTTGGAAGGCATTCTGGCAGATGACAGAGTGGGTAGAGCTAAGTCACATGAGCCAGTGATTGCTGATTCTTCCGATCTGCCTACTGCCTAATAGAGAAATAGAAGAGGCCATTTGAAGGTAGTTGGACTTAGTAAAATTCAAAGAAAATAAATGATCAGATAAGAAGATATTTTTATTTTTCTCACAAGGACGTGAATTGTAGCACAGATGTTTACAATGAGATTTCTGTTTGTCGGATCCTTAATATTACTTAAATAGCATTTTTATAAATTTCATTGTAGGAACTCCCTAAGCATGTCTTTACTTACCCAACAATCTGTAACAGCTTCTTAGGTAAATATGTAATTCAGAAATAAACAGTGACAACTGCTTCATGCAGGTTCTGTTAACACAATATTATTTCAAGCCCCACATGGAAAATTTTAATTTGCTGGTCATTGCTCCAGTAGCCTTGCGATGGTCTGTTGGGTCAGTGCTCCGCCAACTAGAATCATCTGTCCCTGGTGACATTTTGGATTAAATAATCATGCTAATAACTCATTCCCAAATGAAAATAGCTCCTGTTGCTTTATATACATACTCTTCATATGGCAAAGTTAATTTAATTTCTGAACTGACAATATGCCATTGTGGAAATTAAGTGAAAAGTGCCCAGTGCTGTTTGTTGTTTTAATTCCAGTGTTCCTTCCTCAAAAGGAACTCCTGCTGAAGTCAATGGGGATTTATGTGTGGCAGGACTGCAACAATGGGCCACGTTGATTCTTTTTCTGGTTTTCCAGTATGTGTGTTAAAAACAATTGTTTCTGAGCTAACAATTGTTTCTGTGTCAAGTTTCAGCCAAGAGCAAAGTTTTACTGCTGAGTTATAAGACCCAGTAAACAAGGCAATACCATGTGAAGTCAGAAAGACCCTTCATTTTTAAGGTTTAAATTGCCTTCCTATTCTGTATTTGTGTATACATACGAAGAAACAAAGAGGGTTTGCTTGGCCTCTAATGAAAGCCCTTTCCTGTAAAACAAAATTGATTGGTAATTGTGAGAAATAAAATAGATGTATATTGAAGGGCTCATGAAAGCTGCCAGATTGAAAACTGAGGTTCAAGTCTTCTTTCTACAGAACCAATGGTCATAGAAACTACCCCATATGCTGCCCAGACATTTCTGGCACTATATCTCAGACTTGCCCTGCGCAAGGATCCCGTATCACAGTAAGAAGTGTATTCAGTTTCCTTGCTCTTCAGAAGGACTCATTTCCCCATTTTCTTAGGGTAGATTGTGCTGTAGGCACTGTTGGGTGCATTGGAGGGGTACAGAGCAGCTGGAACCAGACAGAATTCCTCCTATAGATTCCCAGGCAGTACACAACCACTACACCACCCTTGGAGATGGTGTAGCATGCTCCCAATCCTTAGCATGCCCTTTGATTTCCCTTTTTAATCATTTAGCATGCCCAGGGACCTCCAGAGGGAGCATTCCTGTGCTCTCCAGTGGAATCTGACAAGACCGAATGCTCTTTTTGCTCTACCCCCAAGACTCTGGCCCTTCGTCATTTTGTTGTCATTTAAGAGTATCCAATTATAGTAGAATCACATCTTGGCAACTGGAAGGAAGCCAGTTCATGGGAGAGTGAAGGGAAGGGGGATGCTGGCATCAGGGGATGGGATGGAAGGAGGGATCTAGCCACTGGGAGGAGGAATCTGCCACCAGTAGGAGGGAAGGTGGCAGAGAAATGCACAGCGGGAAGGAGCTTCAAAAGGGACATAGCAAACCTAAACTGGTCAGCCCCCACCACAAATGGAACTGGCCACTGTGGGTTTTCCTAATTCGTACTGTTTGTTGCCAAACCAAAAACAAATGAAAGTAGCTCATTTCAACTCTGCTCTGGAGAGTCTTTGAGCTAAGTTAGTGTCCTGGCTTCAGAATGAGAGAACAGAAAGATTGGAGAGCTTGGGGAATTGGTAACAAGATCTGACGTCTTTTACCTTTATTTTAGGTTACTGGTTCAAATCTGGCTGCTGTCGCTAGAGAATCATGTATGTGGCTGTTGGCTGAACTGCTCACTGGTTTGTGAAGTGACTTGTAAGTTTCACGCTGGTACCTAGCTGTGCATATAAAAGAAAACAAAATCAGCAATATCAACATAGTGGCTTTCAGCACAGACCCCAAGTAGCCTGGAGAATTAATTATATTCATTCCCCAAGAGGTGATCCCTCCAGGGCAGTTCTGCAGTGCACTGGCAGACCTCTACAGAGTAGATTTCATTGCCAGCACTGTGCTGGACATGCTCTATAGTGAGGGGATTTGCACTTCAGTTTTATCAGTTTGGCACATTTCACAAGCACTTAAATTTACTTTAAATGAAAATATATAAAAATCCATTTTAAGTAAATCTTTAAAAAATAAAATAGTTGGCTTTTTCCTCATCTGATCAATGACACTGTGTCCTCAGTCAATTTCTTGCCATCTTTTCCCATCCCTTTTAATTCTATTCTTGCTGATTTCAAACATAGGTATCATAAAAATCTCGACCCAACTGTAGCCAAGAGAAGTTTCGCAACTGACTTCTATGGGACCAGAATTTTCCCTACTAAGCATTCTGTATTGTCTGAATTCCCTTTATGAGTTGTGCATTAATATCTATATGTCTAATCTATAACTTAATTGTATTTATTGTGTGACAAAGTTTTCTAACTGCCATTGCCAGTTCTTATCTTCATCAGATAAAGGTTACATCATTCAGACTTTGAACTGGAGGACTGATTGATGGATTTTGAATGGAAAGGTTTCCTAGAAGGCAATGTGGGTTTGTTTTCCCTGTGACAAGCATAATTTAACTAAAAGAATATATATCCCACTTAGCCTGTTCATGCCTGACCACTCTAAGTGCCATAATGTCATTTATTACAGGCTCATCCATTAAGAGAACATCTTAAAGAACTGATTTTGTCAAATAAAAACAGAAATGGGTCTTCTTTACCTCAACTGGAAATCACTTTAACGGGGCTCTCTCAAATATCCTAGACCTTACCCTTTCATGTAATTTATCATTGTTATAATCTGATGAGGAAAATTCTCCATGCTCTAAATATCTTCTTGTTTTAAAATCTATAAGCCCAAAAGTAGAAAAAGTCACACCACCTTCAGTAATGCTCGTTACTGTACAGGCAACAAATAAACCCAGTGTTTTCCCCTATAGAAAAAGCCAACAAATATTCTTAATGAGAGTTTTATTCACACAGGGTCAGTACCTCAGGGCTGCTCTAAATTGGGTGCAACTGCAGCAGCTCTCAAGTGATTGCTGGAGCACAGTAGTACTCTGCCTAAACTTCTCCTCAGCTAGGTTCCTAGCCATGGCTTCTGTGCTGGGGCCTGTGAGGTGGGTTGTATCGGGCTTTTGCCAGTTCTGGGGACACAAGTGCTGACTTTTATTTTTGCCAGTCAGTGCTCCACTGTCGCTCCATTCCAAGGCCAATCTAAATTTTCTTGCTCCTAATCACTATGACCACAATAATGAGCAATATTTTACTTATAAAAAAAAAGTACTTGTCCAAGGTGACTGGGAAAGTAGAACCATACAAGTCTGTCAACAAACAAGCACGTAAAAAATAGCAATCGCCTACAAAAATCCTAAATACAAGTTCTTGACAAGTTCTTGGGCTGGGGCCGGCTCTGGCCTCTGGAAGGGGCAGGGCCTCAGGCGGAAGGGGCGGGGCTGGGGGAGGTCAGAGCCAGCCCTGGCCCACCCTGTACCGGCAAGTGCCTCCTTCCCCCTCCCCGGGGTAACAGTGGCAGCCAGGGGCTCTGGCAGCGGTTTAAAGGGCCCTGGGCGGTAGCGGCGGCCGGAGCCCTGGGCCCTTTAAATCATCCCCGGAGCCCCGCCGCCGCTTCCCCAGAGCTCTGGCAGCAGGGCTCCGGGGATGGAGCTCTGGCCGTCACTACCACCCCGGGCCCTTTAAATCATCCCCGGAGCCTGCTGGAGCCCTGGGGAAGCGGCGGCGGGGCTCCAGGGACGATTTAAAGGGCCCAGGGCTCAGCCACCGCTACCGCCCCTGGCCCTTTAAATCGCCACCCCAGCCCCGCCGCTGCTACCCCAGGGCTCCGGCAGCAGGGCTCTGGCAGCAATTTAAAGGGCCGGGGGCTCCAGCCGCTGCTGGGAGCCGCAGACCCTTTAAATTGCGCCTGGGGAAGCCGATCCACCCCAGTACGGCGCACCGGCTCTTGCCAGTACTCCATACCGGCTTACTTTCACCTCTGACTAATAGCTACCCATATGCAGTACTAATAATGGGGGGAAGGCAATATGTATGGTCCTGAAAGAGCTCTTGTGATTGGAAGAGCTGGCAATTTTAACCAATCATTTTTTATTTATTTAAAGATCTTCTAAAAAATATGATTGCTCAACATTATGATACCAAGACATGAGTTTAGCAAGATGACCAACACGATTTGGAGTGCTAGCAGCATGGGAGTTTATTGTTGTAGTTAAGAGGCCATTGATAAACATTTAAAAGTTCTAGCTTTGGGGGCCAGGATAAGAGGGATTTCAGATTCCTGATCAGCTGTCTGAAATGTTCAGGTCCTTTTCAGAGAGACCCTAAGAGAATGCAAGGAGCTCATTTCCAAATACATCAAATGTGAGAGCTTTTATTAGGAGTTATAAGGAATACAGAGATGGCAGTGACCTTGAGGGAGTTTCGCCTTGCTCTGCAGCATGGAATGTGGGTCATTTGCTGGGATTGTCCATGTATGTCTCACTGAATTAGTTCCCTGTCATTGCCGGGCATTGGACATTGGTGCACCTTGGTCCCTTCCATTCTCTGCCTGTGACACACAATAGTTTAGTCTCCTGTGAGCTGTAATACTTTAGTCCAATGTGGGTTGCTGGGTTTAGTGTGCAGGTGGTGTTGGTGGTAGATTAGATGATCTGGTGGTCCCTTCTGGCCTTAAACTCTATGACTTTATAAAATTAAATCAGAGATAAATGCACTAATTAAGGCTGCAATCCTGCTTCAGGATCCACTGGCACAGACCCCCTGTAGCCATGTACAGAAACACCACACAGGCACAAAGGGTCTGTGGTAGTGGATTCTAGGGCAGAATTGGGTCTCATTGATGTGATGCTTTTGTGGTGTTGAGTGACACCTGAAAGCTGCTCAGAACTCCAAAGTCCCCCAGACATGAATGGGAATTTAAGGTATTCAGCACCTCCCTGGATGAGAGCCATAGCTATAAAATGAAAGATACATTGGCAGCTGGAATGTAATAACAAGCGCCTTCAGGCTGCACTGCTCCACTCACCTTTTCTCCCTTGTCCATGACAAGACCAGGGATAGGTAGTGGTGGCATGGGGCTCTGGAGTTTGTGTGTGCTGGGATCAACTAATTTCAGGTGCATCGATGATGTTGCTGTGGATTTGCGTTCAACTTGGGGAACTGACTGGTCTGCTTATTTTAGTATATTTGTAAAAAGTTGTCAAGGGTGCCCCCTTCTAAAAGTTGGTATAAATAAAAATAAATAAATGCAGGCCCTGCTTGACAGAATGGATATATTTTAGTAAATTTTACATATATTATATTACAAGATGGCAAATGGTCTTTCACTGGAAAATCAAATGGAAAAAGAAAAGGGAAACTAAATGAATTAGATGATGTTCAAGTCCCAGAGTGAGGTCTCAAATAAAAATTGAAAGCAGAAGTCTGAGAGAATTCCACAGGGATCCAGGCTATTGCAAATTTAGCTGAAAATAACTGTTGGTGACAGTTTTCTCTAATTTATATGTGGTGGGCAGCAGATTAATCCATTGATTAACAGATAATTGAGGGTTATCTCTCCAGCTTTGCATTAAAAGTTTCACAGAAATTGTGAGAAGTATGTCAATGAGTTTCTTAATACACTAATCAGTGGAATAATCAGACCTATATGAATTACTAAAGATAAATTTAATGTGTAATCATAGTAATCATTGTAACAGCCTGCCAATAACTGAGCTGAAAAGGTTAGACTTAAGGAGGCCAAAGGAGAATGACAGGCCTTCAAATGGTTGAGCTTCTTTTGCTAAAACTCATTTGGACTGTATGGAGGACAGCATATAGTGGAGCCCAGGCTGGAGACTGGAAAGGTTTTACCGTCTCACCACTTTCTGTTTGTATTTTAAGATGCAGCTTTAATTATTGCGAAGTGCTCAGGTGCTGCAGTGTTTGATCTCCAGGGACATCCTATACATGAATAAATACAATCTGCTTTCTAAATATGGAACAGAAAATCAGGCATCTGAGAGGGATATTGGTAAATAATTTGTCAGTTTGGGTTGCTGTATGGCTAGTACCAGCAAAGGAAATTATAATGTAGGAGCTATTTCCGTAGGAGTATCAGAGTCTTTCCAAGGAAGGAAAGTACGACATTCCCAAGCAGGAGGAGATCCCACACTGAAGTTCTATGTATGAAAAAATGTAGGTAGCTGGGTGATTTTTTTCTTAACTCTGTGACCATAATTACTATGTTTTGTGTATTATGTCATGTAAAGTATTGATTATAATGGGCTCACCAAGTATCCCAGGTCTATCATTTATTTTAATTGATTTTAAATTGTAGGTTCAATCCTGGAACTGTTGGAGAAGAGATTGTGGAGTCAACCTTGAGCTTCACTCCTCTCACTCTGCTCCACTCTTACAATGTGAAGGGAGCAGAAGCAGTCATATTTCTCTTACTGAGGATTTCTCCAGCCCTGGGGAGTCCCAGCCAGCAGAGAGACAGCATAGCCAGCTCCTGTGTCTTCTCCCATGCCTACCTCCAGTGAAGGGTGCCTCTTGGGATTAGGAAGGGATTTTCTGGAATGATGTGCTCCAGCAATCCCCAACTGGAAGATGGACTGGAAGATGGACCAGCCCCAGAACCAGCCCCACAATCAAGAAGCTGCAGCTAGTTCCCTTCTGGCTTCCCTTCCCAGCTTCACTCTTGGAAGTTGGCCACTGCTAAGAATTTGGGCTAGAGTCTGTTCAGCATCTAATAAGAGACCGAGGTAATTAGTACCCCAAGCTCAATATAGTTTCTTAAGCTGTTTCCCAACACCCCCATCCCCAAATAGCATCAGTGCTACAAATGGACACGCAACCAAATTCACAGCATGGACAAACAGCAAAAGGAAGCGGCCATTTCAGAGGCTGAAAGGGACAATATCCAGCTGGTTAAATGGAACAAAATATCCTTCCATTTTTGGAACTAAATTCATAACTACATTTCCAGCCATCATTGCCACAACCTTGATTATTATCATGAGTTGTGATGGTCACAGTGGCAAAGTGCAAAATAGTAGGAGGCCAGAAAAGCATTGTGATTGGGTAATCATGTAATCTCTTTATGTCTCCAATTACATTGGAAAATGCCAATTATCTTTGATTTCCTATCTTCTGTCAAATATGTATGCCCTAGCTGGTTGTTTAAAGGTTATGTTACTACGTGGAAGTGAGAGATGTTCCAAGTCTGAGACACTGTCATTATAGCAACCCTTTGTACGGTGGCTATGACTGCACACTCACATTAAAGTAGAACCAATAACTGGACTCTTGGGAAGTTCAGACTTAATAGGTGCAAAAAACACATAAAAATGCTTTCTCTTGTCTGGCTCAATCCAGCAATGTACCAACGAGTCTGGGCCCTATTCAGCAAAGCACTTAAGCACATGCTTAACTTTGACATCATTGGCATGTGTTTAAGTGCTTGTGGTTTGGGGTCAGAGTGCACAGCACTTCGCAGGACCAAAGCCCTAAGCATTTCTAATGCATACATCACCATAAAACCCAAGTATCTAGGTGTCTTCTTATAAGAAAAAAATACCATATCAATTTGATCCATGAAGGAGTCTGGCCTTTGAATCTCCTAGGTTCCACTGCAATTATGGGAGGTTTTATTTTCCTTTTGGGGGGGGAAAAAGCAAGTCTTTCAACAAGTACTCTTATTGCAAAGAGGTCAAACTATTGGCAAATATAGGACAAGGTGATAGCTTCATAGGGCTGAATGTTAAAAAGATAAGAGAAACACTGAAGGAAGAATAAAGCTCTTTGCTCTATCCCAGATCCAGTGACTCATTTCCCAACTCTCCTGGGACCCATAATGTCCTCTATAGATGTATTGTAGGGGTGTAAGAGTTCAAGGGAGGTTTCCTGTCAGAAAACAGTGGCCTTCAGGATATACCCCTTTTTTTGATACCTAAGAGCTTTAGTTTCCTTTCAGATTATATTTGTATATTGTATTTAGGAACATCAGAATTGCCAGACTGGAACAGACCTGTGCAGCGCATCTAGTCCAGTATCCTGTCTGCCAGTACATGATTGGCCAGTACATGATGCTTCAGAGGAAAATGCAAGAAACACTGCAGAAGGCAGTGCTTTAAAACGAAGATCACAGCCTTGGATTGTGGCCAGGTATGAAAGACAAGCCACTGGTGCTCAGTATAATATTTTTTATATCTATTATGCTTTTCTTTAGTGCTCAGCTCAAGTAGGTCTTTTGGCATTCCATTGATAAAGCTGGGTATTCCAGACTGCATTCTGCTCTGTTACACCAGTGATACTTTTTCCTCTAGAGATTTCTGCGTAAGCACCATATTTAAAGGTAGGTGTTTGTATTGGGAGAAGCTGAGAAGAAAGGCTGAAGCCACTTTAAATGATCTCTTGGGTAATTGAGCCACTCTCTGAATCAAGAAAAGGAGTACTTGTGGCACCTTAGAGACTAACAAATTTATTTGAGCATAAGCTTTCGTGAGCTTCAGCTCACTTCATCGGTTCCTTCCCCACTCTGAACTCTAGGGTACAGATGTGGGGACCTGCATGAAAACCTACTAAACTTACTTTTACCAGCTTAGGTTAAAACTTCCCCAAGGTACAAACTATTTTACCTTTTGCCCTTGGACTTTCGCTGCCACCACGAAACGTCTGACTAGTATTATTATTAGGAAAGAGTCCATTTGGAAACGTCTTTCCCCCCCCCCCCAAATCCTCCCAAACGTTACCCCCCCACCCCTTTCTGGGAAGGTTTGGTAAAAATCCTCACCAATTTGCACAGGTGACCACAGACCCAAACCCTTGGATCTTAAGAACAATGAAAAAACATTCAGTTTCTTAAAAGAAGAATTTTAATAGAAGAAAAAGTAAAAAGAATCACCTCTGTAAAATCAGGATGGTAAATACCTTACAGGGTAATTAGATTCAAAACATAGAGAATCCCTCTAGGCAAAACCTTAAGTTACAAAAAGACTCAAAAACAGGAATATCCATATCTCTGAATCAGAAGCATGAGACCTATTGACACGTGGCCTTTATTTTATTTATTTATTTATTTATTTTTTAAAAAACTTAAAAGTTTTTTGGAAGCTAATTGTCTTGATTTGGGAAGTATTCACATTTGCCCTTAATTGAGATGAGATTTAGAAATCTCTCCTCTAAATACAGGTCCCTTAAATCTTATTTTAGACTGATAATAAGTTGACCTGTGTTGTGTACTTACAATCATTCATTTGTGCATCAGAGGGATATTATAGGAAAATGCATGCCTGAGAAAACTGTTGGACACATAGAAAATACCTGAGGTAATACAGGTGAGCAATGTAAAGAGGAAGTAACAGAGATATTGGGCCCAGTGCCTTAAAGATGTTCGGATGTTGCTTCGGTCAGCATAGCAACACCTAACCCCAGGTGTTCTGCTGCCAACTAGAGAAATTTTGTGCCCTATGCTCGGCCCCCAGGCTTCCAGTACAATCAGTGCTTGGGGAGAGTTGAACACCTTAGAAAGGGATGTTCAGATGCCAGCCGGCTGAGCAGAGAGCCACCTAAACTAGCTAGGAGTGAAATGCTGAGGAGAGGGGATCAAGCATCTGGGGATATGTCTATACTGCAATTAAACACCTGCAGCTGGTCCGGACCAGCTGACTTGGACTCGGGCTGCAGGGCTGTTTAATTGCATCATAAACTTCTGGGCTTGGGCTGGACTCCAGGCTCTAGGAAGCTGTGAGGTGGGAGGGTCCCAGAGATCAGACTGCACTGCAGTCTGAGCCTAGAAGTCTACCCTTCCCTTAAACAGCAGCGCAGCCTGAACCCCACAAGCCCAACTCAGCTGGCAGTTTTTAAATGCAGTGTAGACATACCCTAAGTGACTGACCTAGTGTGCCTGGCTGACAGGCCAAAGAAAGGTGTCTTCCTTCGCTCCGCAGCCTCATCTACATACCCCCTCCTGGAGTTAGACACTTATGCCAGCCCTTGCCCTAGCTGCCAAAATCATCTCTCTTTCTTTCACTTGATCATGCCTGCTAGCGTTCTCGCTCTCACTCTCCATTCCCTTGTGTGTATTTTGCATGGGTGCTCTGCTGCACCTCCATCTGGCGATAGCCTGCCTCCAGCCCTCCAAGCAATTTGCTGGCTGTGGGGTGGCATCAGGGCTTAGGTAGCTTTGCAACTGCAGGCCAACTGGAACTTAGGTGCCTTGGGGATCAGGTAGCAGCTGTGAAAAGGTTAGTGATGGTGGATTTAGGTGCCAAGTGGGGTTTTCAAAAACACCTAAGCTGGACATGCACCTAACTCCCATTGGTTTCAATGAGAGTTAATGACCGAGGCATTGAAAAATCTTACTAGGCACCTATCTGCATCTTCAGGAACCTAAATAGCTTTGAAAAATCTGTGTGATTAAGCATCCAGTGCTACACTGAGCATGTGGTTTGGTGCAGTGTCAATTTGCAAATATGCAGCAGCCAGACACACACTGCAGTTGTGGTTAAAGTACTTTTCAGGTGATGTTGTAGTTGTGGGATGTTCTAGAAACGATGTGTTCAGTGACCTGTCTGCTCACAGCTCCTTCAGCAGTGATTTGAAAAGGGGAGGGCAGATTAATTAACAATAACAAGTGAGTTGGAGAAATTTGTGATTATTTTCCTTTGGAAACTTTAATGTATGGTGTGGAGCTGGTGAGCTGATCCATTCAGAACATATCCTAATATTGGACTATGGAACTTTGGCATTTTAGTTCCTGTTTGGGTCCATATTCTGTGTCTCATCTGTTTCTTCCCCATTTAGGACTGCAGAATGTCTGGCCTTTAGTTCTTGTTTATTTCAGTCTTCTTAATTTAGTCTCTAATCCTGACATCAGTAGGAGTGTATTTTCCCATCTGAAACTGGTGTGAAATGTCACAGCTGGAGAGTTTTATGAAAATCTAGCCTCTGGTTTGTAAATGTTGGGTGGTTTGTTCAAGTGATAGCAGGTCTCTGACTCACCCGGACCAATTTATTCAGATTAATCTATTCTGCTACCATCTGTTTGTGGCATCAGGAAAGCGCCTGGAAATTAAATCTGGGATAATGAACTGTATTTATTGGGATAAGGCAGTTGTGATGGCTGTTCTTTTAAAACCCATATAGTGTTTAGAAAGTGTATTTTCAGCTCTTTCATGTCTGTAACAGACATTGATTTCAGAGGTAGAGTGGAGAGCGCTGACTGCTTTCTTCACAACCACACAGTGTGTGTGGTATGAAAACTAGTCTTAGATCTTTTAGTTAGACAGCCTCCTACTATTTTTGTGAAGTTTGTGACTGCCAGTCTCTTGGCTGCTTTGCTAGGCTGCTGAAGATTCTATTGTATTCTGCAACATTTTCTTCCCCATATAAATCTGACAATGTGAGAGTCAAGAGTGAAACATGCTTCTGAACAGTAAAAAGATTTCACTGAAAGAGAACTGAAATGTGTTAATTTTTACTCATTCCCTTAGCATGCCACAGGTGAAAGCAAGTCCTGGAAAGAATAACAGCTGTGGCTAGTGATGAGTCATGTTGAACCTGATGAAATGTTAAGTATCAGTGGGCTGGCCTAATCTGTTGTATTTTTAAGTAATAACAAATGATAGCGGTGACTGCATGCGGTTATAAATGACTCTCCTCATTCAGCATGGAAAAGCAGTTGGGGGAGGGGTAACAATTCCAAACACCTGTAAGTAAGCTTTTCTAGAGTTAGGCTTAGCACTTCCTCTATTACAGCCTCCTTGTCACCTTTCCTCTCTGCATTCTCCTCCTGCTTCTCAGAACTAGTTTATTTAGTTAAAAGGAGAAAACAAAATAAGGGCTAAATTTTCAAACTCAGGCACTTTAAAACTGAGCCCACAAAACTGGTGAGTACACCCATTGCAGCTGCAGATTCTGCAACTGTGCACAGAGAGATCGTTTTATATGCACATTTACCCAATTTGCACAGCAAATGCTGCTTTTGGGGGGTGCACTATTTTTATGTGCATAGGCAATTGTAGAGTAGCTAACTGTTCACCCTTACCCATATCATTTCCCATTAATTAGTGGCACATTATATTTGAATACAGTGGCCTACATTAAAGAGGAATCATCGTTCTTATCACAGTATTGGTCTTTTTGTAATTAGTTGCAACACTGTTTTAATCCTGAGTCAGTGAACGCAATCAGACACGCTTTCTTTTTACTGTAAAAAAGTGTATATTCAATAGTTGTAGTCACAGCCTCCACCTGCCCCCCATCCCCTTCCCTTTGCAGGTTCCTAAACGATACATCCAGTGTATGAGGAGGAAGGCTGTGACTATGAATACTGAATTTACAGTAGTTTACATTAAAAAGGAAGTTTTTGTCATATTGTGCAAACCAATACAGCCTAAAAACAACATTGCAACTAATCACCACGAGATATTTCCTTTTAATGTCAGCCACTGTATTCAAATGCAATGCATAACTAATTAACAGATTCTGCAACACTTGCTCATGTTAAGTAGCATCTCACTCTTCAACTAATCCCATCAAAATCACTGCATTTCAGTAGCTCCAAGTGGATTAGGAAACCTCACATTCCAGGCTTTTTCAATTCCCAGTCTCCAAGAGGCTGACCAAGTCCTAGTTTTCCCTGCCCTTCCAGTGACTTATGTGCATGAGGCAATATAGAAGTTTATACCAGTGGTTCTCAACCAGGGGTCCGGGGCCCACTAGGGGTCTGTGAGCAGGCTTCAGAGGGTCTGCCAAGCAGGACTGGCATTTGACTTGCTATGGCCTGGGGTGCCAAGCCCTGCCGCCTGAGGCTGAAGCTGAAACCTGAGCAATTTAGCTTTGCTGGAACCGCTGTGGTGTGGGGTCCCAGGCAATTGCCCTGTTTGCTACCCCCTAATGCTGGCACAGTTTTTGTGGCACAGGTGGGCTGTGAAGTTTTTATAGTATGCGGGGGAGTGAGGGGGGAAGAAAAAGGTTGAGAACCCTGGTTTATACCACTCTGCCCTGGCTGTGCTTTGAAGTTTCCCAATGGCACTTCTAAGGGAAAATCACACACCCTGACTCACTACCTGTGATGAGCGAGCAGGAACCCAACCTATTACATTGATTTGTCTCTGGTCAGGGACAGTATTAACATAAGAACGGCCATGTTGGGTTAGAGCAATGGTGTACCTAGCCCAATATACTGTCTTCCCACAGTTGCTAATGCCAGATACTGCCAGATACTTCCAGATACTTGGAATACTGGAATACTTGGAATACTCTGGATACTTCCAGATGAGTATCTGTCATAATGACAGATTTCTCTAGACCCAAGATAGAACCAAGACTGGGTTTAATTTCTTGAAACAAGGACAAATTAAACATGCTTTACTCCTTCTATCCCTGCTGCTGTTTTAATACATCATCTATTCTTTCCCTGCAAAAATCTAATCCAGTGGTTAGAAGGAACGCATTGTGCAAAAATAAGGAAAGCTGGATGTATTGGTTAACCAGAGTTGGATGGTTGTGGAAGATCAAGGAAATAATCAGTGTCAAAGAGAAATCGCTGAGTAGCAAACTGCTGGGCAAGAATTTACCATGAAGGTCTTAAAATTAGCCGATAAGTAGCTTTAGGAGCAGTAGGGGAAGCTGGTATTGTTTGTCAAGTCATAGATAAAGATTTTGACTGCATAACATCCAAACCAACAAGGTATTTTACAGAGGAAGTTAAAATTCTGCTTTGATGCCTTGTTGTTAAGGTCTTAATAGGGATAAAAGCATAGCTAGCTCTGTATGCGTTGTTTGGAGGGCACTGCCCGGTAAGCAATGAATAAGTTGAATTTTCTGTGTCTCTTTCAAAGAAAAAGTGGTGTGGGAGTAAAGATAGCAGATGGAGATTGTAATGATGAGTAGTTGAGGTGATTTAAAGAAAATCTACTGAAAGGTAAAGATATTTGAAAAGTTTCCATAGGTTCTATAAAATGTCAAAGCATTTCTTGAGTCTGCCTTTTCTCTATAGTTGTAAACAGGTCACAGTACCCCAGTTTGATAACCCATTAGTTATTAACTACAGTACTAAATTTGCCTTTGTACCAAATGACCCCACAGAGAAAAGCTGTCTGTTTGATTACAATAATAACAAGTCTCTAACAATTGGATTTACTTAGCTAGATGTTAATTGATGCACTTAGAACTTTCCACAAAAGAGTCTGTGAATGTTGCATAAGATTGCAGGGAGCTGGCGGCAAAAATTAGAAGACATTTGCTGAATCAAGGGTTATGAACTGTCAAGCTCTATTGAAGGAAAACTAATTTTTTAAAAATATCTGAGTGGAGCAGAGCATTAAAAGGAATTATGCAAATTTTAATTAGAGATAGAGGCTTGTGAACCATTTTGTTATAGTGTAATCTTAATTTTCACTTGAGAGGAATAATAGTGATCCTTTAATGAATTGAGATTTGGGTTATAAATAAAAGGCAAGGAGATCCGTCATTATTGCTCACTGTATTACATTTCCCTTGGTCAGAGATGTCTGAAATTTTGCAGTGTAAAATCCATAGCCTGGATAGCTAAAAGGCAATTGTTAGCTCCTACACCAGTAACTCTTCCAAGAGAAGGAAACATCTGATGATTTGGATTATGAAGATTAGGGCTTCCGCCAATCCTGACCTGAGGTGATGTTGACCATTTTCTAATGGATAATTTTAAACAACTGAGCAAGGGCTCTCCTTTAACAGAACCAGATTCTGACCAGGAGATTAACCAGATTTTTGAGTTTCCCCTCTCCCATTTCATTATAGAATGCCTGTACTCCATTCACTTTCAGCCATCTTTGCGTTGTCCTACCTCCATTTTAGAGGAAAGACACAACATGTGGCACGACCATTCCATGTATCAGCTAGTAGGGATGCTAAAAGAATGACACAACTCTTTAGGGATTCAGATACTGCAGTGATGGCAAAATATAGAAACCAAAGGAGACAGACAATTAACACCCTCTCTACAGTGTGTGAACCCATTTTCTCTACATGTCTAAAGCCCACAAGCCCAGTGAGTAGGAGTCTAAATATCACTCCCAAAACCTAAGCACGTGCATTGCCATTAAATAACCACAGAGGACTAAAGTAGAAATATCACACTGAATTTGTAACTTTTCATACAGAGACCTAAATCACACACAAAAAAACCTCCATAAAAAGTTACATGCAAAGGGGGTATTTCATCATGCCCCTTTGTTAATTTCACAGATACATAGGACAACTTGAGTGGGTAGATTTTAATGTACAGTAGAATGACATGACCATGTCATGTACACATTACAACCTGTCTACTATTTAACTTCCATATCATGGCGCTATAGTTATGGCTAGAGAATTACATAAACAGTTGATTATCTGTGCTGCATTTCTATATTCATAGCTATTACAGGCCAGCAGTGATAAAATAAATTAAGAGGGGGAGCTCAGAAAGTGGGAATATAAACAGCCCATTTCAGTGCAAATATGCAAGATGTTTCACATCTATTATTTATCTCAGGTCTATCCTTGGTTGGTCCCGTGAAAACAGCTCATAACAGTGGTTTTTGTGTAAAGAACACTTAGTGCTATATATCAGGTACTACAGGTCTGATGCTTAATGTGCCGAGGGCCCTCAACTTTCACTGAATTAAATGGGAATTGATAATGCTTAGCACCTTGCCCACTTGGGTCTAATTTACTATAGCAGTGGTTCTCAAACTTTAGCAACCTGAGGACCCCCCTTTTGATTTAAAATTTTTTGCTGAGCCCCCCGCTCAGTCCCTGCCCCCATTCCATCCCTTCCCCCAAAGCTCCACCCCACCCTACCACCTTTTCCCACTCCCTCTTCACCCGTGGCCCTCCTCTTCCCTGCCTCTTTCCGCCCTCTCCCCCGAGCATGCCCCATCCCGCTCCTCTGAGCACCTCCTGCACGCGGCTGAACAGCTGTTTCCAGGCATGCAGGAGGCACTGGGAAGGAGTGGGAGGAGTTGAGGGACGGGGTGAGTAGTTGATCAGTAGGGCCAATGGACCCCCTCTTTGAGAAACGCTGTACTATAGCATTTCAGTACATTGATTGATGTTCCAACAATGAAACAAGTTTTCAATTACTTTAAATATGCTTATTTTTAAACAGATTTAATCACTGTCAGATTGACGCTGTGCTCTACTCCTACCTCAACACAAGAACATGAATATTCTGGTATGTCAATTAAAGTTACAAATACTACCTGTGCATTAAATCTTCTACACGGCAGGAGATTATTATGCACAATTTCTAGCAGCCACAGTAAAAACTTCCTTTTAGTTTTATCTACTTACCTGCTAGCCTCTTTGAAATAAGAAACAAAATCAATGTGCAAAGCCTTGGATAATACCCCTAAAAAGGGATTGGCCCTTGGTCACAAGCTTTAAATACTATTTTTGCTGACTCTTGGTCCACAACATTGCTTAACTTCAGAAATTACAATCTCTCTTCTATTACAACAGTTCAGGTGAAATCCTGCTCCACTGAAGACAATAGCAAAACTGCCATTGACTTCAGTGGAGTCAGGACTTCAATCTTTGGGTTTTTTTTAAAACAACAAAATACTTTGGATCTGATCCACATTTACACGAATGGCCCTTTACAATCTCCAGCACTGAAAAGGGAGCTGTCAAAGAGAGACTCCCCAGCTAGAGTGACCCTTTGTGGCAGGATGTGGTGTGGTAGGCACTTCTCCTGTGCCGTCCTCTGCCAGTTGTCCCTCTGCCCCTGCAGTGGTCTACATCTTCTCGTTACTCAGTCCTCTTGCCAGGTCACTTTAAAGTCTCACCCTTTCTCGGGTATGAATGTCCCACACAACTCTAATTATCAACATGGCGTCTTCCATCTGTCCTGGGCTCCTCTGTAGTCCCATTCTTTTTTTCCAGGGCTGGGGGTGGGGTTCCAGACTTCTTCCCAACAGAACTCAGGAAGCCCCAACCACTGCTAAAGCAACCTTCATCTATCTGGGTTTGAGCTTTCAATCTTTCCAGATTCTCTGCAGCTCCATTCCTGTTGTGGAAAACTGACCCCCACGGCTACTTCTCTAGAATGTAGACCCTTTCCCAGGGCCTACCCCTGAGGCTAGTTTCCCTGTGGTTTCTTCCCTCTGCCTTCCGGGCCTTTCTGTCCTGGGTCTCTCTCCTGGACCTTCTCCCCAGTAATTTTCACTTCCTTCCATCAGAAGACCACCCAGCTCCTCCCCAAGCCTGAGACACCCTCCAGTTACAGCCAGGTGGACTAATTTGAGGTCTGACTCTTGCTAACCCCTTTGTTTATCTATGTGGTTTACACCCCACCACAAGATCTTACAAAGAAAGTCCACCTTAAGGATGCTTCACATGACTACTGCAATGTAAAGTGGCATTAGTGTAAATGAGAAACAGCAATAACAATACTTTAAAACCCTCAAACTCACTTATATTAAACTACTTTAGACTTAGATCTACCATAAAGTAAGGCACACACAGTGATTTATGATTTTCAGTATCTTTAATTAGCATTTCTAAAAATGATTGTGTTTAGTTAGAATGATTTCTTTAAAAAAATCCTTTTTGCAAAGACAGCACTACACAGTTCTAATTTCATGTGCACAGATGTTCACGGGGGTCTGCTCGCTAGATGTTAAGGATATACTTGGGCACTAAGAGCAGGTGGCGCTTTGGTAGCAAGTCCATACATTCTATTCTGTTCTTCTTCATCTCTGTATCAGCAATGGGCAGGTTAGGTTCACTGTACCTTCTTAAAGACTTGTTTACATTTGACACCGCCTACTCTGATTTCCTGAAAGGAAAATATGAGTCATAAGTGTGACTTACACACATGGATGTACTGTGTAAATGTCAGTTTCTAAAACACCTACTTATATGGTTAAGTCAAATATTAGATGGACAATTACAGTGGATTCAAATTAAGGAACAAGTGTTAGAGTAATTCGATAATAGGAATGTATGATGATGCAGCAACAATAACTGAAATTGGATAGAACTGTGGAAAAAAGCTAATAATTAGTACAAGGGCCAAATATCCAGCCTAGGATTCCACTGTTGTAAGGATTCTCACTTTTGCACGTTACTTTTTGCACACATCAAAATGGACATTTATCCATTGTGGGCATACAAGCAGCATATCTGCATATGCAAATTGAATAGTACCCAAGCTACATGTGCAAAAATAAATTTTTGCATCTGCATAAGGACTGTGTCCTCACTGATGCATGGGTAACCAGTTGCAAGTGCCAAAAACAGAAGGCCGCTGAAAAATTGCCTCAGACTCAGACAAATTAGATGGAAGAAGTATATTGAACAGTGAATGGACCTGGTACTTTTCTGTTTCATTACACATTATGTAAAAGAGGGAACCAAGAAGGGTGCAATCCCTAATTTATGTTTGGATAGCTCCATGAAGATAATTGGTAATGGAGAACTGACAGGGCAGAGAAGAAGCAATTTAGAAGTGATCCAGTGCATTTTGCAGTGCTCTGTAGGACAGAGGATTTTACCCAAAGGCTGGATTTGAGTGGAGCATGCTTGGTTGGATATCCAGCACTTTTGTCTGGTGGCTGCCATGTTGCGTTTCATAATCTAAGACTTTTTAAAAAATAATTCAGTTGCTAGTAGAGGCTGCAGAGATAAACTTCACAGTGTGAACTGCAGCATGTAAACAGATGCAGTGATATCTACTTCAGGTTGTACCCATCTTGAGAGAACAGCTCTGAGAGAAGTATGGAACACTGTTTATCTTAACGAATGTTCATGCTGAAGCCAAATAAGATCACAACAACACTTTTGTTGCTCATCAAAGCACCCAAAAAAGAACAACCATTTTATGAAAATCTGCACAATATGCTGCAAGTAGCTCCTCATTTTGGGGTCACAAATGGGCAGAGATTAGGAAACAGCCACCACTTACTTTTTCAGATCTGCTCATTGATTTTACTTGAGCAAACTTAGAAAGAACGCAAGAAATTAAATCAATATGATAAAACAAAAGAAGAGGAAATGAAATGTGTTCAAAAATAAATTAATAAATGCCCATGATCTAGCAATGGATATTGCTGGAATACAAAAGACCAATGAGGGTGAAGGAAAGAGAGCAGAATATGATCAAGAAAGAAAGGCATGTACAAAATAGGACTGCAGTTAAAAGGAAGGTATATAGAAATCGTATAAAATGATTAGACAAACAAACGAAGGAAAAGGAAGCTTCTATCTAACTCAACAATTATTTAAATACTGTAGATAGAGGAAAAGAGAAACAGATAAAAAAGCCTTCAAGTACACAAGGAACATAAAGTAAAATAAAAGAGACACTGGTGCCTCTGAAAGATGGGGATGATAACTGGTTTGGCTCAAGTGTTCGCAAAGGAACATTGGTTAGGAAGGAAACCACTACTGAAGAAAATCAAGATAAAGTCTGAACAGATAATTAAGACATTAAACATCTGGAGCGAAATCCTGACTCCACTGAAGAGAATGGGAGTTTTGTTACTGACTTCAACAGGACCAGGATTTCACCCCAAAGACTAAGGTTCCAATCCTGCAAGCTGCTCTGCATAGGTAGACTCTTATTCCCGCACAGAGCTCTACCCAGGCACAACAGCTTGCAAGACTGGGACCTAAGACACAGAACAAGCAAAGAGGATCTGTTCCAGAATCATCAAGGATGTAGCAAGAGAGATGGAGAGGATATCATTAAAAACTGGACATCTCCCATAAGCAGTAGTTACATTTACTATGCTATTTGCAGTATTTTCCACATTAAATATAGGAAATACGGCAATAAAGATAAATACCACAAGGTGGTACATGGTCATTGAAAAATGAGAGCCACTGTAGGTGGTGTTCTGGAGAAGAAACAGCCAATTACAGCTTCACAAACATTACTTCAGCGGTGGAGACAGTATTGAGAAAACCTCCTGAGGGATAGGAAAGGGCTGAACTTAGACATTTCTGACTTGACTTAACTTAGAGACCTAACTTGGAGAAAATTTTTGAAAATGTCTTACTGAACGTTTTCAGGGCGTGAGACAAAACTGACAGGGAAGCCATGAACATAGTTTGCTAGGACTAAAGGAAAAATTTTGATATAGTATCACACAAAAGACTAATCTAGGACAGTAAGTATATTACTGGGCAGAGCTACTTGAATGGATGGCTGGATTTCAAAGGTACTAGTAAGAGGACACAGTTCAGGATGAATGGAAACAACTAGTAGAGTTCTACAAGGATTGGTATTAGAACCAATTTTGTTCACTCTGATATATCAATCTGGAAGAAGGAACATGCAGTAAAGTTATGAAACCTACTGATTAAAAAAACACCACAAATTGTGAGAGGCAGTCAATACAAAAGAAAAAGGCTATAAAATTCAGAAGGAACTGGAGAATGGCCAGATAAGTGCCTGTTTTAAGTCACTGTAGTGAAACAGAATTTGAGGAAGGAAGGGGGGAAAAAAAAAAGAAAAAGAAGACCATCATACTACAAAATTCAGACCAGGAGAACTAGCAGGGTGCAAGCATCTGGTGGGAAACTACTAAACTCCAAGGCATAACACTCAATATATTATAAAACTGTGCAAATGTTTAAATAAATATTTGGATCATTGTGTAAAGTTCAATAGGATCATAAAATAATTATTGAAGTATCATAAAATATGTTTATGGTAATTTGCCTTGGCACCAAAGGGCTCTCAGAATGACAGAGACCTGAAGATCTCAATTATTTAAAAGTTTCACAAGTTTTAAATAAGGTCAAAGGAGAGGAGACCACAATGAGGATTCCAATGGGACTGAAGATGCCTTTTTGAGTTAGTGAAACATACAAGAAGTGACAAAATGTACATCAGAAAAGGCTGGGCATTAAAGCAATTTAGAGACTTTCTCCATCCAGAGTATTTTATATACAGCAGTGTCAGTACTTGGCTGGTACAAAAGAGTGTGATTTGGTACATGTCATGCTGAGCTGGAAATGGCAATGTTGGTTATGTGTCTGCTTGAATAGGAACCCTCCCAGTGGCCCAGAGAGCCCTTGAAGCAGCAGGTCTGGATGCTGAAAAGTCAATGGCACTTAAGCACGTATGTAATTGCTTTGCTGAAAAGGGATGGAGAAATACATGTCCTTAAAGTTAAACATAGCGGGACTCCACATCTGTGCTGCCATTGTGACAAGGATTACTTTCTCCATGGCTCCTAGCAGACTTCCCCTGCCTGGAGCCTGAATATGCCAGACATATGTAGGAATGGGGACCGGGACAGCAACAACAACACATGTAAAGATATGTGTTACAGATAGACGTGAAAAATCGGGACGGGGTGGGGGGCAATATGAGCCTATATAAGAAAAAGACCCCAAAAGCGGGACTGTCCCTATAAATTGGGACATCTGGTCACCCTAGTTACAGAACAAACTAGCAAAGGCTACAGAGCAATTAGAAGAAATGGTTTTTAAAAAGAACTGGCTGCTTTTCCCTGTGATAAGTGCTCTGCAATGTCAGTGGGAGATCCAGCTTTGACTTTTGACCCCCCTCATTAACTTCTCTCCT
Organism: Natator depressus; assembly: GCF_965152275.1. Classification (NCBI taxonomy): domain Eukaryota; kingdom Metazoa; phylum Chordata; order Testudines; family Cheloniidae; genus Natator; species Natator depressus. Next base: position 40,966,095 of record NC_134242.1, on the reverse strand, counting down.
CAGCAAGGTTTGGGAGCATTATTGAAACAGCACGCGTTCAGCTCCACAGAGGGAACGAATGAACGAAGGAGCTGTCACGCAGATTGATTCAGAAGCAGGATTAGCAGGCTCAAAGGGGATTCCTATCCATTATTTCTTGATGCAATGATGGTAGCTCAAGGCCAGTGTGCCAAGTGATTTAAAACTGGGGACAATGAGGCTATACTGACTGTGAAAAATACATGTGTGGGTGAAATCTTGACCCCACTGAAGTCAGTGGGAGTTTTACCATTGGCTTCAATGGGGCCATAGTATCATCCATGGAGGTCACACACAAAGGCATTAGGCAGTGTGTGGAAAAAAAAAATTGATTACATGGGACAGACCTAAAATGTGTTTCTGGGCCTCCTTCCCTCCTAACCTTTCGCAGACCCTTCTATGCAGTAAAGTGGCATTCACTTGGCTCTGGGTGCTGTTGCAGAGATCTCTGATGGCATTGTGCTACTGATCTGGAGACAGGGATTCAGCATTCTAAACAGAAAACTCCTAGGTGCTGCGTGAATTGAACAGTGAGTGGGACTAAAGATCTGATTTTCTTCCTTCAGTGGGAAAAGAACATTTTACCACATCAGGTAAGCCTCAAAGAGGATGTTATGAACCTCTATCTAGAAAAAAATGTTATAAACTTATGTTAATTGCTGTTAACTAGGAAATATAGAGACAACAGTCAGAAAGAGCATGGCGTTTTACAAACAAAACTGCTCTCTTTATTTTCTAAGCCAGAATTCATTCTGGCCCATATTTAAAAAGTATTTTTTTCTCCCTCTGGCTTATGCAGCTAGATACAGAATTTCTTCAGTCCCCATACTGTTTATATCACTGAGTGCATGAAGGATATTTCTATGACATGTCTTCCTCTGTGCACACAATTTAAATGGATAGATCTGGGAACAAACAGTTAACACAAAGATTGCGTGAATTTAGAACATTGCTCTTTGCAGAAGGGGCATGAGAGAATAATGGCCCGGCATGAAATTATTGCTTTACAAGCAAGTCAAATGCAACACCAATGTTTAATTACTCCACAGTAAGCCAAGATAATGTGCGGCAAGCTGTGTGCTGTTACTTTCACCATTTGAATAAATAAGAGAAAAAATTATGGCATCTAAAACATGTTACATGACCATACCAGGTGCATTTCATCTCCTTCGATCCACTGGGTCCAACCACGGCCTTCTTTTTCTCCTTTCTGTACGCAAAGAAGTTTATCTCCATCCCAACTCACGTTAGTCTAGCAAAATATATACATGTTATTCAGCATTATTATGGCATTCAGTTGCATCTATTACACTTAGGTGGAGTCAATTTCCTTAAAGGAAAGCTTCAGTGTAATACAATAGCTATTTTAAACACACTATCGCATTACTAAGAAGAGAAGAGTATATCTCACACACACTTTTTTTTAAACTTCTTGAAGTCATTAAAAAGAACAATTAAATGTAGTTTGATGGCAAAGTCTGAGCCGCAGGAAATGAAGCTGGGTGTCTCAATACACCAGAAAAGCAGGAGACTCTTAAAGCTGTTGTAAGAATCCATGTGGTATAGTCAGATCTATGATTTTTTGGTAATGATTTCTTCACAAATGCTGACCCTCAAGGTCAGGAGAAAAAGCTGCCTTAATTCACATGTATGACCGCTCTCCCTTTTTTATACACATATGCACTCTTTCCATTGTTGCTCAGACTAGTAGTATGTTTCCAAAAGGGCCTGAAATTTTGACCTTCTAAAAGTTACGTTTCCCATCATTAGGTAGCCTCCCCAATCCTTCCTTCAGATCCTACACATGCCTGGGGCCAACTACACCCTGCTTTAAAATAATAATTGGCTGTACCTCACAATAACTGTCTAGGCCTTTCCTGTGCATCCAAATGCTGAGCTGCAGTTCATGTCCCAGGCTGTCCGACATCATCAATCAGGACTTTCTGTGGAAGTAGCATCTCTGCCTGGGAGACCCTTCTTTAGTTATGGAGATGCTGAAACTATGACAGATTTCCTTCATTACGTTTTTGGTTTTATTAAATACCCTTTTAGGCCCTGGCTCAACAACCCTTTCTTATTTAGCAAAGCACTCAAACATGCCCTTAACTTTAAGAAAGGGTGTAAGTCCCAGTGGCTGTGCTGGGTTGGGCATAATTCTGTAAACATTTATACATGACTACCTGAGTAGTTCAATGGGACTTCTCCCATGAGTAAAACAACTCACACGTGTAAGCATTTGCAGGATCAGGCCCTAAGGCAGTACAGCTTATTTATCTTTAAAAGCAACGACTAGATTTTTTTCTTGTAACAATGTACGATGGATTGAAATGAAATATTGTTTTGTGATATAAAAACAAAAAGGTGATTTTTGGCTCCATTACACTAGTTTTACTCCAGTGTTACCCTGAGCACTGGTAGAATAATACTGGTTTTAAACCAGTGTAACAGAGTGGAGAACTGAGTCCAAGGAATAAAAAAAGTAAGGAATTACTGTGCAGATCTTGAAAGCCTTGAAGACATTGCCTCTGTGAGCAGTCAAAAATGGAGAAAAGGTTTAATTCTACAGACATTATGGAAATTCACTTGTCTCCACCTTGCTTTTTTTTAAAAAGAAGTCAGCCTACATTTGTCATGCTCAGGAGTTGAACACTGAATAGGGCTTAAGTACTACTCATCCCTATTCTTTTTTGAGGATGTGTATGTTACAAACAATTAATTCTCAAATGATAACCATGATAGCCACCATCTATAAATCCCAGGGGAAGCTTCCGACTAAACAAGCATAGAAAATGAATCATGAGAAAGATTGCCAGGGTAAATAATTGTAAGCGAGGCACTGTCAGTCATATGGAGTCTCTGAAGACAAACTATTCAACTGTCCTTGCTAAAAGTCTCTCCACTTTTTACAATGCATTCAGAAATGTTTTGGTCTTTCCCTCTAAAATAAACTCAGCAGCAAATCACGTTCATAAAGAACCACCTACATTTTACTGTCTTAATACCTTACTACATGAAGGACTACTGATTACGACATGTTCAGCATATTCATCTGACAGGAGAAGATATGCATAAAAATTATTGTGAAATAAGTCACAAAGGGTTAAAATGGCCAGTTAGAAAATTCGAACTTCTAAGATGTAGATGTTCTAGCCATTCATGAGATTCACAAGCGTAACACTAGTTTTCATTTGTCTCTTTTTGCAATGTCTATTTTAAAACCAATTTCCATTAAAGATTAAGTTGGCTTCCTTTACTGGTGGGTTCCTCATGGCCTGAACCCTTCCATTAAGAATTAATGATAGCTGCAGATATGCACAATGCTGCCATGGCAATCAGCAATATTGTTCTATCCACCCCCATACGCACTAGTAAATGAAGAGTAGGAAGGCTATGCGGGCTCATGAAATATACTAATGGAAATGATTAAAGCAAGATGTTTAAGAAATGTTGGTGAATATACAGGACATACTCAAGGGACACTTATTAAGGAAAAAGCATCAACAACCTCCCATTATTATTTTTAACTACGTACCTTGACTTTTGCAGATTTTCAGGAGTCTTTGTACCATAGAAGAAAGTAATCAAATTGTATTGGAACTAATCAAAAGCAGTTTGTGATAAACAAGATTAAGTGACAAAGGGGGAGGACAATGGGGCTGCATAAACTGAGGGCAAGATCTGCACCTTAATTATCTACATAAATATAAAGGCCATAAATATTCTATAAAAAAGAAAAATTAGAGAAGGTCAATATCAAGGCATTCAAAGAGTGTGTGTGGGGAGGAGAGGGGGGTAATTTCAAAACAGAAGAAATATTCATTCACATTACCGAGCTCGACTCTGAAGCTACACTGGTTTACACTGGCTGAGGATCTGGCCCACTCACCTTCCTAGAGAACTGAGCGAAATGCATTCTTCCCATTGCATAGTGGGTAGCGGGGAACGGAACTGACCCGATAACTGTGTTTTGCCAAGCACAGCCACAGTGAAACTTAAAGCCTGTTTGGCCTGTAATGCTGAATACAGCATAGAAAAATCACTTCAGTGAAAGAAACATTTACAAATAAAAGGCTCAGTCCTTCCCCAATGAAGTCAAGTGGAGCATTTTCTACTGACTGCAAGTGGAACGGGAGTGGTCCCAATGAAAGCTAATTGTAGAACAAGTACCTATGAATATTAGTTAAAACTGGACAAATATGGCAAAAAATAAGTTTCCAAATATTTGTTCTAATAAAGCCTGTAAATTCACTTTTGTGGCATTCACAATACTTTATTTCATTCCTATGAATATTGAACCATTGATTTGTTTTTGGTTTTTATTCACAAATTAGGTAAGTCTCAAACATACTTGTGAAAAATGCGTTTGGTGCCATGGTTTTTGCCAGGAGGGTGAATATATCCATCTTAAAATTTGATTCCTTTTTATCTGTTTATAAATTCTTCAGTCATCCAATCCCAGAGTGTAAACAACAGTTGGTGACTCAGGCAACCAATAGCAACTAATCAAAGTGAATAATGTATCAACAATTCATAGTCTGAAATAAATTCATATAAAGCTGTCAAACAATTCTGAATCATGAAAAAATCTGTAAAAATGGACCCCCCCCCCATGTGAAGATAACTTATGGACAGAAAAAAAAACTAAATGTATGTAGTAAATAATTCACCACATATAGTTTGCCCAGATAATGTAAATCATAAGACACAAAGCAGCAACACACTGGGCCTGATTCTATTCTGATCTTACACTGACGTTTACCAGGAATAACTCCATTTAAATCAGTTGCATTACGTAGGTGTAAAGCCAGTGTGAGATCAGAATCGGGTTATGTTCATCCAATGCTCATATCAACAATAATAAACTTTATGCATCTTTGTCTAACTTGTAAGAGGTCTGATAACTCCTCTCTAGTCTAGTTCAGCTGGGGAAAATAAAGAAATCTTTCTAGCAGCACAGGGAGACAACTTTATTCCCCCCCTCAGCTTTCTAAGGTGATTAAAATGCTGTCTGAGCACAGAAAAATGCAATGTTTTTATGTTCCTTTTTACCAATCAAGGTTAGACATTCCTTTAAGTGATTTAGCATGACCCCCCAGAGGCACAAGGCAAGAGATTGCATTAATTCTGCAGTTTTATTACCTAGAATTCCCAATAGTCTTTTTTGCCTTCTCTTTGGATGCATGGATATACATACACACTTGAATGGTGCAAGCAAATCAAATCTTTTCTGACCTTATGTTGTGCTCATTTTCCTACAGGATTCAAAGAGAACAGAACCTATTAGAGAAGAACACAGTGTTCTCCTCATCTTTGTTCCAGAGGTAGCAGAAATTGGTATGTCAGGAGAATTAATCTTAATCAGTAGTATTTTATCATTGGGGGTTTTCCCTTTAGCTGAAACTCTAATGGCTGATAAAAAAAAAAAGCAACTGAGAAAATACTACTGAGAGCTAGTGGAAATAGGGCAATATTTTTGGAACAGAAGAGATCTATTTCTATTTTCCATGAGATGTGACCAGCTTAGCTACAAAAACCATGAGGAGTCCAGTGGCACCTTAAAGACTAACATTTATTTGGGCATAAGCTGTTGTGGGTAAAAAACCCCACTTCTTCAGCTGCATGGAGTGAAAATTACAGATACGGGCATAAATATATATTGGCACATGAAGAGAAGTGAGTTACCTTACAGGTGGAGAACCAATGCTGAAGGCCAATTTAGTCAGGGTGGATGTGATCCGCTCCCAGTAATTGAGGGGGAGGTTTCAATACCAAGAGATGCACTTTAGAAATCTCTCTTCTATAGAGCACATTACCCACCATATGGACAAGCAGGAAGAAAGCTTGCAGCGCTGCTGCCTGTTGCATAATGCCATCTGCTGGACACCACATACATCTAACAGACAGCTAAGACTCAAGAGGAAATAGGTGAGAGAGATGTGGAGATAGAGTTTGGGTCTCTGAATGAAAAATTTTAATCCGGGTTCATCTCTTAAAATCTTGATGTCATAAATTAATAACAATTCACTGAAGCCTGGGATTCCTTGCTTCCTTGAAAATCTTACACTGCCTGGAGGATAAAGTGAATATTTCAGTTTCCATTTCTGCCAGTTTGACATCCTTCCCATGAATAGGGCATATTATAGGGAAATAATATAGGAGACATTAAAAAAAAACATCCAAAGGGTATAAACAGTTTTACTTCAGCACAAACACGGCACTTTAATCACCATAATATTACTATATTATTGGAGTGCATTACACAACTTCTAAAACATTTAAATCTTAGATTAAACATGCTGGGGAAAGGCTCTATGTCTATGATTCAGACATTCAGAAGGAAGCTATGGAAGTACCCTGCTGGGGTTTACATTGGAAGATAAAACAGTTCTTTTCCACTATAAACTAATTAGTTATACAAAGAAGAAGAGTATTTTAGAGAGACAAGGTGGGTGAGGTAATATCTTTTATTGGACCAACTTCTGTTGGTGAGAGAGACAAGCTTTTGAACCACACAGAGCTCTTCTTCAGGTCCGGGGAAGGAACTCCAAGCATCACAGCAATACTTAGAATATTTCAGTGACTCTTGGCTGGGAGACACCCAGTTATTTCAAAAATGTAATGTAGATTTTTGGATTCATAACTGCTTGTGCTGCTGCTTCTACTTCAAACAGTAAACGAACCCTTTAAACCTTCCTTAAACTTTTCATTCTCTTAAAAGAAAAGACCCCCTTAAATTATTGTAAACATTAACTAAGGCACAGAATACAGTGCTGAAGTGGAATATTTGTGTAGTCTGTAATGACTTTAGTTTGAGGCAGAAAACACATGACAGTGGCAGGCAGGCATTTGGCATGATGATTGTGTCTCACTGTGTGCCTGTTAGGATTACTTACTGGCTCGCTGTAACTCCTGTTCCCGACAAATACAAAACACACTGACATCTTTAAAAAAAAAAAAGGACAAGACCTATAGATCTATGCGCTGCAGACCTACAGAATTCCCTAGCAAGCAACATGTGCTTACCTGGGGGATACCACCGGTCCTGAAAATTGCACAACACTTCTGATTGTTAAACTTTAGTTAAACTCCATTTTTGCAGGTCACAAAAAAGGGTAGACTGGACAAAAGAGCTTGTTAAGGGGCTTAAAGTTATTTCAGTGTATCCATTAACAATCAGTTAGGATGCATGAAATTAAGTGGTATTGTGATGGGAGCTGGGCACTGAGCCAGGACTTCTTGCTTATATTTCTGACTCTGCCACTTAGCTGCAATGTGACCTTGGACTAGTCACTTAAACCTCTGTGGGTCAAATGCAGCTTAAAGCGGGTACAATATCCACAGAAATTTTAGAAGGAAACCAGTAGTGATGTCCTCCTGATAGTACTGTGTCTGTGCACAATCACATAGCTCCTTCTCCACACACAAGCCACAACCTTCAATAGCTGCTTGTATTTTAGGCCTCTATTTGACACTGGGATCTTTAAAGTCACCCCCAACAACTTATTCACCTGTAATAGTTCTGTTTTGCCCCCATTTCCTTTTACCTTTTTGTGCTAAAGCCTCTCTGGGTTTTCTATTTCCAAGTTACAAGAAGGTGGTTGTAAATACTATTAATTTACTTACAATGTTTTTAATTCTAACTGTACAGTACTTGAGTGCTTTAGTTAGCAGGTCTGAGGTGACTCTACAAAATAGATTGTACTGTATTCACTGCCCCAAATAGGTATCCTGGAGAAGTCTGAGAAAGCACAAGCTTTTAAACACTCAGACGGCAAATAAATCTTTCTTCTTCTATCTCTGAGGTTTGTTTTATCATTTTTTGCCTTATATTATACATATTCTTGATGAGCTGAGCTGTATGGTCTCAATTAAACTGCTTTTCTTCAGATGTCTTTATTTTGCTTGGGTGTTTAATTCACTAAAAAAAATTGATTGCCTCATCTGTTTGTGTGTTATGAACATTGTAATTTAAATATGCATCCAAAGCAGCAGCATCTTCCTGAAAAGGAAAGCCCAGAATACACATTACACATGCCCATTTCAGCAGTAACACTATTGTCTTCAAGTGTGGGCCAACGAAAATTTATGAATGGAACATTCAGTGAAACCAAACAAACCTATTGACTATCCTTTTGCATTTCCCCCAGTGGCAACCACACTAGTGTAGTCTTCATGGAAGTAAGGTCAGTCACAATTCCTACATTTAGTGATAAATCATATTGACACGGGGTCACAAATATCGACTTCTAAGATTTACTCCAGTATTCATCAGAACTGTTTTATCAGAAAACGGTATTTTTCCCTTTGTGGCCCAAATGCAAAAGCCTTTGATGCTGGCTTTCCAGAATGTTTCCTGCTGTACTATCCCTAATGTGCTCACATGCACAGTGCAGCATATAATCTAAACCTGCTGGCATATCTTATTGGTGAATAAAAGACAATAACATGAATTGTTCAAAGATTAAAGAACTATTTTTTTTACTGATCAAGAACAACAATGGACGTTTAAGAAGAATCCCACCTTGTAGCATCTAAAGATGTGAATTGTAGCTACTGCCTTTCATCAAAAATGTGTTATTGATTTCCCTTCCTTTAGGGGACTACAGCATAGGCATTTCTGTTTTTCTTCCTAATACCACTCAGAGAGGTGTCTTTATATTGCCATGCAGCAAATGGCTGCAGTGACCCAAGACTGTATGCCACATTCCCGAACATAGTCCTTCTCAATCCAGTGATTCTGTTGGTATCTTACTCAATGAAGCCAATAATAGTTGAGGGTGTTTAGTACTTTGCAGGATGAGCCCCTTTTGTGTCATTTAAAGCAAGCCAAGAACACTGCAAGGAAAAACTGCGCAAACTTCCAGGGCACTACAGAGAGATGCAGAGTTATTGTTGCTGACTCACCAGACCAGACCCCAAGAGTAGAAAAAGGGTATGTGTCTGAAGCTGAGAAAACTAGGGGCAAAGGCCCTGCAGTGACAAACACAGGTAATATGCCTTGATCAGGAAAAAAAACTTAGATTGAGGTTCTGTGTTTTGTTAGTTAAGGTAACAAAAGTTTGCAGCACCTCTGTCCTTTCACTCTTCTCTACAGAGCTTTAGAGCAGACCCAGTACCAGGAATCCCACAGTTTATTGCTGAAATGAACAAAATTATGGTCATCATCTGATGTGATCAAACATGGAGCAGAAAATTCATCTTTCCCTTTTGACCTATGTCAGAATTTGAATTTACGTCTCCAGCAACGACAGGTTAGCTGAAACAATCCATTAATCTACCTTCTTGTACAATATTTTAACAATATTTCAACTACTACGCAGAAATTGTGAACACAGTGGGACTGAAGCAGTCATTAAAATAGTCGTTCTTTACATCTACAAGTTGTTTGAGAAAAATGCAAGTTACAGGAGATGGAAGACTGACTCAGGTGAGGAGAAGAAATGGTAGGCCTCCTCTGAACCCATGACATGGCTCCTCTGCAAATAAAAGACAACATGGGTGATATAGTCATCACCGGACTAGCGACACAAAGACAAGCTAATAAAAACAGAGTACAATTAAAGTGACATAGTATGAGTTAGTGTCACATGGACATTCTTCTGACACTTCTCTAGTCATACAACAGGAATCATCGGATGAGATTTAGTTGATGGCAAAGTCTGATACAGTAATATCGAGTACAGGTGGACAATCAAAAATCCAGGAGATCCAGGATATCTCAATAAATATACAAAAGCTCACTGAACATCAAACTCATAATAAGTGTTGCCCAAACTGTGACTCAGAACCATAAGCAGGAATAGGACAATGTCAGCAAAAAGACAGCCTAGAGCTGAACAAGTGAACTAAGCTCAACAAGACATTCTATCTACTTTGTAACAAAGAGTTTCATCTGGTAGTGCATGAAGCAACCCGCTCTCCTGAAAATGCAGTTTCTTTCAGTGGACCTTCTGAATCAAAAATGTGTGCACTTTTTATCTTCCAGCTGCAGTTGGGATTTGCACATGAAATCCAGGAAGCTGAATCCGCTATGGAAATGCTGAGAAAACAAAGCTATTAGGTTCCCAAACTGTTGAAGTGCTACAGGCTCTGAAACGCAGCAAAAGAAGAAGATGACCTGAAGAACATGATGCCTGAACCATGTGTAAGGAAATCAGTTCCTTCATGTTTCCTATTTGCCTGTCTGTGTGTGTGGTTTTTTTGTTTGTTTGTTTTTACAATCATGAACCTTGACAAGCCAGAGACAAATAAAATTTCTTGAACAGCACCAGTGTTCTGCTGGAGAAAGTATGCAAAACTGGCTTCCAACAAGGTTCTCAAAATGCAAGTGATCTACAGTAGTAAGACAATGTTGTATCCTAAGAGATGCTCTTACTACATGTTCAATGAGTTTCATGACAGACTTGCCAGAAGTCCAAGAAAAATTGAAGTTTGATGCAGGGAAATACATTTCTTCCGCAAATGACTCATCCCAAGTATACAAAGCTTTTCAGCATCTACAAAGAATTTTAAAATGTTTGGTTTCTCCTTTCAGCTTGGAAATGATCCAGGTGGGCAGGAACTGTAGCTAAAGAAGTGGTGCCAAGAGCTTGGCTGTCTGTGAACAGAAGGACCACGCACAGCCTATAGAAACATTTGTGTCATTTAGTCTATGGATCTGAATGTATTGTGTTTTGACCTGACTATAGAAATTAAATGCACTTGAAAATTGTCTTCCACTCCACTGGAGACTCTTCCACTGGGTTTGGAAAAGTGGACCATTGCGCTGGAATGTGGCTTAGAGATGGAGCCTGTGCTGGAAGGGCTGCAAAGTTGCTTCCTACTGAAAGTGAATCCTCAGGATTCTTCAGACAGATTTCTTCCTGGGGTGTACGTGGCAGTCGCACCTCTGCCACCCTGTCAAAGGATGCAACAAATATTCCCAGGAGCGGAGGGGAGAATGGGGCCAGGATTAAGGTATCCCTCTAGTGGCATTATCGATGTGTTGAGCCTGTGCTTCCTAGCCACATTGGGTAGATCTACACAGCAGCTGGGAGGGGCTTCCCAGCATGGATAGACACACATGTTCGAGCTAGCATGCTCAATATAGGATGGTGGCTGTGGTGGCATGGGTGGCAGCTTGGGCTAGCCTCCCATGTGTATACGCAGGAGTTAGTCAGGACTGTACTCGTGAGGCTGCACTGCTATTTTTAGCACACTAGATAGAGCAGGGTGAGCATCTACATACATTGTGTATGTACACAATGGAGCTGTTTATTTCATCCTTTCCCCCACACTCACACTTGTACTCTCGCTACCATGATCCGGCCCCCGGTGTCCTGTCTTCTGCTTCACTTTGCAGCACCAAAAGTTAATTCAAAGCAAATAGGTTGGTAGGGTGTACCACAATGTCCCTCTCTTGCTGTGGGTGCTCCTCTGAGTTCTGGCACCTGGCAACAGAAATCTGCCACTATAGGACTCTGGAACATGTTTGTTCAACTAGGGTATGTTTGCACAGCAACTAGATGTCCACAGCTGGCCCATGCCAGCCAACTCGGGTGCTCAGGGCTCTGGCCGTGGGGCTGTTTCATTGCTGTGTAGACTTCAATGCTTAGGCTGGAGCCTGGGCTCTAGGACCCTCCGAGGAGGGAGGGTTCCAGAGTTGGGCTGCAGCCAGGGCCCAGAAGTCTATACAGGAATGAAACAGCCCTACAGCCCGAGCCTGAGTCAGCTGGCACGGGCCAGCCGTGGGTTTTTCTTTGCTGCATAGACATACCCTTATAGGCCTGCTCAAATCTGTACTGAAAGACAAACTCGCCAGAATTTGTGGGCTCCGCAGCAGAGGGCTGTAAATTCTAGCATGCACTAGCATGTCCCACACTAACTGGCCTGTATGGACACTGTGGGTATGCATCAAAAGTTCCTTAGTGTACCTCAATGTAGTACTGTTTGAAACAAGCCCAGAGGATAGAATGGTAGAGAGACGACAGGGACTGAGGGATGTTTTATCCTCAAGATGGGGGATGTAAGGGCATACTTGAAAGCACAGAGCTGTTAGAGGAAGTAGAACTGTTACAGGAGGACAGAATCAGAAAAGGAGGCAGGAACACAAGACACATGAATCAACCTGTGGGTCAAGTGGAAGGGCTGCGGATTTAGAGGCAGGTTGTTCAACACATCTCATTAAAATGGCACAATTGATAATGGGCCTCAGACTTGTGCTGAGTACTACTTTTCTCTCTGAGCGGTCCCATGGAAATCCCTGTGATTATAATTACAGGGTGCCTGCTCTTCTGGTAGACATGGTCTTAATTATGATTCCTGATATAAAATAGATTAGCAACAGTTCATTCCTCTCGTAGAATCCAGTAATACCGTGGACTAGACCCTCCCTAAATACTTGTTAATTAACTTCACATCTTATGTAATGTTATAATGGGCCCAATTCTGACCTCACACTTGTGTAAAGCAGAAGTGACTTGAAAGAAGCAGGTAGCCTTGTACCTGGTGGGAGAGAGATCAGAACCAGTCCTATCAAGTCTACTTATTCCATTATTGAATGTAATGGAATAAGGTTAAATTTATTTGTAACAGTCAAATAATTACTTTAAACTATTGTAATGTACATGCAGAATAGACACATCCTTTCACAAATTTAAGGCTCGGATAATTAGTAAAGGTAAAGAATTTTTCTATGGCTAATACAGTTAAAGTCAAATCCAAGTAATAAAACTCAACAGCAGAGGGAAAATACTGTGAAAATATACATTACTGCTGTGGACTGATATGAATGAAGGCATCCTGCTTGCATTTCTCAAAAAGATAAAATTACATGTTATAACACAGCTCTTTCTAAGCAAGCACTCTATTCTTAAGGTGAACGCATTGCAGAGAAAACCTATTAAAAACAATAAAAGAAACACTTTCTAAAAAGCTTACCAGAGATCAACCAACTCCAACAAGGACTCGGGCAGGTGTCAATCCTTCCAACCCTTTCTCAAGGATTGGGGCCCTTCTTTGAACAGAAGGTCCTGTCCATTTGCTGGATCAGTTTAAACTCAGACTATTTATCCCTGAGTCATTTATTTGGCTCTTGGTCCCTGGAGAATCAGTATATGTGAGCCTTTCCAGGAGGTGGTATCTTTGTGGTGGGGTTACAACTGGGCTGATTTGCCTTAATCTCCACATGCTGTTTTTAGTTCTTGGAGGAGGGGTAGTAGCCCTCCCCCGTGGTGGGAACACATCATACATAAACCATTCTCTTAAAACAATGGACCTGAAAGATACTTAAACTTAATTCAGCAAAGGTCCAACAAGCCCTGTCTGGCCTCTAGCAGTGATCAGTATTGATGCTTTAGCAGAGTATAAGGACAAAAACCCTGACAAAGCACCTAGCTCAATAATACCAACCCCACTCGTGACATTCTGTACCTTCTTTAAGCCACATCAAAGTCTTTGTTCTCTGATAAGAATCAGCTCAATTTCTTTAGTCTTTCCTCATCACAGGTGCTTTTGATATTTGGAATTATTCTAACTATCCCACAACCTGTCAAGGTTACATTTTCCCTATAGAAATATGACCAAAATGTAAACTAAGTGTACACAATGAAGAGTCACCAATTTTTTATCTTGTATCGATATAACTTACTGTTTGTATTATCTATTAATTCATCTGCTTTTTAAAAATAATCTACACACAGTGGACTAGTGGCATCACAGGGGATTCTGATATAAGCCTATGATTCCAGGAGCTGGTGCTTTAAAAAAACCACGAAATATTGTGAGGTAAAATTGCAAGAGTTGGCAACACTGCTGAGAAGTCAGGGAATGAGCAAGCAGATAGGATCTAGGAAAATAATAGTTGTTAGTTAAAAGGAGAGCTGCTGTACAGATGTTATTCACAACCTCTGCAACTACGTAGTTATTTATACCGGTATCATCAAAACATTGAGGTCTTACATTAGATGCTTACGTCCAACACAGTTATGTATATTGCCAACAAGAATTTTCTCAAAACTGAACTTCCTGATACCTCATAGGCAATATCTCTGTAGTATGCTTCTAGTACATCAACTCAGTGTAGGATTTACTTGAACCACTTTTCTATCAAAACAATATTTACTTCTACACTGTGACTCAGAGGATGGGCTTCGGCCTAGTTTCACAGATGTGAAAAGGCAGCACTTTCCTGATTTTACTTCATTTGGAAGCACTCATACAAGGCCAGGTTGTGCTTCTATTATCATTTACTAACAGTACTAACATAACGCCAAAAGGCCCCAGCAAATGTCTCATAGTAACAGTGTCTGCCCTGAAGAACTTCCACTCCTTGCCTTGTCTATTTAGATTGTGAGAAAAAGAGGTATTATCCCCAGCCTACAGATGGGAAACTGAGGCACAGAACGATTCAGTGACAAGCCCAAGGTCCTACATGAAGTCTGTTCTCTCAAGTCCCAGTTCAGTTTCATAACCACTGAACCATCCTTCCTCTCAGGATACTCAAATCACACTTCCGCCCACAGAGGGGAAGTGTGCAAGATGCAACATCTATTTGGAAGATGAAGCCATTCTCACCTTCCCAGCTCATGCCAGTGTGGAAGAGAGGAGGAATCAAGGCCAAATTCCACCTTCTCCCTGCTTCTTTCAGAGTGACTTGCCCCCAGGAACACTAGGCAAGAACAGTCCCTGTGCTTCTTGTGCCATCCCTTATTTGTGCCAGGGTCAGAAACTAGTGATTAGTCACTCAAAGGCTATGGGCACCTGTAGCGGGGTGGTCACCCTGCTCTGGCCCTGAATGGGTTAAAGCAGCCCTGGAGAGGGCTGTGGCGGGGAACAGCGAGGCTGATTGGGGGAAGCAGCCACAGCTGGGGCCATGCCCCAATCAGGCCACAGCTGGCCTTTATAAGAGGGTGGTGGGCCAGAAGGTGAAAGAGTCTCACTCTAGCCTGAGAGCTGGAAGGGTTAGTTGCCTGGGAGCAAGGTACCTGAAGCTGAGCAGCGCTGGGAAAGGGCAAAGGGAGCTTGGGGAGCTCCAGCCTGATTAAACCCCCAGGCTGCAGGCCTTGGTGAAGGCCTACACAGGTACTGGGGCTGCAGAGGGGCAGCCCAAGACTAGGCAAAGGCAGCAGGTCCAAACCCTTTGCCAATGATGAGTGGTCATTACAGACTGCAGTCTGCCCCAATGAGCAGGGGCTAGATGATGACTGGCAGTAGCCACTGGGGCAAGGTGGGTTTAGAGGGTTGGGGGTTCCCCTGGGAGGGGAGACCCAGAGCGTGGGGGTACTGCTGGGGCAGAACCCCAGGGTAAAGGGCACCGGGGTCCAGGAGGGACATGGGGCCAGCGGCAAGCGAGACATTGGCCTGCAGAGAGTGCTCCAAAGCTGGAAAAGAGCTAATTCCCAGGACAACCAGCAGGAGGTGCTGCGCCAGTAAGTCATCGCACTGGTACAGCACCACATTGCATATTGTTCCCAGGGTCTGGAGAGCAAAATAACCTGAGACAGTTCCAGTGTGCAACCCTCCTATGATGTAGGAGAGCTGGGATCTCATTCTTAAAAAAATAATCCATTTATAATTCCATAGGAAGCACTAAACTATAAATTACACTATTACCCAAGGCAATTCTGGTAGATATAATGAGGCTAACATTACTAATGTATTTATTTAGTTGCAGAGCTGCAGCTCTAGATTGTTTATAGCATTGGTGGCCAAGATGTCAGATCAGATTTGGTGAAAGTGTCATATCTCAGGTATATTCCCCCAGATTCCTGACTGGAATTTCAGAACAATTGCAGCAGATGATGCCACCCAGGTAATCCATCCTGGGTTTTACAGCAAGCCCAGTGAATTCTGGGACAAGTCTTTGAGAATTCAGTCAGTATTGTGACTCATGCAAACCACACAGGGTCAATAAAGCTTAAATAGTTGTATACCTCTCTATTGAGCCTCTATGCCCTGATTTAAGGAGCTGCCAGTAACTAGAAATGCTGTACTATACTATACCACCTTTTGGGGGGAAAGAGAAGAGGGAAGGAGGGGAAAAAATGCCTTTTTTTCCCCTCCTGGTGTCTGGGCTCTGAAGCAAAGAGTACTGAAGGTTTAGCCCATGCAGTGGCTTGACACGTATCTAGCCATTCCCTTTCACCGGATCTCATAAACCTTCCTTTTCCTGCCATTGCTAGATCAAAAGTAAACTTCTACATCCTGATGTCAGAGAAAAATATTGATCAGTCATAGAGATGGCCAGGTTTTTTTAAGAATGGGAGCCTATTATTTCATTTCTGCTTTGTTTCCCTGCTACAATGGCTGGTAAAATAATTTTCTTTAGCTCGTCAGCAATTCCTGCGCTTTAGGAGATTGCAGAGATGGCATGCCCTAGGACTAATGGGAGAGATAATATCCAGTCTCAGACTTATCTAAGTAGCTTGATAGTCTTGAGCCTTTTCTGCTAATTGGTATTATTGGTCATGAGATACCTCTTGCCAGAGACAATATTTTGTAAAAGCTCACAAGGGAGAGCACTTGGAGCCACTTACTTACTGTAAGATTTGCTCTGGTTTTGTCTTGTTAAATGGATGTGCTAAGCCTGCTGTCTGTAGTGTAGCAAAACTCTCCACTGTTGACCAGTATATACTGGCTACTTGCATATATATTATATTGATAACATGTATTATCCACACCATATATATTAAGCACAAATATTACTAAACATAAATATAGCAGTTAAATAGCCTAAATTGGCCTATATCTTTATTATACTCCTGTTCACTTATGCTCAGTATTCCATAACACTTTGCATACCTGAAGTAAGCTATGGCTTAAGTAGATAGGAAAGCTGTCAGGATCAGGACATGTGATTATTTTATTATAGCAACAGAACAGGAGTTCCCCTCACAAGCTATCTACCCTAGGACAAACCTAGGAGGTGTCTTCACGTTCTTTAATACCTCCAACACATGTGTTCAGAACAAAAATAAGGGGTACACCACGCTACCAGAAAAACAAGGTAGAAAGCTGATCAGTTAAATCTACAAAAAGAAAAGGAGTACTTGTGGCACCTTAGAGACTAACCAATTT